>NC_045630.1:46828749-47453749 GCF_009829155.1 Mustela erminea | reverse complement strand
AAATTAGCAGACCCATCTAAGAAATCTTTACTCTTTAAAATTTTAGGGGGAAAATGTTTTCATAAGCTTAAAAATCTGTAGACTTTTTCCAAACATGGATAATCAATAAGCAAGATAAACATTCATACAGGTGGCAAGAAGTGTGTACTCCTAAAGTGACAAGGGTTAAAAATAGCTCAGGAAGAAGCTTGAGGTGAGACAAGGGTCACATAAAACAGCAGACAAGGGAATTCCTCAAGAGAGCAAATCTAAAAAAATAATCAAGGAATAATCAAGGAATTTCCTTTTCACAAGAATAGATGGGGGTCCTCAACAATCATTCATTGTTCACATCATGTCATGGACCAGTGATCCTTCTGTGCTCTCAGTTCTCTCCTTTTCTTCATGGAAGTTACTATTGTGTCTGTTCTTCAGTGTGTGGCCTCTTCCAGAGAATTCTTACAGATTATCACTTCCATTACTAGTGGCAACCCGTGTTCTATTAGAATTCAAGGTCTACAAGGAAACCACCCAAATGTAATCATGGCACAAGTAAAACAGCCAGGGTCAATGCAATCTAATCTCCCACACTCATTCTAACAAATTCTAGCACAAACGAAAACCACTTAGTGTCCAAATTGTGTGTCAAGCAGCCACGCTGTTGTTTGTTTCTAATTCAAAACCTTGATTATGTCTCTAAAGGTGAAGGCTTTACCTGTGAAGGTGCAAAGGCATCTAATTATGGATAGAATAGAAGGATATTCATAAATATGTTCAAAAGATTAAAATATCTACCTATTCTTCAGCCAAAAATAAATTTGGAATATTATTCAATACTAGAAATAAAGATCAATGTCCCAAGCCTAAAAATATCTCCTTGTGTCCAGAAGACAAATATAGAAAGACAATTACTATGTTAGCTATATTTATATCAGATAAAAAGCATGGATTGGAAATTAACCATCATTATATCACTGATGGTGCATGTGTTAGTTTACTAGGGCTGCCATAACAAAGTACCACAAACTGGGTAGCTCAAACCACAGAAATTTATTGTGTCAGAGTTCAGGAGGCTGGAAATCTGAAATCAAGATGTCAGCAGCATTGGTTCCTTCTAAGGGCTGTAAGCAAATGGATTTGTTCCAGGCTGCTCTCCTTGGCTGTGGATGGTTCTCCACATTGTCTTCCATTTATCTATGTCTGTTTCTATATCCAAATTTACCCTTTTTATAAGGATGTCAGTTGTACTGCATTAGGGCCTACCTCAGTGGCCTTCTTTAATCCAATTACCTCTATAAAAACCCTATCTTCAAATAAGATCACATTCAGAGGTACGAGAGGCTAGGACTCTCAACACATCTTTTTTTGAGGGGGAGGAACACAATTTAAGCCATAACAGCACTACAGTCTAAAAGGTTTCTATGTGACAAAACCACTATTTCCATAGATAAAATGGTAATAATTGAGTTGAAAAAAAAATTTCTATGGCTTTATAACCTCCAAACCAACTGGTTTTAATTCCAATTCCCCAAGACCCACTATTCCTTAATAATGAAGGGATATACTGAATTCCTTTACTCTTTTTTGGAAATATCTAGTATATGTAAGGGTAAATACAAATCTAAAAAATAAATGAATTTCCCTGAAAGAGAAAGAGAAAATTTCCCTGAAAGAGAAAGAGAAAAAGCCAAAAGAGAAGAAAATTACATATTTCCTCCTCTTTTTCCTAGAGCAGTTCCTTTAGAAAACTTGCGATTATAAATCCTTTCTCTGTTGCTTTCAGAAGGATGCAAAGCTTTTGAAAACCTGAATAATCTCTAGCCAGTTTTGTATCTCAGTGAAGTCTTTTTTGGAAGTCTTAGAACTATCTTTCTGAAATGTGAACTTAAAGCGTCCAGTCTCTCTGTCTCTTTGGGAGGTTAGTCTATGTATCCAGCTGCAAGTTTTAACTGTTGCTTGTTGCCAAAATACAAGAAGTTTTATTTTTTATTTATATTATGACAATTAACATGTATGCAAAAATTGTATTTGCTTAGCTATATAAAAGAGTGAGATGCCTTTCTGTTTTTTGCAATCTCTTTAGTGGATTTCTTGAGATGTATATCAGTCTGGTTTAACATTTATTCAAGTAAAACTTGCCTACATTTGTAAAAAGCATTTCTAGATTGGTAGAAGACTTTATTTTTTATTAATTCCCCCCAAAATTCTAAAATCTCATATTGTTCTTTTTCCCTAGTGCAATAAACACACAATAAATACACAATAATATAGACACATACTCAACACTATTAAAAACATCTTCCACAATTACGATCTTCAAACATCCACTCACTTGGCATAAAATTGAATACATAGAATGGAGTATTGATTAGTGACATCCACAATAATTTATAATCATGTTTGTAGTACCATTTATTTGAATACTAATTATATGCCAAAACTGAGCTAAGTGTTTTGGATAGATCATGTGGTATAATCTTCGCAATGGCCCTATTTATTATTTAACTATTACCACTATTTCTAGAGAAGAATCACAAAGCTATCAATGTGTAAATAATTTAGCCAGGTTCCATTCCCAGACAATAGTAGAGAAATGGACCAATCGGACTCCAGAGCCTATGCTCTTCATCACTAGGTAATCCTAGTATGACATGAGGGAGAGCATCAGATACCATGTCAGCACCGATTTCAGCTGGATTCCTGATAACTGGGTTTGCCCGTGGGTGCGGTGCCAATTTAGCCAAGCTTGCTTCCACTCCTATGTAGTGTGGCATAATGGAAGTTTTCTGTCCTGAACATTAATGTCTTTAAGATTCTCTTACTGCACTGGGGCACCTGGGTGGCTCAGTGGGTTAAAGCCTCTGCCTTCGGCTTTGGTCATGATCCCAGAGTCCTGGGATCGAACCCTGTGTCAGGCTCTCTGCTCGGCAGAGAGCCTGCTTCCCTCCCTCTCTCTCTGCCTGCCTCTTTGTCTACTTGTGCTTTCTATCAAATAAATAGAATCTTAAAAAAAAAAAAAAAAGATTCTCTTACTGCTCTATCTTGAGAGCTATATAATCTTGAAAAAGTTATTTTACCTGTCTTACACTTAGTTTCCTCTTCTGAAAGCAGTGCCTAAAAACACCTTAACTATGACTATAAAAGAACAGTGGGAAGGCTCTACTAATATAATGATGTGACCAGCTCTGACTGAAGATGGAAATCAACAAACCAGACTGCAATAATGTCCTTACTCAGCAATATGTCTCCTAGGAATTAGGACAGTGTTTGGCATAACAGGTAATTGAAATCAAATGAAAAAATGAACTAACCAAACACTAACAAATATAAGGCATCATTATCTGTACCGCTTATGTTTTCATAAA
The DNA here is from genome assembly GCF_009829155.1 of Mustela erminea. Classification (NCBI taxonomy): domain Eukaryota; kingdom Metazoa; phylum Chordata; class Mammalia; order Carnivora; family Mustelidae; genus Mustela; species Mustela erminea. The sequence continues at coordinate 47,450,405 of NC_045630.1, read as the reverse complement.
CAATAAAGATGGCATAGATTTAACACATTTTCATATGAATAAGATTGAATCCCAATGTTTTCTCTTACATCAAAGTCTTCCAGTGTACTAGTATCAAGTAAATGCTTGATACAAAATCCATTTACAGTCACACTCAGGTTAGACATTAAGAATGGAAACCACACCTCTCTGTCCACATAACATGACTTTACAATCCTACTTTGTCCATTCACACTACCCTGATCCCTTCCCAAACCTAATCAACCTCCCATTCCAAAGACCCTCATTAAATAAGATTTCCTGTACTCAAGAAACTTTGACCTTGCTTCCGCAGTTCTGATGCATTGCCAAAGCTCTCCTGAGGTGACCATCTCCCTTATCTAAGGAAGCAATAAACTCAGCTTTGTCTCAGATTGTGTTGGTGACATTAGGGAAGCTAGCTTTAACAAAGCCTGCAACTTTTCTAAGGCCTTAAGGATTATTTTAAACTGCAAAGCCCTTTGTAAACATAGGTTTCTTGATATAGCACTAATGATATTAACAATATAACTGGCATTATAAGTGAGTATATGCATTCTTGTTGCATTTAACTCTTTCGTAAAGAAGAGTTAAATTAAAAAGAGTTAAATTAACTTAACTTAAATTAAATTAAGTTAAATTAAAAATTTAACTCTTTCGTAAATCATGCTTTGAATTTACAATAGACGATGAGAGAATATTTTCATTCTGTTCACTTGTGATACAAGTGGTTAAAATTCATCAATTCACATTAAAAAATTGTAAATTAAGATTTTAGTTTCAAAATAAGAATACAAAACAGTAATTTCATTTTTACTACCTCATAACATTTCTTTCTATATATAGGAATTTCAGATTGCTCTTTCAGGAAAAATAGTTAAATGCAACTTCCTTAATATGAAGTCTTACCTTTTCCAGTTTTGAAAGAGCAAGAGAGTAACAGTCTTTGGCTCTGAATTGCATGAATCTCATGTTGGCTGGGTGGGTAAGTTCTGTGATAATACTGAGACTGGAAAACAACCTGTATTAAAAAAAACAAACAAACACACAAAGAACATTTGCATTACGCTAACAATCCAATATGGCATTTTTGTATAACAACATATTTATGAGTAAGTGTTTCCTAGCCTTAGGCATAAAAGTACATGCAATTACAGCAGCAGGCATTGCCACAAAAACTGTCCATATAATGCAAGAAAAATGGAACAGTTTTCCAAAGAATATTTTAACCAACATTTTAGCAATGTAAGAAAAATAAATTTAGTAATTTGGCTTTCATTAGACATTTCTCTCTACAATTATGAAGTGGCAGAGAATAGAAACTCATGAAGCTGATTTAAGAAGTTACAAGGTGACTTTGTGGATAATGTTAAAATTAAAATTTATAAATGAATACACTGATTGACAAAGATGTCACGTGATAAGCTTGCTGTTTATAATATGAGTTCTTTGATCTTCTAAGTTCCCTATCCTCATAGTATGCAATTTTAAATGTCAAATCTTGATATAATGACCTTCTGAGAAGAGAAAATATTTTAGCTGAAATAACATTTCATTATAACGAATTGAGGCCAAGGCTCAGTTGATAGTGTTCTTCTAAAAGGATCCTAAAGAAAGCATTAGATTTCTTCCTATACACCTCCTTCCCTCCAAAACACACACACACACCCCTGCACACACACACACACACCCCTGCACACATACATACATGATAATAACTATCACATCTTAACTTCATTATTGTTATTTTTATTTACTGAGGGCAATATTTAACACCTACGTTAACAAGTAATTATCAAGTATTTGTGATAGGACAGCTCTGGTCTCTAGGACATAAAAACAAGTATGAAGTGAAATTTTGCCTTTAAATTAGGCTATACTACCTATAGGAAACTAAAAAAAGTATAAATTATAAGGCTGTACATATTTTTTTGGTACATATTTTTCTAGGGGTGATAAATATGGCTGGCTGAGTCCTCACAGATTATGTAGCATTAAGACACCAGTAAACGGACAGCTCATGAGAAGCATCTAGAACAGTGTTGAGATATAAGGCCAGAAAAGTAATTTGTGAGAAAAATGTAGTTGCAAACCAATGAAAAGCTATTTCATCTTTCGGGAAATTTTCATTTTCTCTGAGAAATATACATTTATCTTCCATAGATAGCATTATTCTAACTTTGGATATATTTATGATTACTTGGATGATATAATCCCTTTTTTATTTTTAATTTTTTAATTTTTATAAACATATATTTTTATCTCCAGGGGTACAGGTCTGTGAATCACCAGGTTTACACACTTCACAGCACTCACCAAAGTACATACCCTCCCCAATGTCCATAATCCCACCCCCTTCTCCCGAACCCCCTCCCCCCAGCAACCCTCAGTTTGTTTTGTGAGATTAAGAGTCACTTATGGTTTGTCTCCCTCCCAATCCCATCTTGTTTCATTTATTCTTCTCCTACCCACTTAAGCCCCCATGTTGCATCACCACTTCCTCATATCAGGGAGATCATATGATAGTTGTCTTTTTAACACATTATATCAAATAGAAATATATATATGTAGCTATATATTAGAGGTCTGAGTTACAGTGAGTGGTAATATGATTAGGTGACCTGATCATTGTACTTTAGTGACTTGTAGAATGGAAATTAGATAGAACCAAAAAAAATGTATATGATGTACCATTTCTGTTCTGTATAAATGAACCTATACCACTGTTTAGACTGAGAAAGTGAATGCATTACCTAAGTCTGCCACCTAGTGAAAATCTGTAACTATAACCCATATCTATAACAAAATAAGACTTAAATATTGAAATGTTTTATTGCATTGCCTTTTAAACCTACAAAATATTATTCACATTCAATTATAATACTTTTATAAATTTGGTTTATATTAATTATATATCTTTTAAATACTCATCTATAATTCTATTTCTGGGCCTTAACATGGCCTAAAACACATTCTGTTTATAAGGTATCTTAGATATAAAATGACATAAAAAGTCTATCTTCCCTAGGTATGAGGATCACATTAAAGCAATATTACAGTTGAAAAACAATATTGTTTTTTCTATTTAAAACTTTTCTACAATTAGTTTATGTTCTGATTGAGTGATGTGAGTATCACTGTGGAGATGTACAAAATCTCTGTGGAATAGTTCTCTGCCTAAATTAATTTATTCAAAAAGTATTTTTGACAGACATGCCTTGTAATACTAACTAATACAGAGATGGAAAACACACTATATACTCTATTTCCCAGACCACTGGGAGAACTCTGGGACTAGCTGCAATTATATATTGAAGCAAAACAAACACAAGGACATATAAACCTGGAAAATGTTTATAGTATCTTAATAAAAGTACTCAGCTATTGTTTTACATTATAAATTTCGATCTGTTGGGCAGATGGCTGGGCATGATGTTTCTGAGTAATGGGAGTATACTTTATATATAGGTGCACACACTTAGATATATGAAACACTAGTTTTAGACTACGATTGACTAAACACTAAACACTAAAATAAATATGAATTTTTTTTACAAACGCTTTTTAAATACTTTAGGTCTGAGTCCGAGTTAGTAATAAACGAGACTATAATAAATATCAGATATGTCCTATATTTAAATTTATCCATGTAAATAATCAAAAGAATACAAAAATATTTTTTTACTATATAAAGGAATCATTCTCGCATTTATGCAAATTCATTACCAATATTTTCAATTATATCATTTTCCAAGTGTAGAGGTATGTTATTTCTTCAATGAGACTATGACTACTTGTGCCAAGCTGAAGACAATATTCTCTTTTTTATTTTTATTTTTTAGCTTGCCATTTATGCTCTTAGCATCCTGGGGAGGCGAATCTTTTAAATGACCAGCTCTCCCTGCTCTTACTATCCCCCCCTCCTACCGCAAACCACTTTTCACATTGTAGCTAAAACAATATTTTAAAACTCCATCTTTCCGTGGTTTCCTTCCTGTTAACTCCTGTAATGAAGATCGACTTGCTGCGAAGCTCTGGAAACCAGGACCTCGAGCCTTTGGCTATGCTGCCCCCATGTGGCATGCTCGCCTCCTCTCTTTGCCGGCTTAGTCTAACTTGCAGGTGAAAGATGAATTTCTCAGGGAGGTGTTCCTTGATCACTGGACTAGATCATATACTCTTGTTGTCTGGATGTATATAACATTCTTTTTTTAAATTTAATTTTTTTTTAAAGATTTTATTTATTTATTTGACAGAGAGAAATCACAAGTAGATGGAGAGGCAGGCAGAGAGAGAGAGAGGGAAGCAGGCTCCCTGCTGAGCAGAGAGCCCGATGCGGGACTCGATCCCAGGACCCTGAGATCATGACCTGAGCCGAAGGCAGCGGCTTAACCCACTGAGCCACCCAGGCGCCCTTAAATTTAATTTTTAAATTAAATTTTAAATTAAATTTAAATTTACTTTTAAATTAAATGTAATTAATTCTAAATTAATTTAAATTTAAAAATTAATTAAAAATTAAATTAAAATTTAATTTTAATTTTTTAAACTTAATTTTAATTTTCACCATTCTCCAGTTCAATTTTTAAATGAATTGTTTCATGTTCCCAGCTTAGACTATCAGCAACTCAAAGCCAGAATGCCTTCATCACGACTGATCACTGTCTGCCTTCAGCACCACAGCAGCCATAGACAGCATCCTGTAGAGGCCCCAAACTCACTAGATGCTTAGTAATACCCCGTGGATAAATCAAGCTGTAGGTGTATGTAGAGGTCCACCTGACCTGTACTGGGCTAATGCAAGAATTTCTCCTTCCAAACACATCACAGATCCATGACTTGAATGAATGTTTCCACAGACAGAGCACTAATGGTAGTTATCTTAGTAGTTTAATCAGCTAAATTTTAGGGGGAAAAGCAAACACAAAAATATCTTCATATTAAAATATCAGCCCAAGGGACTTCTGAACTAAGTCACTCCTAGGCTTTTACAAGGCAGATAAATCGATGCTAAATCAACTAAATGAAGAGACTATTAGACTGAGAAGGTCCTAACACTTCAGCCTACGTAAGCAAGCCAAAACCTCAGCCTATAAAAGCCTCAAGGCTAAGACATCAAAACCAAAGGACATCCACACAGTCGGCTAGGCTATCTTGAATAAAACCACTTAAGCCGTGGCCAAATAATTTCCTTGCTTTGCTTCTGCCTCTTCTCGATGAGTCCCTAACTCCTGTTCTTGGAGCGTTTCTAACCACTTCCTATCTGGCGCTGCCAGATTTGAACCAATTTTTACTCACAATTGTTAGTATGCCTTAGTTTATCTTTTACATTAGTAACTATTTGCATTCGTAGCCATTCTGTATTAAACTAATGTTTTAACTATCTTGTGTGCTCTCTAGAAAATTCTCTGCTTCTCAACTTCCACAGAAAGTTTTCTTGCTTTTTCTTTTCCGGATGCACAGACTTAAGGCCGTTGGTTTGAATCAGCCATTTTTTTTTTTTCCTATATAAGATAGGATGAGCCAGTAAGCTGCCTTCAATGCTGCTTTTTTTCCCAGCTAAATGAGGATAATGAGAGATGCCATTGACACGCCAAACATTCCCTAAGTAGAGCATTTTGATACTTAGTCTGACGTAGCCATTTTGAAGCAGTTGTTTTTAATTCAAAGCACGTTTTGCACGTTTTGGCACAGTTGTTTAAATTTAGCTAAGATCAACACTTCTTCATAAAAATGTAAAAACAGGCAATATGTTCAAACATACCAGGTACTTCTTCGGTAAAACTTTAGGAAGAGAAACTTAAAAGTGAGGACTTGCTGGTCTTTCAATTTGGAAAACTGCACAAACTTCAGGAGTGATCAAGTATTTGAGTGTTGAAACTTTGTATGCCAAGTTCTAGACTCTGAATGTGGAAAATAAAATACTTCCTGAAAGGGTTCTCTGGAAGAAATAGGCAGAGGCAAACCCAGCAAACCCATAATTGCCACACTGTATAAAGACACACTGAACTGTGTAGTTGTTTTCAATTACAAAAATATGTTTAAGTTATAAATGCAATTCCAGACGAAAAGGCATCCTTCTCATGCCCCTAGCTCTCCTCTAACTCTTCTTAAACCTCACTCCTACCCCCAACTATACTGCTAATGCATTAATGAGATTCTCCTACTTTTGCCTTTGGTCTTTTGGGACTGAGTAACTCTGAAAGGTCCTTGAACAATCTGGAAGGAATAAAGGCTTGCCAAGTGAAGCTCTATGTCCTAGTAAGGCAGGGGTTCAAGTGATCAATGTGAGCTTCTGAATAACAACAAATTTAACCTTACCCCAGACTGGCAAAACAGACGATACCAGTTATACCAATAATTTGTGAACCAGAGCCCCGTTACTTTCATTTCATACTTGATTTCCATCTCAATCTTGTCTCCTGGGCTCTAATACAAGCACAGATTGAAGATTTTTCTAACATATTCCTTAAGTCATTTTAAAAGCTGAGAATGCAAAAGTCAAAATGCCCCCGCATCAAAATGGAGTGTCAAAATAATCAAGTTGAAATGGAATGTGCCCAAAGAGCTTCACAGTCCTTTACAAATGCTAAAACAAAATGTAGCATCGTCCCATGCAGAGCAACAGCATAAGGTCACCTTAGTTTGCTAAATGCATACAGATGCCAAGCAGATTAGAATTTGGTTCTCCTTTGAGGAAATTAATGACATTCATGAAGATGGAAGGACTGGGTGAGATATTTTAGAGATACCATTATTGAAATAAATTCCTAAGCCCAAGACGGAGCTTCTCCTGCTAGGTTGCCATGTCAGCAAACTAAAACTTAGATTCTAACTTTTGTGTCTCTGTGATAAAATTAATTTGCATATCAGGACCCACAACTCGGAGGCTGCCTCCGTGGCCCCGCCCACATCACAAATCTAAACTTAAGTCCCAAGTACTTATAGTGAATACCTATTAAGGAAACCTAGTATACACTAATCTCAATCCTCCAAATCAGCTTTAGCTAGTCAGCTTATTGTAGAGAACAGGATCTACTAGCCTGACCAGGAAATGCCTGACCTCCTAGCCCGCCATGCCGAATTTACAAGGTGCCCCTTCTAGCATTCTTTAAATCTCGCTCTTGCCCTGGATCTCTCTGGAAAAATGTCCCACTGCTTGTGAAGCACCATACTTGCCCAATCCATAGGCTATCTTCCCTTGAATAAAGGCTATCAAGCTTGTTACTAAATTGTTTTAGTTTTGTCATTTGACACCCATAAATGCTATACTTGACCAGAAACACAATATACCCAGTCAGCCAACCCCCAAATGCCAAGCCAAACCTGGGCTCTACACTTAGTTCTTTGTTCCTTGTTCCTTACTCATTTTGTTTTTCTCTTTCCTGTTCCTTGTTCTTTATCCTATAAGAGCTTCCTGCCGCCCACCCTGTCTGGACCTTAGGAATGGAGACTGCCCACTTCATGAAGTGTTAAATAAAGTCTATTTGTATCACCTAAATTGTCTTCTTCAATCATTTTTAACACTATTCACTCTTGTATACTCAACATTCCCTTGAAGATGGAGTATTATGCTTTAGTCCTAAATAGCTTGGTACCCAGCCACTGGGATGAGATTTCTGGTTGCCTGTTGCACACTTATGAGGATATCTGGATTCTACCTCTGGAACTGGTCATCTGTCTTTAAGGAATTTCATGCAAGGTAGTGGGCAGAGAACCTGAAAGAAAACTGGGAGTGGAGGAAGGGAGAATGGGAGAGTTGAGATCGGTATCAGTCCATAGTAGATAATCAGTAATTATCTGTTTAGGGTTTCAGCACAGGAGTGATTATAATGATTGATCTGGAACTTAATCTGGTAAGGAGGGAAGAAAAGCTCTCAGGTGAATAAGGAAAGTGAAAAGGTATTTGATCCAGTGGGTAGTATGTTCCAGTGGAGACACAGGACTATTAAAAATTGGAGGTATTAGAAGAATTGAAGCAGAAAATAAGCAGTGGTATTCCCAGAGCTCAATGAAATTGAGAGGAAGGAGGGGAATGTTACTGGTACTTCAAGGAAAAGGCTATGACCAGGAGAATAGGTGCCTAAGGTAAGACATTGAAAGGATCGTCTAAATGGAATTGCTGAAATCATCAAGAATGATGGTAGAAATAGGGCTTTCAAGAGTCACAGTGAATCAGGAACCCAAATCATCAAGGAATGTGGGAAAGTGACCTCAAAAGTGGTAACTGACTGCATCTATACAATGAAATGGCCAAAAAGTGGTAACTGACTGCATCTATACAATGAAATGGCCAAATCTGCATGATTTTGGTCATTTGTCTATATAAGCAACATTCCATACATCACAAGGATCAATCAGTATCTGACTTTTGTACTTTATTATGCAAGACTAGCCTAGTTTAGCATGCACTGATCACCAGCTCAAGGACTATTCCGTTAAAGAGTTTCACAGATTTTTTTTTTCCTGAAAAATATTGTTACGTACTTAGTGAAATGATGATAATACCACAACATAGATATCTGCTTTTAGTTATTCTGGTCAGTTAGTTTTAAAAGATTAGAGCCTTTGCACCTTTCAGGAAGATGGGGATTTATTATTATCTATTTATTATTATCTGTAAATCAAAATAACTCATTCATAGACTATATAATAAAAGCCAAGCCAAATCATTGAAACTTTACCATAACAAAAAATAAAGCATAATAGAAATAAAGCATTAATAAGCTGAAAATTAAAGTGATATGTTTCATAAACAGACTGGGGATCCTCCCCTGTTAAAAATGTAACTAACTTTTGCCATGCATAGAACCAAAAAGTATGATTTCACTTTGTTCGCTGGCTATAAATCTCATCCCTCTCTGAATTAATTTTCCACTTGTAATTTCTTTTTTCATTCTCCGGGGGTGGGGGGATTACTTACATATATGTCATATTTTAAACATGTGCTATGCAACCTTTAAATATACTATTTCATTTAGCCCAATAACTAGTTAGCTATATTCTAAATGAACTGCCACAGTACAGTAACTTTAGAGGATACATTTTTCTACTTTTGGAACAAGAGGTTCTTATGCAAGTTCTGAGTAAATTTTCCAGATGCTGTGACAGATTCATCACCTACCTAATTTCTGGTCCTTACATTAACACTGCAGGAAGGGTTAATTATTTTCCACATGCATTTTATAGATATGAGAAACTGAATTTCTATGAGGTTAAGAAATATACTTAAAGTCACATGTATCCGCTGGAACCTCAGGGATTGAAGTGCCAGATGAAGTTTGCTGCTGTACTGTTCCAAAGTCTGTGGCTTTTCTACTTTTCTATTTTCACATGAAAGTGGTCATGATAGTGCTAATAATTACAGTCCCTAACATTCATAGAGTAACTGAAAACTTCCAACCATGTACTACAGCAGTACATATTTTTAAATCCCAAACAACCTTGTGATTAAGACACGAGGTTTAGAGAAGGAAGTAACGTGCCTAAGAGCATATAATAAATAGTCAACATAAGTGGGACTCACATCTAGGCTTTCTCTTCTGAATTCTGAACTCAAACAACAAATTGATAATTACCCTCAATACAGGCTTTGCTACAATATGAAGGTGTTAATGTGGAACAAGAGATGATGATGGAGTTCAGACTGTTTTATTTACTTCCATAATCTGGTACCTCAGATAGTTCCTTTAGACTTCCACAAAACTCACAAAACTAAATTAATGATCTTTTAGATATTTACATTTTAAAATGATTTCAGAAAGAACCATTTCAAGTGACAAAGATGTCTTCATTTACAAGTAATTTTGACTTTGCTTATAGCATGGACTTTTCTCTAGTTTTCTTTCTTACCCAAAGATAATCATAATGGAAATTCCTATCTGGGCAAGTTTATTAATGAAAAACAGGAAAATAGTGAGGATAAGGTTATGAGTTGGCTCTTAACATGGGTAAATTACCTTTTCACAGCCTTACAATATTTCATTTAGTAATCCAGATTGTAAATGCATACTTTTGGCCACTGCCAGGCATAAAACCAAAATTAGGTCCCACTTTGTCCATCAAAAATCTTGACTGCAACTGCACAGGAATTAGAATTTGTTATTGTTAAACTACACCAGAAAACAGGTTTGTTACTCTATCTGCTTTGAAAAGAATGACCCTGAGTTAGAAATTAACCATACAGTGCCAGTCCTACATTGGAGGCTAAATAAGCATTTGCTTTAGGATCAAATGAATGAATATAACTTCAATGTAAGTACCTCATGTTCATTCTTTATATACAGAGTCAGAGTCAAATATTTCACCAATATTAGCAGTAAATAGGCCACAGGGCTGAGTTATTGAGACATTTACCTGAAAAGGGTCTGCACATTTACAATTGTTTTGGCGTCGGCCATGTAGTCTTCCTCTGCACTCATGGTACTCTCTTTGTCCACAACCACCATGTTGGCAGCAAAAGTCACTCCACACCTGAGTAAATCATCTAGGCTTTGATAAAAATCAACAGAGAAGAACAGGCTTTCAATAAACCACCATACTACGAACAGGGCGTGCTTATCCACTACACTTGTATAGGCTGCCATTAGAGATGGCTTTCACACTATCTGCCCTGGTAGATACAAGTTGATGGGAATTAAAATATAGTATTCTGTGCTGACATGAAATATTCATATCTTTGAGCTCTCTCTGTTTCATTAGATCCCAACCATTTCAAAGCATTATGTGTTAAGAAATTTTATTTAATAATATTTATCAATTATATAACTAAAACATGAAAAACACCCATTTTGCAATCAAATAGATAAAGCACATTAGAACTATGTTTTTATGGTTAGCACACTATTTCAAAGGCAGGACATTTATTTATTCTTTATAATTCCTATGGTACTTTTGGTAAGAGTAGCAATGAATGCTTATATTAATTTAGATGGCTTAGCCCAACAAAGAAGTATTAAACTGTGAAGTGTTTATTTTTAAATGTGTATTATTTCTCTGTGTAAAGCTATGTGTTAAAGATTGGTTCTGCACAGCCATGAGCATGAAAAATATATAAACATCAGTTGTATTCAAACTTACCATTCAGCCAGCCTAAAGGTTTTGAGCCAGTGATTTAATGACCTGATCTTTTTGACTGTGTGAAATGCCTGCTAAACCAGGATACAAATTCCCATGAATTATAATAGTCTTTTCCTCTACCACTGTTAAATACTAGCATTCTCCCACTGAATTAAAAGAAAATGTTGCCATTGAAGCTGACTGAAAGAACCACTCTCCCCTGCCTCTGCTTCATACAAAACAGAAAAATACAACTGAATCAGATAAAGGAGACTGACCTTGAAGGAGTATAAGAATGTTCTAGGTACTAAGTTGATTGAGGATGGAGAAGAATTGGGCTAAATGATGCCCACATCTTCTGATTTAAAATAGAAGTGGAGAACTTAAAGAACGGTAGTTCCTTTGAGATTCTTAAATTACAGGTAAATTGCCTGGTAAGAGGGGTCAGGGCCATAATTTCGAATCAATAAGATGATCAAGTTTAATCCCTAGAAATATCTTATTTTGATGTTTCTTTTAACTTGGAAATTCACAATTGTTCTTGTATCTATTAAAAAACTGTTTTAAAAAAGAAAGAAGTAGGTGGAAAATTAATGTAATATGGTCCCTTATGGGTCATAAAAATGATGACCAAGTCATATACCTTCAATCCACCTTACTATAATTTTGAATCATTTTCTATTTGAATTCTTAGGGTTTTTTCCCCAATAAAAAATAATCTCTTCACTATAATTATCTATATTAAAAAAGGGAAAGATAAGGTGATAGAAGATAAGCTTGATTGTTAAAAGATATACAGATACAAGTTATGATGGGAAAATGAATATTTCATCAGTAATAAGTCAATGAAGTTGAAACTTGACAAAAAAATTTATTATGCATACCTGTGCTAAATAGCTAATAGCTACCTATACCCACATGTTTCAGTTCATTCCATACTCAAAATATTGGCTGTCGTAGTTTACGTATAGCCTTGACAAGTGACTTTAGTAATTATGATAAATATAAGTTTAAATCTATAGTAAATACATAAATTGGAATGGCATTTCAGAACCATGTATAAACATTTTGTTTTTCAGGTTTTAAGGTTAGATTATTTAATTTTATATCCATTTAATAATAATTTTTACTCCTTTTTCCCCTTTTTTAATCTGGCTACAAATTTATTCTTACAACACTACGTCTGTTTACAACACTACGTCTGTCTGTCATGACTTCTCCACACTATCCTATTTGCAAAGCCACTGCCTGTATTTTTATTCAGCATAGTTGCTTTACAGCATTTGGCCACCAGATGGCTGCCTAAGAAATAAGTCAATATTCATGAAAAAAAGATAATCTAAATGGCAACACTTCCTTTTAACTGTTTTCTAAGCCTTCCTTTTCAAGGAGAACTGTAATGTGAATGTATGAATCCACGGGACTGTTTGTAAGTGTTTTAATTCACTCAAAGGTGTTTTTGGCTTTTTAATGAAAATTCAAACACTAGGGTAAGAGAAGAACACAGTGAATCTCCATAATCCAATCACCCACTCAGATTCAATAATGATCAACTTGTAGCCAATCCCGTGTCATCTCTAATCATAGGAAGTTGATCCGCTCCTTTCTTCTTTCCCTCACCATAAACACTTCCATAAAGAATTCATTTCATAGTTTACATCAGCAAAGACAGATGGGAGGGTTTTTTTTTTTTTTTAAATATTGTTTTTCTAATGAATTTCAGTAGAATACTATCACTCCAAAGTAATATTACTATAAAATAAAGGTTGATTTCATGTTTATAAATTTAAATAGTAATTTCAATACATTTAACTACATCTTAGTTGATTAGTATTAAGATATCTGATAATGCAAATTACATTAATATAGAATTAAATAAACATTAGTCAGTTTGCTCTTTAATGTATCCACAGCCAATAAACACTTCCAAAGTTATAAAACTTTGTTTTTTCAATCTACAGGACAAACGTAAGCATGAAAATTCTTAATTAGTAACTTTAGCATTTTGTTTTGAAGGCTCTGGCTGACTTTTTTTTTAAATGGAAAACTAGCACATTTTATAAACATAGTAGTTTTATGATCTTAGTTTTATATTTCCTATAAATCATATTCATCCATATAAAAGAATTTATATTTTAATACACATTGCACACATTTGACTTTTTGATTAACAAATTTTTAGAAATTATATACTGATATATGTTACTAAAATAAAGGAAGTTCTTAAGGAAATGCTCTAGTTTATAAATCTGGCTTAAAAGGAGCATCTTTAAATTACTGGAAGATTTCCAGAAGTTATGACAATGTCATCAAGCATCACAACAGTGGACCATTAGATTTTCTCTACCCCAAGGCCCACAGTAATAACGTTATTGCTAGAGACAACACAAAACTGAAATAGCTTTAGAAACTAAACAAAAGTGACAAAATTCACATGCAGCGAGATTTGTTTTAATTCAACAACAGATTACTGCTTCGCAAGTTTGAATACAAGATTTGTAACACAAGAACATAAGCTCTGCATGCAAAATACACCATATTTGCAATACTGAAATGGCAAATTACACTCATCATGCAACACGGGGCCACAGCACATGACAAACCACAGGACACCACGCTGGTTAGTGTGCCAAAGATTTCGTCACCTACTTGTCAATAGAGCCCACCATGTAGTAAACCATTGGAAACCAACAGATTGCATCCAGAAAATGCATATCTGGCCTAAGTAGCAGATGGGTTACAAAATGAAACACAATGTCACAACAGTGGCAGCGCTTCTAGGGAAAGGAAGTAAGTTGACTTAGTTTGCATTTCCAAAACTAAACACTGTTTGACAAGATTAATTTTAAGTGCCTTTTTTCTTAACATTAATTATGAAATATTATTTGTACTTGTTATAAATATACAATGCACTCAGAATGATAAAAACTTGTATTTCTGCTTTCTAAATCAGAAACATTATGGCATTATTCTACAAAAGAACTGAACTGATATTCTTAATTATAACTAAAAAGTCATATCGACGAGTTTCAAAATTATTCATGCAGAATAAAATGAGAAATTAATGATTTTTTTAGATGGCCCAAAGCGTAGAGAACTAAATTAGCATGCTTAACAAGAGCACCTCTCTTTAAGGAAAATACACAATTAAACACAACCCTTAATATGTCAGGATACCAGTCAATAAATATAGTATATGCACCCATGTACCACATTTATTAAAGAAAATTAAAACAAAAATAATTCACCTTTTAAGTAATTGACTTACTCCATATATAATTGAGCAAATAGTTATTGAAATTTTCACTTACATGCATATTTGAGGAAAGCATCATAATCCTGGATGCTTCCTTAAAACTCACCTAATCTATTGCATTTATTTTATAAAGTTATTGATTCTTTCATGCATTTATTCACTCAGCATATATGTATCCAAAACTTGTGATACAACAGACACTTCAGTATACTAAGGCATATGAGAATATTGTGTTTCTTTGTACTGTAAGAAATACATTTTTTGGAGCACAGATAAAAGCACACAATTACAATGCATTTTAATCAGAAAAAATAAACGTAAGTTGTACTTAGCAGGCATAATTAGGGGTCATTTCACAGAGGTTATGTTTAATCTGGATGTTTGCTAGTAAAGGAGAAAGAGAGGGAAATTCTAGGAAAAGGGAAGTGTAGCACCTATAATATTCCAGCTAAATGAAGCTTTTTCCTCCCTGACTTATTTTCTTTCTGCTAATCATCTTCTTAACCCTTTACACTCTAAAGAAAAAGAATGCACAATACAGTTAAATGAAAAAAGATGATGTGCCAAGGAATACCACTATGGTAATGTTGATCTATCCCTCCCACCATTACATTTCTTTGTAGTCCTTTTAAAAGGCCCCATATTATTACATATTATAACTGTACCACAGTTCATTTTAAAATATCCTCAATTAGCTTGTAAGGCATTTTCACTTTTATGCTACTGAAGTTAAAAGTTATTTCCAGTATCTTGCTATTACAAATACAGATATGAACATCTTTGAATGAAATTTTTCTAGCGCAATTTTTTAAATCATTTATTGCAAAACATTCATAGAAGGTATATTAGTGAATCATAGAATATAAATAGCTTTAAAGCTCATGATATATATTCTTTTTAACAAATAGTAACAGTCCCAGAAGCGATCTTTCTATAGTGTCTTCTAGTTCTCGGAGCACTGCTTTGCTTCTTAAAAACAGAAGTGTCATCTCACTGCTGATTCAAGACCCTCCCTGTCTCCCTAGCCCTACCTCATGATTATAGAAGCAGTACAAGGATGCCAACCGCCACAGGCCAGAGGCAGTACTGAGGTTTTGCAGTGATCTGAAGAATTATTGAGCCTGTGTCTTTTTTCGGTTGTTATTTTGTTTCATCTCTCTTTACTCCCATATGGTTTTAGTCAGATAAAGTGAGTAGCTCTGTAATTTATGTGGCAGAGATAGAGCCATAATCCTTTGCTATTAATTGCAGATAAATCTACACCCTGGCTGGAATAACTATGCTTTTAATCTGACTCTTCTTTTAAATTCAGATCATTTCAATTTCTTTATGTTATCTTCTCTATTCTAAAGCCTAGTAAAGCAAGAGTAAATAATATTATTGCATAAGTCAACATAGTAAAGGTACCGAAAATCTGTGTAATAAATAGTACTGGGGTCACTGAGGACAAAATTAAGTCTTTATTTCATGCCAACCCTTCTGTTGAGTTAAAACTGAAAATATGGCCTTTGTAATTTGTTGCTTTGTCCAGTATGAATAACTAAAGTTACTTAGACATCAAAATTATTGCCTTGTTTTAAGAAACTCATGAATTTTACCCACGCATAATTCTGCCACAGATGTTTATTTACAATGTGCAAGCAATCTTCCACATCCTCGGAAATTACTTCAAGATTTTCATTGTGGGAATGTGGTTCATCGTTAGGTGGATTCAGCTGTGTTATAAGGTAAACCAAGCCCTTGAAACCTAGTAAATATATCATCTCGATGAAGCACATTTACTGTGGGGGTGGTCTAATGTGCCACACTCATATAGCAAATAGATTTATCTTCTACTTCTATCGATAAGGATAGTTTAATAACAAACTTGAAATATTAAGAATATAGGCATTGTACATTTACATGTGTTATGTTAACTCACTTAAATAAATTGGCAACAGTGATCATGTCACTAAACTGCTTAGTAGCTATTGAGTAACATAAATGATATCATAGGCTCTTAATAGACTAATCTTCCCAATTATTGAAAGTTAATTGGAAAGCAAAACCTTTACATTGAAAACCACTAAGCAAAAACATAAATCATTAGAATAAAATGCATGCATTTTTTTAAATGCTAAATAGAGTAGACCTATCTATGTTAGAAATCACATTATGGAAAAGTAGTAAAAATAATTGCATATTTAACTACAAAGCTCATCACAAAAATTTTAATATATAAGAAACAAACATTTAAAAATGTATTACTTATACAAAATCTACATATTTACTTAATATGAAAAAAGTATTTCAAATCAATAAAATATAGACCTAACAGGGAAATAGATCTAGCACAAAATAAGAATGCAGAGACCCAAACCAAACATGCTTAATCTAACTCATAATAAAAGAAATAAAAATTCAATAAGCACAAAAATTTATGTTAGTAAACAGAAAAAAACTGAGCACATCATTAATCATCATCCTAACTAACTGTATTAAGATGACTGCGTATGAGTCTAAAACATCATATTCTTACAATAACTTTCATTATAAAAATTACCACTATATTCAAATGTTAATTAGCTAGTGCTTGTTAGGAAGTGAAAAGGTATGTGGATTTGCATGGGTTTGCAAAGTTGAAGAGCATTACTTCTCATTTAGCTAATTACTATAATGGACTTAATTTCTGATTTTTAAATTGAAGAAATGAATATAGTGAAGTTTTTTTGTTTTTTTTTTTTTTGGTTGTTTGTTTTGTTTTGTTTTTGTAAATAAACATATAACGTATTTTTATCCCCAGGGGTACAGGTCAGTGAATTGCCAGGTTTACACATTTCACAGCACTCATCATGGCACATACCCTCCCCAATGTCCCTATCCCCACCACCCTCTCCTGTCCCCCCAGCAACCCTCAGTCTGTTTTTTGAGATTGAGTCTTTTATGGTTTGTCTCCCTCCCAATCCCATCTTCTTTCATTTCTTTCTTTTCCTACCCCCCCAAACCCACCGTAGTGAGGGGTTTTTTTTGGTTAACATTTCATTATTCTATACTTAAGTAGTTTATTTCTTTCTTAAAAATATATAAGGAATTTTATTTCAACTGCTTAAATCATATCTCCTTTTTTTGTTAACTGATTCACCCAAGTACACTCATCAGTTTGAAGAATGACAATGTCACTTTCTTGATTGGTGGCAGGTGGGAAACTAACATTTCCTGGCTGCCTTTTCTAGGGGAGATATTGCACTAGTGCTTCATATAGAGTCCGTCTTATAGAGTCTCAATATTACTTGTTAAAATAAATGTTCTACTCATTTTACACATGAGAAAATTGAGGCTTAGAGAAATTTGAGAACATGCAAAAAGGCTTTTTACCAAGAAGGTACGTAAGTAAGCTTAGACCTTATCTCAGATCTGTATGAGTTCAAAGTTTGAATGTCTTTCATAAAGGACTCTGATATGTCAAACAATTTATCATTGCTTTTCAAATAAGCTGAAGTTTACTTGACACTATATATGAAAAGATGATTGATGTAATAAAAGAACTGTGTAAATAAGGTGTAAAAAATAGGAACATAAGCCTGGATCTTGCTCTTCAACTTTATGTACCTTTGGGTAATATATCCCAAAGCTTTTGACTTTTGTTTCCATATTTTATGTGAGATGATATTATCAGATGGCCAGGTGACCTTTAAGGGTAGGGAAGTAATCAAAATATTTAAAATCAGTATGGCAGAGCAACAGGCCAAACTAAACAGATGTCCATCCAGCCAGAACTGAGACCACCTCTTATGAGCCAGTACCAAGTGCAAGATGTTTTCCATTGTGCCTGGGTTCCACTTAGTTACCAGATGAGATCTAAAATCCTTTCTCTTTGGAAACATTATGAACCCTTATTCTGACATATTACATTTGTGAATATTATCAATTTAATTTGCATTTTTAAATTCCTACTTATGACATCTGTTATTTATTTGTTATATTGAATTAATTGGTCTTTCAACTAAATTTCCTAAATAGCCATGTATTGAGTGTTATTTTCAGCAATGCTCATGTAAATTTAAAACAATGTCAAAACCCACTAAACTAATAATTGTAGAAGTGTGTACAAGCTTTAGTGTATAAATTCTTGTAACATGGAAATATTCTGAAGAAGAAAACAACACATTTCTTTGTAACATTGTAGGATACATTGCAAAATACTAGTCATGGCAGAGCAGTAGGAATCTCAAAATGATCACATAAAACTTCCTGGAACATTATTTATTAGTGTTTAGTTTTTGTTTCCTCATTCTTAACCAAAAGAGCAGAGGGCAACAAATAAAAATGGTAGATACCACTTTCAGGAAGTCGTCAGGAAGCTAATAAACTTTACAACATGTACTTTCATCCTAACCTTTTGGAAGAAAAGTGAAACTCCACAAAAATCACCTAACAAACATCATGGAACTAGTTAGAGTCCAAAATATAAGTCATTAGGAAGCAAGAAAATTTGTAATGCAAAATAATCTGAAGTTAAAATATATTGTTACTAAAAAGAATTGACAATATTTTTTTTTACATATATCAAAAACCTATAAGTTAAGCAAGATCATACAGTTGAAAGAATAATGCACTATGAATTATATAGAAGGCTCTAATCCTAGAATTGACCTTGGAAATATTCATTTAATTTCTTTGGTCTGTTTTTCCTTGTCTATAAAATAAAGTGCTGTAACAAAGCAACATAAGTTGGTTTATTTAAATGTTATCACTGTAACTTGAAAACTTTGAGATCTTAAGCTGCTTAGTACATCTTTCAGGTTAAATCATCACTATATGATGTAGATATATTTATAAGGGGAATAAGAAAGTAAAATAAAGGCAAAGTGTCTACTATGATGACTGAGATAGTAAATGTGCAACGATTATTACTATTATGAACAGAGGGTAGAAGTAAAGAAGATTAATTTTATTAAATGATCTATATGGTGTTTTTCCAACAAAACACTCTCTGATAAAAGCTACATAGCTACACCTAGATTTTTATAGAAATACTGACCAATTTGCCAGTAATTTAAGGGAAACAGGATTTTGGGGTTTTTCTATGATTAACCAGATTCAGGAATTAAGACTATAAAAACATCTACTTGCTTTGATAATGCTAACTTACAAATCAATCAATCAACCAGTCCATCAGTAATTGGGCATTTTGGCAACCTCTTTATTAAGAACCAAACAGAAAGGGACTGATTTAGTTATAGCCATTCAAAAATCTCCAAAAGATACACATTAAGGAATGCTAGTCCCTGCCACCTGCTCAGTGGGACAATGAGGTGGACAAAGGGGGATTAGTGATGCTGAGATGGGATTACTTAAAAAGACTAGATATTTAAAAAGAGAAGAGCCTATCTCCATTCCATCCAGTGACTACCACTCCAAAATTTGGAGACTGGATTATTTTGGGAGGTGCAATATTGTGATCTATAAGAAATCTATATTTGGGCATTCATATCATCCATGGTTCTTGGATCACAGCTCCCAAAATACTTGAAATTTTCTGAGGATAAGAGCAATGGAAGCATCTTTTGTTAAAATATTTGTTCTCTTGTCCTCCGTTCCTGATATCACTTTAGAGCCATAAAAGTGAAATGAGTGTCTTGTTATTCATTACAAGCCCCTTTCCACCATAACTGGGTTGATATTAATGAGGGGACTTTTGGAAAGCACTCCTCGCTTGTCGCCAGGGGAACCGATCATGAACAGAGAGTTGGAGTTCTTAGTCCCATCCCCTGATTTCTGAGGAGTAGAGAGGGGTTGGAGTTTGAGTTTGACCACCAACGGCCAATGATGTAACCAATTACGTCTATGTAATGACCCGTCCATAAATACCCAAAGGAAGGATTTAAGGAGCTTTTAGGTTGATGAATGTGGAGATTTGGCAAGAATGTTGCCCTTAGAAAGAGCATGAAAACTCCATGCCCTTTCCCCATAGTTTGCCCTATGTATCTCCTCCTTCTGGTTCTTGAGTTACATCCTTTTAAATAAACCAGAAGTCTGGTAAGTAAAATGTTCCTGTGAGTTCTGTGACCTGTTCTAGTGAATTAATGGAACTTGAGTGGGGAACTCTGATTCCTAGTCTGTCAGTCAGAAATGTAGCTAAACAGTGGGGCCTGGGTGACTCAGTAGGTTTAAGCCTCTGCTTTCAGCTCAGGTCATGATCTCAGGGTCCTGGGATCGAGCCCTGCATCAGGCTCTCTGCTCAGCAGGGAGCCTGCTTGTGGGAAGCCAGGCAGAAGCTTGAGATATGAGCCAAACCAGGCCCTGACTTGCATCTCCCTGACATTAAGGGCTTAAGCAACTCCAGCAATGAAAAGGTTGAGTAGTGCTGAGAAAGGGTTTGTGCTATGAGTCTCATGATTGCTTATGTGACTACCCATTGGGGTTTATCAGGTACAGGACAATGCAGGCCTAAGTCCTAAATCCATGACTGGACCTTGCTGTTCTTACATGGGCCGTAAATCGCATCTGGTGCCCTTTTTCAGTCCCTTCATCAATAGGGAACTTATCTATAAGTAGCAACATGCTGGTGTCAGGATGCCTGCGTGTTCAACCTAAGGCAGCTAATAAACAGGAGCCTGGAGAAACTATTTTTGGTATGTGGTGGGCGGTTAGTCTCCCCTAATTGTTTCTGCTTCTATATAATCGGGCACCCTTCATAATAAAGTTGACACTGCTTGGACATCATCCGCTGTGTCCCTCCTGTCCCGATTTCTTTGCAGCTCTTCTTCGTCTCACCATCCTCTTACCCTCATGACCCTGGTCGTGTTGTCGCGTCAGCTGTGACACCTGCATCCCCCTCCCTCTCTGCCTGCCTCTCTGCTTACTTGTGATCTTTCTCTCTGTCAAATAAATAAATAAAATCTTTAAAAAAAAAAAAGAAGAAGAAGAATTGTAACTAAACAACCTGGACTTGTGAGTAGCATCTGAAGTCCAAGAATGGGGCCCCTGGAACATCCAACCTATAGCTGGTCAGTCAGAAACAGAGGTGCTAAAAGCTAAAGCTTGTGACTGGCTTCTGAAGGGAAGTGGGCAATCTTGTAGGACTGAACCCTTAGCCTGTGGAACCCTTAACCTAGACAGTAGTATTGTCAGAATCAACTTAAGCTGTAGGACTCCCAGTTGGTGTCTCAAGTGTTGCTTGTTGGGAATGTGGGAAACCACCCACCAACACACACATGCATTGAAACTGGGTCCAGGAACCCAACTAGATTCACACATTAGAACAAGAAATCTTACCTTGAAATAATGTAAAACAGGGGAAAGGTCAGCTTTTACCCTTTGCTTTATTTACCACAGTGATGCTATAAGCACGGTTCTACTTTTTCAAGCCTCTTTCTAACTTCCTTTCTGTATTCTGGGGCCTCAGAGGATCCACTCTGATCCAGTACATACAAGATGGGGATGCGCTAAGGCAATGAACTTGTAAATGCCCGGGCCTTAAATTCTACATTAAGGAAACAGACACACCATAAGGAAAAGGAGCCCAAACCTGACGCGTCAGAATTCACCACACAGGGTGAACTGAGCACTCCTTGTGTGCCATTTTAGCCAGTCCCTTTGAGCTTCCTGCCAGAACGGTTCTACTACTAGGCATACTTTCAAAGGCCTTGGAGGTGTTTCACAACCACTCCATTGTCAGAGCCATCCAGCAATCCAACTTTCATCCTCTTAAGATTTGTTTAATTAGCTTTTATTTTTTCTGACAATGCATCCAAGTTTCTGACCTTTCCTTGGACACTAAAGTGGTATCAGGAAAGTCACTGAGTCATCATATCTAAAAATGCTTCAGCTGAAACCTCTAGAATGTTCTCAGTTTTTAGAGTTATCATTGTGATAACGATGCTAAGAAAGATGCATCAATGAGCGTCTTCATATATTCTTGGTATATATCAAGTGTCTTGGTATATTCAGTATAAACGATGATATGAAGTTATAGTGGGAAGATATTTTTGTTTTCAAGAACTTCTTTTGATAAATTTTAAAGGCAGAGATGAGGCAACAGATTTTGGCCTCATTTAGCTTATCCTGAAATTTTGCATCACTTTAGAATTTAAAAGGAGAGTTGGAGGATCCCAAAATACGGTATTGATCTAAGGACCATCTGTTACCAATTTTGAGTCACAGAGAGGAATATCATAATTTTAGGATACAATGAGTTTGACCACTGCATTCATGACCTACATTTATATTTGCATGAGGAATTTTAAATGCTTAAGTAGTCTTATTTCACAAGAGTATATCAATCCAACATTTTCAAAATAAATGAGCATGGTAAAGCATTAATTATTCATATTGTGTTATAGAATATATGTTTTAACAGTGGAAGAATCACAATAAGTTATGATGCTGTATCACAGTATAACATAAGAATGGATCATTAATATGCTTGGCTGATAATTAACGGTTCTTTAGAAAGACCAAAAAAATTGTCCAGTTTTGGCAGAAATTTTCCAGGCTAGTTGATTAATTTAAGGAAAATAACTGTAATTATTTCAATGGCATGTTTCCCATTGGTATTGAGTGATGACCACTTGCAACATAGTTTTAAATAAAAAGCTCAGAGTGTTCCAGTGATGTTTTAAGTAGTATTTGTGAAACAACCATATTCAATGATTGTTTTGTACCATAGCACAAAATATATCTCCCAATGAATCATGTGCCATAATGTATCTGATTTAAAATATTCCAAGCAAAT
Source organism: Mustela erminea (assembly GCF_009829155.1). Classification (NCBI taxonomy): domain Eukaryota; kingdom Metazoa; phylum Chordata; class Mammalia; order Carnivora; family Mustelidae; genus Mustela; species Mustela erminea. The sequence goes on along the minus strand of NC_045630.1, from coordinate 47,427,378 downwards.
TAGAATAAATTATTTTTGATATAATATTAAAAATTCTTTGTCTTTTGTGGGTATTTTAAAATATACTTACGGATTGTCCAATAGCAGTACTATGGGATTAAGTTCTTTCTTTGGTCTATAATATGCCCTGAGAGGAACAATAAAATTATACAATCCATTTCCAGCTGTTTCAGCTGCAACTATAATTAGCTTATTTTTGAATCCATAGGCTTTTGCGTCCTCATAGTAGTTATGCTGGCAACTCTAGAGAAGAAAAATTATACAAAGAAATGCTATTTTTACACTCCACTAAAATTTGCTGAAAAAATTTAGGATATATGGAAGAGTAAAATTAATCTAACCTAACAAATCCTTTATTTTATAACAAATTTGAAAATAGTTACATTTTTCCATGCCCCTTTCTCCAGCCTATTTCAGGAAGTGAAGGTATGCATGGACAAGACAAATGAATTGCAAGTGTGTAGCTTAATATGGGGGAAGACAAAGTCAGAAATATGTGTGTGCACATGCTCTACTGTAAACTAAAACATATTGCTCGATGACATCTGGGTACCTATATTTAAAAATTACCAAAATGTGTATGTATATCAAAAAATCATGTTATATACTTTAAATATAAACAATTTTTATTTGTCAGTCATACTTCAAGAAAGCTAGAAAAAAACTACCTCTGACTTTGAGTTCCAGAAAGATAATAATATTATCATCAAATGACCTTGGAATTTTCCAAGTACTGAACATCTAAAGGGATGGACCGAGAAAGATTTTCTTTGTTGTTAAAAAACAAAAAAAGAAAACCCGTAATTGTCTAAACATATACCTAAGCTGGCAAGATAATAACAGAAATACACAAAAGTAAAATACCAATATTAATACTAACAACAAAACAGTAACAATACATTATCAGAGTCCAGAGAGTAACAATACATTATCAAAACTCATTGTTATTCTGAGGTTATTTTGCTATTTTCTAGAGACCTAGTACTCACTGAACTCAGCATTATTAAACCAAGAGTCTTTTATTTATTTATTTATTTATTTATTTATTTTTAAAGATTTTATTTATTTGTTAGAGAGAGAGCGAGAGAGAGAGAGATACAGAGCGCAAGCACAGGCAGACAGAGTGGCAGGCTAGAGGCAGAGGGAGAAGCAGGCTCCCTCCCGAGCAAGGAGCCCGATGTGGGACTCGATCTCAGGATGCTGGGATCATGACCTGAGCCAAAGGCAGCCGCTTAACCAACCCAGGCATCCCAAAACCAAGAGTCTTTTAAACTAAATTATCTGCATGGAGAGCTGCTTTCGTGTTCTGCCCTTTTATCTTTCTATGTCTCTGTGTGGGTTTCTTTTTATTTGGGTTGAGATTAGTTGATTCTCTGTGGATTCATCACCAATTCTGGAATATTCTCTACTTTTTTCCTTTAATAAAAAACTACAAAATGCTGTTGGGAAGAAGGCACCATGAGTCAGCAGAAACAATAAACAATAGAATTAGACTCACAAAGACTACAGGTTTTTTTGTTATTAGATTTAGAACAGAAAAAATGAATGTGTTTACTATGTTTAAAGAAATAAAAAAGAACATTTAAAGTATGAACAAAGAACAGGAGGCTACCTAATATATTCAGTAGATGTTAAAAGAAATACACATATTCTCTTCTAGAACTAAAAAGTATAACAAGTAAAAATAAAAACTCAAACAATGGGTTAGATTGCACATTTGACACATGTGAAGGAGTCAACTGCAGGACATCGATGTAATTACTCAGAATGTGCTAAGAAAAGAGATATAAAGACGTATGGAGAAATTAAGATACTTGGAAGCTGGTATGACAATGTTTAACATATATTTAAGCGGAACACCTGAAAGTGAGTTTAAAGTATCAGAAAGCAGACCTATTCAAGTAAATATTAACTAAGGATTTTCTAGAATTAATGAAATATTCAAAACCTCAGGTTCTGGAATTCCAGCAAATCCTAATTCAAATAAATAAATAAAAATCCAGCTTCAGAGGTATAGTAATAAAAATGCAAAACAACAAGACAATCAGATCTTAGAGAGCCAGACTGAAAAGAGAGACCACCATTAATTTTCAGAATACAAACTAGAATGGCAGCCAACTGTTCAATGGCAACATGGAACCCATAAGGCAGAAAATAAAATTCTAATGTGGGAAAAGAAAAAGAAAACTCATCCCGGAATTGGACACCCAGGAAAACTGTCTTTCAAGAATAAGGACATTTCTAGGGAAACTGAAATTGGCAGAACTTAACACTAATAGGACTTTAGTAAGAGAATTTCAAAAGCTGTAATCAGTAGGAAAATGAATCCAGAAGGTGTAAGACATAAAAAAGGAATGAAGAAAAGGGGAAATGATTTTTTTAAAAGGAGACAATAAGCCTTCATTGGAAGTATGATTGAAGACTTGCTAATATAAGTAGGATCTGCAACCACATAAAGGAATGAATAAGGTCACTCACAAAGAGGTCATGGATGGAGAAGAGTTACGAGTGATGTGGAGATATTAAGAATTTCAATATTTATGAGATAAAATGAAGAAAAACAATTAATTTAGGTTATTCAGAAGTAGCTCAATTAGAAGGAAAAAACAAAACAAAACAAGAAAATAGGAGCATTAGTGTTGATAAACTTTGATCAGGAACCTATTTGTTGATACTGTTGCAGAATGAACTGGGCAAGTAATCCCAATTCACACACTTTACAGATGCAGTAGGATTGACTGTATAATCCTATCTCCTGACTGCAAAGTAGGCATTCATATACATAACGGACCAGCACCTCCAGCCAGCCTAATGCTAGATAAATAGAGGATAATACCCGAGGTCATCTGCCAGTCAACAGCATTCAGAAATTTTGTCTTCTTAATATGGTAAAGAGACAGCTCAGAGTCTTTGCTTTAAAAGACCCTCTATTGTTTCTTTGCCAATCCTTATCTCAGAAAGTTTAGCTTCTCGATTGTATCAGGTTCCCTGCGTGGAGATAAGTCATTTTCAAATCTTTGATCTCCCAGTGTGTTTTTTCTCCTGAATTCTGAGTTAAATAGTAAAATGCAGGGACACCTGAGTAGCTCAGTCTGTTAAGCAGCTGCCTTTGCCTCAGGTCATGATCCCAGGGTCCTGGGATCAAGTCTCACATCAGGCTCCTTGTTCAGAGGAGAGGATGCTCCCCCCCCCAATAAATAAATAAAAATTTTTAAAAAATGCTAATCCAGGTTTTGTGGTGCCTGAGGCTTATGTTACTTGGGGAATCCTCTTTAAGGAAAATAACACAAATATTACAAATTTATAAATTTTAAAAATGATTCATAGGTCCTTAGAAAGGGCTAATACAGGTAAAGGGGTCCTGAAGCTTAAGATTTACTAATGTTACCAAAAATATACAGCTAGTCAGCAGTATCAAATACTTCAGACAGTAAATTAAAACAAGGGACCAAAAAAAAAAAAAAGGGCATTGAGATATTGAGAGAGGGACATCTTAATGGACACAGAGGAATATTTAGGAGCAATGGCAAAGATTTTCTAATGTTCCACTATTCTTCCTCAAGAGTGACAGTAACAGCCAGGCTTCATGATGTTTATCTTATTAAAAAGTAGTAGTAACAAGAATACTAATAGAATGTATTAGGTGCCTAGGCATTTATTAACTTCCTGGCACTGTGTGAAGCATTTTGGTTGTGCTAATTTATAGAATTCTCAGGAGAACCATTGAGGCTTGTAATTACAACCATGTTATAGATATGGAAACTGAAATGTAATGGCAAAGTTATTTGCCCAAAATGCAAATCCTGTAAGCAGAGAGCTGGGATTTTAACTCTAGTTAACTCCAAAATTTAGAGTAAAAGAATATATTCCTGGTTAGAATTAGCCGCACATTTTAATTTCTGGGAGGTGTAGCGTTTGAGAATCTTCCTCTTATCTGCTTTCTTATTCATTAAGAGAACAAACTCTTATAGAGGTCATGCCCAAGCCATCTTGGGAAAGAGATTTTAAAATGTCTGCATTCTTGTAATCTTTCTGCTTTGAATGGCTCCCTTAGAACATCCAAGCAAAAATCAAGAGCTACAATAAAATCTTTAGAAAAGGAGATAATAACCACAAAACAGATACTAGTTTTCAGTCTAATCAATAACGAATCTTTCCGGCTAAATCTTTATGGCTAACACATAGACAAGCTCATTTCACCATGCCAAGCAATTCCACATTAAGTTTCAAAGCAAAGCAAAAAAAAAAAAAAAAGCCTTGCAAAATAGTGCACAATGGGCCAAAGTGATTTTGAAAGACTCTGGATGTTGAGAGTTCATAGGTTTGAGGTTCTGGCACCTATGTTTTCCTCATTAAAAACATGACTGACGGACTCCTCCGCTACTTAAGTGGAAGGGGAAAGCATTTGGGTAATCTTTAGTACAGTTAAGAAAGTACAATTCACCATTTATTGTATTGCATTTACATCTGAAAAGATAATGTTCTTTAAACATGTTTTAGTCAAAAGACTACACAAAATTATTTAAATATATGTAATTACAAAATGCCATAATTTCAGTTTCAGAGAAAATAACAATTGCTTACCTTGTCTAGTCTTAAGCAGCAAAATGGCACTTTTTCATGAAGGAGATGACAAAAAGTAGGCGAACTTCCTATATATGGAGAGTAAGGTGGATAGCCTTTAGCATATCTGTAAAACAATATGAAATATTTGAGTTGCCTTGAAGAAAAGACACATAGTTGGACAATTAAGGGACAGCCATGTGTCTCTATTTTGATAAAGTATGGTACACCCTTTTATGTTGTAATTACATTTTGATAAAGAAATAGTTAAGAATAGGGATAAGCAAACTGGATCAAATCTGGCCCATCAGCTGGTTTTGTGAATTAAAAGTTTGTTTTGTTTTGTTTTGTTTTGTTTTGTTTTGTTCTTTTTAAATCTTAAATGTTTGGGAAAAAAATTTTAAGTAAATGGTTGGAAAAAATAAAAAAGAAGAATATTTCATGTCACATAAAAATTACATGAAATTAAAATTTAAATATCCACAAGTGAAGTTTTTTTAGAATACAGCCATGTTCATTCATTTTATGTATTGTCTATGGGCACTTCAAAAATATTTGGATTGGTGCAGCAAGGATTATATGGTCCATAAAGTCTAAAGTAATAGCTGGTTCCTTCTAGAAAAAGCTTGCCATTCCTTGGTTTAAAAGATTTAGATATGGGCACCTGGGTGGCTCAGTGGGTTAAGCCGCTGCCTTCGGCTCAGGTCATGATCTCGGGATCCTGGGATGGAGTCCCATATCGGGCTCTCTGCTCAGCACGGAGCCTGCTTCCTCCTCTCTCTCTCTGTCTGCCTCTCTGCCTACTTGTGATATATCTCTCTCTATCAAATAAATAAATAAAATCTTAAAAAAAAAATAAAAGATTTAGATAGATTTTTTAAATTGCACTATTAATTTTTATAAAACACATTTAAAGCAAAATGACTTGTTATGATTTACTCCATTAATATTCATTAGTCATGAATACATAACCACAAAGGAGTAAACAACTGAGTTAAAAATTCATATGCTCCCCCAAAACAGACTATTGTTGGAATCATGCTTAAAATATTATCAAAGATAATTATTTGCTGACTTAACAAAAGTAGCCACCTGCATGCAGATTATGACTATATTAATTTTCAGAATAAAACTATTAAAAAAAGAAGAAGAAATGAAAGTTAAGAAAGAAAACATAATTTGGTAGAGGCAAGATTCCTTTATCTACTATGAAAACTCTTCTCTTTTAAACCAAGAAATTTCAGGCCTAGTTTAAACTGTTTTCCAGACATTATTAGCTCGGAGGGTAAAATGGTGCACATTTTGCAAATTTAGAAGTTGATAATCTCCATTATTATTTTAATATCTTTTTCAGTTTGCTTAGGGGAAAAAAAAAAACCACCTCTGAATCTTTTCAGAAGGACATGTAAAGAAAGAATTTCAATCATACCACACATCATTTAGAGAGTCAAACCTCTACCATAGAATATTTTATAAATATATTTGAGTGCTACTGATTTTCTGGAGAGTGGATTGTGTTCTATGGGAACATTAAACTTCCTTGTAATAATTTCTTTTAAGTGTGAAGGATTAAATGAAGAATTTTTTTAAGTTTCAATTATATTTCAGTTCATTTTATTCAATTCAACATTAACTGTACATCTATTATATGAAAAATATTGGGAGTATTTAAATGGTGTTACCACTGCCACTGCCACTACTACTACTACTACTAGTAGTAGTAGTAGTACTACAACTCCTAGTAATTATTACTCATTGAATGCTTACTCAACACAAAGCAGTGTCCTAAGCACTTCTCCATTATCTCAATTAATCTACATCTGAACATTATGAGGCAGTAATTATACCCCCATTACAGATATAGACACCGTGGTTCAGACTGTTTAATTAGTCACTTGCACATAACCAGTATAGGGTGGAACTGACATGGAAAACACTCTTTTAGACTCCATTGTCAAGACTGCTGACCCCTGTGTTTCCCTCAAGAAATAGCAATATATTATGTGAGCAAGACAAGTAAACAAATCCTACTGAAGATAAAATGTGATTAATAGCATGTACACTGGCACTATGTATTATGGAAGCATAGTAAAGAGAACTAGTACTTCATGTATTCATTCATTCAAAATATTCCTGATGTATACCATATGAAAAATACCTATGTAAGATAAGGAAGGGGAATTTAATGGAGGAAACCTGCACTCCATGTCACTGAATAATTGACTGATCTTCAATATGGACATGGAAGGAAATAAATTAAAAGTAGGAAGTACAATATAATTTAAAAAAAACATGCAATCATGAAAATGCATCTTATATCATGAAAATACTGATTGATGTGTTTTCTTTAAGGATAAAAGATATTTTAGAGAACACTGATCCTGGAAATACATGTTGAAGCCAGAAATTTGAGATCTTAAAATACTTTATAGGTAATGGAGATACTGGCTAATAGGAAGGGTGTTTTGTTAGAAGTATGTGGAATTGATTCTCGGATATATAAAAGGTAAGGATATTAGTGCCCCAGAGTAGCATAAATCCCAGTAAATCTTACAACTCTTCAAGAATATCTAAACATACTCTAAGTTTGAGGAAGTTTCTTCATCTGCTGTAGTTTCATCTTCTGATTGATCACTTAGAAGATCACATGTTTGAATTGATGATGTATCTGCAACCTCTAAAACGGGAGCAATGCTAGGTCTTCTGATTTCTTTGCTTCCCTCTGTAGGAAGAGACAGTGTGGGGCCGCTTGTTGATCTACAGCTTGTGTCTTGCAAGTCTATAGCCACAGTACCTGCAACAAAGAAACATAAAAATCCATCAAAGTATTTGCCACCCAGATGATAATCAACCATTTAATGAACAAAATGAAATACAACCAGTATAACTGGGAAATCTGTTATTGTTTACCCTTTAATCTACAAGGTTATTTCTTCTCTGTGTGGACATTTTTACCTACATGGATTAAAAAAATTCTGCATTTGTGCAAAATGTGTTTGCTGAGTCTAGCTTATTGCACAAAACACAAGAGTTATGAAACCCTGAAATACTTAAGATTTTTAAAGTGAAAAAAATACTTTGTTTCAATTTACATTTACTTAAAATTAACAAATAAAATTTTGGCCTTTTCAATATAGTGGATTTCTCATTACATCCTTTCCCCCCATTTTGTTATTATTCTCTTGCTGATTTGTAATCACTTTTTTAAAATATTAGAACCATTAATATTTTATACTTATTTCACAAATATTTATTATGTACTGCATGGAAAACACTATCCTAGGCACTTGGAATATGTAGGGAATAAGGGAACAAAATAATGCTTCTACACATAAGCACTAATCTTTAAAATAACCAAGTAGACAAATAAATGAAAACAGTCATTTTAGATAGTAATAAATACATGCAGAAAATAAAACAAAATAATGTGATGAAGAACAGGAGGAGGAATGAATTTTCACCAGGTGGTCTGGAAGGCAACGTTGAAGTCATGACCTTTGATATTTTACTCAAAAGACAATAGTGAGTACTCAAGCTGTGGAAGTACCTTGAGGCTGTAGCAACAGCAAATTTAAATAACTTAAGGCTTTTGCATACTGGGCGGTAGTCCCCAGTAAATAGAAGAAACAAATTCCTTTGGGATTATTTAATTGGATTTTCAAAATTAATTTAAACATCAATTTATGGAAAGCTGATGTCTCCCCTTCTGAAGAAAATAATACAGTCTTACCTACGAGTGCCATCATGTTTCTCCACCACTCACTTCATTTACGCACTAATACCTGGTCATCCTTCTAAAACCCCTTAGACCTCACTTTGTCCCTTTTGAAGCAACTATTAAAACACCTGCCACTTCTCTCAAACCTCTGACCTTGCCACCTCCTTTACTATTATAGCAGAAGTTTTTAAAGTGGGAATAAAACTAATGGATTTTGGCCTCTCTTTTCTTGCATCATGGAAAGAGAGGTCAGCAACTGATTTCTAAAATCTCTGAGGCAATCAGAAGTCTCCACAGAAGGAGGGATAAACAGGAAATGTTTTGAGGGTGAGAGTTGGCAGCACAAGTCTGATGAGAATATCCGAGTATTCCTCAAAACTGAATAAATTTGGGGGGTTAAGTTTCAGAGACTTGTACCTCTCCATATACACAAAACTCAGATTAATAGGTGAGGAACCCTAGTGTGTCTGTAGTTCGTATGAAAGCAGTCATGCGACAGGCATATATGAACTTTCCCAGAACAGCTGTTTCTGAGAAAAGGATGTAGGGACCAGCACTTAGCAATTTCAATATCAGAGCAAAGGTAGAGATTGTTGTCATCAGAAACTCTATGGTCAACCAATTTTTGAACACCATAAATAAAGATTAATCTATAATTCAATCTTTGGGCAAGAGCTGAATGAGGCTCCTAGAGAAAATAAGATTAAATTTTCTATTTAGTAGGTATGTGGAATTGATTAAAAATTAAATTTTACAAATTTGATTTACAAAAATAAGCCATTATTTACATCCTAAGGCTTAAAGTTAAAATTCACATGTATATTTATCCTCTGCACATGACTACACTGTTGAGTTCAGAAAGAAAACAAAACTTATCATAGAAGAAATCCTTCAATTCCCCGACTTCAAACAAACATGAGAGTTTCACCAAACTTTTTTTCCTTTATTTCTGCTTAGAAGGAAACAGAAATACTTCCATTTATGTGAAGTTAATTCCTACTCATGTTTTGGGAATTAAATCCCTTCTGGCTTCCTAAGAAATTGTGATCTTTTAACCCCACTCCCCAAATATATGTGACTTCACATCAGCCCCCAACTACCTCTATCATTTTTCTGCCCAACACAGGGAAATGTGGTCACTTCCTGATTATTTTGCCAAAGCAGATACCTGGCCCCAAGCTGTGCATGGGGATATGATCATGAGGAAGAATCTAGCAGGGAAGACACAATTCAAAAAGTAGTCACAATTACAGAAACAAGCCCTTTGAACATTTCCTTTCCTTAACAAACCTGACTCTTATAAAGGTGATGGGTAAATACCCTCAGTGTGGTCATCGTCTCTTTTAGACTCTTCTCCTTTTATCCTTTCTAAAATCCCAGCTTTTTCCCATATCTTCAGATTCTATCACCACTATCTTTCCTGTTTTGTTTGGTGACTAAACCTATGTCATTCTACTTATTTCCTAATGTTTCTAGTCAGTTTCTCCAATACTATTTGCATTGGTCTGTCAGGACTGTCACAACAAAGTACCACAGACTGGGTGGCTTAAACAACAGAAATTTATTGCCTCATAGTTTTAGAGTCTGGAAGTCTAAAATCCATGTGTTGGCAGGATTGGTTTCTTGAGGGCTGTGAGGGAACGGTCTGTTCCAGGCCTCACTCCTTGGCTGGTTGATGGTCATCTTCTGCTTATGTCTCCTCTCGTTGTCTTCCTTGGATGTGTCTTTATGTCCTAATTTCCTCTTCTTATAAGGACACCAGTCATAGTGGATTAGAGCCTATTCTAATGACCTCATTTTAACTTGATCACTTCTTTAAAGACCTTAGCTTCTAATACACTAAATTATTTCTCTATTTTTTCTGTGTTGTTTATCAGCAGTCTCCCCTGTGGTAGAATGTAAGATCTGTGAGCTAGGGATCTTTATCTATTTGTTCATTAATTTATCATAGAAACTTATGAGTGTCTGGCACATATTAGGTACTTTGAGTAAAGGTTAATAATGGGAAGAAATCAGTAGGACTACTATAAAAAATAATATGCTAGGTCAATAACAAACAGGGTCACCTAACACAGTCCATTAGGTGACTCTGTTTGTTATTGACCTAGCATATTATTTTTTCAATTCAACATTAACTGAACAACTATTATATGAAAGATATTGGGAGTATTTAAATGGTGTTACCACTGCCACTACTACTACTAGTAGTAGTACTATAACTCCTAGTACTTATTACTCATTGAATGCTTACTCAACACAAAGCAGTGTCCTAAGCACTTCGCCATTATCTCAATTAATCTATATCTGAATATTATGAGGCAATTATTTATACACCCATTCTATATCTGAACATTATGAGGCAATTAATTATAGCCCCATTACAGATATAGACACTGTGGTTCTATCTACAGTCCAAGCAGGGCCATGGAATATGTCTCAGAAAGAATGATACTGAGACTGAGACAAAGGATTAGAAGAAGTTACCTAGGCAAAGTTGGGGGCTAGGGAGTAGATTCTGTCAGAAGAAACTTCTTGTGTTGAGTTCCACTGGTGAAAAACAATTAGTGAAGACTGAAAGGAATTTAGTATGAATGGGACTTAGTAATGTGATTGAAGGGACAGTAAAATACAGGACTAGAAAATTGAAATGGAATTATTTTTAAAAAAAGGACTTTTAGTAAAGTGACTGTGATTTATCTTCTAAACTAGGATACTTTTTTTTTTTTTAAGATTTTATTTATTTGACAGAGAGAGACACAGCAAGGGAGGGAACCCAAGCATGAGGAGTGGGAGAAGGGAAAGCAGGTTTCCGTTAAGCAGAGAGCCTGATGCAGGACTCAATCCCAGGACCCTGGGATCATGACCTGAGCCTAAAGCAGATGCTTACCAACTGAGCCGCCCAGGCAGCCCTGAACTAGGATACTCTTAAGAGTCATAAGGTGTGATCTTCAGTAATGACACCAGGACAACATATATAAACTGGGACTGTGCTGGAATAACTGGGAGTGCCCCATGCAAACAAGAAGTTTTGGTTATCCAAATTATAAGCCATGTAATATAAAATTTAGATTTTTTTTCCCTTTGGATAATAAGCAATTCATGTGATTGATTGATTGATTGATTGATTTTAGAGACAGATAAAGAGAATACACACATGTAGGGTAAGGGTACAGAGAGAGAGAGAAGAAGAGAATCTCAAACAGATTCCTCACTAACCCAATGTGGGGCTTGATCTCACAACCTTGAGATCATAATCTGAGCTGAAATCAAGAGCCTAATACTTAACCAACTGAGCCATCCAGGCACCCCAGTAATTCAAATTATTTATGTAGGAGAATGACACTATCAATATTATGTAAAAATTATAACTCTGGTTGCAAGGCAGAGAAGAGTGCAGGACAGCATGGAGGCATGGAGAGAAGCTTGGGGGGCAGGGGGTGATTCTACAGTTGAGGGGAAGAATGATGGAGATTCAGACCATGATCACACAGACAGTGGGGAGAAAGAAGGGAATGACTTTCAGGGATACTTGTTTATCTGAATTAATAGAATTGATGGATTCTGAGATATGAGAGGAGAGGAAGAGAATTGTCAGGATTGTGACTTTACAAATTATGTTGTGTTATCTATTTTTTTTAGCCAGAAAATGAAGGAGGAAGTAATTTTGAATGAGGGCAGACAGATAACTTCCATTTGAATATGCTGTGTTGGTTTTTCCTGTGAGACATCCAGGCAGAAATAAATAATCAGTATACTGCTGTGAAGAGAAATATAAGTTAATGATTTATATAAAAGAATCATCAATTTTTGGAGGGCAAGTCAATCTGTGGGAGCAGAAGAACATGGTCAATACCATCCCATGTTGTGAAGATGAAAACTGGATTTCGTGACAGAGTGGTGACTTTGCCAGAGTAGTGATACAAGGACTACAGATTTCAGACTAAACTGGGCAAAGGCATGAGGGGAAAATAAGATTTCAAAACAGCAACTGAAGACAACCCTTTCAAGGAATTTACCTGTGAAGATGCCAAGCCAAGAGGTCCAGGGGTGTGTGTGTGTGTGTGTGTGTGTGTGTGTGTGTGTAAATAAAAAAAGAGACACATAGAGACAGACAGAGAGACAAGGGGAGGAAAAACGAACCAATGATTTTGAGAAAAAATAAAGTCAGGTAATAAGGATGAATTAAAATAAAAAGTGACGTCCCAGAGGAGGTAGTAAGTGAAGTCGTTACTATTAAAATATTAAAAGTTGGAGCACCTAGGTGGCTCAGTCCATTAAGTGTCCAACTCTTGGTTTCGGCTCAGGTCATGATCTCAGGGTTGTGAGATGGAGCCCTGGGAGGGGCTCTGTACTCAGCATAGAGTCTGCTTGAGATTCTGTCCTCCTCCCTCTTCCTCCTGCTTTACTCCTTCCCCCACCTGCTTGCTCTCTTTCTAAAATAAATAAATAAATAAAATCTTTAAAAACATTAAAAGTTACAAGTTAAAAGACACATTATCTTTGTGACAAAAATGAATGTTTGTAGATTTATAGGTGGTTTGGTGGCAAAATTTAAAATTCTTATTTGTCTGGATCTATTCCTCCCTCTACTTTTTTTTTTTTTTTTTTTTTTTACTTCTGTATCATAAAAGCCAAGTTCAATGGTGAGAATGAGATGGACAATAGAAAAAGAGTTTTGAGAAAAAGAATATTTGAAATAGCAAAGGAAACAGTCAAAAAAACTAAGAGGCAACCCACGGAATGGGAGAAGATATTTGCAAATGACAGTACAGACAAAAGGTTGATATCCAGGATCTATAATGAACTCCTCAAACTCAACACACACGAAACAGGCAAACATATCAAAAAATGGGAAGAAGATATGAACAGACATACAAATGGCTATCAGACACATGAAAAAATGTTCATCATCACTAGCCCTCAGGGAGATTCAAATTAAAACCACATTGAGATATCACCTTACACCAGTTAGAACGGCCAAAATTAACAAAACAGGAAACAACATGTGTTGAAGAGGATGTGGAAAAAGGGGAACCCTCTTACACTGCTGGCAGGAATGCAAGTTGGTGCAGCCTCTTTGGAGAACAGTGTGGAGATTCCTCAAGAAATTAAAAATAGAACTTCCCTATGACCCTGCCATTGCACTACTGGGTATTTACCCCAAAGATACAGATGTCGTGAAAAGAAGGGCCATGTATACCCCAATGTTTATAGCAGCAATGGCCACGGTCGCCAAACTATGGAAAGAACCAAGATGCCCTTCAACGGACGAATGGATAAGGAAGATGTGGTCCATATACACTATGGAGTATTATGCCTCCATCAGAAAGGACGAATACCCAACTTTTGTAGCAACATGGATGGGACTTGAAGAGATTATGCTGAGTGAAATAAGTCAAGCAGAGAGAGTCAATTAACATATGTTTTCACTTATTTGTGGAGCATAACAAATAGCATGGAGGACAAGGGGTCTTAGAGGGGAGAAGGGAGTTGGGGTAAATTGGAAGGGGAGGTGAATCATGAGAGACTATGGACTCTGAAAAACAATCTGAGGGGTTTGAAGTGGCAGGGGGGTGGGAGGTTGGGGTACCAGGTGGTGGGTATTATAGAGGGCATGGATTGCATGGAGCACTGGGTGTGGTGAAAAAATAATGAATACTGTTTTTTTGAAAATAAATAAATTAATTAAAAAAAAAGAATATTTGAAATAGCCTCTGTTGATAACTGGATAGAGAACTTACAAAAGAACTAAAAAAGTGTCAGGTGCTTATATTCTAATCAGAAATATGAAATAATTATTGACAATTTTGAATTAGCTTAATTACTTTTTTTTTTTTTTTAATTTTATTTATTTGTCACGGAGACAGGGAGAGTAAGAAAGAAAGAGAGCACAAGCAAGGGGAGTGGCAAGCAGAGGGAAAAGATTCTCTGCTTAGCAAGAAGCCTGATCTGGGGCTTGATCCCAGGATCATGACCCGAGCCAAAAGCAGACGCTTAACAGAGTGAGCCACTCAGGCATCCTAAATTAGTTTAATTTCTTACCAGTTTAACAGCTTGGAAACTTTGTTCTAGATACTTAGTTATACCAAGTTTATAATATATACAATTAGTGTCTAGTTTGACTTTGAAATTTTAACAAACATTGAAGGATATTTATTATGCCTTTTAAAGAAAAAAACTAAGGGGCCTGCGTGACTCAGTAGTTTAAGCATCTACCTTCGGCTCAGGTCATGACCTTCGGGTCCTAGGACTGAGCTCTGTATAAGGTTCTCCACTCAGCAGGGTGTTTGCTTCTCTCTCTCCCTCTGTGGCCTCTCTTGCTTTTGCTGTCTCTCAAATAAACAAATAAATAAAATCAAAAGAAAGAAAAAGAGGGAGGGAGGGAGGGAAGGAAGGAAGAAGGGAGAGAGAGAGAGAGAAAGAAGGAAAGGGAGGGAGGAAGAAAGAAAGAAAGAAAGAGAGGAAGAAACTAGTGATATATTCAAATTTATTTATACTTACCCATGCTGGCAATTATGCTATGTACAGGTAATCGAGAAGGTCCATGATAAAATGACCTTGGTACATTGCTTTTTTTCTGCTGGTCTTGGTTTTTAAATGCTGAATTCTCTTCTTTGGTAATATTAATATAAAAACATATATCTGTAGCATTCATAATATATCGAGGACCTGGATTCAGCAAAATGTTTTTATTATCCTCCCTCCGAACACCAATCAAGCAGACGCCAAACCTTAATTTAAAAATAAATAAATAAAATCTTAAGAACTGTGATTCAGCAAAGCTCTTATGTTTTTAAGTTTGCATGTGTAAGACAATTGGTAAACTATTATAAGGCAGAGGAAAATTACCAGTATCAAATCAAAGTATTTTAAAGCTTGCAAAGATCGTGAAAGTTTAAGACTCCAGGCTCTGAAGACGAAAAAAAAAAAAAAAAAGGACTCTCAACACTCAAAACTTTCCTGTTTTTCCAGGAAAAGAAACTATGTCCTTAGTGTGTGGTAAAATCAGTTTAAATGATTATGATCTATATAGTTATTTTTAAATAAAGAAGAATAGAAAAAAGATAATAAAAAATATCAGAGTGTTTATCATTAGTAAGGGTAAGAATTTTTTTTTTAATTTTTTATTTTTTTATAAACATGTATTTTTATCCCCAGGGGTACAGGTCTGTGAATCAAGGGTAAGAATTTTTAATAAACTGTGTGTGTATTGAGTCTTACCATAAATGTATATTTTCACTTGGTCAAAAAATATAAACCTGTATTACTTTAGTCAAAAATGCTAAATTGGCCTAAAAGAAGAAACTTACCCAAGGTCATATGAGAAAAAAATCAGGGTACCTAAATTTTTTTTAGTTCTGTTTCTACCATATTTGGTTTACTCTGAATTTTAGAAAAAAAATTAATAGTCTGAATAGGTGCACAGCTTTATTGGGAGAAATATCGACCACTAAATATAATAGATAATAAAATTTTATTTTATACTTTTTCAGGTTATTCTGCAAACACGAAATGTTGTGAATGTTTTTATTTCAATATGTCTTATAGCATTAGAAATAAATCTAGTTTAAAAATATTTTTTAAACATCAAAATATATGTACAGAAAGAATCATGCTGAGAATTAAAGTGGAATATATTAAATACTAGATTAGTGGAAAATACTAGACATATACAAACCTTAAAATATTATATCAATATATTTACAATACTGATAATATATTACTTTCATTTTAAACACATATTGTTTCCTTAGTAAATAATTTTTCTCAAAAAGAAAAAAATATTTTGTTCCATGTTTGAATTAGAAGGTACCATTGTTTACTTTTTAACTTATTTCTCTGATCAAAGCAAATTTTTTTAAATATCTAGGTTTTATAAATGTTATTATGACTGTTTACATTTTTAATCAACACTTTAAAATCAGATCTCTAAAGAAGATTCATTTTCATGTATTTGTGAATTCTTCATGGATTAAAATATTTTAAAGATAGCTTAAAAGTTACTAAAGCCAGTATTTCTATTAAATTATACTTTATACCTAACACCCTTAACTTGTAGAGACCATACAGAACCAGAGTTCAAATGTCTCAATAATTACGTTAAAATTCCAGAATCCTTGCAACTTATGAGCACCAATATGGGCTGTATTTTAGAAAACTGTACTTAAAGGGTACGGTTGATTTATATTTTAAGTCCACTTTGGAAGCAGAGACGTACTTTTTGTGTGCATGAAAAGACGCATATGTAAAACTCTTCCCTTCGTATTCAGCAAAAAATGTACTTTCTTCCAAAACAATGTGGTAGACTTCATTGCCAGAGCATCTACCATATATCTTCTGCCACTGCTCTGGGGATTGCTGGCCTTCTCTGCAACAAAAGCACACACACATACACATACACAAAGAGCAAGACACAGTGAATGTGGTTAAAAAGACAGTTTTCATACCTACTCTGGTTTCCCTACAGGAGGAACTGGTAAGCACAGTTCAAAGTAGTCTATGTGTGATGCTCTAAATGATGATATTATTTACAAATACTCACAAAAAGTTACCACAGAAATTTTGAAACTAACACAACATGTAAGTTTGAAAGACGGCAGATTCCTAGAAAGTAGTTCTTCACAATCCAGTTAATGGAGGGATTTATCCTGACTATGCGGCAATAAGATATAGCATTTCATTTTAATTTCTCTTTATGTATATCCTGTCATGCACATCCTGTTTTTACACTTGTTTTATAGTCTAAATAATATGGCCCACTTCATCTCATTTATAATACTTGCTTGGCCCTGGTAGGTAACCAGGTAACCAGATTTTGCTTTGTATTTATAAGTGTACAATGTCAACTTATCAATTGGATTCCACAGAAAATATACTCTTAATTTCCATCCATATCATAGCAATGGCTTTCTTCCAATTGTGTAGCAGTTAAGAAAAAATATTTCTGTATGATAAAAGGGTCTTCAAAGAGATCCCCCAAAGTATTTTTTTCATACAACCTAAGTTATCACAGAAAGTACAGTTTGTATTTTCTAGAATGTTCTGCTCAGTGGCCTTGGATATAAATAAAAAAGTCAACCTATGAAAAACATATTGTGAATATACAAGAGCTCTTCTTTCCCATTTTTTATAGTAAATTTCACTTTTTCTGAATAAATTTATGGAGTCTATAAATATAAGAAATGCACTTTAAGAAGGCAAGTGATAAATATATAAATATCAAAATATTTCATCTAATATCTATATATTCTGAATAGATAAAAGCAGATAACAAACCATATCTAACATATTTAGGGTTGAAAAAAACATTTTAAAATCTGAGTTTTAGGGGGACCTGGGTGGCTCAGTGGGTTAAAGCCTCTGCCTTCAGCTCAGATCATGATCGCAGGGTCCTGGGATCAAGCCCCACATCCGGCTCTCTGCTCGACAGGGAGCCTGCTTCCCTTCCTCTCTCTCTGCCTGACTCTCTGCCTACTTGTGATCTCTGTCTGTCAAATAAATAAATAAAAATATTCTAAAAAAAAAAATAAAATAAAATCTGAGTTTTATCTAAAGAATTATTAGAGATAATACATTAATATTTTCAGAGTCAGTAAGTTAAAAAAAATCATATATTTTCGAGGTATGCTTCACTTTACTTCATTGTTTCTTAATTGTGCTTTAGAGTCAATTAAGAGTCAAGAGCCCATGGGATGCTTGGGTGGCTCAGTTGAACATCCAACTTTTGATTTCAGCTCTGGTCATGATCTTGAGCCCTGCCTTGAGCCCTGCCTCAAGTTCTGTGCTGGGGGTTGGGGGGCAGTTTGCGTGAGATTCTCTCCCTCTCCCACTTTCCCTCCCCCAACTCACATGCGTGTGCTCTTCCTTCTTTCTCTGAAATAAATAAATAAAACTTAAAAAAAAAAAAAAAGAGTTAAGAGTTCGGACCCTGAAGACTGATCACCTGCTCTGAACCCTAATTCTGTAATCTTGGGTTGTTCAGTAACCTCTGAGTGATTCTCTACCTCTTCTGTGAAAAATAGCCCCAGCATCACTGGGTTAGATAAAATAAAGTAATACAAACAAATCACTCAGCAGATATTGGGATCATAGTAATCACTCAGTAAATGTTAGCTTCCACTATTTTGCTGTTACACCTTCCTCACTGCTAAATTTTGGAGCCAGTTTCAACATGTCCAGTCAACCTACACTAATGCTCTTAAAACCTTTACTCTTTTTTCTTTAATGTTAATGTGTTTTTGGAAATAGGAAAATAAAATAAAGCAGACCACTTCTGATCATTGACTGCATCTGCCTAAACCTAACTACTGCTTCCTAAGAATAATTTTTCCTTGTGGAGAAAACATTCCCTTTGGCAAACAAAAATAAAATTATCTTTGTTATGCTCCATAGTCTACTTGGCAAGATGATACTTGGCATAGATAGAATCCTTTTAAAGTGCTGGAAATGTAAGAGAAGGTGCCAGTAATTCATCACTGTTTGTTCAAAATCCAAAAGGTAGCATGGAGTCAAATCCGTGTCACACAAGGGTCCTAAAAGCTATTAAAGAAAATCATAAATCTAAGTCCAGGGGCTGAGATGGAAATACAATGTTGTAACTTGGAAGGGAACAGAAAAGGAGGGTTAGACAAAGACATTTCAGATGGATTTTCCTAAATCATTTGCTTGTTCTCATGCTATTTTACGCTTGTACCCCCAGAAGACCTCTTTATGCTCTCCTCAAATATCCCAGATAGGTGAGCAAGAATCTCTAGGTTTCTGCTAATTGTAAATACCCCAAATTTTCTCCTTTGTAGCTCATGTTAATTGTTTGAGAAATGTGTGAACATAGGAATGTCATTTAATACTAATAGCTATGTCCAGTTCCCACTTACTAATCCCTACATGAAATATTCATCGAGCACTTAGGTTGTATCAGGGACAGTTCTGAAATTAAAAGTTATGGCAGAACTTGTAACACACAAGACAAAAATGTTTTCTTGTTTGGAGCCTCTAGTGAAGGAAGACTGACAATAAACCAAAGAAGCCAACTGTGTTATGTGTTAGAAGTGATGAGAGACTGGAAGAAAAATTAGAGAGAAAAATGACTTCTAGGAGTCATTCTAGGAGAAATGGAATATAAATGGTATGGTTGAGGAAGGCATCACTGAGAGGTCGGCATTTGAGTAAAAATCTTCAAGAGTTCTGGAACGGCAACCACATGGGTACCTAGGAGAATAGTGGTCCAGGCAGAAGCAGCCACAAGCATTTTCCTGAGGCAGAGGAATGACTGATATAGCTAAGGAAAAGCAAAAAGACCAGTTTAGCTGGAGTTGAGGGAGGAGAAAAAAATGAGTCCAGAGAGATAGCAGGGCAGGGAGAGGGGTCACATAGAGATTTATAGATGTTTACAATGACTCTGACCTGTACTTGAGACGATTTGGTAGTCACTGGAGGATTTCAAAGATGGGTGCAAAAGATTCTGACTTAAAGTTTACAAAAATCCCCCTGGGTCATGGTGCTGACTCAGAAATCAAAGAAAGGGTAATGACCAATAAGGAGGTCATCATGATAGAGACGATGATAGCTTGGACCAGACTAGACTTGGTCCTGAATGTAGACCAGAAAGGATTGCTAAGGGAAGAGAAAAAAGTTACAAAAATCTTATGTATCTGAGTCCATCAGAAATATGGATGGATAAATAAAATCCACACAGATAACAGCGAAAATGCAAGGAATACTGCTTATAAAACATCATGAAGAAATCGCAAACATAAAAATGTTAAAATCAAAGAAGTGATTTTGGATTTGTCATTGTAGCCTACTAGGTCCTAGAAAGAAAAAAGTCAACCAGAGATAGTTTGTGTGGGCTTCAGAAACATTCGGAGTGTTTATTTTTTACATCTGAAATGCTAGGTACCTGTCCATGATAATATTTTTATCACATGCAAATGAATGAAATATTTCTTATTATACAGAATGTAATATGTGCTAATATACAATGGTATTAGCATATATCTAAAAGATACCTGCATCTCATGATCATTGCAGCACTGTTTACATTAGCAAAGACATCGAAACAACTGAAGTATTCATAGATGGATGAATGAATAAAGAAAATGTGGCACAGATATATATAATGAATTACCGTCCAGGTATAAAAAAGGAAGTCCTGTCATTTGTGACAACATGGATGGACCTTGAGGATATTAGTTCAGTGAATTAAGTCAGACCAAGACAAATACCATATGATCTCATATATATGGAGAATCTATAAAAACAGAAACAAAAAAAATGAACTTAGAGATTCAGAGAACAGACTAGTGGTTGCCAGAGGTGGGAGGTGGGTGAAATGGGGGAAAGTGAACAAAAAGTACAAACTTAAAGTTGTAAAATAAATAACTCCTGGGAATATAGCACACAGCATGGTGACTACAGTCAATCATACTGTGTTATATGTTTGAAAGCTACTAAGAGAGTAAATCTTAAAAGTTCTGCTTACAAGAAAAAAAATTATAAGTATGTGTGGTGAATGGATGGAGTAATTGTCACGATCATTTCTTTCTCTCTCTCTCTAAGTATATATATATAAAAATCCTACAGGGCTCTTGGTTGGCTCAGCAGGTTAACTGGCTGCCTTCTGCTCAGGTTATGATCCCAGGGTCCTAGGACCAAGTTCTGCATCTGCATCTCCTTGCTCACTGGGGAGCTTGCTTCTCCCTCTGCCTACTCTTCTCCTGCTCCCCCTGCTCGTGCTTTCTCTCTCTGCTCTCTCTCTCTGACAAATAAAAAAATAAAATCTTTTTTAAAAATTGTATATATAGAACATGTAGAATTATTAAAGTGTATGCCTAAAACTAATGTAATGTTACATGCCAGTTATGTCCGTTTTTTAAAAGGGCATATTATAGCCTATAGATGTGTAAAAAAAAGACTTTTATTTGTCTTCAACTTAAGATAAAATTAATTTCTACCTAAATTTTCTCTTCATCTTATCTCACTTTATGTTTCTAGGCAGAATTAACTCAAGATTATTTTTTAAAGGAGGAAAACAATTTCGTAAATAAAAAAAAATTTCTAAACTTCTTCTGCAAGAAAATATTTTCAATTCCACATGAGTGACTCTGGAACTCATTACGTGTCCCTTTCCCCATCAATTCTCACACTCTTCAAATAGTCCTGAACCATCTTTTGGCCATTACAAATCAATTTATGGTGCTGTCATAAAAGTGAATTTCAAAATCTTTAAGATCAGTTCATGTCACTCTCCTGTTGAAAATGTTTAAAGGACTTCTTTCTTCCATTTTAAAAAGGTGAACTTTTTTATCATCATTACAAAGCCCTTCTGACCTATGCTATGCCTTTCAAATTTCTTCTGTTACATTTGCCTTCTTTCTCTTGTAAGCTCCAGCCAGGAGCACTCCTTAATGTACCCTGAACAAGAAACTCTTTCTTAGCCTTTGGCCTTTTCACAATGTTGTTCCTTCTATCTCCTGCACTTGACAATTCTTTGACCTACAGCTTACTTATTACTTTTTCAGCTTTGCAAGGCTGTACTTTTTTCATGATACTATAACACTAAATTGTATTAATTACTCCTTAATGTCTTGCTTCCCATGTGAAATAAGCCACATGAGGAAAGGGATCACGTCTTGTTTACAGCTATATTTTTGAGACCCTGACATCCATTCTGGCACAGAGTAAGTGCTTAATAAATGGTTAAATAGACAAAGAATAATCTAACAATGTTCTTCATTCTTAATTACTAAATGTTCAGCTTTCCTAATTACATAATACCTGTCTCCTTCACCAGAATCATTTTTTAGGTTGAAACAATTACTTTCCCTATGATGAATTTGTCATTAGAATTCGGAAAAAAAAAAAAATCACTGAGTTCCCCAATTGCTAATGGACATGAAATAAATTTAACCTCAGCAGCAGTGAAAAAACAAAAAGATATTAGGGACAAAAAAAGCACAGAATGGGAAGCTTCGTGAAAATTACAAAGAGCCATTTAATGAAGATTTAAGATGTGTTTAATCAAATGAACTTTTAGGGAAAATAATTGGCTTATGCATTTGCTGTCAACCTCAAAGTATACTCCAACCTATAAAATAGTACAGTCCGGTTTATTTCATACCCTTTTAAGGCTGCTCTACCATTTTTACTGAAAACTCAATGATAATCAGTCCTTTCTAGACAGGTTTATGTCCATCTTCATTTTCAAAAAAATTGATGGCTCCAGTTTTTTATAAAGGTATTAGTAGAAAAAAATGAGAAAACAATGATAGGAATATGAAAACAAAATATTCTATCAAGATAATACATGGATTATAGAATATCAGTGTATGCTTGATACTTTAAAGAACCTCTCTGAGTTGTCTATTCCCTGAATAAAGGGACATGCTGTAGAATTCATGCACCCAAAACCATAGTCATGAGAGCCTTGGAAAAACTTTGATTGGGCAACTTATAAGGAAACAAAGCTTGTGTACAAATTTTAAACCCTAAAGAAATGTCTAAGTGAGGGAAAAAAAATATTTTAAAAAGGGAAGTGGGAGGGAAGATGATTACTTAAGAGAAAGGGAAAAAAAATCTAGTTAAATAAATTATAAATCATGTCCTTTCAAATGCTCCATTTCTGTCCTATAATAATGTCTTGGGCAGTACCTTTCTTTTTTTTTTTTTTAAGATTTTATTTATTTATTTGATAGACAGAGATCACAAGTAGGCAGAGAGGCAGGCTGAAAGAGAGAGAGGAAGAAGCAGGCTCCCTGCCAAGCAGAGAGCCCGATGTGGGACTCGATCCCAGGACCCTGGGATCATGGGCAGGTCCCTTTCTTTCAAATCATGTTCTGTTATTAAAAAGCTCAGTTCTAACCCAATTTGAAACTCCGACTTATTCTCCCTGGGATGTTGCTGATCTTCAAAGTAACTCTAACTGGCCATCACTGTTCCTCTGTGAAGGGATCTTGTAGGCACACGTGAATCCCCTTTATGTGGAGTATGGGGTGAGCCTTGGTATATGATCACCGATAAGTAAGAAACTCTCTTCCACTTTCCCTCATCTTATTTCCTGGTGGTACATCCTATAGTCTAGCTTTTTGAGCTTCCTCACCTTGTGGCCAACACACTTAGAGAAATATGGCTCAAGTCTTTTTAGGCTATCAGTTGTGCTGAGGAAAACCCATGTGTGGGATTGAAGGCTGCTTTCTAGCTCTACCATTTTACTCTAATTCTTTTTTCCTCATGTTCAAAGAATCACAACAAACTACATAACAAATAATCACAACAAAGAATCACAACAAATTACATAAGCAAATGTCTAACTAGGGAACAAGATTCTAGTTCCCACTTCCTGCAGAAATTCCTATTCTCCATGAGTAATAGCTAATTCTTTTGTACTTCCTTTCACATACCTGGGAGCAGGTGCAAGAGCACTGTGTTAGTCTATCCATTCCCCTCTCTGATCTTCTTTTTCTATGGTAAGTTGAAGAGAATGGACAATGGGATACTTAACTCTTCTTTGTCCTCAATTATGAGTTATAGTCACCAATTCTGGGACATGAAAAGTCCCTCTCAGTATAATAAATATTGGTTGAAAAAAAGTATGTTTGTTCTATTCTGTTTATTTTACCCAAGTTAGAAATATCATTTGTTCCAGTTAATTTCCTGATGGTGCATAAATCAATTTTGACAACTGATTTTATTTTTCTTTTAAATGCAAATAGCACATTCCTCATTAATTTGTGATTACACCTTCAAGGAAAACGGGTTTTTATTGCCAGAAAGCAAATTAACTCACACACCATCTCCTGTGTTTCAACACTATCAACCGAGCAGAAGGAGGACTGATAGTGAGCAAGTACTTGGGTCTGCTCTTTGCAGAAATGTATTTTAATACAGGCCTCTGAATACAGTAAAGGAATCTTACATAATTTTGTTTTTTTTTCAAGTTTCCCCATATCGGATTTTCACAGAGGGAGGAATAAAAAAGGGTTTAACTGGAATTTCCTGTTCCAGATAAAGTAAGTTGAAATCGTATTACAGTACATGCTCTCTTTCTCATTCAGTAATGTGCTGAACTATTCTGCTCGGTAATATAGCTTATGTTGAAAAAACAAAATAATGGGAGCCTGGGTAGCTCGGTTGGTTGAGCTGCTGACTTCGTTTTGGCTCAGGTCAAGGTAAGATCCTGCCCCATACTGGGCTTCATGCTCAGCAGGGAGTCTATTTGAGATTCTTTCTCTCTGCCCCTGCTCCCATTCACACTGGCCCGGAGTGTGCTCTCTGTCTCCCTTAAGTAAATAAATAAATAAATATTTTTTAAAAAGTGTTCTGAAAACAAAACAAGATACAAACAAAAACAGCGTAAAACCTTATTCTACTGACAAATTCCTATTTTTTGTAAAGATGGACAATGTTTTTATTTTTTTGAAAACTCATACTAATAACTTCTAGAAAATAAAATTTGATTTTATTTTTATATTTTCTGTACGCATACAAGGATGCCATCAAACTACAGGTAAACTCAAGAGTAAGCTTGATATTATGAAGCACTGCCTTCAAGGTTATGAAATGTAATCATTAGTAGGAATCCACCTCTTTTACAATATTGTGTTTGTTGTCTTAAACACCTCTGCATTTTAATCACTGGATTTAGTTTTGCTGGTATATTTTGTTCTCTTCAATCCTGAATAAAGTAGTTAAATATACAGTAAATGATCAGTTTCAGATTTGCCAACACTGACACAGGTTGACAAATTAGTTGTTTTTATATACTTATTTTTATTATCAAACTAAATCATCTTCACATCAGTGAGAGTAAACAGCATCTTGTCACAGGGATTTTTGATATAAAATCCATTCTTTGATGTGTAATAGAAGACTTTACATATATCTAGGTGGAAGTTTTTGCCTTAGGAAAAGGATTTCATCTAGATTTATACTTGAAATGTTAAATAAAATAAAATTTCCTTATTAATGCTTCATTTTAAAGGAGATTACATATTTACTACCTCATTATATTGATTAAAAGTAGATTTAAAACTCAAATGTTTAAATATAATTAAAATTAATACACTCTTTAATTCTGTACACTTGTGTTTCTCCAATTTAATGTCTGCTTGATTGCACACAGTTGTTTATATTCTTTATAGGGTGTTTTTCTGCAAACACACATGAATTGCATTAATTCATAATGGTCCCAAACTGTTACATTATTTAAAAATCAAATTATTTAAATGATATTACAGTTTTGCCTTTATTATCAATGTCAGGAATCTACAGGTAACATTGTAGGCCAAAGAAATGATTCTGACAAATTGTAGGCTCTGTCCCTGGAAACGTAATTTATGGGTGGAGAAGGTATAGTGGAGTATACAGAAGCTTGCAAAAAGGGAGTTTACAAAAGAAATAGCTAACACAACTCTGATGAACATTTATTCTTGCTAGTCCTCTGACATACAAGTATGGTTATCTTATCTAGGAAGAGAAGTATTCAAGACCTCTAGATAGAAGAAGTAAAAATACACAAGATTAAGATGCCTCAGTCTACTAGGAAGAGGCTTATGCATTCCTACTCTTGAACAGCAGAATTTCCCAGCTTTTCATGTCATCAGACATCAAAACAAAAATCTGAGTTCTAAGATTAAATCAAGATAGTGTATGCTAATCAATTTTCTACCGCTAGATGGAACTGGAAAGCTGTTTGCCACTCTCAGGAGAAGAAAAAATTGCTGAAGTGGAAAAAAAAATGGAAAAATGCCATATAGCTTCCAAACATAATTAATAGTGAACTTAAACAAGGAACACTTTTTGAAGGGAATCTATGTCATGAAGAAATGAAATAGAGCTCAACTGTTAAATCTGAAACACGGTATGTACTTGAAGGTGGCCCAAATTCACTCTTCTTAAAGTTAGTTTGTCTTTCAAAAACTCCAGTGTAATTTTCCAAAGTGCTCATTTAATTAAAGAACTGTCTAATTATCACATACCAAAAAATTCTGTAAAGATTTATCACCTTTATCACCTACCTTTTAAAAAAAAAAAAAAGATTTATTTTACTTGAAAGAGAGTGAGGATGAGAGAGAGAGACAGGGGAGGGGCGATGACGGGGCAGCCGGAGACGGGGTCTCTCGGGTCAGCTATGCACTGTGAGTGGAGCCTGACACAGGACCTTGATCCCACAGCCCCGTGACCCTAAGATCATGACCCCACCTGAAACCAACAGTGGGACGCTTAACAACTGCACCTCCCTGGTGACCCAAGATTGTTCATCGACTTTTGAAACCGTCAGGTGAAAAAGTAAATTTGTCTGTCATAATGAACGTCATTCTCAGCTCTTTGACTCCACTGTTAGGTAAACCATAGCCCACTGATTTTTAGACTGTTCTACTTTAGCATTAATAAAAATTCATACCTAAAATGTGCTTACCCTTTTCTCTCTTTCTCAGAACACAGCCTGCTTGCTTTCTGAAGGCCATACATTTAGCTTTGGTTCAAGTGCTTTGTGCCCCTGTACGGTTCATACAGCATTACTACATCTATCCCTTTAGTTTAGAACACCACTGTGAATTTCCCAGGAAAGTTATATGCCATAAATATTACTATTTTGGAATAAAGGAGTTATAGAAGCTCCAATTATTGTTATTTACATTTTATCATTTGAGTATTTCTTTGCCCTTTAACTATTATTTGTAACTAGATTTGTTTACTGTCTCCCATGTTGTCATTTGGTTTATTCTCAAGGTATGCAAGCTAATCTTACCATAGGCAAGAGGTGTTTTACTAAAAAAATAAATCTACTAGGTGAAACTTAAAATATGTTCCAAATCCATATATAAGTCATATTTTCACTGTGTCCTGCCCTGTATTGAGTATTAGTCTTTTGTGATCGGAATACGTTCATGTTTTCCATGTTCCAAACTTTTAAACTCAGTGCCTTATACTGTGTGGATGCATGTGATTATTATTTATGAAATGAATTAATGGCAAAAATGTAATGTTATTTTAACCCTATTCAGTGCTATTTTTAGCATGTTATTTCATGCAAACCATAAATTTTGACACACATACCAAAAAAAAAAAAAAAAAACCCTTCCAAATCTTCAGCTTAAGGTAGAGTTTTGAGTATTTCTTAATGACAGCGCTACCAAACTTTATATCATGGTATGCATTCTCTATTACTAACTGCCTTCTCTGAAGTATGAGAGGAAAGAATGATCTCACAACAGACTGCCCACAGGTGCTATTCATATCATCATACTGCCATGATTAATACGTGTTTGGAATTCTTCTTTCAGAGTTTACAGAGTTCTGTAACTGCCCTGTCCACAGAGCAAGCTTTGTAATGTAAATATGGGAATCAGGGCAGATGTGAGACAAAGGGGAGTGTCCAGGCTTGTGGTGAGTTGGCTGTTACATGTCTGAAAAAGGCAAATTCAAAGAAATCAATTCAAAAGAAAAAAAATTTACATTAGGCTAGTAGCCAAGGAAAATTTACCCCCCTGCATAATTTGGTCCATTTGTCATTAGGTTTGCAACCTCAGACTTATGGTTACTTTGAAAGTGAGTTAAATGAAGAAACAGGTAGGCAAGTGGCATCTATTTCGTTGCAGAGGTGGAGAGGTTCTGAGGTTTTTATCTGGTTCGTCATGTGGTGTGGCAGTGGAAATTGTTCACGGTAGTTTAGTCTAGATAGAGGCTAACTTTCTTGCTCTGAGTTATCGATATTCCTTCATAATCTCTTTAAGATTAAACTTGTTAAGTGGATACTTTTGTCTAAACTTAAGAATCCAAGTCAATACTGATTTTTCCCCCCTTTGGCACAAGTTTTAAGAAATTTTTCTTCATCATTATCATTTTGTAAGCTGGCAATGCTATGCATCTAGGTATAATTCTTTTTCAATCATTCTCATTTACAAGCAAGAGACCCTGTCAATTTAAAGATTTGAATCCCCTTTTCTGTTATGATTTCTTATATTCTGTTTTCTCTATGTTCTCTGGAATTCCCACTACATCAGACATTATTTCTCTTGGATTGATCTCTTGCACTGCAAATCCTTCTTCTTACACATTCTATCTCTGCACTTTGATCTGTAATCTTCAGGATTTCTATGATATTATCTTTCAAAACTTAAAAAAAATCCTTATTGAGGTATAACTGACATATAACATATAGATTTTGGTATACAACCTAATGATATTATATGTGTGTATGTTGCACAATGATTACCACAAAAAGTCTGGTATGCATCCTCATGCATAGTTCTGTTTTTTTTCCCCTTGGGATGAGGACTTCTAAGATCTACTCTCAGCAATTTTCAAATATGCAATAGAGTATTTTTAACTATAGTCACCATGCCATATGTTACATCCCCATGACATTTATTTTATAACTGTGAGTTTGCATCTTTGACCCCTTTCACCCATTTGCCCACTCTTCGTCCTCCACCATGACAACTACCAACCTGTTCTCTGTATCTATGAGCTTGACTTTCTGTTTTGTTTTGTCTTGTTTTGTTGAAATTCCATATATAAGTGAGATCATATGATATTTGCCTTCTTCTGTCTGATTTATTCCACTTAGGGTAATGCCCTCAAGTTCCACCCTTGCTGCAAATGGCAAGATTTCATTCTTTCTTATGGCTAAATAGTATTCCATTGTGTGCATGTGTGCATACTACAACTTATTTATCCATTCATCTATCGATGGGCACTTATGTTGTTTCTATATCCTGGCTATTGTAAATAATGCTGCAGTGAACATGAATAGCGTTTCGCTTAGTGTTTTCATTTCCTTTAAATAAATACTGAGAAGTGGAATTGTTGGATCATATAGTAGTTCATTTTTAATTTTTTAGGAACTTCCATACTGTTTTTCATGGTGGCCGCACCAGTTTACATTACCATCTTCAGTACACAAGGATTCCCTTTTCTCCACATCCTTGCCAACAGTTGTGACTTCTCATCTTTTTGATAATAGCCATTGTAACAGGTGTGAGGAGGAACTCTCATTGTGGTTTATTTTTATTTCCTTGATGATTAGTGATGGTGAGCATTCTTCCATGCCTGCAGACCATCTATATGTCTTCTTTGAAAAATATCCATTCAGATCCTCTGCTAGTATTTTAATCAGGTTTCTTTTTTCTTTCTTTCTTTCTTCTTTTTTTTTTTTTTGCTATTGAATTTTATTAAATTTTAATTTCAGCATTGTCAATTTCAAAAGGTCTTGTTTACTTTCTATTTCTATACCATAACTCCTGTTCTTCCTAAATCTAGAATAATAATTATAATAATTTTAAGCTATTCTAGATTTGTGTATTTATTTTACCAGAAGGCAAGAAAAAAAAATGAAAAAGAAAAAAATTAAATTAACTGCGAGACTAAGAAAAATCACAGGGAAAAAGCCATGAGTTCCGTGCTTTGCTTTCTCCTCCTCTGGAATTCTGCTGCTCTCCTTGGTATTGAAACCGCACTCCTTGGTAGGTAAACTTGGTCTTGGCTGGATTTCTTGTTGATCTTCTGGGGGAGGGGCCTGGTGTCTGTGTATTTATTTATTATGGCTTTTTTCTTATTATTAAAGAAAAGATAAGATCCTCCAGAAATATAATCAACAGAAATCTAAGTTAAAGTTTCTGAAAATGTAAGACTCTACAAATAAAAAATATTTCCTCAGCATTTTATTCAACAGCCATCATCACTCTTGTATAATTCTTTAATATTCTTCTAAACTATCATTTACGCTTCTCTTTCAAAAATATATTTAAAATATTTACTCACTTGCTGAGGTTTCAAAAAATACATTCAATTCTATTTTCAAATGTGATTTTTTTTTTTTTTTTTTTTTTTTACTAGTGAGCATAAAACCAACCTTCCCTATAGATCCAAACCAATTCCAGTGAGTATAGAGATAGTTGTTTCCATCTGGTTGGATTTATTTACTTCATTTCATGCTGCATGCGGATACTTAGCAAATGACAAGAGCCATAGTTCAAAATTCTGAGTATGAGATGCAAGCATATTAAATGGATTCCTTTGTCTGTAAATGTTTTAAGCGGCAGGTTACACCCTTACTGAGTAAAAAGGGATCACGCTATTTTTGTCTGGAGCCACCAAATGCCCAGTTATGGAATACTGAACCCCAACTCCAAACTATCTCCTAGCATACACTTTAGGCATTTTCTTCTAGTGTGTTTAGGAAAAAACAGATTTTTCCCAGCAGTAAATGTCTGACTAAACTTAACTGCAGGGAATGGAAGATGGAACAAGGGTAACTTGTTTAGTATTCAGAAATTCAATTAAAATTTGATTTCTTTTTCTAGAAATCTGCACCCCAG
Source organism: Mustela erminea (assembly GCF_009829155.1). Classification (NCBI taxonomy): domain Eukaryota; kingdom Metazoa; phylum Chordata; class Mammalia; order Carnivora; family Mustelidae; genus Mustela; species Mustela erminea. The sequence continues at coordinate 47,396,778 of NC_045630.1, read as the reverse complement.
ATCCTCACTGGGGGATACCATTTTGTCCTGCTGCATCACCCTCTGAACATCACAGGAAGGTGTCAACAGAAAAATTCCTTTTTCCATCTCCCAGAAATTGACTGAAATCTCTTAGGTCCTTCACTTCTTTTTCATTAATGAGAACTTATCATTTTTTATTTCTCTGTCATCATTTCAACAGAGTCTCAAGAGGGAGAGAAGATGAAGTCATATGCTTCATAAACCAGTTTGAAACAAGGGCTTCAGTTAACCATCTTCAGTGCACTCTTTACTTCATTTAGTTAACTAATATTTGTTGAGCGTCCTTGCTGTGAAGGTATGAGTACAAAATATTTTCTACCTTGAATGAAATTACAGCTTGCTAAGCAGGAAAAAATAAATACATTAAAAGAAAAAAACCCGTAAAGGTACCTGGATGGCTCAGTTGGTTAAACACCCAAATCCTCGTTTCAGCACAGGTCATGATCTTGAGGTCATGAGATTGAGCCCCATGTCAGGGCGAAGCATGGAGTCTGCCTGAAATTCTCTCTCCTTCTCCCTCCCCTCCACTCCTCCCCCCACTCTGGCACACCCTCCCTCTCTAAAATAAATAAATAAAACCCTTAAAAAATACATACTCTGGCAGAATATGTTAAAATATATACAAGATCATGGGGCGCCTGGGTGGCTCAGTGGGTTAAAGCCTCTGCCTTCGGCTCAGGTCATGGTCCCAGGGTCCTGGGATCGAGCCCCGCATCGGGCTCTCTGCTTGGCAGAGAGCCTGCTTCCTCCTCTCTCTCTGCCTGCCTCTCTGCCTACTTGTGATCTTTGTCTGTCAAATAAATAAATAAATAATCTTAAAAAATATATATTTATATATATACAAGATCATAGAAACAAAAAATCACATTAAATTGGGGAGTTTAAAAATATTCATGAGGCAATAGGATCTTTGATTTAGAAAAAATCCTCTGGAAAGCCAGAAGAAATGAATTCAAGGCAATGGGAACAACATTTTTAAAAAGATGTAGAAAGTGGAAACCACAAAGTATATTTAGGATCATGTTATTTGGAGGACACGACATATATAAGAGAATCATGGGAGATGAGGATATAAAAATAAGTTAGGATTGGAGTATAGAGGGCCTTAAATTAAATGGACATATTTGAATCTAATTTGATAATGAATGATGAGCTATTTAAGGCTTTTCAAACAGCAGATTGCCAGATGAGAGCAATATCCAAATTTCTCAAACGATGTTTAATGAAATACTGTTCCAATTGATATTTTAATAGGTGTGCTTAGGAATACATTTCTCAGGTAATCAAACATAATTCAGAGACACCAAATAAAATGCAATTCCATGGAGATTTTCAGTATACATAACTTATATAAAAGAAAAAAGTAACCTTCAGAGGTGTATCATTTCCCTCTCTTGTGATTACCTCCATTCAGACCTCCAATCTTGTAGTCCTTTTTCAAAAATGTTTTGTCATGGGAGAAATGGAAAAAGCACCATTGGGGTATACAGACAACACCATCTTTCTCAATCTCCATGGTCAAAGAAGCAGGCTTCCACAGAACCAGCAGAACTGTTTAATAGTGGAAACAATCATAACTTATAGATATGCTCCAACAAAACCCACGGTGCCCCCCAACTCCACAGCTGTTAGGGATTTTATACCCTCCCAAAACCATATGTTGAAGTCCTAATCCCTAGCACTTCAGAATGTGACTATATTTAGAGACAGAGACTTTTAAAAAAGTGATTAAGTTGGGGTATCTTGGTTGTTCAGAGGAACATCTGACTCATGGTTTTGGCTCAGGTCATGATCGCAGGGTTGTGAAATCAAGCCCCACATCAGGTTCCATGCTCAGCATGGAGTCTGATTGAGATTCTCTTTCCCTCTCCCTCCACCTCTCCCTTCTCTCTCTCTCTCTCTCAAATAAATAAATAAATCTTTAAAAATAAAGTGAAGTTGAAACAAGATTGTTACAATGAGCCCTAGTCCAATCTGGTATCTTCACAAGAGACAGAAGAGACATAGGAAAGATCATGTGAGGACCCAAGAAGAAGATGGCCATGTGCAAGCTAGGACAGAGACCTTGGGAGAAACCAAACCCGCCAATACCCTGACACTAGAGTTCCAACCTCCTGGACTATGAGAAATAAAACTTTATTATTTAAACCACCCCGTTTCTTTGTTATGGCAGCCCTAGAAAACTAATATAATAGCCAGGAAAATCCAAGCACTTTAGAGCAGGGTAGTATGAGGTGGGAGATTTTAGAAGAAAAAGTGAGAATTACTGTGTAGTTTATTGTTGTAGTGAAATTCATATTCCATAGCAGAAAAGAAGAGAAGGCTATGGGAAGGAAATATGTCAAAGCCCTTTCTATGACCTTCCTTTCTTTTCCCTAGGAATCTAAGCAGCTGTAAGTTACCAGGTTGCTAATGGTGTGAGCCATTAGGGATGGGAAAGAGACTTGAGGTATGGTGGGAGGGCGGGGGAAGCCTGTTAATTTTCTCAACTCCGACTGAAAGCACTGAGAAGCATATACATTTATCTATTAATGGAAACAGAAGTGCAGACTTAAGAAAGTTTGATCAAATAAATTTCAAGATTTATACTATAAGTGATGATTATTTGAAATGGAGCAATCAAACATTAGAACTGAAAAAAAAAATAGTGTTTTACTCTAAAGGAAAACCAAGTGCTTCTTAATGGACACTCTATTTTTACTTGTAGCTTCCTATGGAAAGAGACTGACTGCATTAGATCTGCCAGATGACAAAATGTAATCTTCTCTCAGTTTTGGAATGGGAAACTTCCAAGAGAACTAAAGGCAGTTCATTTGAGATCGTCCTGCCACCTCAGACACGTTCCCCCCCCCCATTTACCTTTCAGTCAAGTGGGTAATTATAATCTCTGTTACCTTTTTTTAGAGAGAGTACACAAGTGTAGAGGGGAGGGAGAGATGGAGAGAGAGTCTGAAGCAGACTCTGCCCTGAGTACAGAGTCCCACACTGGACTCCACCTCATAACCCTGGCATCAAGACCTGAGCTGAAACCAAGAGCCCAGCACTTAATCCACTGCATCACCCAGGCATCCCTAATCTCTGTTACTTTTAAGAAACTTTCTCTTCCTTTCTAAAGGCAACTGATTCCCTGGGCCTTCTGTGACCAGCTCAGTATTATAAAGGAGAAAAACTCTCCAACCCTTCTCATCTCTACCTCTGTCCATGCTTCCCTCCCTTCGGTCCTTTTCTTGGAGATGGTAAAAGACATTTGATTTTCCTTTTCCCTCAACACGGTGTTTAAAATAGGGACTCCCCGGATGTTGGCGTATAAGAGACCTGGGAAGTCTCATGGTTAATTTTCATCTGGGGTCAGAGAAACAGTGAAGACTTCCTCACGTTCTAGTGCAGATCCTTGTAGTTCTGCTTAGGGTCAAAGATGCAACAAAATGAGGGCACCTGACTGGCTCAGGAAGTAGAGTACGCAACTCTTGATATTAGGGTCATGAGTTCCAACCCCATACTTGGGGTGAAAAACTTACTTTAAAAAAAAAAGAAAAAGATAAAACAAAATATTGCCCTACCTTGCTCTTGGTTTTCTCCAGATATACTTACTTCCTGACGATTTTGTTTGGAGAATTCCGCCAGTCAAAATACTATTTAAAATATTTAAATCACTCCCAAATAAAGTGGACTAAAATGCTTAAAAATAAGTATTTATTTCCTCAGGCTTTCCTTGTCTTTCACCATCTTGGCATCTGGGAGAGTACTGATCAGTATTTTGTAGGATGTTCTCAATTTTGGTGTGTCGAGGTATTTCTTCAAAATCAGGAAATATTATTAAGAATACCAAAGAAATTATGTCATGCTCTTCTTTTAGTCATGTACTTCTTAGCATATCACAGGGATTACATGATGTTGACATCTCTTTTTATTGGTGATGTTTACCTTGGTCTCTTGATTAAAACCGTGTCTGTCAGGTTACTTCACTATAAAATTATAATTTTTCCTTTCATAGTTATGAAATACCATGGACAGACATGTTGAGACCACACAATGATCCTGGCTTTCCTTAAACATTCACCCACTAATACTAGCACCCTTTGGAGGATGGTGTCTACAACCTTTGTTTGCCTTGGGATGACTTCTTATTTCTCTCTTTCCTTCCACATTTATTAGTTCGAATTCTTTCGTAAGAAATGAGCTATTCTTTTTTCCTGTTTATTTATTCACTGCTTTCCTCCATTAGTGTACTTACTTGATTTTATGGGTTAAAATCGAATGTTATCATCATTTACTTTGTTTCTCAAATTCTCCCATCTTAGCATGTTAGGAACTCCTTCAAGTTATTTCTTGTGTCATTTTGACAACCCCCCCCCCACTCTTCAGAGCAACTCCTGACTTTCTGGCACCACAAGATTTTTCCAGACTCCTCTTGTACATTCCCTGCCTACATCCTCAATCTACCCAGTACCCCAAGACGCCCTGGATGTTATTATTAGAGAACTGTGTGTAGCAACCAAGATGTGAACATTAACTGTGCTAAGGGCTACTGAGCCGTCCTTGCTCTCTCAGTAAACAAAGAGTTAGGAATTATATTTGTATATACTCACAGGCCCATACAGAGACAGATCTAAGTTTCTGTGTCTATCTTTGATACACATGCATTAAAAGTCATTCATTTATACTGATTTCCAATCTTACCCACTGAAACTACCACCAATTGGAGGAGGCGTAGCAGAAATAATTGCTAAGTTATTTCAGAAACAGCTTCTCCCTGAATCTGCCAGGGAGAAGATCCTGGAACAGGAAAGGGATTTTAATGGTAAAACTGGTGAAATTCATTTAGACCAATAATTTAGTCAATTGTATTATACCAATGTTAATTTGTGATTTTGAGAACTGCAATATGATACTGTAAGATATAAAAGTTAATAGAAGTTTATATGGGAAGGGTAGGTAGGATCTCTCTGTATTATTTTTGTAACTTTTCTGTGAGTCTAAATTTAGTTTAAATGAAAAGACTCAAAAATAAGCCATTAAAAATGTGATGTGTTATCCTGCATTTCCCAGTCTTACTTGAGTACATAATTTTACTTTTCAGGAAAATTATTAACTTCCATCCAAAAGCATTAGTAATTGCACCTTGGAACACAAATTTGGCAATAATACGAAATAATAGAACCACTATTTATATACCACACACAAAAATTAATTACAGTGCATTTTGGCTTAATGTGTTTCTACTATGGTTGAAGATTTCCCAAAACTATTAAGCAGTCTCCGGTGAAACAGTTATTTGAGAAAGCCTAAATTTCACTTAAATTTAAATGTACATAATTATAGTGTTCATGACAGAATTCTGAACAAGACTATCTCTCTATAATTTTACAAACACTTTGCATGTAGAGGTACAATAAAATTTTGCAAGCTAAGGAAATAACCACAAATGAAGGTGTTCTTCTTTTTTTTAAAATAGACCAATTACATTGAAAACAACAGACAAAACTTAATAGTGTTTAATTTTTGTTTTACAAAAAGCACTGCAGCAATACCCAAATCTGCAGTTTCCAGATCCCATTGATGAAAATAACACACTCGTCCTAGTAACTTAATGAAGGGCTTCTTATGAAATAACCACCCCCGAGGAACATAGTTACAAAACTGCAACTTTTTGAAATTGATTTTGCTAAAATAAAAAAGCAACTTCGCCTTCCCCTTACTTCTAATATGTAGTTATGGACTGTAACATTGGAATTCTTACATCTTTCCACCCATTCAAAATACTTAAAACATATATTTATATCATATACGAATTGATTTCTATTTGAGGCCTCCCTTTCTGTGGCCATAGAAATAAAAAGAAAATTATTATAATATATTGTAATAATGTATTATGAAATCTGAATCTGCCAGCAACTGTTACCTGCTTACATTTATATGACTTAACCATTTTCTCTGATATCTGTCTTTTTTATCTTTATGTCTTCTGCTACATTTTAAAATAATTTTACTGCATTTAATACTTTCCTTATTTAAATTATTTTTTATAATGCATTTCTTCTAAACAAATTTTGAAAAGTTCACTAAAAACTTGCATCGTTTTTCTAAAAGATTTCATTTATTTATTTGTCAGAGAGAGAGGGAGTGCACACAAGCAGAGGGAGTGGCAGAGGCGAGGGGAAAAGCAGACTCCCCACTGAGCAGGGAGCCTGATGTGGGACTCAAGTCCAGGACCCTCAGATTAAGACCTGAGCCGAAGGCAGACACCTAACCAACTGAACCACCCAGGCATCTCAAAACTTGTATCTTTTAAGAAAACAAAATAGTTTTGTACCTCCTGTAACTCTACTTGGCTTTTTTCTATGAAATCTTCCATGACTGAATAATACATTGCTTGAGAGTGAAATGCCTGACATTGTACATACCTGAGTCATCTTTTTCAAAATATATTTAATCCCAATCTCTGTAATATTTAAGACTGAGTTGAAAGATTGGCCATGATGAGATATATACCTTCACTGTTAATTGTTTGGAAGCACTACGATAAATATTTGCTCATTAATATCATTCTTTGTTCCAAAAAATATCCAGATAAAGTTACAAACATATTCTAATTTAAATAAAAAACACACGTGTACATGGCCTCAGTCTTTTCTTTCTCCATCACAAATACATATATGGTTCTGGGTGTCGTGCTTTGTCTTTAATGCATCGCTCCTGCCACACTCAAACTGTCCCTGACACCAAATTTAAAAAATAATTTTGACGTGTATAGAATCTGACTCACTTGATACATGTAAATAGAGCCAATGAGAGAATTAAAGAGTACCTACCTACTAGGGTCTGGGATGACTGTACTTAATCCTCAAAATAATCCTGTGAAGTGACTTCATCCATTTTCATGGTTTAAAGTGTCCGTATGCTGATGACAGCCAAATTTTTATCATCAGTGTAGCTAAGCTCCAGACTCTATATTAGACACAATTTGGGGAGTCTAACAAGTACCTTAAATTATGTCCAAAATGAAAATCTTGATCCTCCCCAGTCTTCTTCATTGTGGTAAATCACAATTATATCCTTCTGGTTGCTTGGTCTAAAAATTTGCAGTCATGCTAGACTCTTCTCCTTCTGTTCCACCCCACATCTAATTAATTCCTGACAACAAAGCCTTCAAAATACATCTAGAATCTGAGCGCTTCTAATCACTTCCATGCTTGTGCCCTTCCCCAAGATAAGATTTAACTTCTCTGGCTTAGATTAGTCCATAATCTCTTAATTGTTTTTGCTCAACCAAAAAGCCCGTGTGTTTGTTTCTCTTATTCAAATTTTATCACTCTTCTGCTCAGAATCTTTCAATGATCTTTCATTTGAGAATGATGGGTACCACCCTTATAATGGCCAGAGAACCAGTGTTTCCCTGTCAGATCTCAGTTTTTACTATCTTTCTTGTCCCTCCATTCTAGAGACATTAGTCCACTTGCTGTTTCTCAAATCATTAGATGTGTGTCTATCTGAGATATATTTTACATATTTATTTTTGGTCTGTCTCCCCAGTTGGAATAACACCTTCATGACAGCTAGAATTTTTCTATTGGTTTCCTTGTTGAAACCGTAACACCTGGAATGGTTCTGTCACAGAGTAACCATTCAATAAAATAATTGTCAAATAAATGAATAAAGTAATGGATGAGAAAATTATTATCGCAAATTTTCCATAAAAAATGATTGAGAATGAAATGGAGGATATAATTGGCTCAGTGATAGTTAACTTTGCCAGTTAGTGAGTCAACCATTTCAAGCTGCCAGAGTGGGTGATCTTTTATCTCTGTCACGTTTCCTTCCTAAATTTATGAGCCCCATTTACAGCATGAACACTACCAAACAGAAGTAATTTTAGTTATGATTAGGATATGTACTTCCCAGAAAGTCCAATTTTAGTTGGTACTTTAGTGAGAGAAGTTTCTGGATCACATATTTTATAATAATAGGCTTGATTTTGGCTCACTAATAAATAATATGTTAAAATTCAGGTAAAGGGCCAACTATCAAAAAGTAATAATAATTAACAACTCTACTACAGATATACTTAATAGTATTTTTTAATAGTGCCAATTTTGCAATCACCGCATTTGAGCTGTCTCTCTAATAAGAAGCAATGACCTTTGTATTTCACACAGAAAACAGGCTTTCACAGTTATTTGCATGAATCAATATATCTCCTGACAAGATCCTTTGATTTATCTTTTATTCTTATAATATATAACCTAATTATTATAAAAGAGTAAACACATAAATTTAAATAAATATGTGTATATATGTATATATAAAGTGTGTATACAAAATTTTTAATTCTAAAAGTATTTACATTCCTAGCAGACATAATTAAAAACAAACTCACATTTTAATATGCAAAATATAACTCTATCTTAAGATGTTAAAATACAATGGTTGGATTTCATGGAAAGTTTCAAGTAGTCCCAGCTGGCAATACTTTGCACCTTTGTCATTCCCCTCTTTCTACTTAGGAGAATAGCCTAAAGCAAAGCAGACATTTTGTGATTACAAGGAGAGAATCTTGGGGATTAAGTTCTACAGCTAAAAATGTTAGAATTAAAAAAAAAAATGGAATGAACTAGGTGCTGTGTTGAGTCAGATATGCTATACTAGATGCTGTGCCCCGGACTTCTCATTTATAAAATGGAGTGATGAAAATATTCAGGAGTTAGACGGTGGTGATGTTTTCACAAGACTGTGACTATGCCAAGAAACATTAAATCGTATGCAATAGATGGGTGGTTTGTATGGTACGTAAATTATGGCTCAATAAAGTTATTCTGGTTGACTACAGCATTTATGGTGACAGTTGTGAAGTCATTTTGCTGGTCAATCTTATTCAAAGAAAATCCTTAATTATGTGGAAAAATGTCTGCGACAACATTACCCTCTTTTGTAGTAAGGCAAAATTCATTAAAGTATATTGGGGAAATGTCATATTTTAAGGATCAATGAAATGCCTTTTTAACTTAGAGCAAGAGCAATTTATTCACTAAGGCAATATTGTATGCCAATAAATAATATTTACTAGGACTTGAACAGTGCAATTTAACCAGTCTATAATTAATGATGTATGTTAGCGTTGATGAGCCTCATTTTTATCATTTCTACAACAATAAAATGAGACTAGATATTCAGTTTTAAAGTTGCATCTCCATGACAAAGAGAGCTTGGAAAAATAATGAACCCTTGTGATGAGTTCTATAAATGTTCCATTGATTGGTGTTAAAGTCATTTTCAGTATTTTATTTAATTTCATTAAAATGAAATTACTTTCTTCAAAGAAAAACAATTTATTCATAAACCTGTTACATCTTTTCCATTGCACAAATTAAAGGTTTGTAAATATAGAGAATAGAAATATTTTCATTCAGAACTTTAAGAAAATTGCTCCTCAGAAAATCTTACTATCTCAATAGAGCAGAGACATAATTAAAAATAAGGGAGTAAAATCTACCTGAAAATACTGCAGGGTATTTGTTATTTTCCAATTAGCAATTTACTCCATCTAGTATTAAATCCTAAGAAATTTAAAAAAAAATTAAAGACTAAATCCCCAAAAAGAATTTTCCTTCTTGATTTATTTGATTTGACACTTCACTTAAATAACAATCAATTAACTTACTAGTTTTAAATAATCATATTCATAAGCACCACAGTAAAATTTACTTAGAAAATCAGCACTTTGTTTAAAATACTAAATAAGGAATAAAAAAAGGTATGAAATGCAAAGTAACATTTGTCTCTTCAAATAAGAGTGGGGTGTGCTCACGGATTATATTTTCCTTGATCATCCAAGTCATATACAAACTCTCTCATAGAACAACAAAATGGTCTTAGCACTTTCCCTCATCTACCTTGAAATGCATATAAAAAAGTGATTTCTTTTATATTACTCGCTAATTTTATCAAGTACTTTGTTATTTTATAGTAACTGTAAAGTTTTAATTTTGAGGTCAATCATGTACGTGTAGCTTTAAAATAAAAACTTACCTCAGGAAAAGAAAAAAAAATGGTTTCAAGATCTCATACTAATGATTGTCATTATCCTGTGTTTTAAAGATTTATTCGTTAAATATCTTGAAAATAGAAACAGTGTCCTAATCCTAGACCTAACAAATGATGTAGACACTTAGAATTTAGGATGAAACAAATTATCTCAGGATTAGTTTAAAAAACACAGAAAATAACTGCCAGTTTTTTATATGTCTTAAGACCACTCCCCCCCCACCACCCCTCACCTCCACCCCACCTCTTAACTGGTCTATATTTGTCTATCTATCTATCCATCTGTCTGCAGGTGAAGATAACTCACATAAATACAAGTATAGGTACATATATAGCTATATACCTTGGCTTATTGTACTTCTAAATCACAGGACTGCACTTATATTATTGTTATTATTTTTTTTACAATGTAAAAATGCATTATCTTAAAGAAAACATATACTTACTGCCCTCTAGAGGTATGAACCAGTAGTGTAATAAGTGTAGATGTTGCCGGGCATATACAGTTTAAAGCTAACATGGCGTATTTAAACTCTTCTTCACAAACAACGTGATCTGTTTGAAACAGAACAGGTAAATTAGAATAATTTACCTTGGGAGAGCACTAATTTAAAATAATATGAAAAATAAAACAGCAAATAAAATTACAGAAGTTTCCACATAAACACACTTGTCTTAAGATATTTTTACGTGTGCAATTTTCCCCAGGAAAAATGTTTCATGAGAGTGAGTACTAGATTATGAGTTAAGTGGCCCCTTCTGTCTTTAATAAAATCGGCAGCCTTCAGCAAAGCGTTTATTTTTCCTGTGCTTCATCTGTACAAGGAGGTGAGAGGTAGATAGATAGTTTGAAGGTGCAGTATGGAAAACAATTCAGGGACTGTATAAAGTACCTTTTAATTCTGATAATTCTATGGTATGAAATGCATAGTATTGATTTAAAGCATTATTGATTTTTCAAATTCATGGTCACATGGCACACAGACTTAGAATTATTAAAAGACATGGTAGATAACATTTATATAGTGGTAATAGATTTTGTATAATCAAAACAACTATGACTTCAGGCAATAAAAACTAATGCTAAAATACATTTGAATTAAAATTGTACTTTGACCTCAGGACCTACAGTCATAAATGCAAGAGATGATAGGATTCAATCAGGAAAGATAATAAGTGGCAATTGAAGTCACTGACATAAAAACAAGAGTGTGCTAAAGATGGGGCCACATGAGAGGTTGCAGGCCACATTAAAGAGAGGTGATGCTACTCAACCCATGTCTATTACTTCATACAGCAATGAGGGCACAGATACCAGGTATCCAATTTTCCATAAAAGTCATATTTTAGAGAAATGATTAAGATACTGTTTACTTGGGTGGGGGGTGGACTTTCCTTCCCAAGTAAACAATTACAGTTGGTATGAGAAATAAAGACAATGTGTAAAGTTCTAAAAAAAAATAAATATTCCCAGAAAATAGTTTTAGCTACGTTAAGAAATAGACAGTTGAATTTGTAGGTGAGTTGGATATCTACAGAATGAACACCCAGGGGCCCCTGGGCGGCAGAATCAGTTAAGTACTGCAACTTCGCTCCTCACTTCTCAAAGCCATATGATAGCCAAGGTTTACTGAACATGCCACTAAAGTCTTCTCTGTCTTTCTCCACCTCCATTCCACTGTCCCTACTTGTTACAGGATTCCAATCCTTATCCATAATTCTTAAGAGCCAGATATCAGCTTTTAGAATTATTGTTATTATTATTATTATTTTAGATTTTAGAAAGGCAATGTGCTTTATCTACCAGACCCTATGTAATACACCTAGGGAGCAACCTATGCTTTAACATACTATTATCCCTGCAGCTAAATCTGTGAATACTAAGTGGAAAAATAAAATTCAGTGTGGGGATTGCTAAATAATTTCAGGTCAGGTCTGATTTCACCACCAACAGAAATGCTTTTCTTTCTTTCTCTCTCCCATTCTTTCTTTTCTTTCCCCCTTTCCTTCCATACATACTATGAATCTTTATTCAAACTACATTTATCTCTCACCTAGACAAATGCAAGAGCTTCTTAATTGCTTTTCATGTCTTCTAACTCTTCAGCATTTTATTACCCTTCCAAAATTGTGCTGTCCAATTAGAGCTGCCACCGCCCCATTTAAATACATTGAAATACACATAAAAGTTCAGTTCCTCCATCTTACTAGCCATCTTTTAACAGCAATAAAGTGCTCAAAAACATTTGTGGTAACCGCCTACAGTATCAGACCATGTAAATATGGAATATTTCTGTTATCACCAATAACTAGACAGTGCTATAAGCCAAACAAATTAATGACCTTCCATAAATCCTAAAGCTTATTATATCTCACATTCGTTAAAATGTCACTCATACACTGGCAGAATTTGGGTAACCTTACTAACATACTATACTACCTTTCCATGACTTTTCTTAGTCACATCCCTGCTAAAATTGCTCATTTATAATAAGAGGAGGGGAGGCAGAACAGATGGGTGTACATGCAGGTTGGTAGGTAGATTGTATAGGTGGAAGTTTATGAAAATTCTGTTTTTCTTCTTATGGTTCTGTTTTCTTTGTGAAATTGGTGGAAATACTGAGTAAAGGAGAAGCTGGAGGTTAAGAGGAGAAAATACAGCATAGTTGCTTCAGAGAGTGGAAGAAGAAACAGAACAGTGAGACACAGAAATGATATCTGGCGGCTGCTGACCCTGAGAAATCAAGGATCATGGATTTCAAGTGGGAATAGGCTGCCCATTATCTTTTGTTTATTTTGTTTATTCAGGCCACATTCAAATGCATGGAAGTAAACATTACCTTCTGTCAAGCAGACCAAGAGAATTCAGCACCAGTGACTTCTGACAAGTCTAACTAAAGGTCAATGAACTGAGGATGAATTAAAATAATGGATTATAATGGTGTACTATGGAATTCAAACAGGTTAAGAAGAGAAGACGGCATCTGCCGTCGTCAACAATGATAAACGTTTTGTAGAATCAAGGCATTTTAAGTCCCGGTGTAGTCAAAAGACAGGTGGAGTTCTGTGCTAGAGGATGTGAACTGGAATGAGAGGCAGTGGTCAGAGGCAGGATCATCAGGAACAGAGATTATGGAAGCGTCACATTAACAAGTAATGACATGATCTGTGGATCCCTCTGGAAGCGGGTGCTGAAATAGGACGGTGAACAAGAACATTCAACATACGGGAATTATAGGTACACAAGTCTAGGGCATTGAGAGAATCATTTTCATAGCTATCAATATCATTAACTATTAGGACCATAGAGTGTTGGAAAGAATGAGTAAACTAGGAGACCAAGGGCTTTTCAGCTCTCTCTCTCTCTCTTTTTTTAATTTCTGCTACTTGTCTTTCTTTTCTGGGATATTTCCCCGTTGCAAACTGCCAATTTTTATCAAATAATTTTCTAATTTAAAATGTGAGACTTGGGGCGCCTGGGTGGCTCAGTGGGTTAAAGCCTATGCCTTCGGCTCAGCTCATGATCCCAGGGTCCTGGGATCGAGCCCCGAGTCAGGCTCTCTGCTCGGCGGGGAGCCTGCTTCCACCTCTCTCTCTGCCTGCCTTTCTTCCTACTTGTCATCTGTGTCTGTCAAATAAATAAATAAAATCTTAAAAAAAAAATGTGAGACAATATTATATAAAATTTAGGTATATTGAATATGCATAATGGAGAATTACATCTGTAACAGAAATTGCTATTTTTCCTTATTATCCATTTTCCCCTCTGTATGCAGAAACAACATATCTATGGAAACATGTCTAGAGAAATGCTTGGAAGGGAGAAGAATACAAATGTGTGGTTGACAGGGCCTTGCTGATTTTAGTCAGGTGTACATAAAGAGACGACCCGAGGTAAGAACTGATCACTTTGGAAGCAGAGAGAGAAAGGAAAAAAGCTATCTTAAACAAGGCATTATTTCTTACAGCCAGAAAGCTAAATCAAGCGTCCAAGAAAGAATCCGGACAGTTGCAGAACCGAAAAAGTGACCCATACCCTGAACAGCAGGAGATGATACTCTCTCAGAGTTTTTAGGAGAGGCCTTCCACTAAGACTTCTCCCAAACCAATAAAGCCAGGCCTGTGGCAAGAATCGGATTAAAGTACTGTTTTCCCACTCAAACTTATCTATTTTAGATGATGGCAAGATAGCTGTCATTACAATCAAGAAGAAGATATGAGCAGGGCAACAATAACCAGTAAATACAGCAGGTTTAAGAAAGTCCTTGGAGAAGAACTTAGAGCACAATTATTGACACATGGAAAGGAATGAAAGAAATCTGCTCCAATCTGAACTTTTTCTGTGGCCACAGAGAATAGTGAATAAAGAATATCTTTGAATAGACATGAAAAGACAAAGGAGTTACTCCTTAAGAGCAGAATGAGTGTCTAATAAGGAATTTATTATGAGGTCTCTACGATTCATGTCTGACAGGATTTCTTCATTGCTATGGACCAATGACTGTTGTGTGTCTCCAGTTCTTCCTTTTTCTAAACACCGATATTTTACCAAAATTATCTTGTTTCACTATTCTATATGCATAAGCAGTAGGGGTAGAGGTAGCTAACTAATTTATTAGCATGTGTGTTGCCAGACCATGAGAAGCCACACCTAAAACTGACTTTGCATTATCCAGAAGTCCTGGGTTTTGAGTTGGATGCAATAATTGATACAGCTCTGGGGAGTGTTTTTCATATAAATAGATGAATCTCTCAATATATAGGGAAAATATTGTACAGGACTACTAGGTGTATAAGGATCTGGACTGTGGCTGAAACTGCTTTCACCCATGTTCATTCCGTCCTTCTTCCTTTGAGTAAGAGAAGCTCTTATTTCCTCTCACCCATCCCCCAAATGTCGCTGGGTGCATGGTTGCCCAGGTAGAAATTACATTTTCCAGCTTCCCTTTAGTGAACTATCGTCACTTCACTAGGTCCGTCCAGCTACTGTCTTATTTTTTTGTAGACAAAACCACCTTTCCCAAACTCTTTCCTTCTTGTTGGTGAGACCACATAATGGCAAAACTCTATCTCGATTATGCGGAGGTAATTCCTTAGCAATGATAGAATCGATCCCTTTTTTTTTCTTTAGAGTGTCTAATTTTCCTCCCTTGTTGAAGAAAGCATGTCCTCTTTCAAAATGATGTGCATTTCATGTCTTCTTCTCATCCTTTTACAGTTTCTGTGTATCTGTTTTGATTTAGAACCTTCTTGTTTGTGGCTTCCTGTTAAAGCATGAGCACAGGAGATCAAGTGTTGTCACTACTGAGTGTGCCAAGCCATGGGCAGATACTGATCCCCCTGAGCCTAATTTGCCTGATTTTTAAAAAGTGAATAGTAACTGTATGTGCCTCATAGGATTTTCTGAGAAGAAAGGTAGACAATGAGTATGAAATGCTGTTCAGAATTCTAAACAAGTACATAACCTCACAATCATGCTTATTAAAAACAAAGACTTCAATAAACTATCTTGAAATAATGCCAATAATACATTTTTTAAAACGTAAGTAGCAAAGCAATATAGCATACATTTATTGTTCTGGAATTAAAACACGATCGTAGTTTTATAAAAATGCTGACTTCTGCGTGTAAGCTTATATGCTCACATGTATGTCTGAATAAGCACAGAAAATTTTAAGAGCAGGAATCAAACTATTAACAGTAGCTAACTCAATGAGTAGGCAAATTTTCAAAAACTATGACTTATAAAATAGTAGGATTATGTGAGATTCGTGGTTTCTTTTTATTGCTATATTATTATTTTTAATCTAAGGGGCTTTTAAGATAAGCACTTAGAATTAAAGATACAAGTTTATAGATACTTATGAATCAAATCTGTTTTCAAATCCCTTTTACTTTAAGGAAAATAAAATTGTTAATTACATTTTAACAAGTCAGAATCTTTTTTTAAAGTCTGCCTCAGTGTTTTCTGAGCTCCTGTATGATTTAAAATACTAGAAGCTTCTTCTATGCAGTTGCTAGGTAACAGATCTTTGGAAAGCAGTAACAACAGTGGAAAATGCACTAAACCAATGCAGGGTTGTGATTTACAGAAATCAAATATCCTTTGGAAAAGAGCTTTAAAACAGGAACACCAAACAGGGTAAATTTTAAAAACTGCTATTTGTTTTCATTTTATGGGGATATGTTTATTACATAAACTGAGTGAACAAATTGTGTTATAAAATATCTCACATATTCTTTGCTTATTAGACTGTTTATAAGCATGAGAGGGTCGATTGCTATGAAAATTGCTTTTTTTTTTTCCTTAGAGGAGAATGGATAATCTCTAACAATTGAACATGATTTTGACCCTGTCTCTTTAATCAATACAATAACCAATTGGTGAATGTGTGTGTGTGTTGCGTGTGTGTGTGTGCACACACACATGAGTGATCATACAACAAAGACTTTTGCCAGTTCCAGGATAGTGAGCCGTTCAACCACAACAAATCTAAGAATAGGCTTAAGTGAACCTTTAAAAGTCATTTAGTTTCACAGGATCTAAATATAAGAATGCTTATTAAACATAGAGAATTCAGCTCCATTTGAGATTGGCAGCACCCTAAAAAACAGATTTATTACATCTCAATAATATAAAGTATGAGAAGCTTGCTTGATTTTTCAATTGCTTGAATCCTTGCATTATCTTAATGCTGCAGGTTTTAATGTATCATATTAATTAAATGCTCAGGAGAATCAAGTTTCCTGTATTCCAGAGCAGAACAGTTAATTCTATTAACCTCTGTTTCTTTGAAACATGTCAGAAATACAGCAGTTTTAATATTTTTTGAAAAATTAGTGTCCTCAGGGCTCTGATTTCTTGGGGTTCTAACAATGTATTCTCTCCTCACTAGCTCATGAAAGTTATTGAGAGTTAAGAATATAGTTATTGAATCATCTTAATAGTAATAATAATACCAAACAATATTTTAGTTTCTATGCTAAGTGATTGTATATATATTATTAAAACTCACAAAAGCTCTATGATGTATATGGTGTTAAACCATCTTCAGATAACAAATCAGATGTTCAGAAGTAAAATAACTTGTCTAAATCCATTATTATTAATTTAAATTCAAACTACTGACAGAGAACTCAACAAAAATTAAACAACTTTAAAACTAATTAAACAAACGGATTAAAATAAGTGATATATTCTAGTGGTTTTCCTTTGTCCTGAACCCACTTTAAGGATTACTGCTTGCTATCAGATGGACAAATGACTCAAACAGCCACTAAATTAAACTGATAACTGAAAAAAATATAACCACTATGTTCCCCAAACACCCATCATTTAATTGGGCAGTTTGGAAGGAATGAAGTCAAACTTGACCTTGAAATCAATTTTGTTACTTTGCAATCACACACACACAAATTGCAGCTAGACTAAAATGATTTGAGTCACTGCTTCAAAGGGATTTGGAAAGCTCTCTAGATTCATTAGTAGCAAATATACTGTTACACTGTGATAAATGTTACAAAAAAAATGATAGGGGATACAAAAGGACACCTTTCCTGCCCTGGAGCAAATGGAAAAAAAGCATCTCCAAGGAGGTGATGTTTAAAGGAAGATTTTAAGGATAATTAAGAATAAGTTATTTGAACGGTGAAGAAAGTGGACAAAAGTAATTTTCTTAAAACAACATGCAAGGGACTGGAAGAGATTATGCTGAGTGAAATAGGTCAAACAGGGCCCCTGGGTGGTTCAGGGGGTTAAAGCCTCTGCCTTTAGCTCAGGTCAAGATCCCAGGGTCCTGGGATGGAGCCCCACATTGGGCTCTCTGCTCAGCGGGGAGCCTGCTTCCTCCTCTCTCTCTGCCTGCCTCTCTGCCTACTTGTGATCTGTGTCTGTCAAATAAATAAATAAAAACTTAAAAAAAAAAAAAAGAAATAGGCCACACAGAGAGAGTCAATTATCATACAGTTTCACTCACTTGTGGAGCAGAAGGAATAACACGGAAGACACTGGGAGATGGAGAAGAGAAGGGAGTTGGGGGAAATCGGAGAGGGAGACAAACCACGAGAGACTGTGCACTGTGAGAAACAACTGAGGGTTTTGGAGGGGGTGGGGCCGGTGAGCCTGGTGGTGGGTATTATGGAGGCATGTACTTCATGGAGCACTGGGTGTGGCACATAAACAATGAATTTTGGAACACTGAAATAAAATAAAATAAAATTTAATTTAATTAAAAAAATCAGAGAGGTAGAAGAATATTTAAATTTTTAAGGAAAATTAACAACAAAAGAGGTCTGAAGATTAAGGAGAGAAAACATTACAAAGTTGCTGACAGAGCACAGGCAATGGGATCCGGTATAGATATGAGAAGAAAACTGTGTTATAATAGAAGAAAAGCAGGAAGTGGTAAGTGAAAACAAAGCAACATTTGGAAAAATGAGATAAAGTCTTAAATTGTAACACAAGAGTGGAGATATTTTGATAAGAAAAAAACCCACACTGTTAAGGGCCTCCCAGCTGCCCAAATGAGTTTGCGGAAACATGAATCAGACCTACTAAGTGATTTCTTCCTTCCTTCCTTCCTTCCTTCCTTCCTTTCTTTCTTTCTTTCTTTCTTTCTTTCTTTCTTTCTTTCTTTCTTTCTTTCCTTTCTTTCCTTTCTTTCTTTTTTTTTCTCCAGCAAAGTTCATGAGGCCAAGGAGCAGGAAAAGGGGATCCATCTACGTAGGATTTTGTTTGTTTTTTTTTCCAATCTGGAGCCATAAAAACGAAGGGAATTAGTATAGTATTATGAGTTTGGTTGAAATAACAACCCACAGAGTTTGGTTTGTTGAAAGAGGGCAGAAGAGAAGAAAGGAAGGGGAGCTTTGGGAGAATCCACACTGATGATGCTTTGGAGCAATGCTCCTCAGCTCTTTGTGATGAAGAACCAGTATTTTTTTTTTCTTTTTTTTTATTTCCAACCCACTGCAGACACTTATGTCGTTCTATTGTACATGACTGGCACAGAATTCACGCCACCCATGACTCATCTATGATTCTGATAGGAGTCTACTCACTTTCCAAAGAGATAACACACTGATGGTGCACTTGGATGTCACAGTGACGCTGAACTGCTGTCAAAGTTGCTAAATGCTTACTCTCAATTGCTGTACTTAACTTGTAGCCTAGCAAACATCTGCAGCCTGACACTGGTCTTTGATCGGCACTTAATAGCACTGCATTAAAAGTCTTCAGGAGGCAGAAGGAATGTGTTTAGGTGTAATGGAAGGTTGAATAAGCAAAACAGAAACAAAGAAGAGTGAGTGAGGTTTGAAGAATACAGATAAGCCTGGAAGCATCTGGGATAATGTCGAAGTGCAGGTATATCCATTACATAGTTCTTTCACTCTAAATCGCTGGGAATTCTTGTCAAACTGGAAAATGGATCTTCTGAATCAAGCATTCTATGAAGTTTAAAATATAGTTTCTTAGCACTTGTAAAAATGTCTGATAAAGTAGGAAAATGTAAGTGTTGTCCTGTGCTCAATTTAAAGGGTCATGAGATTTGGAGTCACAAGAGATGGATGAGTCGGAATCCCATGTGTTTAAGCAGGAGTCTTTAGGCAACTATGCTTAGTATCGTATTAGACAAATACCTATAGTCATTTACTTCTGTCTTATAACAATACAAACTTCAGGTTGAAATAACACAGGGAAGCATGCAGTAAACTATAGTCTCATACCAAGTAAATAGTTTTGTTTTATAAAAATAAATAAGTGGAAACAGAGCTTATATGACTGCACACCTTCCCCTTACCAATAAAGGAAGATGCTACAATTTACCTGATCCTTCCAGATACATGACAACCCACAGCCATATTTATAGCTGTTATGTGTAATCTGTGACAGTTGTTTTTTTGGGAGTGTCATTACTCTGGACAAAATTGCAAAGGAAGTTCTCACATCATCACTTATAGTAGACATTTAGTACATACTTATTAGCAACTGCTTGCCTTTTGACAGTCTCCCATAACTAAACCTTTCCCTTTCCTTCCAAAACGATTTTACTAAATGAAAAATGATAGATGATAGATACATAGGTAGACAGATAGATGCTACTCTCAACTAGATGGTCATCTAACAATCTGAACAAAGTAAAAGTACAAAAGAAGACTGAAATTTCAGTTTTACCAGGAGACATATGCAACTTAAAAGGAATTCCTCAATGCAAAGGGAGTTTGATTTAATGGGTAATTGAACCAAATGTTAGGTCTAAATGAGTCCTTGCCCACTTGGGTGTTCTTCTTCTTCAGCTCCTACAATTCTTCAACATAATGTTCATATCAACAGATTCCAAGAAATAACGTAAGTTGGGCATTTCAGTCATTCACGCTTCACCCACTCTTTTTTGACCTTAAGGGATAATTCTAGGGGTTCCTACAAATTCCGTCTTACAGAAAGTAACTTTTGGAAAAGTAAACTGATTTGAAGTATTAAGAGATGAATCCATGAACAATCTAGAGGCAAAAAGCACAAAGGTACAAAAAATAGACAAAATTTTTGTTAGTTAAAAGCACCATAAATGCAATCCAAAGACAACTTGCAAACTGAAAAAAAAATGCAATTTTTAAAATGCCAAAACGTTCATAATTTTAGAATATGAGAAATCTCTATAATTCACTAAGAGAAAAATAGTCATCTCTGTAGAAAATGAGAGTACAGGGATGTATTTTATATATGAATGAATAGAGAAGTTAAATGGGCAATAGACAAATGAAAATGTGCAACTCTCTTAGAAATCAAAAACTGAAAATCAAAATAAATTAAACTATTAGACAATACCACATATCTCTTAGCAGCACACATTTTAGAGACAGAGAACATGGATTAAATACCTGTTTCTACCACCTAGTGCAGCATCATCAACATTTCACCTAATATCTTTGTGTCTCCATTTCCTTATTTGTAAAATGAGAATACTGTTGACTCTTGAACAACACAGGGGTTAGGAGAACCAACCTTATGCATAGATGGCAAATCCGCATAGAACATTTGACTGCCCTAAAACTTAGCTATCAATCATCCATCATTAACTAGAAGCATTGCCAAAAGCATAAACCGTGGATTAACACATATATTGTATATTATATGTACTATATACTGTGTTTTTACAACAAAATAAGCTAAAGAAAAGAAAATGATAAGAAAAATACAATTAGAGTGCTGTACTGTATTTAATGGGGAAATATGCACATATAAGCAGACTCCTGTAGTTCAAATGCATGTTGGTCAAGAGTCAACCATAATGAAATCTATCTATGGTAGCAAGTGTCCTGGAGTAATAATGGCTCTCGTATCCTGGTATTCACAGAACAGGGCTGATCTGTGTAACCAATAGGATACTGTGGAAGTTTCAGGGTGGGACAGTGAGGGCTATGTCACAAAAGACATTATGGTTTCTGCCTTGCTCTCTTATAGGTCAATGTTTTCTGGAGGAAGCCAGCAACCGCATCATAAGAACACTCAAGTAGCCGTAAGGAAAAGTCCAAGAGGTAAAGAACTGAGGCCTCCTGCAATGGCCAGCACTATCTTGCCAACCATGGGAGTCAAGAATGAACCACACCAGAAGCAGATCTTCCTGCCCAAGTCAAGCCCTCATGTAACAGTAGTCCCAGCTAACACCTTCACTGCAACACTGACCATTAGTCCTCTTACACTCCTGATCCACAGAAACTGTGAGATAATAAATGTGTTGTTTACACCAAAAAGCTTTGGGATTGGTACGGGTACACAGCAATAGATAACTAACACATGACTTTACAAGGTGGTGATGAAAATTAATTCAATTAATCTACAAAAAGTGCTTTGGAACGGTAGTCCCGGGCACCTGAGGGGCTCAGTCAATTAAGCATCTGACTCTTGATTTTGGCTCAGGTTGTGATTTTAGGGTCATGAGATCAGGCATGGAGCCTACTAAAGAGTCTTTCTTTCCCTTTCTTAAAAAAACAAAAAAACAAAGCAAAACAAAACAAAATAAAAAAACTATTCCTTGCACATAATAAGCACTATATAAATGCTGACTGCCACTATCAGTATAATACTAATAATAATGGTCTTAATATTATTTTTCATTTGCCCAAGGGGCAAGAGTTAAAGGAATATTGCCCACTTTTGCAAAAGTAAGTTATACATTTCTGAAGAACAAATTAGCATGTGTATTAAAAATCAGAAAAGACCCCATACTATTTAACCTAGAAGTTACACTAGGTAATCACCTGAAGTTTATCACACAAGTTCAAGAAAACCTCTTTTATGATATTGAGTATGTATATATGTACATAGGTATGTATGTAAGTACGTATTTATTTTAGTCCTGGACAAGACTGAGTCGTAGTAAGCTGAAAAACAGAGAATGTTGAATACACACAATCCACAGAAGAATGGATTTCATCAAAATTATTAATCTACAATTTCAAGATGTTACAAATTTCTTTTCCTTATTTTCAAACGCATACACGTCCAAAATTTGTTGGAAATAACATCTCAGCTCCTTACATTCACCTTGGTGATTTTTTAAAAATGGTTATCACTTTTTAAATTTGCCTTATTTTTCACTCATCATTGGAAGCTGAGTTAACATTCAAGAAGGAAGTAGCTACTGATTTATCTTCAGTTTTAGTTTGTATAAATATAAGGATACAAAATAGCTAATGGCTTAAATGAGAACTTGGCACGAATGAAACTGTTATATTAAAATATTAAATGGCATTTGTCACGGGTTATAAAATATAACAACATGCTAATTGCACAATTTCATAAATTCACATACATTATCTTTTACCAACCTAATGAAATTTCAGCTCCTACAAATTATTATAATCTGTACAAACATAACCCCCAGTCATAATTAAGTGAATAACACACTCCGTCCTTACATATTACCATTCACAAATGTTTTTAAGGCATTAATTATACTTGATAAATTGGACCTTGTGGGATAAAATGTAAAAATGTAAAATCTATAAATAAATTTAAAAACAACTATTATCAGCAAAACCACCTTTTAGCTAGTATTATGCTTCTATATACAAATGAAATATAATTCATTATATGTGAACTATATTAATAAAATTGTTATCCTACTTTAAGGAATTGCATATCTTATTCCATTTATACTGACCTTCATTTTAATATAATTTCTAATAAGGACTATGGTTGGATAATACATATACACCTCACATCTACATATCTCATATATCTATTCTCATATTGCTAGACATTTTGCTTCTTTCTACATTTATTCTTATAATAAATAAAACTGAAATAAAGGTCCTTTTTTTTTTTAAAAGATTTTATCTATTTATTTGAAGAGAGATCACAAGTAGAGAGGCAGGTGGAGAGAGAGGAGGAA
The DNA here is from genome assembly GCF_009829155.1 of Mustela erminea. Taxonomy (NCBI): domain Eukaryota; kingdom Metazoa; phylum Chordata; class Mammalia; order Carnivora; family Mustelidae; genus Mustela; species Mustela erminea. The sequence goes on along the minus strand of NC_045630.1, from coordinate 47,373,325 downwards.
GCAGGTCCCCTGTTGAGCAGAGAGCCCAATGTGAGACTCGATCCCAGAATCCTGAGATCATGACCTGAGCAGAAGGCAGAGGCTTAACCCACTGAGCCACCCAGGCACCCCATAGAGGTCCTTTATTTAAATGTTGTGTGTAGAGTGCCTGGGTGGCTCAGTGGGTTAAGCCGCTGCCTTCAGCTCAGGTCATGATCTCAGGGTCCTGGGATCAAGTCCCACATCGGGATCTCTGCTCAGCAGGGAGCCTGCTTCCCTTCCTCTCTCTCTGCCTGCCTCTCTGCCTACTTGTGATCTCTCTCTGTCAAATAAATAAATAAAAATCTTTTAAAAAAATAAAAAAAATTTTAAATGTTGTGTGTAGCTCATAATATTTCTTCATGAAACCTTCATGTAATTGTGTAAACAGATGTTAGTGACTACGTGACTAATGAAGGACACAGACAAGGGAGAAACACAGTAGGAAAAAACTGGGTTTTCCCTACACATGCAGAAAAACTACAGATTTTTCTTCCCTTTTCACTATTTCATATATTGTCACATATTTTAATTTTACTGAGTTATAGTATTACTTTTGAACATTGTTACTGGATCTTTTAAGTTTTTATATGCTATAGTTTTTATATACTATAAGTTTTTATAAGTTTTATAAGTATATAAGTTTTTATATACTATAGTCTGCATACTTTTAGTAATAAGATACTGTGAGCTGAGCTCTGTGCTTATCACTGGATACAAAGCATTTAAGAAATTCATATTCTAGGGGTGCCTGGCTGGCTCAGTCAGTGGAGCATGTGACGCTTGATTTTGGAGCTGTAAGTTCCAGCCCCATGTTGGGTGTAGAGATTATTCAAAAACAAAACCTAAAAAAAAAAAAAAAAAGAAAAGCAAAAAGAGAAGCTTCTGTTCTAGAATTAAACATCTAAGCAACTCAAAGTCATTAGTAAGCTACTATAATACAATTTCTATTAAATAGGAACATATACAAAAAAGAGATTAAGTGGCAAAAAGAAAATAAAATGATTTTTCACTTTCTTTGATTCCCACAATCAATTGATTATTAGGTCTACAGAGTAGATCTGAAATGATTCATGAATCTGTTCTCACTCTCCACATCCATCATCTGGTTCAATCCCTCAGTCGGTCTCACTTGGACATCCTAATAGCTCGGTAAGTAATCACTCCTGTGAGCCTCTTTGTGTCATCTCCACTGTACTCCATGGTTCCCCTGGAGCAACTTTATGATCTGGTTAAAACATCATACCTTTACCTATAACTGTCATCAGTCACTCCCTACTTCTCCAGCAACATTCCTATTCATTAGTAAAGCCTAATTCATAGTCTCTTTCACACATTTGTGTGTGCACAGTATGTTCTCATGCAGTCTGTCTTGAGGCAATATTAAATAAACATCCCAGGATAATATTAAAGTGTTGGGATATTTTACTATCCTCGTATTAGGATCTCATTCCTCATTTTAAGAGATTTTTCAATACAAAAGTAATTACTTCAGGAATAAAGATATTATATTAAGTCATGAAAACTTTACCTACATAGGTCTATCAGATTGACTAAATTCATCAGTCAAAATCTGATGAAACTAGTAAATAATTGGAATCTTGAGTTTTGGTATATATGGAGGGTGACAAGGGCAGGGGAGGAAGATCATAAGGTCACAGCTTAAGCTCTATGTGGCTAAAACAGGCTCTGTTTGAGTGGGTGCAGAATGTAAAAGTACACTGGCTCACTGGTTAAAAAAAGGGTGATGTAGGGGAACCTGGGTGGCTCCGTTGTTAAGGGTTTCCCTTTAGCTCAGGTCATGATCCCAGGGTCCTGGGATCAAGCCCCATACCAGGCTCCCCGCTCAGTAGCAGAGCCTGCTTGTCCCTCTCCCTGCTCGTACTCTCTCACTCTCTCACTCTCTTTGAAATAAATAAACCTTAAAAAAGGGGGGGGGTGAGGTAAAGAAAATAAAATCTGCAATTGGAACAGACAGCTAGTCCATCTTTTTTTTTTTTTAATTATTATACCACTAGTACCTAGACTAACAAATTGTTCACAGTAGGACTCAATAAAATGTTTTGAATGAGTAAATGAGAGTGAAAGAGGATATAACTGTTCTTCTTTATTAATCATTGTTATCAAGAAACTACTTCAGAGATGGAAAATCATCGATCTGGGTTATAATAGAATATGCCTGGCACTTTCCAAACATTGAAGGAATATGCTACTCTGGTTTTCAGCATCACACAATTGAGTCTTGGAGAAAAACAAGACTATAAGAAAATTAATGGAGAAAAATATAAAGATGCTTTGAGTTAATTCAATTTTAAGTGGTCCACAAGAAAATGGCTTGAAATACTAATGTTCAATGGCAATGTCATCAAGTGTCAAAGAGAACAAACAAGAAAGCTGGTTTGGCTATTCAGTAGACCCACATATTAAAATTTTAATATCTACAAAAAAAGTAAAACAAATAAGTTATTGATTTTTTTTTTGCTAGGAGGAATGAAGGACAAAATAATATTTCACTTAAAAAAATAATTCACATCCGGGGCGCCTGGGTGGCTCAGTGGGTTAAGCCGCTGCCTTCGGCTCAGGTCATGATCTCAGGGTCCTGGGATCGAGTCCCGCATCGGGCTTTCCGCTCAGCAGGGAGCCTGCTTCCCTCTCTCTCTCTCTCTGCCTACCTCTCCATCTACTTGTGATTTCTCTCTGTCAAATAAATACATAAAATCTTTAAAAAAAAAATAATTCACATCCATGTTAATTTTTTACTTTTGATTAAATGGATATACTTATATAAGAAATTAACATCCTGGGAAGCTGTGTGATGCTAAGGGTACATGGGAAGGCTCATTCCTGTCTATACTAATCTTCTATCTAAAAAAAAATGAAAAAGCAAGTGCAATGAAAAATGAGATATTAATTTTTTTGTTTTTTATTTTTTAAAGCTTTTATTTATTTATTTGAGAGAGAGAGAGTAAAAGAGAAAGAGAGAAGAGCACAAGCAAGGGGAGGGGCAGAGGGAATGGGACAAGCATTGCTGAGTGGGGAGCCTAACTGGGGGCTCCATCTCAGGACCCTGAGATCATGACCTGAGCAGACGGCAGACACTAACCAGACGGAGCCACCCAAATACCTCCAAATACTGATTTAATACTGAATTGTAAAAATGCAATTATAAAAGACATCTTGGGGATGACTGCCAACATTTAAATACAAATGACACATGAAAATATCTGACCCTCTTAGGCATGAAAATGTTATGCTGGGTATATAGTAGAATGTCATTCCTCGGAAAAGCATGCTGAAGTTAAAATGTGTGTGTACATGTGTGTGCATGTTCACATGTGTGGGTGTGTGTGTGTGTGTGTGTGAAGAGAAGATTAAGCAAATGTGGGAAACTGCTAATTGCTGAATGTAAATGAAGGGAATCCAAGTTTTCATTGTATAATTTTTAAGCTGCATGTTTGATTTTTTTATAAAGTAAAAAATAGCGGAGAAAGAAAAAATTTTAAGACTCTCTAAATTGTGCTGGTCTTGAACATGGCCTTAGGTTAAGTGGCTTCTGTTGATCTCTGCAATAACACAAACATCAAAGAGAATATTTTTATCCAAAAATGGAGAATTTTCAAAGTTGGGGTATTTCATCTTTTGAAATTGTAGGAATTCAAAGCATTATGTTCTTAAGTAGGTTGTAAGAATGAAATTTAAACTGATATCTACGTGGGTGTTATATGGGAAATGAAGAAATTATTCAGCAGGAAAAACTCACACCTTACCACTTGGTGAAAGTCAAGCATTGCACATACGTATGTTATTTAGAAACAGCTAACATAATTTCCAATATTTATATTACTTGGAAATATTTTCCACTCTTGTCTAGAAAAAAAGTGAAGCATTGGGATGTCTTGTGTTTCAGCAAAATGAGACAAGGCCTTCATTTTTAGTCACATCATTTCCCCAAGATTCGTGTGTGTGCGTGCATATTCACAGATGAACACGTGTGTGTGTTTTAAACAATATTTTAAAATAATGGTAGTCACAACCACCTACAATAAGAAATATAGTTGTACAGTATTATCAATGATACTGTTAAAAATACTCTTGTCTGTACTCTAATTTGTATTGCAATTGAAATCTTCTTAATTTTTTTTTTTTTAAATTCCCAGAACTGCTACTGCTCTAGTATAATGAATCATTCTTCTAGGCATGTTTTAGTTGTGAAGTAGAGAAAATTTCATTCAGTCAACACTTTACTATTGAGGTATGATTCTTCCTTTCATTCATGAACGTTAATTCAAAATCTGTTACTTATGAAATACCATAGTCAAAGCATGGACAATAAAATTTATAGAAAACTCACAATTTACAAAGAGGTTTTTAAAGTCTTTACTCTGACTTTTACATTTTCTACTCAGACAAATTTATTTATAAATTGATATTTAACATTCTTCCCTACCACGTGTGGGTGAAAAATTTAACAATTTGATTTTTATGTCTTTGTACATCTGTTCAAATGAGGTAGAAAATTTTCAAGGACCCAGTATGTTGAAAAAAAATTAGTTGACAAATAAAATGCAATTGAATATGCACCCACAGATGATATAACCCTTTTTCTGGGAGGTAAAGATAGAGTGGCAACCTAAATTTAGCAATCGGTTTACTCATATAACCGGGATTCATCTCCCACTGATTTTCTGAGTAATTTCGTCTGACAAGGAGACAACTAATTGGAGAGCTCAGTTTATTCTTTAAGTTCATTCAAGGTTTTTCAATAAGAGTTCCTAATAAAGTACATTTTTCCTTATGTTTCTTTTGTTTTAGTGTTTTGTTTCTTTTTTAATGATTTCTGGAATATAGAGTTAAGAAAGAGATAAGGGTTTGGTTTTATTTTGATTAAAATTTAGTCTATAGAAACACGTCTGAAAGCTGGACTATTATAATATTCTGCTTTTTTCATCCTGGTTTTGCCACTAAGAGGAGAATATTTGTGAAGGGCTCAACAATGTGGAACCCTTTTTTTCTAGGTTATTTCTGTTCAGATATATGACCTTGGAGAGACTTTACTAGAATTGCTAGTCCCACAAGAGGCTGTCAGAGAATACAAGATGTTACAAAACCACATTTTTATATTAGTCACAGCTATGGAACACTGCCATTACTTCTTCCTATGTTTCAGTACCAACTGCCACTTCTTAAAAAAGAATTGTATTGATAAAAAATATTTCTCACTGGAAAAGAGATTTAACACAACCAAAGCTATAGTACCATTTGACTTTTGTTCTACAGAGGTTGACAAAAAAATAATCCACCAGAGAGGATCTTTTAAAAATAATGATACGGTGAAAGAATGCTGGCATTAATGTACTGGAAAGAGGAAACTATTGAGTTCAAGCTGCCATGGAAGGCATGAAGATATAGCAGCCTACTATAAGATGTAGCAGCCTACTATAGCACACAAATGGTAATCACTACTGCAAATGTGCTGGGGAACATGAAGACCAGCAGTAGGTTTATAGGCAGAACTCATGGATACCCAGGAAAGAAGACAAGGGGAGTGTTTTGACACAGCCCTGATCATGGGATAAACCTGGGTTGTGTCAGTGAGTAAACCTGGGATTCTCGAGGAGTCTAACCTGTAGCACTTGATGGACTGCATGCAAATGATCAAAGAATGATTCATGGATTTTGGCTTGAGTTCTAAGTAGATGGTGTTGAGAAGTATGGGATAGAAACAGATTTAAAGTCAGGGAAAATCAATAAATACTTCCAGATATCTTAATTTTGAGACAGCTGTTAGAAACCTAATAAGAGATACTGACTATAGAGTTAGAGATACAAGACTGAACCTCAGAGTGAATACTGAGGGAGAGATTTAATTTTGGAAATCATAGAAATAAATGAGGTTCCCTAAGGAAAAATTATGTAGGGAATACTGTAGAAAATCTTATTTAAATAATATGGCAATTTTATATCTAGCTTTCCACTGCTTACTCCTTTTATCTATTTTTGTAGTCTTAATGCACTCCTTAGGATTTCCAGGAAAGCACTGAGTTAAAGTGGTTTTGGTAAGCATCCTTGTTTGTACCTAACCTTAAAGGCAGACTTTCAATAGGTGGTCATTAAATATTCTTTTTTTACCTCTGGGTTACTGTGCAGATGATTTTCGTAAGGCTAAGGTATATTTTCTTCGTAGAGCTTTCTAACACTTTTGCTTTCTTTCTTTTTCTTTTTTTTCAGATTGTAAATGGGATACTAAATTCTCTCTCAAAAGCTTTTTTTGTATCCATTAAATTTTATTTTTCTTTTGACATGATGATCTATTTCTGGAATAACTTCAATTTGGTGATGATATATTATTTTTAAAAATACATTACTTTGATAATTTTGCCAATGTATTTTAGATAATTTTTCAACTATGTTAATCAATTAAATTGGTTTCTAATCATTTCTCATGTTATCCTTAATAAGTTTTGTATCATGGATAGGTCAGCCTCATAAAATGAGTTGGGAAAAGATCTTTCTTTTTCTACTCTCTGGAAGATATGTGCAAACTGGGAGCTATGTGTTTCTTGAATGTCTATAATAAGCTGTAAGACATCATGACAAATGCTCAATCACTTTTCCTGGAAATAAAGGTAATATAGATTTGTTAGGAAGATGAGAAATAGGTACTCAAGATTCATGAAAATCCTCAATTTGATAGGTACCAATTACTGGTGGCTGATGTTCTTTTGAGTATTTTTTTAATTATAATAACCCTATGAGATAGTTTCTCTTATTTTTTTTTTTGAGATAGTTTCTCTTATTATTCACACTTTATATATCAAAGAACTCAAGCTGAGAGAAATTAAGAAGCCCGAGGTCATGTAGTTACTATACAGTAGAATTGAAATTTGACTGAGGATAGTTTCATTCCAGGATTTGTGCTATTGAACTCTTTACATTGACAAATTTATCATAAAAAGGAAAATCGCTGAAAGTAAAATTTCTATGAGCCAGTTTGATTTTATTTTCTTCTTAAGAAATCTGTGGTGATTAAAATAATCAAATTATCTATGAAGTATATTTTTATGTTATTGAATCTCAGTAAGACTTGTAGTGGTTTACATTCACAAATTCTGTATCATAGCCATTATGCTACCGAAGATATTTTCTATCTCCAGACTTACTATTTTTATTTTTCTCTCTCAGTAAAATAGGTTAAGAACATATCTTTTCTGCTGCTGAAATCATGCCCATAGAGAATCTCTCCTATAACTCTCATCAAAGTGTAGAAGACTACTTTAATCAATAATATAATAATTCATTCAAATGATATTGCAACAACTCAACAGTTTAATGAGTATAGTCATTTTGTTCAGAAGAAAAGGATCCATATATGATATGACTAATAGATGTGCATAAAGTACTAGCTGCTAGATCACTATATTATTTTTACTTTTTAATATTTTATATACTCATAACTCAAATTTTGAAGTTTCTTCTTTTCATCTTTTAAAACCATGGATTCATTTTTAAAAAAAATATAAATTATAGACATGGTAGTAGTTCTAAAATTTAGCATGTATGAAGAGGCTATTTAAATAAACAGAAATAAAATGATCTCATTTTATATCCTGTATAATTGGAATTGTACTATTTAACACTCACAAGAATGCGAAGACAAAAATATTGTGTATATTATCAAATGAATATTGGGTTAAGATTAAAGCAATTATTATTTTGTTACAAATGATATTAGATATCTATTGCCAAGTAATAGATAACTACAAACAAAACTCACTTTGAGCAACCAATACTTTTATTTCTCAAAATTCTGTAGGTCAGCATGACTCTCTGGGTTGACTGTGGGTAAGTTAGGAGCTAGAGAGGTGGGGAGCCTGGGATGGATAAGTGTCACTTCCCATGTGATTCTCCATCCTTAGGGAGGCTAAGCTGGGATTCTTTTTTTTTTTCCTTATGATTTTACTTATTGATCTGAGGGATAGAACCAACAGTGGGGAAGGGCAAATGGAGAGAGAGAGAGAGAGAGAGAGAGAGAGAGAGAAGCAGACTCCTTACTGAGCAGGAAGCCCAACCTATGCCTCAATCCCAGGACACATTCTGGTCACAGTCACAAAACCAGGCTGTATTCAAGGAGTAGAGAACTACATTTCACCTCTTCATGGAATAAACTGCAAGATTCCATCAACACTGGACAGACAGAGAGAACATGGTTCATTGAAGACCATTATCTTAACAATCTACCATACAAACTAAGTGCCAGCTTGATATACTGTCTTTTGAAAGGTAAAGTCTGTAATCTTTAAACCTCAGGCTGAGATGTGAAATATATTATATTGGTTTAAGAGTCTCATAGATCACTCCAAACTATTTTATGACATTTTAATGAAAGTCGGATGCTTTTACTTTTTATAATATAAAAAAAAGAGTTCTTCTGAGATGTTGTAATCTCAACCTAAAAGAAGACAGATGTCATTAAAAGGATTTCAGCAGGTGTCATAAATAAGAAATATTGTGACAAATTATCAGGATAGAACTTTTAACTATCACATTCATTTCAATGAACTTATCAAAATAATGGCAAGATAAGAATATGAAAGAGAATTAATGTAAATAGTCTTTGTAATTTTTTATTTGTAAAGGTGGAATATTCCCGTGAATTTGATCTATCTGTTGTAAACCTATCTAGTGCCTGTGAAGAAGAGGAAAGAATTAAATCTATTCTGAATCTTAGTTATAACACATTCAAAATTATAATTTGTCTTCCCAAACTACATATTGTTTTAGGATCCACATCTGATATCCATTTATTGATCACCTAATATGTTTCAGATATTATTTCCTTACTGATAATCTTAACCAATGAAATAGAGACCTCATACATACAATAACATAAATTAACAGAAGAGAAAAATAGGGTTCAGAATACTAACTTGGCTATCTAAATCTTAAGTGATGGCACTGAAATTTAAATTCACATTTTTAGGACTTATGTCATTGCTGCCTTCCTTAAAATAATTTCATATTAAGTCATTATCAGGCATGATAAAAATTTTACAATAATATTCCTTTTGGGAGTGCCTGGGTGGCTCAGGGGGTTAAGCCTCTGCCTTCGGCTCAGGTCATGATCTTGGGGTCCTGGGATCAAGCCCCACATCAGGCTCTCGGCTTGGCGGGGAGCCCACTTTCCCTCTCTCTCTGCCTGCCTCTCTGCCTACTTGTGATCTCACTCTCTGTCAAATAAATAAATAAAAGTCTTTAAAAAAATATTCCTTTTACTAGATAATAATAAAAAGAAGGCAACTTAGTTGCAAAGGTCTTTTAGATAAACAATTGGCATTTCTTGAAAGCTAATTACATATGTAACAGGTAGTAGATGTAGAATTTACATGTATTTTCCATTAAATTTCACAAAGCCACCTACAAAGGAGGTGTTCTTATTTTTAATTTTCAGTTTAGGGAACAGGTTTTCTTAAAAAACAAAACAAAATCATAGCCCCATCATCACAAATCATTTAAATTAGTATTTGTACTTAAAACAAACTTTCAAACAGATACTAAAATGCAGCCACAGTTAAGAGCCATTGCTTTGTTTGCCATACATTTTTAGTAAACTGATGTCATTAAAATCAAGAGTAAAAGATAAAAAACAGCAAACTAAATTGCAACAATTTCATGGTTTTCTTGGTATTTAGAAATTTCTTAGTGTTTATAATTTTTTTTTTTTAGGGTTTTTTTTTTTTTAATTTTTTTTTTATTTCCAGCATAACAGTATTCATTATTTTTGCACCACACCCCGTGCTCCATGCAATCCGTGCCCTCTATAATACCCACCACCTGGTACCCCAACCTCCCACCCCCCGTCCCTTCAAAACCCTCAGATTGTTTTTCAGAGTCCATAGTCTCTTATGGTTCACCTCCCCTTCCAATTTCCCCCAACTCCCTTCTCCACTCTAAGTCCCCATGTCCTCCATGCTATTTGTTATGCTCCACAAATAAATGAAACCATATGATAATTGACTCTCTCTGCTTGACTTATCTCACTCAGCATAATCTCTTCCAGTCCCGTCCATGTTGCTACAAAAGTTGGGTATTCATCCTTTCTGATGGAGGCATAATACTCTATCTTAGTGTTTATAATTTTTCATTTAAATATCACATATGAATAGGTAAGCATTTTAAGATATATAAACACAGATGAAGAAATACATTTGTTAACACATAGTTAAAATGATTTGCATTTTAATGATGTTTGCAACTTTAAATTATTAAGGTGAAATACTTAAAAAAAAAAACCAAGGATGTCATTTTTTTCAATTTACATAAGCTATTTCCTGGATCAAAATTAGTTCCTATGGAAACATTTAAGAAAAAAATAAAATATGATCTTACTGTTCAATTTCTTAACAGTTTAAAGTATATGAAACAAAGTCATATGAAATGACTTTAAAAAACTCACATGTATGTTTTTCTTGAAATGTTTTCAAAGTCTATATTATCTCCAAATAAATCTTCAAATAAATTTATTATCTCCAAATAAATATATTTTAATACACCTGAATATATTTTAACATTACAGTATATTTTAATTTTACTCTAATGTATGGTAAGCTTGCAAATGTATTAAGTAATCTATAACAGAGCACCACGTATCCATAACAAAGATAGGTAGATACTATCTATAACAAAGCACTACCTATTTATGTGTAAACATAGTATAAATTAATGGCTACAACATTCAAGACCTGTGTCTATGTTATGGATAAAACTGTAAGTGCTAATCTATTTATAGTCTTACCAAGGTGTCCAGTAAATTCAATTGATTAAATCACTAAATGATAAAAGAAGAAAAAATTTTCACTCCCAAAACATTATCTGGACATTTTTAAAGTAAATAAATTCTCTCTTAACAAATGGATAACAAAAAGAAATCCTTCTATTCTATGCAATAATGAATATATATATATTAAGTTGCCACTAATTTCAGAGACATAACTCTTACTATCACAGTTGGAGGAAATTCAAAGTATCTCATTTGAGACTAAACTTACCAGCAAATTTGATATGGAATTTATTTTCAGGCTTTAATATCTGGACATACAAAGGACAATTTGGAGCAAAATCTTTTACAGCCCATGCTCTCAAAATTGTTTGGTGGTCCTGAAATGATAAATATCAAAAGATCATGAAATAAATTGAAAAATTTATAATATGTAAAGTAAAAATCTTCAATTGGTGTGTTAAATGGTCACATCCACAGTTTAACATTAAACATACAAAATAATGAATTGCAAGGACTTATTTTTAAAGATTCTTATTATTTCTATAAAGAAGAGTAACAATACCTAATTCAATCAGTGTTAATTACCAGCACTTAGAAAATTAGCAGAGATTAGGAGGAAAATTTCTTGACAAACTTAAAAGTAATTTTCTTAGAAATAATTGCGGGTCAGAGGCTTCAGAAATACAGTACAACTAATAGTCTGTTAACAGTTTCCATGGAAAAAAAATGCAAATTTATAACAATTTTAACATGCATAGGAAGCTTGGCAAAAGGAGAATGATTACAGTGAGCATGCATGTAAAAACACACCATTCTATTTATTTATTTATTTTTGTATAGCAGTAAAAGGATTTTTGACTCTATGAGTGTGTGTGTGTGTGTGTTGGAAGAGATCAGTAACTTTCAGATACAAAAAAAAAAAAGTTTTAAAAAAGCTTCTAGGACTGAGAAAAGGAATAAAAAAGATGCTTAACATTAATGTTACACAAACTGTGACCCCAAAAATTATTATTTAATTAACTAAGTATATCAAAGCAAATTATCTGAGAAATGTATCAGTTAGCCAATATATTTTGAAAAAGGAAACAAAATCCTGTTCAAGGGTACGCTGTCCATATGGTAGTCATTAGCCACACGGGGCTGTCTAAATTTAAATTAACTAAAGTTAAGAATTCCATTTCCCTATCAGATGAGCCACATTTCCAGTGCTCAAAGCGGTCTGTGGCTAATTCAAAACTATATGGGACACTGCAGATTTAAGCATCTGCATCATCACAGAAAGTTCTATTTGACAATGTTAGGGAAAGAAAAGTATAAGTAAAAATACAAGTAGATATGAGAGATTGTTTACAGAAATGCAGAAAGAAGCTGCTGTCAGTGGTTGGTATGAAAGTTGATGAAGTGTACTCAGAATTCCTTAACTAGATAAGTGGACAATGTGTGTCTTGCAGGGAAAGTCTCAAAGCATGACGATGAACCTGATACACTGAGACAGTTAATTTTATGTGTCAACTTGGCTGGGCCATGAGGTGCCCAGGTATTTGGTTAAACACTATTCTGGATGAGTAGGAAATCCCAGAAAAGGGAGGGGCGGAGAAGAGAAGTCACAAATTCTGCATATAAATTTATATGACATCAGCAAACCTCTAAACCACGCATGCATGGGACAGAATAAGAGCAATCTCAAGGGAGATTTGAATCACTGCCAACTATGAGGGTGATAGAGTTTGCATTCTAGTGAACTAAATTAACTGCTTGCCGAAATAAGAATGTCAACACTCTTTGGAGAAACACAGGAAATACACAAGCTTCACAACATAATATAATAACCAGAATACATTGCAAAGTTATTCAGTATATGAAGTGCCAGAAAAATGTGACCTAATTGTCAATTTCATGGGGAAAAAAAACAAAGTCCAATAAATATTAGCCTTTAGATGATCTAGATGTTTGAATTATCAGACTAGGGCTTTAAAAAAGTGAATAAAAGTATCATCACTGAGGTAAAGCAAATATGGTCATAAGAAATAGAAAAAAACTCAGTAAAGGAATGGGAAATATTTTTAAAATTAAACAAAAAGCTCAAATATCAGCAAAACATATTCACTGGATGGTCTGTGAAGTAGAGTGGGGATGACATAGGAGTCAGTGAACTTGACCATAGATCAACAGAATTTATTGAATTTGAAAAACAAAAAGAAGAGGGATGGAAAAGGAACAGAGTTCAGGGACTTGGGCAACGATGTAAAAATGTCTTATATAATGTAATTGGATTTCCAGGAAGAACACAAGAGAGAAAATAGAACAGAAAATTATTTGAAGAAATAGTGGCTGGAAACTTACCAATTTTGTTAAAGGCATAATTTTCCATATTCAAGGAGCTCAGAGAACCCCAAACCACATAAACAAAAAAAATTTACCACACCCAAGCATTCTGTAGTCTAATTATTGAAAGCCAATGGTAAAGATAATATTTTGAAAGCAGCCAAAGAAAAACAGTTGTATGGCCAAGAATTCTCATCAGAAACCATGGAAACCAGGGGACAGTGAAACAATATCCTAAACTCCAGAACGAAGAGGGGGAAAAAAAACTATTAAGTCATCATTTCATAGAGAAAAATCCTTCAAAGAGATGAAATACAGGACTTTTTCAATTATTGCTTAAAAACGTGTTGTCATCAGCATCATACTATAAGAAAATTATAAGAAATGTCCTTATGCTAAAGGGATATGATACCAGAGGCAAAGTTAGAACTTCAGATATCAAAGAAGAGTATTAAAAATGAGTAATATCTGAGAGAACAAAGATACATTTTTTCTTTAAAAATATATATACCTTTACAAAGAAAACTTTATAGTATCATCTTGTAGAATTTGATATGTATAAAAATAATAGTAGAATAAGTACAAAGTTTCTAACCTCAACAAATTCTGCAATTGTAAAAAATAAGTAAATTGTGCAATATTAACATGAAGCAGACTGTGAAGAGTTAAGCCTGTATAGTGTAGTCCCTAGAGTAGTCACTAAAAAAATTTCAAAAGATAATTTCTAAAAAGCCAATAGGCATATTAAACTTGAATTCCTCAAAAAAATCAAATAATAATAAAAGTAAAAAAGAGAAAACAGAGGAACATGAATTGGTAGGGAGATACAGGAAACAATTTAGTTAGACCTACATCCAATTATATAAATGATGGTACTAAATGTTAATGAACTAAACATATTAAAATATAAAGAAAATTAGAAAAACAAAACTAAGATCCAACCATAAGCAATTTAGGAGAGAGGGCACCTGGATGGCTGGGTAAGTTAAGCATCCAACTCTTGATTTCAGCTCAGGTCATGATCTCAGGTTGTAGGATCAAGTCCTGAGTCAGGCTTCACAGTCACTGTGGAGTCTGCTTGAGATTCTCTCTCTTCCTCTCACTCTGCCCCTCCCCTGCTCTTTCTCAAAGAAATAAATAAAATCTTAAAAAAAAAAAATAAAATGGGGTAGCTGGGTGGCTCAGTTGGTTAAGCATCTGCCTTCCATCACAGGTCATGATCTTGGGGTCCTAGGATCGAGGCCCACATAGGGTTCCCTGTTCATTGGGAAGTTTGCTTCTCCCTCTCCCTCTGTCCCTACCTCTCTCTCTCGCACTCTGTCTCAAATAAGTAAATAAAATCTTTAAAAATAAATAAATAAATAAATAAATAATGTTACTGATAAAAGAAGTGATGATAAGGGGGGGGGGAAAGGCTTCAATTTGAAAATAAGCAAAAGATCTGAACAGATACCTCACCAAAGAGGATACACAGGTGACAGATAAGCATATGAAAAGATGCTTAACACCATATGTCAACAGAGAATTGCAAACTAAAACAACAATGAAATACCACCACACAATTATTAGAATGACTAAAATCCCAAATACTGAGGACACCAAATACTAGTGAGGATGTGGGACAGTAGAAAGAGTCATTCACTGCTGGTGGGGATGCAAAATCATTCAGCAGCTTTGGAACACAGTCTACAGTTCCTTATAAAACAAAACATAGCCTTATTGTATAATCCAGCAATTGTGCTCCTTGGTATTTACCCGAATGATTTATCTACCCAAAACCTGCACTTGAAAGTTCACAGCAATCTTATTCATAATTGCAAAAACTTGGAAGTAACCAAGATGTCCTTCAATAGATGAATGGATAGAACAAACAGGTATATCCAGACAATAGAATATTATTCAACAGTAAAGAGAAATGAGCTCTCCAGCCATGAAAAGACATGGAGAAAACTCAAATGCATATTGCTAAATGAAAGAGGTCTGACTTAGGCTGCAGACCGAGACGCCTGGGTGGCAGAGTCCATCAAGCATCTCTTAGTTTCAGTTCAGGTTGTGATCTCAGGGTCATGAGATGGAACGCCAAGTGAGTCTCTGCATTCAGCATGGAGTCTGCCTAAGACTCTCTTTCCCTCTCCCTCTGCCCCTCCCAGAGCACACACACACACTCTCTCTCAAATAAATGAATAAAATCTTAAAAAAAAAAAAGGGCTGAATACCTTAGAAAGCATAAAAAGATCAGTGGTTGTTGAGGCGCTTGTCATGGGGGAGAGTGTAAGAAGTTATGATGGATAGATGGAGTACAGAGGATTTTTAAGCAGTGAAAGTATTCTGTAGGATATTGTAATGATGGACAAACTTCACTATACATTGGTCAAAACCCATAAAATGCACAAAGTGAAGAGTAAACCCTAATGTAAACCATGGACTTTAATTAATAATGTATAAATATTTCCTAATTGTCACAATTGTACTGAACTAATGTCAGATGCTAATAACAGTGGAAACTGGGGAGAATGGATGGTGGAAATTCTCTCTGTTTTTTGCTCAATTCTTCCGTAAACCCAAAACTGCTGAAAAAAAAAATAAATAATGTATTAAAAAAAAATGTAAGCATGCAAAGTTTGAACTTTAGAGTCACAGTTTTGGGGCTCTAATTTTGCTGTAGAATTTACAAACTGCATGAGTTTAAGTTAGTAAACAAATCTAATTCTCAGGACAAAATGTTCAATTACATTTGTAAAGTTGATGTAGACAGCTTGCTTTTCTCATTTCAACTGAATCTGGCACCATGTGACATGTAGACCGCTGGCCCCCTAAAATTTTCTCCCCAGGCATCTGTGACACTAATTGCCCATTGGCTTTCTTACCCCAAATTGAACTCATCTTCCTGCTGGTAATGCTTCCTTTCCTGGAGATGGATTTTTACCAGCACCAAATCCTGAACTCCTCCACCCCGCATACGCCTGCATTCAATCAGTCCTCAAGTCTTGTTGATGACACCTTCTAAGTATTGCTCTAATATATCTACTTCTCTCCAACCTGACTCTGAACAGTTGTCTCTTCAGACTTGGAGTGAAGGCAACAGCCTCCATATCAGTCCATTTCAAGTTTTATATTTGTTACTAATTCTGTGTTTTTATCAGATTTACTGCCCTTTCAAATGACAATCTGTTTGGATATTTGGCTACTGACAACCCTGCAGTGAATTTCTTTACTCTTAGCATCAAGTCTAAACTTCTTAGCAAGGCTTACAAGACTCTTTATTAAACTGTCCCCAAACTACTTCCCAGCCTTGGCACTCATTATTCCAGTGCATTCTCCACTGTTGAGCCTCCAGGACTTCTGACGGGAAACAGAACTTCTGTCATTTATTCTGGCAGACCCTCTTCTCCCAACTAAAGTCCACGCCAGCCACTCCCATTGTATTCTGTGTTTGCCCATCACAGTGTTAACCCACCTTTTTTAAATGTGGATCCCCACTAAACTGTAAGGTCTAAGAAAACAAGGGCCATGTTTTATGCTTCATTCATCCAAAGTGTATCTCTAATACCAAGCTTTCATTTGCTTTTCAAAGATGAGCAGGAAAAAAACATATGGACTTCATAGGGATATTGTGAACATTAAATGAGACAAGGTAAAGCAGCATCAGGCATAGAGAAAACACTTAGTAAATATGTCAAGTCAGTGGATAGTTGAATGAAGCACTGATCCTAAAAGCTCATAAATCTTCCTTGTTTTATTCATGCATTGTGCCCTACCAACAAGAACCTATAATCCTGTGAGTGGAGCATTAAGTAAGGAAAAAGGAAACAAGGGAAGTGTACAATAGCATAAACGTTGCATAGAAAATAAGTATTTGCTAACACACATAATAAAACCAGCACAGAAACAAGATTTTTAATTCATTCTTCTACAACAGAGAATGATATTGATCTTTTTTTTTCCTTGCTAACAAAATTCAACCTGAAATAAGATACTCCAAACTTAACTGTAACCAAAAAGTAAAAGTATCCACCATGACAACTTTGGAATGAGCAGTCTAAACAACAAAGGAAGGTAACATATTGAGTCATCGTGTTTATTGCTACTGTGAAAGCAGAATATTTCATCTGAATTCAGTTAATCTAAAAATTAATTGGCTAAAATAATCTTACATGAGTCAACTTTTATAACTTGAAATAGCTAAAAATTATTCATTTGTTGGTGTTCTAAGGATCTAAAATATATCACTTTACCCATGACAAGGATCTTTCCTGAACTCCAAATGACCCATAAAAGAAACCAGAGATTTCAGATGAAATTTTATACATGAATTGTTTCCTCCTTCTCCATGAGAACTTGTAGTTTTCATTAGATTCTCAAATATAGTCTATGACTCAGAAAATGGCTAAGACATTAGTCTGATCCAAGGTCACTTTCAAGCCAGTTTTTAGTTTATAAAATATATCTGTAGCACTTAAAAATGATACATTTTTTATATTTTGAGTATATTTTGCTAACTTATCTACTGAACACATTTTTTTAGGGTCAAATAAGCTGAATTCTGAATCTTAAAATAACATATGTAAATAAATTTGATCCAATTTATAGGCAGCTAAACAACATAGGTACAGCATTCATATGAGTAAAAAATCTTGCAGCCACTGGAAAACAAATCTCTCTGAAACACAACTCAAATGCATTGTTTTATAAACAACTCCTGCTTAATATAATCATTACCCAGAGAATAACACATTCCCAGAACTTCCTCTAAATGCTTTGCTTTAGACTCAAAAGCACCTTGAGTGTGGGTCTATTTTGTTCATAATTACATTGTCTGGGTCTAATAGGTAAATTGATAGATTATAAGATTAGATTGCATATCTATCTATCTATATATTGCATATATACCTAGATATATATGTACTAGTATAAAAAATTGAATTCTGATACATAGAATCTATAATAAATGTCCTATATAATTAATTCATTTGACTTCATGACTGAAATAAGGAAACTACATAGTTCATTTGTAATGAACTGTAATTGATGTCTTTGGAGAATCAGGTTTCTAATTTGATATATATTTATTATTAAGTGCAAAATAATTCAGGATTTCCTTAAATTAAATACTTAAAAATGAAGTATATAACCCAAAACCCAAATAAATATAAAAATGTTAAAATATTGGGGCACCTGGGTGGCTCATTCAGTTAAGCAACCAACTCTTGACTTCAGCTCAGGCCACGATCTCTGGGTCCTGGGATCAGGTTCGGTTTCAGGCTCCATGCTCAGCATGGAGTTTGCTTGAGATTCTCTCTCTCTCTCTCCCGCTCATGCTGTCTCTCTTTCTCTCTCTCTCAAATAAATAAATTAAAAAAAAAAAAAAACAACTAATAACCAAACAAACTTGGGGCACCCAGGTGGCTCAGTCAGGTAAGCATCTGCCTTTGGCTCAGGTCATAATCCCTGGGTCCTGAGATCAAGCCCTACACTGGGCTCCCTGCTCAGCTGCGGAGCTTGCTTCTCTCCTTGCTCATGCTCTCTGTCACTATTTCTGTCTCTCTCTTAAATAAGTAAATAAAATCTTAAAAGAAAAAAAACCTCATAGGGCTGCTAGTATAATTTCCTCTTTCTGCCAAGTTTAAACAGAAAGGAACTGACATTATGTCTGAGACCAAAACATTATCTTGGATTTCAGTTTTAAGATTGTATCTCCTGCTCTTTCCAATGATCTCTCAGGAACTGTAATCCTACTTTCAATTCCCATTCTTACAGCTGAAACTGTACTACTCCTTATAGATACATCATGGCAAAAACCTGATTGCCTTCTGATAAGACATATTCCTAGAATCTTCTTACCACTAATTTTGGCATTGTGTAGCAAGTCAATTTTATGGCCAGTTAAATAATACGTCTGCTTTCTGCCTTTGCTTGTCAAGAACCAAAACCTATTTTGTGCTCTGCTCCTTAAAACTGAAATCCTGTATTTTTTCTTCGTGCTTATTGGCCTAAGGTCCAATAATTTGCAGGGAGCCTTACATCCCTTAAATAACATATTTTACATATTTATGTCCTCTCCCAGATTCTTCAGGAATCACAGTCAACGCCAAATCTAACTCCAGATCATAACACTCTTGGGTCTTCCTTGATTTATTCTTTTAACAAAGTTGTGACCATAGTATCTTAAAATCTCACAAAGCTCATTGACAAGTGCCAAGTGAATAATAAAGTGATTCATAAAGAGGTTAGTTTATCTTGAAAGCATGTAACTGAAGTTCAGTGACAATCATCTCTCAGGAATTTACCAAAAGATATTGCTGTACAGATTAAAAAATGAGTTATACTAGTAGGGGTGTCTTAGCAAGTTTAAAATTCACAGTTTGAAATTCTGTGATTTTATGAATTGGAAAGGAAGATGCTTTTGAGAACAGATTATTAGCCACTGGGTTGAATAACAAGAAAAAGACTTTGGAGAGGCACCTGGGTGGCTCAGTGGGTTAAAGCCTCTGCCTTCAGCTCAGGTCATGATGTCAGGGTCCCTGGGATCGAGCCCCACATTGGGCTCTCTGCTTAGCGGGGAGCCTGCTTCCTCCTCCCTCTCTGCCTGCCTCTCTGCCTATTTGTGATCTCTGTCTGTCAAATGAATAAATAAAAATCTTAAAAAAAAAAAAGACTTGGGAAACCTTTCTAAAGAATTTATGGTACATTGTATTGCATAATGAAATAATAGGAATGATTATCTGTCAAACTGTTGCAATGCTCAAAATGGATCTGCTTAAGACAAAACAATATTCTTTTTAAAAAGCTTAAATTGTGAAGTGTAGCAGAATATGCTTTTTGTAGCATAAAGACTATTTTGGTCCGATTATTTTTGATAAAAAGTAACCTAAGGGAGAAGTTCTTACACCAAAGTAAAATCTACCCTTTAAATCTATATTCATGAAGAAAATTCCATTTGTAAGGGTGACTTTCTCTGTACCAAGAAGACGATGACTCTAGACCACAGCTCTTTATCAGTGGAGAAGGCACCAGACTTAAATCTGCATAAAACCTAACTGTATTATCTTTTTTTTTTTTTTTAAAGATTTTATTTATTTATTTGACAGAGAGAAATCACAAGTAGATGGAGAGGCAGGCAGAGAGAGAGAGAGGGAAGCAGGCTCCCTGCTGAGCAGAGAGCCCGATGCGGGCCTCGATCCCAGGACCCTGAGATCATGACCTGAGCCGAAGGCAGCGGCTTAACCCACTGAGCCACCCAGGCGCCCCTAACTGTATTATCTTGATAACCCCTCAGAACTAGTCTCCCCACTCCCAGCATCTTCCTTTTGTCCTTAGCTGAGGATTCTATTTAAGGGGATGGCTTGAACCACTGGGGGAGTTCTGCTGCTTTCCTCGGTATCTCCCATGTATACATGAGGTATGCATATAAAAGTTCTGACTGATTTTCTTGGGTTACTCTTTTATTACTGAGGAGGAGGGGAGAACACCCACAGAACCTAGAATGTAGAGGAATATTATTTTTCCTCCTCTACAATTGCAAACATTTTATTTCAGCTCTTTCCTCATACTGTCTAAAAGGGTCACATAGGGAATATGTTGTCTGCGTATTTGATGACTGTTTGGCTTCCACTCGAAGATTCCATATGTTCAAAAATGCATGTAATTATCAGGAAAAAAAATGAATATCTTTGACATTTAAGAGGAAAGATAACTAGCATAGTATAATTTTTTTTTCCTAAAAGTTACAACTTAAAAAAGTCTTTGGAGTCCGATGACCAAGAAGACTTTAAAGTTTCCCTCAATTTGATTTCCTGACAGCTTGATTTTCTGTCAGGTTTCTTCCTGAATATAGACCCCTGAACACCCTTTTCTTTGAACATTTACTTTAGAAAAAGTCCAAATTAAAATCCTTTTTTCTGTCCCTTTGAGAATTAAATCTTCTCCCAGATTCTCACCAGTTTTACAACCCAGAAATGTCTTTCTCAAGAACTAGGGGGCCATCGTTCTGAAATGTAAACAAAGGAGCTAGAGCCCCTACCTCCTAGTCTCCATGGGAAGATAGGACCCTAACTTCCATCAGAGACAATTAGCAAATTAAGGCATAATCACATGGACCAGACTCCCTTTTTCATTCAGTACTTTTCCACCTCTTTCAGTCCAGAACTTAAAAATCCTCTGGCCTTTGTTTACAAGGAGTTGAGTTCAATCTTTCTCCTTCATTGCAACAGTCCTAAATAAAATCTTTCTCGCCTGTTTAGCAAAGTCTGGTGCAATTTTTCCTTGACACAGAATAAATTGTAAATACTAGGTTTTTGAGCGAGTATTCAAAATAGCAAATTCAAAATTCAAAATACTGTTTAATAGCCTACAAATTAGAGCTAGTAATAACTTCCTTGCAGGGTTGCTATGAAAAATACATCACATATTAATATGTATAAATATATAAAATGACCTCTAGCCTGTAATTGATATTTAGTGATGGCTAATAAATAAGAGGTGTTATTATGTATTTCCTTTTTTTTTTCAGTCCCAAGAAGCAAGAAGTTAAAAAATCAGTTGTGCCAAGAAAGCTAAAAGAGCAAAGCAAACACTACAGTTTTTTTTTTCTAGAAGTAGGCCATTTATGTAAAAATCCATATGCCCAGTTCAGCTCAGAAAATTAAATTCTTTTACCATTGCAAAGAAAATCCATCCAGAGGGTAAATCTATTATGCTGCATACATTATAATGACTCAGTGGAGACTTAACTTTGAAGAAATCTTTTTGAGCATACCCAATGAGACTGAGGAAAAAGATACTGGAAAGTGTCTGAACCTTTTAAAACATCACAATAGAAGACGTCCTTCCTTCTGTCCATTCAACCACCTCTTAACTTTCCAGCTCACTATCTAGGACTGTGATTCCAAAGAATGCCTGATGTCCTCAGCAACTTCAATCTGTCTACACTCTCGTTCTCTGTTACCTCAATACCCTCATTCTCATTTCCCTGCATACCAGCTTGCATCAAATGTTTCACCAAATAAGCAGACCCTTGCATAAACCGTCATTTTGCTTGTCTCTCTCAATCAGGCTTACTCTACAGGCAAAACTACAACCTTGCTAAATCCAACCCTTTTCTACTACAAATAACAGACGGTTGGCACAAACACACATGCATGCTAAAGAGGCCTTACTTCAAATTGAGAGTCTGTAATAGCACATGAGAGATGAACATTGCTCAGCAAACTCCACATTCCTCAGTCACTTTCCTGCTGCTCTAGAGAACTATCTTACACAGTTCCTGAAACCTCTATTATGATCTCAACTACTACGAGAAAATAGAAATAATAAGAAAATTTCCATAGCGTTCTCCATCACACCACACTGCATACGTGCCTCTCGTTAAAAATGAGTGAGTATTTTACACACTTAGCAAAAGGAAACCTGCCTGTCTGCTAGATCATATTCTCTCTTGTGAATCCTGTGACTTTACTCTTTGAATTTTTCACTTTCCTGGATCACTCATTTTACCCTCTCTGATGGATCATCTCCTTTAGTTTAAAGACTTGCTAAAAATTTTCCCACCAAAAAGAAGAAAGAAAAAAAGAAAAAAAGAGAGAAAGATTTCCTTCACCAGAAATTACCCTCAGGTACTGTGGCATTTCTCTGCTCCATTTACAGAAATCACTTCTTTTTCTTGTTCTTCTTCTTCTTTTTTTTTTTTTTAAGATTTTTATTTATTTGACAGAGAGAGATAACAAGTAGGCAGAAAAGCAGGCAGAGAGAAAGAGGGGAAGCAGGCTCCCCACCGAGCAGAGAACCCGATGTACAACTCAATCCCAGGACCCCATGACCTGAGCCAAAGGCAGAGGCTCAACCCACTAAGCACCCAGGCGTCCCCAGACACCACTTCTAAAGTATGTCTTTGCTGCTTCCACTTCCACTTTGCTACTTAATTTTAAACTTTCATTTCTAATCCAAGAATTTAAAGCTATAAATCTCTTTTTAGGCACTACTTCACCTGCGTCCCCTCATTTTGACATGTGCAGTTTCATCACAATTCAATGACAATAATTCTAATCCTCTCCTTAATTTGCATTTAACTCATGGCTTATTTAGAAATGTGCTAATTTTCAAATATTTGGGTATTATCCTGCTGACATTTTATTGTTGATTTCTATGATCAGAGAACACACTCTGTACATTTTCATTCTTTTAACTTTTTTTTGCCACTTCTCCTATTGTCCAGCATATGATCTTTTCTCTGTGAATGTTTTTTAGGCACCTGCAAAAAATGTGTATTCTACAGTTGTTGAATGTAATGTTCTATGTGTCGGTGAGATCTAGCTGGTAAAAATGAGCTCAAGTTTTGTTTTGTTTATAACCCTACTGATTTTCTACTTGTTCTGCTAGTAATTTAGAAAGCAATATTGAAATTTCTAACAATGGCAGATTTTTACACCTCCTTCCAGTTCTGCCATTTTGTTCTTCATGTACTTTGAGGTTTCACAGCAACTTTGTGCACACTTTGAGGAGTGTTATATCTTCTTGATGCATTGATCCCTTAATTAACACAAAACACTTCTTAAAGCATTTCTTTTAAAAGAAATTGAGAAATAATGGCTTACCTATTAAGAAAGAATTCTATAAAGATTGAGAGTACAAAGGCAAGTGGAGAAGGGAATGTGTGTGAAGGGAAAAAAAGGCACCAATGATCACGGAACAAAATAGGGAAAACAAGTAAGTAAGACAACAATACAAAATGTTCTCTATTAGGGGACATTTGGTGTTCTTGGAGGAGCTTCAGAGATATGGAGAGAGTATAAATTGGAATAATGGATCTAAGGACATCATAAGTTTAAAAATAGAGAATGTTGGTTTTTTTAAGACGTTAGAACTAAAGGGGAGGAAGAATTTTAATACCTATAAGAATATAAGCAGCTTGAAGTAACAGGTACCATAAAAGTAGTCTAATGAAATAAGTAAGACAGTGTTGCTTTATGTGTTCCTGTTTAATAATTAATGAGCTTTATGATTATATTTTACGTTAAGCTTTCAAATTTTTAAATTAATGGTCCAATCTAAAAGGTCAACCTTCTCTAACATTTCATATGCTTCTTCCCCAGTGTCCTCTCCTTAATATTCATCACCAGCTAACATTCTATGCATTTATTTAATTATATATTGATGGTCACTTCTACTAGCAGGCCAGCTTCATGAGAACAGATATTTTTTTCACTGCTATGTTCATAAACATACCTTCAGTTGGTACACCAATGCCTGGATGATACACCACTCAATAAATATTTATTCAATGAATGAATGGTTAAAAATGATGACAGTGTTACCCTACAGAAATTTTTTTCCTTGGGTAAAATGCTGTGCTCATGTCTAAAGAGCCTACAAATAATTATGTCAACTGGGTCCATGTAAATTTGATCCTAAGTGGACTGAGACATGTAAATCTTATATGAAAATCTAAAGAACAAATTAATTCCTGATAGAATAGTAAGTGCAGATAACAAATCTGCAATAAACAGCAATGGAAAATAGATAAATAAAAAATAATACATGGTAACAAATACCTATAATAGACAGCAGATTTTTAAAATTTAGGGTGTGACAGGAAATAATACAAAAGAGGAAATATGTAATCAAAGTGATTACTGGGTCTTCATTGAACATTGTGTACATAGCCACAAAATTCTAAATGTTTATTGCATCCAACATTTAGATTTAATCATTAAACAATGGGAGAAAACTTAGTTTTGATCACAGAACAAAAAGGTAAATGATATCATTCTTGAAAGGCAAAAATAGATGTATCACAGCCCAAAATTGGATCATGGAAAATTGGGAGTGAAAGCTGAAAGAAAGAAGGAAACAATTGCCATATTCTTACAAAGCAGAGATTAAAAAAAAAAAAAAAAATACAGTATCAGGGCGCCTGGGTGGCTCAGTGGGTTACAACCTCTGCCTTCGGCTCGGGTCATGATCCCAGGGTCCTGGGATCGAGCCCCGCATCAGGCTCTCTGCTCAGCGGGGAGCCTGCTTCCCTTCCTCTCTCTCTGCCTGCCTCTCTGCCTGCCTGTGATCTCTGTCTGTCAAGTAAATAAATAAAATCTTAAAAAAAAAAATACAGTATCAGTACTTTAATGGATTTAAAGGAAATATCTTCTTTTAGGAAACAGACTAAAAATGGGAAATAGAACAGACAACTGATGCTTCAAATCCTACACACACACACACACACACACATATAATTTTTTTTTTTTTTTTTTACTCATTGAAATTTCAAACTGTGGAACCTCTTATGTACAAATGTGTGACCCGTTCGAACAGTAAGCTATTATCACATGGGAAGCAGTTTGGTACAAAGAAAGGAGTGTTAAAGTTGACCTGACCTGCATAGAGCCCAGACTCGGCCGCTCTGGGAAATCTAATTAACAACTCTGAGCCTTGGTTCTCTCATCTATAAAACAATTGCGGTGAGCATGAAATGACATAATGTGCACAAATGCCTGACCACATGAAAGCTACTCATGAAATGTCAAATTTGCTGGTTCCTTTCTGCTTGTTTGCTTTATTAAGTAGACTCAAAAACAATGACCTAAAATATGTATAACAAGAGTATCAACATGGACTAGAACTCCAGTTCCATATAAACGTGCAAGATCTTTATAGAAAATTAGCATTACAATATTAGATGTTTTTAAAATGTTATCATTTTTCACAATAAGTTATGTAGAAAAATACATGTTTGAGAATCTGTTATCTTTAAAATAAATAAATAAATGTTATCATCTTAAGAAAAAAATGGGCATTTTCTTTAAAATGCAGATATCATGTGCTTTATTCCTTTTTTTTTAAGGTTTTATTTTTTTAGTAATCTCTATATCTAATGTGGGGCTCAAACCCACAACACTGAGATCAAGAGTCACATGCTCCACTGATTGAGCCAGTTGGCACCCGTGAGCTTCATTCATTCTTTTAAATTAAAGTTGATCTAGGATCATCAAAAAGGATTTTTGACTTTAATAAAACTACACTTAAAGGTTTTTAAAAATTTTTTTTTGTGATTCAGAAAAATTTACTAAGAATGTTGCTATACTACTTTCAGGTTCATGTTTACCCTATAATATTTGAATAAAGAATATAAAACCTTATATAGGAATATATTTATTTTTATGAAATCTTATTAATTCCAAAAAAGAATCCTTTGGAGTATTTATTAATTTTTTATTTTGATAGTCACAACTCTGCCTCTCCCAGTTAGAATATACACATACTAATACTAGAGTTGGTAGTATTCAGCCTGGTTTAAAAAATATTATTAAAACAACAGAAGATAGGGTGCCTGGGTGGCTCAGTTGGTTAAACATCCGCCTTCATTCAGCTCAGGTTGTGAACTCGGGGTCCTGGAATCAAGCCCCACAAGGTAGCAGGTCCTTGCTCTTACCCCAAGTTGTGCATACTCCCTCTCAATAAAATAAATAAAATCTTTTTTAAAAAATTAAAAATTAAAAAAATAAAGCAATAGAACTCATTCATTCAATTCTAGCAATATTTAGCAATTTTTAGCAATTTATTCAGCAATAATAAATGCATGTGTATCTATCAGAAATAGTGTGCAACATTTTCCAAAGGTGTAACTGTAGCAAAGAAAATAGTATAAAAGAACATTTTCATAATAGAATGATTTAAAAAATTTTTTTTGACTATAGATGACACACAATGCTACATTAGTTTCAGGGTGCACAACATTGTGATTGAACATCTTATACCTTATGCTAAGCTCAGCGCAAGTATAGATACCATCTGTCACCATATATCACTATTACAATAGTGATACTTACTTACTGCATAACTGGAAGCCTATACATTCTACTCCCCTTCATCTGTTTTGTCCAACCCCCAACTCTCCACCCCACTGGCAACCATCAGTTTGTTCTCTGTATTTATAGGTCTAATTCTGCTTTTTGTTTGTTTATTCATTTGTTTTGGGTTCTATGAATGAACGAATTCACATGATATTTGTCTTTCTCTGTCTTATTTCACTTAGCATAGTATCCTCTGGATCTATCTATGTTGTTACAAATGGTGTGATCTCATCCTTTTTATGGCTGCATAATATTCCACTGTGTATGGAATACACACACTGTGGAATACATTTGTCTATCAATGAATACAGAAGTTGCTTCCATAACTTGGCCATTGCAAATACTGCTATAGGAAACATAGGGAGGCATATATCTTTTTGAATTAGTGTTTCCATTTTCTTTGGGTAAATACTTAGTAGTGTAATTACTGGATCATATAGTATTTGTATTTTTAATTCTTGGGGGAGCCTCCAAACTGTTTTCCACAGTAATTGTACCAGTTTACATTCCCACAAACAATGCACAAAGATTTCATTTTCTCCACACCCTTGCCAATTTTTGTTGTTTCTTGTCTTTTTAATTTTAGCCATTCTGACAGTTGTAAGGTGTGATCTCATTGTGGTTTTGATTTGCATTTTCTGATGAGTCCTGACGTTGAGTATCTTTTCATGTGTTTGTCGGCCATCACATCAAAAGATTCTGAACCACGTTTAGAAAAGTTTCTTTGAAAGCATGACCAATATCAAAATCTCAGTTCTACAGATTTTAAAAATGTGTTGTCGCCACACAACAGATAATCCTAACTCAGATGTGCATAGACATAGCAGGAAAATATTACAAGGTAAATCTAAACTATTAAAAACAATTATTGGAAAGGTTCATCTTAGAATAAATATATGAAAAAAAAATCAGTCCGGGGCACCTGGGTGGTTCAATCAGTAAAGCATCTGCTTTGGCTCAAGTCATGATCTTGGGGTCCTGGAATCAAGCCCCACATTGGGCTTTCTGCTTGCAGGGGCCCTGCTTCTCCCTCTCCTCCCTGCACATGCTCTCTTTCACTCTCTCTCTCTATCAAATAAATGAATAAAATCTTTAAAAAATTACTCTAGGGCACCTGGGTGGCTCAGTGGGTTAAGCCGCTGCCTTCGGCTCAGGTCATGATCTCAGTGTCCTGGGATCGAGTCCCACATCTGGCTTCTGCTCAGCAGGGAGCCTGCTTCCTCCTCTCTCTCTGCCTGCCTCTCTGCCTGCTTGTGATCTCTGTCTGTCAAATAAATAAATAAAATCTTTTAAATAAATAAATAAATAAATAGATAAATAAATACTCTAAGTTACTTCTTAAGAAATCATAAACATTTCATTAATTAACTTCACATAAATATCTTTGGAATTAAATTAAGGAAAGAAAAAAAAATTGCCCAATCTTATTTATTTAACAACAACAACAAAAATTTCTCCAAGGAAGGTTCAATGAAATTGACCTTTACCAAAGTAGAACTTTTTACTTTGTTCTATAACTGTATCTGTAAAATATAAATCGACATGTTTCTTCACAATATCCAAGAGTTTCAACACTACTTCTCAACCCCTGTTGCAGGAGTGACTGATTGCTATCCCTTGCAGGATAGAGAAGGAATTTTCTGAGAATCTCTTAAAATTTTCCCAAGTGATTCAATTGTCTAACATGAGTGAGCTTGATTAAAATTAGAGAGACCAGATAGCCTCTTAGCCAAGTGGAGCGTAATTCCATCACGTAGGAACACATTATGATTCCAGACATTCTGGCCCTCCCAAGACACTCACTCACTTTCGCTCCCCAATGCAAGTATAAGAAACAGTGATAATGACCTGACTGTATAAGTGTAAAATTATAGAGTTCATTTTCCTCCAAGAGAAGATACAAGAAAGGTTTAATGAAGGTGAAATGATTCAACTGTAGCAAGACTGGATAATCAAAAAGGAAGACTTATTCTCTTCTTTCACCCACCTCCCAGAATGAACAACCTACTTGGGGAGAGGCAACTAAAATACCTTCTCTGGGCCAAGCCCTTATATGTACAAAAAGATAGAATCAAAACAAAACTACCTAGATTTTTTTTTTCCCCAAATGATGTATTTATTAACTTTTGGGGAATCAAAGAGCAGAACTTCAACTCTCCTGATAGGATTTAAACCAAAGAGCAGAACTTCAACTCTCCTGATAGGATTTAAACCAAACACTGGGGTCAGAGGGGCAGGTGGACTATAAGTTGTTGAAACCACTACTCTGTAGGAAACAATGTAGAATTGTTTGCAGCAGCAACTATGACAGGCCCATCCTAAGACAACAGCTAAAATGGGAGTATGTTCATTATCAAGCAATATGGTGTCTTCAATTCTAACATATAGCTATTTAGCATAGTGCAACATTTTTCTGGGTTCCTATTTTTCTCCTAATAAACCTTTAATTGGATCATTGCTCCCACATATGTAAAAATGATTTTAAAAAGAGATGAACGGTAGCCAACTGGTGTGTCCAGATTTGAGCACACTAGGAATAGTCTATCATCCATTTTGTAATCAAGTCCTGAAAGTCTGTTTCTCTAAGGACTGTAGACACTTCTATAAGGCCCTGAATACACAAACACAAAACAGTTGAGAGACTCTTCAGTCTTTGCCAAAAGAGCAGAAATACCATATACTTAGTGCCACTCATGGATATTGGTTTTTCTTATTTGCCATCTGTCCAAACCTAAAACTCCATTCAGTTACCAGGACCCAGACCTTTCTCCTTGTCCCTCTGTTCAGGTGTCCTAAATTCTGATATTGACTTCCCTTCTGTATTATTTACCATCATTTTAAATATTTTACTACATTCTCTTTTTCCTTGTATGGTTTCTGAAGATAAGTCAGATGAAATTCTTATCTTTGCTCCTCTGTAGTTAGGGTGTTCCTCCCACCAGCTTCTTTCAGGGGCTTATCTTTGATATTTGATATTTGATATTTGATATTTGATATATTTTATATATATATATATTTTTTTTTTTTTTGACACCTTTTCTGCTTGGTGTTCTCTGAGTTTCCTGGATCTGTGGTTTGGTGTCTGTTATTAATTTGGGGAAATCCTCAGTTATTATGCTTTCCAGTATTTCTCCTATTCCTTTCTTTCTTCTTCTAATATTCCCATTACACTTATGTTATACCTTCTGCAGTTGTCCTAGGAGCCTTGGATATTCCATTCTGGTTATGGGTTTTTGTTGCTCTTTTTCAATCTTTGTTCACTTTGCTTTTTAGTTTTGTAGGTTTCTGTTGAGTTATCCTCAAGTTCAAAAATTATTTCCTTAGCCATGTCCCACCTACTGATAAGTCCATTAGAGACATTCTTCATAGCTGTTATGTTTTTGTTTTTGTTTTTAAACATCTAGCGTTTATTTTTGGTTCTTTCTTAAGGTTCCTATCTCTCTGTTTATACTACCCATCTGTTGATACATGCTGTCTCTTTTGTCCATGAGAG
The DNA here is from genome assembly GCF_009829155.1 of Mustela erminea. Classification (NCBI taxonomy): domain Eukaryota; kingdom Metazoa; phylum Chordata; class Mammalia; order Carnivora; family Mustelidae; genus Mustela; species Mustela erminea. The sequence goes on along the minus strand of NC_045630.1, from coordinate 47,342,871 downwards.
CCCTTAGCATATTAATCAGTTATTTTAAATGATTGCTCTTGTAAGTTCAATATCCTTGCTATGTCTGTTCTGATACTTGCTGTCTCTACAAACTGGATTTTTTTCCCCTTTTTGGTATACCTTGTAATTTTTTCCTGATAGCCAGTCATAATATACAAAGCTAAAGGAACTGCAATAAGTAGATCTTTAGACACATTTGAGTGAGCCATAGGATAAAGGAAATTTTTCTATAGTCCATGATTTGGTGTCAGTCTTTTAGTGAACAAATACCTCAAGACTGTGACCTTCACAAATGTTTTTTCAGGATCCCCAGCCCCCTTAATTAAAAAAGAATGGCCAGAGTGGTCTGGAATTGGGTTCCCTTGCCCAAATTGGGTAGGCTCTGATAATTAGGTTTCCAGCGGTTAAACTGGTTAGTTTTCCTGAGGGTAAGGCCTGTTAAGAGGAACAGAATGCTCTGGTGTATTTCAAAATGATTCCTTTTCCTTTCCCCTTGCTGAAATCCCAAAGGGATTTTTCTCTCATATTTACTGTGAGAACTGGGTAAAAGTCCCAAAAGTAAATCTCACAAAATTATGTTATCCCTTCCCCACGACTACATTTCCCTACATTTCTCAAAGTTGTCTGCAGTGAACCTCCAGTAATTCATCAATTACAGTTCAGATTTTCCTGCCCCTATACTGATTCCCAGGATGATTTTCACTCATGAGTATTTGCTGAGGTAAATTATTATTCTCCATATTTGTATGTCAGTCTCTCCAATCTTGGGGATAGTACTTTGCCTTGTTTCCTCACCTCTCTTGCTTTTCTTCTAAACCCTTTATACAATTTTTCATGTGTTACCCTACTTTTAATTTTAGGAGCTCTTTTTGGTTCATTAAATGTTTATTGTTTTGTCTTCAATTATCTTGTTCTTACTGTTCTTGTTTTATATATGTACACTCTCCTCAATTCATATTATCCTGAGGAAGTTTGTTATATATTTTAACATCTATTTCTTCTCCCAAAATTGTACAGTTTTGTTTGTTTCCTCCTCTGAGTTCCCCCTTTTCTCTATACTTCTTATGTTTGTTCACCCATTCTTTCTTTTCTTTGTCAGGAATTTCTTTATATGTTCAGTGATCTCTGTTAAATGAACATATGTAGAAATTAAACACTCAAAAGCTATTTGGGACTTCACTGAATGTGGGAATCTTATTTTCACATAGACCTTACTGTAGGGTGATCAATCTGTGATACTGCACTAGGGAACTCCAGACTTTATCTATTTATGCACACACAATATATGTATATATTATATATATATATTATACACACACACACGCACACACACACAGAGCATTCTTTCTTGTGATGGACCATTTCCCCAGAGAAAATTCCTCTAATCTTGTGCCAGTGGAGGTATGGACCTTGTTATTAGGTTTCTGAGTCATTTGAGACAATCACCTCACTTTCAGTGGAGCAATTTATTCTAATCTTTGGCTCAGTTGCACCTACTGATTCTGAGTAAAAGGTATCCCTGGATCAAATTCTGCCAACAGTAAACCTATTCCCAGGATGGGGAAAGGGATCAGCAATGGATTTCTGGAGGGATTCAGGGAATCTAATTGCTTCTTTTACAAACTTTTAATACTATTCATATGTTTAGTCCCGCATATAACCCTACTTACAGAAGCATCTGGTGTCTCTATATCTTGAGACTTTTGAGGTTCCATTGCAAAAAGCAGCCTGCTTCTGACTTGTTTCCTCTCTCAACTTAAATTTTAACTTCCTTCTGTCTAAGTCGGTTACCACTCATCCATCTGCTTTCTAGCTTCCGAACTTGTGTTAGTGCTGTCTCATCTTCCATCTTCTTTGTCCTAATGAGTAAAATTTTTAATTCATTTCCTGTCAGTTTAGCAGAGTGTCAGGAAGAAATGAAACACATTTGTTTAACTGAATGAGCTCAAATTCACAATTTAAAGGGTACTCTAAAAGATATTATATTTTTATTTATTAATGCTTCTGCTTCTTGTTACTCAAAACGTCATTGATACTGGAATACTATGAGTACTTTAAAACAAAGTTACCACTTAAGAGGCACAAGATTCACAATTATGTAAGTTAAATTAATTACGGAAACATATGGTAGATTATGACCAGTTCAAATTCATTTATTCCGTAAATACATTTGGAGCACCTACTGTGCCAAACCAATTAAGAAACTCCTGAAATAGTTATAGTTAAGTACTATTTCAGTACTTAAGTGAACTGAGAAGGGTGTGGTCTGAATTAAGATAGCAACCATGGAGAAGGAGAGCAGATGAATTTTTAGAAATACATACTGCAAAGAGAAATATTTTATAAATTTTTCCAAACTGTGTTTGCTCTATGCTCTTGCATTAGTTTGGTAGGCTACAGTAATAGAGTAGAATAAACAGAGTGGCTTAAATAACTGAAATTTATTATTTCCCAGTCCTGGAAGCCAGAAATCCAAAATCAAAGTGTTGGCAGGGTTGATTCCTTCTGAAGATAAGGAGGAAATGATATGTTTCAAGCCACTCTTGTTGGCTTATTGATAGCTGTCTTCATGTTCACATGATATTCTCCCTGATAACTGACTGTCTCCAAACTTCCTCTTTTTACAAGGACACCAGTCATACTGGATTAAGGTCCATCCTAATAAGCTCATTAGAACTTGATTATCTCTATTAAGACTTTATCTCCAAATAAGTTCACATTATGAGGTACTAGGGGGGTTGGACTTCAATATATGAATTTTGGGGGACACAATACAAGCCTTAATAACTCTCTTCATATAAAGGATGAGAAAATTAAATTAAAAGGGATTAAGAACTTTAGGTAAATTAGAATGAGGTCACAGGAGAACACAGAGCCTGTCACATTCAGGACTCATAGTCTAAATTAATATAACACACTTTACTATTAAATGCTCCAGAAAAAAAAAAAAAAAAACTAATCATGTCCCTGAAAGATCCCATGCATAGATTGCCTTTTTCCCAGTCACTATAGAAGCCACCAGGGCTTTGTCTCTGCATCACAGATATGGCTAGAGAAAAACTCATTGGCTTAAAAACACAGGAGTTAACAGTACCTGCTCAATATAAAATAATAAAGCACTTTTTAAAAACAATAAGATCAGAATGCATGTTTAAAAATACAAGTTATAATTTGGTAAATCATACCATTTAATGTAATTATGAGTTTATATAACTTAAGGTCAAAAAAATGAATCACAGAGATCATATAAGTTAAAGAATATCAAGTTGAGATGTACTTCCCTATCACCTGGGGATCTTTTAAAAATACACAGATTCCAGATCCCTACTTTATATACCCTGAATAGAATTTTCATGAATGCATACTTTTTTAGAAGCTCCCCAACTGATTCTAATGCAGACTGCCTGATCCATCTGCTTTGTTTTGAGTTGAGGAAATTGAGAACATTTTAACAACATTACATAGCAAAGGACATATTTAATAAAAATGTATGACATTTCATTTTGATCAACAGAAAACCCAAGGACTAGTAGATACTACTTCAAAAACAGCTTTTTTGACACAGTCTATAAATCAGCTATTCTTATACGATGGCAAAAACAGTTTAGAGATATTTGCTTCCCTTCAGTAATATTTTAAAGTTACCTATATTTAACATAGACAGATTTAAAAAAAAAATTAAAAATCATCTCAGGTGAGAAGAACAATTATGAAAGAGATTTTAGAAACTTACAGATGATGTCCTATCCACTTCACAACGGCTGCTCAGAATAAAACAGGCCTCAGCATCATCCATCCTAAATACAGACAAAAAAAAATAAATAATCAGATATTGAAATGTCTTCATAGTGTCTGAAAAATAGAATTCCAATGCTTAGTCCAATGTACACAAAGTGCAAATAAACTATGAGTATCCGTAGGCTTAAACGATAGTTAGATTTCTAGCAGACCATGACTGTACTTGACTGGAAACAAAAAAAAATTGTTGTTGAATTGGCTATATCACTCAATAGTTCATAATGAGAAAAATTTTAAAAAACCCTCAAATGTTATTTTCTTTGATGTTTATATATTTTCTCATATATATGCTTTGTTTAAGGGAGTTGTATTGGCCTTCATTTTATGATTAGTTACATTTTAGCTGCAAAGTTACTCAACTAACTAAGAGAGAAGGAACAGAGTTACTTAGTATTCTTATATCAAACTCTACTGTACATTTACATTTCTTGGAGATGATTCATCATCTTGTTCCAAATCCCTGTCCCTTATACTAAAGCTCTACATTTCTTAAAGTTGGTGATCAACAGTAGGTTTCAGTGCTTGATTAATAATGTTCTAAAATCAAAAATATTGGGTTCCTGGCTGGCTCAGTCGGTAGAACATGCGACTCTTGATCTCAGGTTATAAATTCAACATCCCCTTTGGGTGTAGAAATTATTTAAAAATTAAAATATCTTTAAAAAATAAAAACAAAAAAATGTTAATTTCAAAATAAGGAATGTTTTATCTTTCTGCTTCATTATGATAAAATAAACCTTCCCTCCCCCCCCAAACTTTTTTTTCTATGCAGGGGAAAGATAAAAGTCCATGAAATTAGATCAAACCAAACAGTTTTGGAAAAATATTGAGGCATGGTTACAAGATAATGAGTATCACACAACATTTTCTAAACATCATCTCCAACAAAGCAATTCAAAATTCATGCAACTGACCTTTGGAACTGGTTTGGAGAATCCTACTCCTTGTTTCTTGCATGGGAAATTGTGTTGAAGAATGTATTAGTTAACATTAAATCCCAAATCTTTATATGACATTAGGATAAGAAATGAACATAAAATGAATACTTCTTTCTTAACCCAGATTTTTTAGTATTACCAGCCTGCTACCTCTCTCATCCTCATTCTCATCCTTTGTATATTCCAATGAATGGATGCTTTTTGTAAATGTGATTGATTTCGCTGAGAAATCATTTAATAATATTAATAATAAATGAATTTCTAATCCTAAACAAATCATGTAATTAATAAAAAGATAAATCATTTTCCCTCTACCCTTCTAAGTTCTTGGCTGAGACCCCTTTGTGATAAAAAGACAGATTAACAGAAGAGAAACAAACAGATGTTTAGCAACACGTATACCTCCTGTATACGTGGGAGACACCCAGGAAAACTGATTAACTCCTATCCCATGAAGCCACCACCTTAAACACCATCTTCAGCTAAAGACAAAAGATGTTTGGCTAATGGTAGAGCCAGCTATGGGAACCTATCAAGAAAAGCACAGTAAATCTAGGTAAGGTTGTTATACAGATCTAGGTCCTTGACTTCTCCATTCACAAGAGTTTCCAGAGATTGAGTCATCCTCTTTCAGGTAGAGACAGAGATAGAGAGAGAGACAGAGAGAGAGACTTATGGATGGAGATTTCCCTTATAAACGTGAATGTCCCTTACATAAGGGTTAATTTCTACTAGGTTTTCAGTTTTTCCTGTGTTTACTGCTTCTTAAAAATAATCAGCTTACAATAATCTTTATCCCATTGAGGCATATTTTGTGGTAGCAAATTCTGCTCTCTTCTATAGTATCAAGCTAAAATACTAACAGCTAAAACTAATAGCTTAGATTAATTTATTAGGTAATAAAAAGCCTTCAATTATCACATAAATTCATAGTGAACGTAATATAGGAATTATTCTTATGTGAAGAACTTAATGCATATGGTAAATTAAGCATACTGATTATCTGTGCAGATGAAAGTAAAGATCCAAATTATGTTAGTGTCTAAGCAGCTATTTCTTTAGAGCTCCCAAATAATGTGTATAGATAGCAAATAGCAAACACCTAAAGCCATCTATTGCTTGAGGTGCTGGGAGAATCTGACTTAACTCTTGTGTGTACACGGACAACATCTATGAAGTATTTAATCCATTAGAAATACTAATATATTCTCAAAGAAGCTAAATTTCCTAATTACATCCATTCACTATATTATAATGGTTTCTACTAACTTCTTTTTGTTTCAGAAGTCATTAAATCATTGAAAAAGTCTGGTAATGTCAAAGTTCAAGTTACAAAATACATAGTCATCACTTTGCAGAATTAAGCCCCAAAAAGGAGTTTGGGAGTTTTCTCCTGTTCTTTTCCACTGTCCCCCCACCCCCGACCCCATCCCCACCACACATACACCATGCATAAACACACCCACCCCCACCAACACACATACTCAAGCTATCCAGAAAAAACAAAACAGCAAAATAAAATATACTTATGCTCTCAAATTCAACAAGCAGATTTATATGAAAGGAGCACAAAAGACAACTCAGGGACAAATGGAGAGGTAGGATCCAAGGTGACTCCAAGATGGGCCACATTGGCCTGAAGATTACTTTGAGCTAAAAAGCAATCAAAACCCAGCAGATTAAAAACAAACAAACAAACAAACACCAGCAGATTCGGGAAAGCTCCTCATCTCCCTCCTCAACCAACTGAAAAGAATTTAGACAGAAAATCTACCCCAGGTAGGAAGTCATCAACATAGATAACTGCAGTATGATACAAACCTGGGAAGGCAGGCAGGGAGGAAACTAGCAAGACCTGTTTGATCGAAGTTCTCCATGTCCCATTGTTTCTGAGGGGCCCAGCAAATGTTTGTTCACCAAACATTTACTCCTTTTTAAAATTATTATTAACATACAATCTATTACTTGTTTCAGGGGTACGGGTCTGTGATTCATCCATCTCAGACAATACTAAGCACCCTTGTTCATCTCTCTATAACCTGCTCTCCTTCCCTTGGTAGTCCCAGACCTCTATCTCTTCTCCTTAGTGCACAGTGACATATTTTGCCTGACTTGTCTCTGGAAGTTCCGTATCAGTATGGATTCCCTGCACATACACTATTAAATTTGATTTTCTCCTGTTAATCTGTCTCATGTCTATTTGATTCTTAGTCCAGCTGGAAGGACCTAGAAGGGGACAGGACATTCTTCCTCACCAATAAAGACATGTTTAAAACTTTAAAAGCAACAGAAGCAAAACCACCTCCGCTGAAGATTTCCTCTGACTTCTGAAACTATGGGTGTTGTTTGAAGAGGCCCTGACTCCCTGGTGTCCATGGTCTTCTGCCCAACTATGTTTTCACTCTGTTCATATGGAACAATTCCATGACCTTTGACAAAGGTATATTCCTATGTCAACTTTAAGCCAGGTTGGCTAGCACACGTGCAACAGGAAAAGAGCAGGTAAGACCCAGTTACTTTTCTGATTCCTCCAGCCCCCAGGGACACCTCTGACACCAGGCAACACAAGTGTCACCTGCCTGTACATAGTACAAACTCTGGAACTTAAACCTTGACTCAACTGCTTTGGCATTTCCCAATGGTTAGCCCAACACTTTTATTTGTGGAATAAAAACTGTATTTGTGGAATAAAAACTGTAGTCATTTGGAGACCACTCTAACCGTGAGTCTGGATAACTCTGCTCCTCTCTGACAGCTTGAGATAATTACACCATGCCACACTCTTCACTGTGTTGTATGGACATGGTCCACTGAACCTCCTAGCATTGAGAAAAGGAGCAAATACACTGATTTTTTATTTTTAACCTTTCAGTTTGAGCAGCAGTGGAACTATGGCAAGACTCTGTATACAAAAATACTTAAACACATCTTGCAAGACTGAAAATTGCTAAAATTCAGAGGAGAGAAAAGATATTAAAGTATTGCAAGATGGAAAATAGATAGGGATACCTACTTTGCTCTCAACAGATCCTGATCTTTAAGGGCTGAGCCTTGAAGGTAGATAACTCTTTGTGACCACATTGGAATCTGCAGTACCCTTCGAACTTGCACATCCATTTCAGTAGGACACAAAATCACCACATAATAATCCTATTCAAAACAAAGTGAGCAAAGGGGCAAAATCATGGTATGCTTTATATTACATAAGTAAACAGAATGTCTAAGGACATTTAGAAATATGATGATATAGAAATAAACTCCTGCTAACAAGTAAAAATTTGCATTTAAAACCTGGACCTACATTAATTAACATGATCCTATAATAAACATAACTGAGACATATAAAAACCTCATAAACCAACATAAGGTTTTTCAATCTTATTAGTACTATGAAGAGAAGGTAATCAGTGTTTACTCAGTAGACATTTCCAACTTATGAAGTTTTCAGTTATATTATAACTTCAGGCTTATTCTAAAATATATAATACATACAGAGCAGAAGTACTTAAAAATCAATTCATACTTCAAATTTTTAGTTTTGGAATAGAAACTCTGATGGTGATTTATATCATTTGGAAATATTATGAACTGATAATACTCAAAAATCTCTGATGACTATCTGAAAGGAAAGAGATTCATAAAAATATTGATAATACAAAGTAAATTTAAAACTTTGATATCACATATTTCAATATAATGGTCCTTTGGAGAAAATACAAGAGCATTATGAGTGATAAAATAGTTTAATACACTGATAATAGGAATTGTAATTCTCTGAGAAACAGTCACCATTTTATCATCTAAAATGTATCTAGTGGAAATTTGGAGAATTTTAAGAATTCTCCACATTGATACCAGTCAAAATAAATTAATAGGTGTCATAATTTGGGGTACCATATTTTCCAAAAATAGGTTTTCTTGTTGGAATATAAAAAGCAAAACTGCAATTGTTTAATATGAATAATAATAAAAACAACAAACATGCTGTTTCTTCAAAAATGCAAATTAATTTATATGGAAGAAAAAGAATGTATGATGTAATTTAAGCATTGCTTATTTATAAACTATATTTTTAAAAAAATGTTTTTTAAAGAGTATTTTAAAAGATGTCCAATATAGTCATGAAAACACAAATCTATTTAAGGGAGATCTAATTAGATATAATCAGTACTGTTTTGATCTTGGGGTTGTCCAACCTCTTGACACAAATTTATTAAGGAATTAGACATTCAAGTAGCTCTTTACTATTTGGACTGAACTAAGTGTATTTAGCAGGAAAAGGATATTACCTAGATCTACACAGGCCCAATACCACACAGCAAGGAGTAGAAGTATCTGAGGATTTTATCAGCATAGACAGATGAGATTTTTTTTTTTCTGAATTATTGTTCTCAATTCAACTAGTTATTGTCCAGTTTTGGGTTATTCATTGCTAGTATAAATAAGACCTCGGTACACTCCGGGAAACAAAAGGAAAAATGGAACTTTCAGACTTCCACATTTCTATCAGCAACACTTGATAAAACTTCCAATAATTTCAAGTGAGTAGATGATATTGTGAAATGACGTTTTCATTGTTTGATATGTTAAATTCCACTGTTTCGTAAAAATGTCATTTGTGCATTACCCAAGAGAGAAAAAAAAATCCTTTTAATTCAAAGAAAACCTTTCTTTGTAGCATTAACATAATTCCATCTGTCTTTTAGTGTAGATACAGAAGGAAACTTAAAATACTGTGTATTCCTTAAGCATTTTTTTCTATGTTCCTGGTTATATTTGTAGTTCTTCATTTACTCTTTCTAAATTTGAGTGTATAAATAAAAATCCTCCAGAACGCAGGCCGCACCATCAGTTAATTGACTTTGACAATATGCTAGTTAGTTATGATCCAGTCAAAGGAGTAACATAATTTCTATGTACCTGAAGTCTTGGGTGAGCATAGAATTCATTTAAAAAGTCCATAAGTAAATCAATCTTCAGTGAACTGACACACAGAACAACATGCTTCTCAGTTTGAGCTCGATGTCGACTATAGTTTCCACCTGACTTTTGTCTCTCCATCCACAAATAGGCCAGCTGTTCAAACTGCAATACATTTTCCACAGATGAACAAAAAACACTGGACATGAAAGTAAAAACCAATATAATACCTCCTTGACTTATTAGATACACTCAATTTCTTAGCTGGAACTCACTGAGATTCAAACTATCTGTATTCCCTTCAATAATAGACTTTTCATGCGATTGCTGTGTAGATTGCTAATGCTTCTGAGGGGCTTCAGGTCTCTACAGAAACATATTAATATGATTTTCCTATTATATCATAACAGCACTAAAAAGTTTGTACCTCTGATTTATGTCCAGGAAACCAGGCAGCCATGATGTGTCATGCACTGTGTCAAAGAGAAAAATCTCAAGGCATTTCTTCTACCTTTTTCTACCAAGTTCAGCACACGTCATGCAATGTGAGATACCCAACACACAAAGTCATTTCTAGTTGGATAGTTGTAGTTGGTATATAAGGGAAGTGCAGGGACTAGAGGAGGGATCAGAAAGGAACACATGCCTGACTGAATAAGGGTGGGCTGATCATTTTCATACCTAAATACATACATACATACATACATACATACATACAAACACTGTGGCCAAAGGTTTCAAACAGAAGTACAAGTTTGATTTGTGTTTCCTATATCCTGTTTCTGGTCTGCTCACCTATGGGCACACAAGAGCTCACTGTAGGAAAGACTTGGAGATTGCATCTACTTATCTTCAGACTCCTTTTATATCTCTTTTCCTTTGCAACCACCTTATCAACTTCCAGAATTATATATATATATATATATATATATATATATATATATATATATATATAAAATATTTATATATATATAAAATAGTTACAAATCATCCTCGGATTTTGTTTCAATTGACCAATATATGTAATCAGTTTTTACTTATTACAATGTTTAGCTTTTATATTGCTTCAAAAAGCAAAAGAAATCAAACCTTCATAACTTTATTGCCTTGGCCTATCATTCTGTAATTAAAACTATCACTCTGTAATTAAAACCTATAATCTTATAATTAATATAGTTAAATATATTACATATGAAATATATATATTATATATAAATATATATTATACATGTATTTCAAATAAACATCTTCAAGAATTGAAATGAACAATATCAGTTATGAATGGAGGGGGAAAGTCAGTTTCTAATATAATGTTAAAAAGCATTTCCTGAGACCATTTTAATTCACTGACTAGATATAATAATAACTTGTGTTAATATATTACATTAATAAACCATCCAGCATTTCTTATGAGGCATGGAAGATCTGATTTTATTAAGATTTGCACATTTCTATATAAGTTACCCTGGCTCTCTTTACCTGTATGGGTAGAACCACAAGAGCAACACAGATCATGGCAACGACAAAAAGCTTGGAGGACCATGTTTCAGGGGTGACATCCCCAAAACCCACAGTAGAAAATGTCACAATGCAGAAGTAAAGGGAGTCAAAGAGATTCAGCTTCTTTCCTATTCGTTCCAGATGTTGGATTCCACAAATGCTAAAGAAACAAATGTGCATTAAATTTAAAACTTTCAAATTGGACTCATTATTTCTCAATATTCTTTTGAAAGTCAAAGCACATTTTATAAAGCCATGCAGTAAGTTGGAACCTTAAAATATATTTTTCCTCAGGAAAATATATTTTTTAAATTTTTTTAACCAACATTAACCAAATGTAGCATTATTTTGATCAATAACCAAAAATTTTAGTCAAAATATCACAGAGTATACTTGAGTATCAGCATGTAAAAGGAATAGACTGAATTTCATGGGTGACTTACACAAACATTTTGAATGCATGCCAGGAAGCATAGAGATAGAAATTGCTAAATTTATTCCCTGTCAAAAGAGTGATAGTTGTTTTTTCCCCCCCTCCCAGGAAGCCATCTTATTGTATAATGTGTGTGTGTTTCCTATATATATGTGAAAGGTTTGAGGAGTTAACAATTGCCAAGTCATTTTCCGGAGATCAACCACCTGTACAAGGCTACTAAATGGTATAAAAATAAGAGAGCTAGAAATTGTTACAAGATGTCCCCAAAGTAGAATTGTTAAAATAGTACTAAAAATAGCACTACTACTGGCAAAGGAAAAAAGAAAAAAAGAAGAATCAAGAAAAAGAAAAAAGAAAAAAAAAAAACAAAGGAAAGGTGAGACTCGGAGGGAGATAGGAGATTTGTACATAAATCGGTACATAACGGCATACGATTCAGCAAGAACAAAAAAACAGGTATCGATGCATGTTATAATATGAATAAACCATAAAAACATGCTGAGTGAGAGAAGACAGATGTAGAAAACTACAGACTATCTGATACTATTTTTAAAGAATGTCCAGAAAAAAGACAGAAAGCAGACTAGTGGCTGCCTGGGGCTGGTGGTGGGACTAGGGTGATAGAAAAAGGTTCTAAAACCGGAATGTGGTGATGATTGCAGAACTCTGTAAATGCATTTAAAATGATTGATATTTACACTTAAAATGAGTGCACTGTATGGTATAAAGATTATTCCTCTACAAAGCTATCCAAAAAAAAATATCAGTGTTTACTCCTGGATACTCATTCCAACTCTATGCACAAAAAGCAGACAGCTCAATTTTGATGACCACGAAGAGGTAATATTCAATGTTTAAATTTGAGAAATTCCTTTGCTATCCTTTTAAGATAGTTTTCCTATTTGTCAGGATGCCTGGGTGGCTCAGTGGGTTAAGCCTCTGCCTTCGGCTCAGGTCATGATCTCGGGGTCCTCTGCCTTCGGCTCAGGTCATGATCTCGGGGTCCTGGGATCGAGTCCATCAGGCTCCTTGCTCAGCGGGAGCCCACTTCTCTCTCTGCCTGCCTCTCTCCCTGCTTCTGCTCTCTCTTTCTCTGACAAATAAATAAAGTAAATAAATAAAATCTTTTTAAAAATTTTAAAATATGGGGAGGGTATGTGCTTTGGTGAGTGCTGTGAAGTGTGTAAACCTGGTGATTCACAGACCTGTACCCCTGGGGATAAAAATATATGTTTATAAAAAATAAAAAATTAAAAAAAAAAAAGTGAAATCTAGTTCTCCATGCCCTTGCATTCGAACAGCATAATAATTTATTTTGACCAACAGAATATTGTAGAAATGATGGTGTGTGGATTGCAGAGTATGAACTTACAAGACTCTAATGTTTTTGTTCTTGCTGTCTTAGAAGTCTGAGATTACCATGCTGTAAAAAAGCCTGATATAATCTACTGAAAGAGGAGAGGCTTGTGGAAAAAAAAAAAAAAAAGTCCCAAATGACAGCCAGCACGAACTGCCAGACATGAGAGTCGGCCATCTTGGATACTCCAATTCCAGCCATCAGATGACTAAAGCCAAGAATAACTGCAAATAAGACCAGCAGAAAAACTATCCTGGTTATCAACCACAGATCTGTGAGAAGCAACAAATTGTGCTGTTTTAAGCCACTGCCTTTTAGTTGACTTGTTATATGGCAATAGCTATGTGGTAAATAGAGAATTAATTAGACTCCAGCATCTGGATCTACTCTGGTTTTTCTCAAATTTTGCTCTCCCTTTATCTTCCCTTCACTTACTATTTGGATGGTTTACCTATCATAGCATATTTCCTTACCCTTGATATCAACTTTTGCCCGATCTATTTCCTACAACTGACGTCCTCTCTCCACAATACCAACTGTAATTCAAATTTTTTGAACCCTAGCTCAAAAATGATTTCCCTCATAAAAACTTTACCAAATCTCAAGTTCAAGGAATTCCTAGAAGTTCCCTGCTGAGTTCCTAGAGCACATATGAGTTCATGTCTCCTATAGGTTAACTTTTATAATGATACTATTTTTAGAGTTTAGTATGTACTTACCCTATTGATACTATTTACACCTACATTTTTATTTCCTAGAGCATTAGCATAAAGTGCTTAGTAGTCACTCATTAACTAACTGCTAAAAGAATTTTTAAAAACACCTGCTTAAACCATATTCAAATAATGTATGCAAACAAACTCCAGATAGCAGTTCATTCACGTGTTCCTGTTTTTTTATTACTGCATAGCAAACTCCCCAAAACTCAGTGGCTTAAAACCATAACAATTTATCATTTGACATGATTCCGTGCGGTAGCTGGGAAGTTTCTCTGGTTTTCTTGGGCTCACTCACATGGCTGCAGTGAGCTGGAAGTCTGGCTAGAATGAAAAGTCCAAGATGGCCTAACCCCGGTGCCAAATGACCAGTCTTCATTGTTGTCTCTGTTTCTTGCTTGGTTATTACTCCATGTGACCACTCATCCTCCAGTAGATTCAATCTGCTTCTTTATTGTCTCAGGTCATTGATAGCAACTGAAAGTCTTCTTCAGACCAAGCTTTATCTGCCCCATTCTATTTGCCAAAGCAAGTCACTAGATCAGCCCAGTTTGGAGGGGTGGCTATGGAAATAGACTCTATCTCCTGATGAGAGGAGCTACAAAATTTTGTGATCATGTTTTTCGATCCACTAAACTGTATAAGTGAGAAAACTTACTGCAACCTGTATATATCTTAATAAATATTACTGAATAAATCATGTTATAGTCCAAGATATTTACTTGCCTTGAAGTAACTGTAGTTAAATTCATGCTTGCAATCATTTTTTATAATCTCTATGTAAAATGTCATTTTACTTGACCTAGAAAAGTCATGTGAACTTTTCACATATTTATCAATATCACACTTAAGATTCAAGACTTGATATAACTTAATACTAAATCAATATGAAAATGAAGACACACCAGCTGTTAACACGTGTGGTATTATTATACCAAACAAAATTTATATTTTTAAGGACTGATAAAGGTAAATACACTGAATTACTTTTGGAGTTTTTCTCTGATTTTGAATAGGGCTGTCAGCCAGTTTTATTTAGGTCTCATTTAATGACCACTGCTTATGTTTGTGGATAATAATGTCATTATATTTAAAAAATACTGATGTTAATATATCTTCTAGGGCAATAGATATTTTTGTAATAAATAAATGAACTTAGTTCCTTCTTCCCAAGAAAAAACAGGACAAAGACTATTTAAATATCTACCCCAAGAAAAGAGTAATCTTTTTCAGTTATAGATCAATTCTTGTTTCTTCTGTATTCACAACTCTAAATGTCCTTTTATTATATTCAGAATAAAATCCAAAAGCCCCTGGGGCTTCTTGGATGTCATCTTCTAAGACCATCCCTTCCTTCACTGCCCTTTAGCTACACCAGCCTCACTGCTATCCCTGAAATCTTCCAAGTGTCACTCAAATCTTCTTTCAACTTTCTGTCTTTATCTCTAATATTTCCAATGTCCACAAAGAATCCTAAACTTCCTCTCTAAATGTTTCAAATCAAACGGTGGCACATACAGCTTTTTTGTTGATCAGGTCACAGTCCTAAAGTCATCCTTGACTTCTCTTTCTTTCACAACTCACATGCAAATGCTTAGCAAATTCCACCGTTTGTAGCTTCAAAACATAACGAGAATTCACTATCACTACTCAGCACTGCTACTGCAATGATCCTTGCCATCATGTTCTCTGCCCTGAACTGCAGTAAACACTCCATCCTTCTTCCAGCAGCCTACTGCCCTCATGCCAGAGTTGTCCTATGAAAACACAGGTCAGGTCGTACTATTTCTCTACTTGAAACTCTAAGACGGGTCTTACTATTTCCTTAATTATTACTTACTATTTACTTAAAACTCTAAGAGGGCTCCCTCTTTCACTTGACTAAAAGCTAACATTCTTTCGCTTGCCAATAGCATACTACCCAATCTGACTCTCCCCTACTATGCCTTTCAGACTAATTTTCTACTCTTCTCTGTGGTTCACTCTGCCCCAGTTACACTGGCATTCTTGCTTTCTGACCAACATGAGAGCCTTGTTCCTTGTCATGGAACATTCTCTGGCTAGAACCCTATTGCCCCAGATTTTGTCATCACTAACTCCTCACATCTTCCAAGTCTTTATTCTTGTATTGACCGTCATATATACTTCTAATCTTCCTTATCCTGATTAATTTAGAAAAAGGTTTTAGTCATGTGTTGGGTTTCATGTCCATTGTCTATTACCCTCTATATGAATGGAGGTCTATTAGGACAGAGAGTCACATGCTTCCTTCCTCCATATTGCCTGAGCACCTAAAACAGTGCCAAGCACAGAATAATGTTCATAGATCTCTACTGCCATATTTAAATCACCAAGCCATTTACTGTGTTTAGATATAAACTAAATACAATTCATTAATTTTAAAAAAGCACCCAAAATGTTTATCTGACCACTGCCTTAACTGTGCAATCTAATATAAGTAAGTGGCATTATTAAATACTTCTTTAGGGAGACATGGGAGGCAGGGACAGTCAAGGAACGCAGACACAATATTCCATAAGGCTATTGGCTATCCAAGCACCTTTTAATCAATATCTCTTGAAATATTCAAGTACTATAAATAAGTAAATTGAGTTTTACTTTCCCTAGTAATTAGTATTTATAACTCCAGCATTTATTTCAGTTAGTACTACTTAAATAATATGATAAATGAACGATTTGGAAATTGGAAATGCATTGACTAATTTATTGAAACTCATTCTGCTTGTGTAATATATAAATATATTGTGAACTAAAAATTTGCCTCTTTATAAAATCAAATTGAATATTCAGATATAAAACTTGTATTTACTCAGTCCCATTACATTCTAAATTCTCTATGTCACTAATGTATTTAAAAATTATCTGAGTTATTGAATTAAGTTTGTTACATTTAACTATTTACTAATCAAAAACTTTTTATCTTCAATCCCATTCAGGACACTGTAAGTGAATATTACAGACTTTAATACTATACTCAGTCAATCAGGTTAGTTATAGAACTGTCATAATATGAAAGTGTCCAGCTTATGTTTTATAAAAGAAACTTACCACTCTCAATATTAGAGATAGATCTACCAACAATAACTCTACAACCTGGACTCCATTGTCACTTTCACATGAACTTCTGCAACTACTTCCCTTTTGCTCTCTTATATTTATGTAAAGACTTATGTTACTTGAAGGGCAGAAATAGTTTAGAAGGGAATTTTGCAGAAATTTGCACTAGCTTAACAAATTCTAAAGATAGAATATTCACACTATTTAAGAAAAAAAAAGGTTTTCAAACCTCATTGAATCATAAAAATTAGATTTAAGAAGTATTTTGAAAATTGCTTATTCCGTGTTGTTAATTTTGTAAAAGCAAGAAAGTTTAGTAAAATGGCAGAGACTGGACTATTCTGATCATATTATATGGCTATAGCATCATTTCCTCATCCCAGTCATGGAGTACCTACATGCAACATGTAGAGAATGTTAGGAGTTGTCTGCAACTTATTACATACTATTTTGGTTATAGCAACACATCTAGCAATGTTTTGAAGCTAAAAAAATAGAAAAATGTGTATAATTTTAGATTGTTCATATGTGCTATCTTTCCAAACAATTCAGCTTCTTTTATGAAAGAATGGAAAAGTATTCTCTTCAGTGACAACTATACTTCAGTTAAAAAAAGTGTATCTTCAGGGATGCCTGGGTGGTTCAGTTGGTTAAGCGTCTGCCTTTGGCTCAGGTCATGATCTCAGGGTTCTGGGATTGAGCCCCGCATTGGCTCCCTGCTCAGCGGGGAGTTTGTTTCTCCCTCTCCCTCTGCACCTCGCCCCTCCAGCTTGTGCACACACTCTCTCTCTCAAATGAATAAATAAAATCTTAAAAAAGAATGTAAATTCAGGATAGGTTAGATGCACAGCTTATTGTTACTTTATTATATAATTCTTAAGACTAGACAGTTTTAACATTGAAATAGTCTTGATTTGCATTATGCATAAACATTAATAATTCACTTATATGTTAGCTATTTTTCATAGAACTGTGAATGCTACAACAGGCTGTATAAGGATTTGAAACTGTTCAGTGATTATAATCCATTTTAATATAGATTATTATCTTATTTCATTCACAGATGCCTTTGGAGCCATTATTGAACAAAAACTGCCTCTTCTCCCTGATCATAATTGATGAATTTCAGTTAATTATTATTTTGAGTCCATACCCAGAAGTGATTTCAATGATGGGTACAGATTTTCTGATAAACTTAATCCAAGAATGTGCTCAAATAGACCACACTCATAATCAAAATATTCTATTTTGCCTTATCATAAGAGATATATCTTTTCAGTCACAGGCTACTTAAATTATATCCTGAGTTGAAAATAGTGGAAAAATTTAATAAAGTAGTATTTAAAAATTAATAATTATAGCTGGTAGATATTAGTAAATACTCTGATCTTTTAATTTTATAGTTAATAAAATTTAATGTTTTGTGACTGGGCAGTAATATTAAAAAGAAGGAAGTTTTGCTTAAAATGCTTGATTTTAGTAAATATTAATTGCAACAAAATTTATCTATCTATTTATTTATTTATTTATCGGGGGTGGGGGCACAAGCATGGTGAAGAGCAGAGGGAGAGGGACAAGTCGACTCCATTTTGAGTGTGGAGCCTGACACAGGGCTCGATCCATGAGCCTGCGATCATGATCTGAGCTGAAACCAAGAATAGGATGCTTAACCAACTCAGCCCTTTAGGCACCCTTAATTTTAACAAAGCTTTTGTTTATTATCCTGTATTGCCTGCCTAAATATCTGAAATTATTTACTCCAATATAAGATAGAAAAAATAAACCAGTATCACATCAATTTCTTTTTTTTTTAATTTTATTTTATTTTTTTTTAAATTTCCAGCATAACAGTATTCATTATTTTTGCACCACACCCCGTGCTCCATGCAATCCGTGCCCTCTATAATACCCACCACCTGGTACCCCAACCTCCCACCCCCCGTCCCTTCAAAACCCTCAGATTGTTTTTCAGAGTCCATAGTCTCTCATGGTTCACCTCCCCTTCCAATTTCCCCCAACTCCCTTCTCCACGTGGAGAAGGGGGTGGGAATATGCACATCAATTTCTATTTATATTTTTGTTTAGTTAATTTGCATAAAAGTTAATCAGATTCATTTATAGTGGTTGACTAGAAATGCAAAGTTGCATAATAATATAATTGTCTTATAATTTCCTTATTATAAAAATACCTACAAATAGTAAATAAGAAAAATCTGATTTATATAAAACCAATAGGTATTATAAAACTTAAATGTTTTATAATGTATAATGGGTAACTTAATATCATAAAAGTAGGTCATGTTTATTCCTATACATTTATTGATGGTTTACTAGCATTAAGCACTGTACAGTATTACAGAGATGCAGATATGAATACAACACTGTAGTCTACATAAAAGAGCTTCTAAAATCTAAAGTGAATGATTTTGACTAGAACTTTATACTACTACTACTAGGCATACCATAAATTAATAATCAAACATTTAATTTGTAACTTGACTAAGGCTAAGTTAGATAAATTACTTAAGCTTTTTAAACTTTATCCTTCTCAACTGGAAAATAAATGCAATATTAACTTCTTCATATGGTGATTATGAGAACAAAATGAATTAATAATGCTCAGTGAAATGCCTGACACATAATGATGTTCAATGAATTCAGTAATTTTGTTATTTAAATTTCAGCCCCAGCATAAAAGAAATAAAAGCACAAAAATAAGTCAAATGTAAGAATGAACTATCTACACAAAATAGATATAAAGTCTTTGTTTTGCACTTTACAGAATAATTCCTGTACTATTAACAATACATCCAGGGACTATAGAGAAAGAGGGTGAGGATGACAAAGTAGTGGGTCTGTTCCTCTTTGATTTGGTACAAAAGTTATTAGCAGCAAAAAATCATCCATGAATTAATGAGAGTAGCTATAATCTTGTCCAATATTTTCTCAATCTTGCAACTTTCAAGTGCTTTGGAAGTGGCAATATGGGCAGATTAGGAGGACTTCAAAAAGAAAAGTTAGGCAATTTGCAACGTAAACTCATAATCTTTACGTACAAAGAACACTGTCATGCTGATATTAGCTGACCTTTGGAGGGGTCACTATTACCATTTATGGAAACTGACAATTAATTCTTGGTAATGTAGTCAGGCAAAAAAAATAGGATTAAGCTACTATTTTGAGACCAAAATGTCAGTAACAGGTTAGTGACATGTTTTAAAAAGGACTACTTAGCCCTGAGATTGCTTTTTGTTGATTATGTAAAAGGGTGCATATATGTACGTAATATATGTATATATTTATATAGTTTACTGACCTGGATAACTACTAAGTATATCATCATATGGTAATATTCATTATTTAAATGTTAAAATACTAGTATTTTGGGGGGGAGGAATACTAAAAAAAAAATTCTTTTTCTATTATTTTACACATACACTCATACACCTATTTTGAAATTATGTATTTTGTGAAGCAGAAAATTCTTGCCATGCATGTGTTTGTATAATAATGGATGACATTCACAATAGGCCACTTAAACTGGACTTTCAAAACTATTTCAGAGAGCCACCTTTCCCTTATAGTGTATTTTAGTTTTATGAATACCCACTTGTGATGATGTCTGTTTTAAAAATCACTGTTACAGAATAAAAATCCTTTAGGAATTTTATGGTATGGCACTTCGGCAAGATTTTCTAAATCGAAGTGGACAAGCACTTTAACTATACAGACTTTAGGATAAAATATGTCCTTAAATACCTACTCAGAATTTTATCACAAAAGAAATATAAATATAGAAAAATGCCTTTAGGAATTAAATATCATCTAGCACTTCCAGTGAAAATACGGATAAGAGATTGACTGTATGACTAGAGCTGTGTGAAACAAATGTAGTTTTGGGGAAGTTTAATGTTCGATTTTTTTTTCTTTTTTTTTAAAATATTGTATGTATGTATGTATCTATGTATGTATTTAGTGTGCAAGTGGGCAGAGAGACAGAGGGAGCGGGGAGAGAGAATCTCCAGTGGACTCTGTTGGAGCACAGAGCTCCACACAGAGCTTGCTCACGACCTCCAGATCAGCAGAAATCAAGAGTCAGGTGATTAACTAACTGAGTCATCCAGGAGCCCCTGGTTTTCAATCAGTATTTATAGATTTTCCAGTCTGACCTATTGACATCAGGAGATAAAGACAATGGATATCATGATATAATGTAAAGAATATTAGGGCAAATTTGCAGTTAGAGAGGGGTGAAAATTATTTCATTTTTGAAGATGTTGAATTTATCATTCCTGTAAGATATATATGTCCCATCCATTGTAATAATGTATTTTATTTATATATACCTATAATAAGCCATTCTTACACTCCTTTGGTAAACCTGACTTGATGATAATTTTATTTATGGTTCCAGTATTTTCAATGCTAAAGAATATTAATTTGCTAATACAAAACAAATAATAAAGATCTAAATAATAAGTTATTAGTATTATTCTACTCCTATCTATTGTTATGGTAAATAATATTTAGTAAGTGCCCTTTGCTTGTTAAATATTTTATTTTGTATTGCTTTAGTTTTTACTATAAACTTTTGGATTTAGTCTGGCAATTTACTACTATAGGATTTTTATATCCAATTCAAAGTGACCTTGTTCTATGGTTCTGTACCTCAATATATGTTCCTTGAAACACCAATCTACCACTGTTTATGGTTAGCCAGTTAGCTAACCGGTCTGTGTTGCATGGTTGTATATCTCAGGATTATGAAGTCTCTGTAGCCATCTTTCTAAAGAACAATGTATCATTAAACCTGTATTTATCAGGGAAAAATGGCAACTCTGGGTTAAACATTTATTTATTTAGCGAAAGACTTTTCAAATTATCTTAATGAGTTAATGTTTATTGTGGATCTCTGAGAATGGAATAATTTTCAAAGGATTAACCAAACAAACCTGCCAAAATTATTAGTCTTAATACAGTATCTCAAAGGACTAGGAGTTTATGAACTAAATGAAAACGTTAGCTTATAGTCTGTGCTTAGCCGGAGTTTTTCAGAATCACAGTCTGGCTTAATCATTAAACAACTGGGGTAACTCTTTTATCTTTGCCCATGCCCTGAATTACACCGCCTTGGATTAACTGTTTATTGAAAGAATTTAACAGTGAAACTGTTAGGCCCTGAAGTTTTTTTCTATTTTTGTTTTCTTTAGTGGAAATCAAAACATATAATTTTAAAAGTGCTTCATTCCTACCTTAATCTCCATTTAATATTGATTATAAATCTTAAATATGCATTTGGAATGACCTCCCGTTTCTTCCATAGATCCACAAGAATTAGTAAACCTCAATCATCATTCTTTGGTCTTTAATGAATTCCTATAAACCTAAACATTAAACATATCTGGCAAAGTTTATAAATACAGGCCACAGCAGTCATATTGAGTAATGGATAAGCAGAGAGAAAAAGCTTTCTCTCTCTGCTGACAAACTAAGAGAAGAGGACAAATTTTTTCATAAGCACTGTGACTATTTGAAATGTGGATCACCAAATTGAGCATGCCATATGGAAAGGAGAACTCCAAATTGTATCTCATTAAAAAGAATTTAAAATTCTACTTTTTTTCTTAACTAGAATACTGTTAAATCTCACTAAGGATAATTTTAGTTAAAGAAACTATTCAAACACTTATGTAAAACCACATTAATAAAAAAAAAAAAGGATTGGGCTCGATTTTGCCATAAGTACATAGAGCCATGATATACATCATATGAAACATTAAATGTTTCATATGATGTATGTTAGAAATAAAAAAAACAATATAAAGTATTAATTTCTTGAAGTTTCACTTTACTAAGGAGTCCTCCACTAGGAAAAGCTACCATCCTAATTTATGCATTTAAAACATGCTTTTCCTGACTTATCTAGTAAAAGAAGGATCATCAGGGTATGAGATACAAATTAAATAAGGCTACAGCAACCATAAGTGAGTGGCAAGTCTTTTCTTTTATTAAACACTTCAATTAAAGGGATCCCACAGTGTCCTTTTACCATTCTTATTCAATATATTTCTTTTAACAAAATTACATAAAATTGTAGTTTATATGTTTCCTCTCTTTTCATCATTAGTGATTTAAACAAAATAAAAGCATCTGCTGAGCAGTCTTGGTAAATTACTCATAAACTCATCGGCCTACGGGCCATTACTATGATAATACATGCAGATGGAAGCAGGACTTTTTGTTCATATTAGGAAAGATGGAACTATAATCATGTAACGTTCTGTGCTGTGTTCCTCAGGTTATATGCTTCACTGAGGATGAATTCCTAGTCATCCATAATTTTCTGTAAGACATGTGTACTGGGTCTCAGTAAAAATGTATCTTCTACTGTGAATTGTGAAGGAAGTAGAGAAAGGAAGACGGCAGTGGGATCCAAGAGATGAGTAAAACAAATTAAACTAGATGAAAATAAAGAGACCAAATCATTGTAGTAAAAAATAATAACATGGTATAATCAAGAATCAAGTAAAATCATGATCATATTCTTGTAACTCACATTTTAGGAGGCTCTAATTTTAAGAAACAAAACCCTTACATGGGAAAAATGGAAACCCGTACCACCAGGAGAAAGTTATTATATTTTCATATTTTTAAACAAAATAATATAGATAAGACAGTAAATAAAGACAATGTGGTACTTAATCACCTTACATTTCTGTTAACAGGTAAAGTGTGTTTTATTTGCTACTTCTTGCTTCCTTGAAAACTTGGGATTTTTCTCCCCTGAATCTCCAATAAAGTGCCTGTAATTTCATTTTTGCTCATTTGTAAATCATATGCATTTGACAAAGTTTTACATTTATTTGTTCATCTATATATTGAGTGTTACTAAATAGTAGGCACAGAATCAGGTACTGTGGTATGGAAATGATATGGAGAAGTTGGCATGACTGCTTCCTTGATGGCAATTAGAGTCCAGTGAAAGAGACAGAAAATGACTAATATAAATATACATAAATTTACAAAGCACCCCACACCCTCAACTGGCTATGTTTTCCTATAATTGTGTTGACCTATTCAGGTGGCTCGGACTTCAATGACAAAATGACGTTTACAGTAGCAC
Source organism: Mustela erminea (assembly GCF_009829155.1). NCBI lineage: Eukaryota > Metazoa > Chordata > Mammalia > Carnivora > Mustelidae > Mustela > Mustela erminea. The sequence continues at coordinate 47,319,005 of NC_045630.1, read as the reverse complement.
ACATACACACAAAAGATGAGTCATGTTTTACTCTGGAGAGAAAAAAAGTAGAGCATTCTAGGAGCAGTAGGACTGCTGAGCAGAGGAAAATTAAGAATGTGAGATGAAAATGAAAAGATGGGGAGAGGGGCACCTGGGTGGCTCAGTGGGTTAAAGCCTCCACCTTTAGCTCAGGTCATGGACCTAGGGTCCTGGGATCAAGTCCCATATCAGGCTCTCTGCTCAGCAGGGAGCCTGCTTCCCCCTCTCTCTCTGTCTGCCTCTCTGCCTACTTGTGATCCCTCTCTGTTAAATAAATAAATAAAATCTTAAAAAAAAATGAAAAGATGGGGACAGTCTTGATCATACAGGAAATTTAGGAAATATTAAGAATTTTTGTGTTCATCCCAAGACACATGGTAAATTTTAACAAGAATTAGCAAGTGGTAACACAATTATATTTACATTTCACAAAGGTCAGTCTGGTTGCCATGAGATGAATAGTTTGGAATGGAACCAGAGTGGACCTAGGTAAACCAGCCACACAGCAGTCATTATAAAAAGGTTACAATAGTTTAGATGAGTGAGGTGATGTCTGAAAGGAAAAAAAAGAATTGGTAGATTTGCAGGATATTTAGGAGGTAAAATCTGTGGGGTTTGCTGATTGTGTATTTTTTCACAGAACAGGAGACATTAAGAATGACTCCATTCTTTGCAATTACCCCCAAGGAATGGATGGTAGTTACTATTTCAGAGATGTGGACAGTAAAAATAGCATAACTCTGCCTTTGGACATACATAGGTTGAGGAATCTAAGAGGGTATGTCACAGAAACAGTTCAATATAAAAATTTTATTTAAAAACCTTAAAAACTGGCCTAAGAAAATTTGTCTGCTCACAATTATCAGATTCTTTACGGTGCACATTTTTATAACCTCTGATGTAAGGAGGAAAAGTGGAGGCAACAGACTCTACTCCCCAATAGACTTGTGACCAAACATACACAGAAAGCAGTATGTTATAAAGCAAATTCTGCCACATAAAACGCCTATTCATTCTTGTTCAGTAAGAGCAAAGAGGTTCCTGTTCTTTCCACAAATAACAACAAACACACTGAAAGAAAGATTTATTCTTAAAGAAAAAAAAAAGTGAAAATACACTAAGAGTAGGTTCAGCTAATGGGCTGGCGAAATCAGACAACAGAATTTTCTATTAAGTAAGAACAGAGTTGATAGGGTCTCAAGACCCTTGTCACCACTCCGTGAAAGGTTAAGCTTGATTATTCTTTTTTTTTTTAAATAAAGATTTTATTTATTTATTTGACAGAGATCACAAGTAGGCAGAGAAGCAGGCAGAGGGATGAGGAAGCAGGCTCCCTGCTGAGCAGAGAGCCCCATGTGGGGCTCAATCCCAGGATCCCATGACCTGAGCTGAAGGCAGAGGCTTAACCCACTGAGCCATCCGGGCGCCCCTAAGCTTGATTATTCTTATAACCCAATTATGCAAGACCAGATAGAACCAAACAATACTTTCTGGCCACCTGCACAACTTGAAATATATTTTTAATTTCACTTTTGTTGATTTGTAAGGATTCTGACACAAAAATTGATGCTTGAAACTGATGATAGCCTGAGAGTGTGTTCTTGATGAGTCCTTCACATGTTTATTATTATCCCTTAATTTGTGTGAACAAAATATACTACACTACCCTGAAATTTTTGTGGGATTACAGAAAATATAGCTAAATATATATAATGTATTCTTAGCAGAACAATATAAAATGAAAAGAAAATTGTCAAGTCTGATCACTGAGAAAATGCATCTTTCAATGAAATGTTATAGAAGAGGATGAGGGACATAAACAGTGTGTCCATCAGGGAGGAGTTAAGATGGCAGAGTAGAGGAACTCTAAGTTTGTCTCCTGCCTTGAATACAACTAAATAGTTATCAAATCATTCTGAACATCACAGCAATCAATCGGAGGTTTGAGAAAACAAATACTGCAAGTCTGCAAGTAGAAAAGCGACCACCTTTTGGAAGGTAGGAGGTTCAGGGTCTTGAATTTCATGTGATACAGCTGTGTATAATATGTCGGCAGGGAGGAAGCCTCCTTAAGGAACCTACTGCAAAGCATTATAAGCAGAAGAGCACAAAACAATAAAAGAAAGGATAAGAACCACATGATCCTCTCAATAGATGCAGAAAAAGCATTTGACAAAATACACCATCCTTAAAAATTCCCAAGAAAGTAAGGATAGAAGGAACATACCTCAAGATCATAAAGGCCATATATGAAAGACGCACCAGCTAACATCATCCTCAATGGGGGAAAATGGAGAACTTTTCCTGTAAGGTCAGGAACATAACAAGGATGTCCACTCTCACCACTGTTGTTCAACATAGTACTGGAAGTCCTAGACTCAGCAATCACACAACAAAAAGAAATAAAAGGCATCCAAATCGACAAGGAAGAAGTCAAACGTTCACTTGTCGCAGACAACATGAAGCTCTATATGGAAAACTCAAAAGACTCCACCAAAAAATTGTTAGAAGTAATATAGGAATTTGGTAAAGTCACAAGATATACAATCAACGCACAGAAGTCTGTTACATTTCTACACATCAATAATGAAGCCAGAGAGAGAATTCAAGGAATCAATCCCATTTATAATTACACCAAAACCCGTAAGATACCTAGGAATAAAACTAATCAAAAAGGTAAAGGATCTGTACTCTGAAAAAGACAGAAAAATTACAAAAGAAATTGAGGAAGACAGAAATGGAAAAACATTCCATGCTCATGGATTGGAAGAACAAACATTGTTAAAATGTCTGTGAGACCCAAAGCATCTACATATTCAGCAATCCCTTTCAAAGTAACACCAACATTATTCACAGAGCTAGAACAAACAATTCTAAAATTTGTAAGGAACCAGAAAAGACCCAAAACAGCCAAAGTAATGTTGAGAAAGAAGCAAAGCTGGAGATACCAGAATTTTGGTCTTCACACTGTATTAAAAAGCTGTGGTCATCAAGGCAATACGGTACTGGCACAAAAACAGACACATAGATCAATGGAACAGAATAGAGAACCCAGAAATAGACCCTCAACTCTATGATCCATATTTGCCAAAATATGTAAAGAGCCCAAATGTCCACTGACAGATTACTGGATTAAAAAGATGTAGTATGCATATACACTGGAATATTACCCAGACATCAAAAATAAGGAAATCTTGCCATTTGCAATAACATGGATGGAACTAGAGGGTATTATGCTAAGTGAAATAAGTCAGTCAGAAAAAGACAAATACCATAGGATTTCATTCATATGAGTGAACTAAAGAAACAAAACAGATGAACATAGGGGAAGGGAAGGAGAAACAGAATAAAGTAAAAAGAGAGCGAGGCATACCATAAGACTCTTAACTACAGGGAGCAAACTGAGGGTTGCTGGAGGGCAGATGGCTGGGGGTATGGGGTAATTGGATGATGGGCATTAAGGAGGGCACATGATGGAATGAGCACTGGGTATTACATGCAACTGATAAATCACTAAATTCTACCTCAGAAACTAATAATACACCACATGTTAACCAAATTGAATTTAAGTTAAATTTTTTAAAAAGGGTGTGTATCTGGGGCGCCTGGGTGGCTCAGTTGATTAAGCGACTGCCTTCGGCTCAGGTCATGATCCTGGAGTCCTGGGATCGAGTCCCACATCAGACTCCCTGCTCTGCTTCTCCTGCTGATCTCTCTTCTCTCATGCTCTCTCTCTCTCTCAAGTAAATAAATAAAATCATTTAAAAAAAAATTTTTAAAAAGTGTGTGTATCTGCATTTGTGTGCATGCACCTAACAGTGCCTCACATGCCCACACACATGGTCATAACCCCATGCACATGTACATGTTTCTTCATGTAAACTGTTCTGACTGAAATATTGGGAAATAGTAAATCCTATTTAATATTGGATTATTGGAAATATCAAAGCCAGTAACTTACACTGGCTTTCTAAATCCCACCATGACATCAGATATCCTACTTCCTTCCCAGTAATAGAATAACAGAATAAGGTCAATAGTATTGCAAATCATATTCCTTTCCTCCTCCTTTTTTAGGGTTTAATTTTCAAAAGCAATTTAAAAAAGCACAACATCTATTTTGCTTTCCTCTTTATTTGTGCTTCCTCCTAACTAGTAGTTTAATTAAAAATAAAAAAGGTATTCTCAGTAGGAAAAGCTTCATCATCAAGTTAGGAACAGTTCTAAGTAAGTTCTACCAGTTGCAAAGAATTTTGCATAAAAAAACTGAAACTGTGAAAGCATTACTTTAGTGCCATATGGCTACAGTATAGCCTTTAAAGTGAGACAAATAAGGGGAGATGAGGCCAGTGAAGTTGGCAAGGACAGATTATAAATCACTTTATATACAACACCAAGGAGTTTATATTATCCTGTAGACACCGATGAAAAACTTCAGGCAAGAGAATGATGTGACCAAATCGAGTAGTGTTGAGCTCATTAATAAAAGTCTGCTGATACCCTGAATGGTTAGTTCTGCTCCAAGCAGCAACTATATTTACACTAGACTCTTAGTCTCCAGAATGACAAATCACCTTAAGACACTACCCACGCAAATCATCCAAGTGAAGTTACAGCTGTGAGCAGAGACCATAATGGATGTAAAAGAGCTACAAAATCCAGCCCTCGAGCATTTTCTATGTTGTGAGCTCTTGACTCCCTGCAATTTACTCTTTTTGTGCTTGAACTTTTGTCATCTGATGCAGTTCATAAAAGTGAACCACCTAGTCGGTAAAATATCAGCTTCACACAACATACTCCCATTATATATTTAAAGATATGTACGTATTTAGAGTTGATAAGAATAAAATATGCATATATCTGAAAAAGGTTTGATTTAGCAACATGTTTCTATATTCCTTTTTTTAATCAAGAAATTCGCAAGACGAACTGTGTAGTGGTCAAAACAGGCCACTTTGGCATGTGCACTACTTCATGCTGAAGACAATGGAGACCCTGCAGGCTCAAGAGAAACTTTTGCCCCTCCTGTAACCACACAGAAAAATCCAAGGTGAGGGTCTTTCCCAGAATAAGGGTTTATTAGAGGTAAGTTTTATCTGACTAACCTATCTCTATGGAGAGAGAGATATTTGTTTACCAAACATCTGCTCTTTTTCATCATCCTATGAAATGCATCCCTTCCCTTTGAAGTTCCAGGTGCCCACCCCTTCTCCTTAGTTCAGAATGACATATATACCTCATTTGCCTGAGTGTCTTTGGAGTTTCCCTCTCTATGTGGATTACCCATACCTACAAAATTGAATTTGATTTTCTCCTGCTAATCTAGCTCATGTCAATTTATTAGTTCAGTTAGAAGCACCTAGAAGGGGACAGGACATTCTAGCCACACCCTCCCCTGCCCCAACAACACTTAAATATTTCCCTGTTCCTGTCAAATAGGAAATGGCATCAAATAAATATCAGCTAATTTAAGCTGATTTACACTCATTTACCATATTCCCACAAGCATGTATTGCTAGTAGCTACTACATAACAAAACCAACCCCTAATATTCGGTCTCTAGTCAACAGTTTCTGAAAATAAAATAAAGCATAAAATAAAGCTTTATGTTATTCTATCTGAAATGGTTCAATTTAATCTGCTACTGAAATAAAAGAGAACATTCAGCTTGTCATGTTACCTCACATTGTAAGGAGTAGGTATGACTCTCATAGCAAGAGTGACTCTTATTTTTTATAATAATTTACTCAAGTCCAGCTTTTAAAATGTAATATGAATATAGTATGTCATGTTCATTAACAGAAAAACTTTGCAATAATGATAGCACTTTTACTTTTAAAATATTTAATCACTGCTTAAAATCAATTAAAAATTTCTTCTTTTTAAGAGATGGCTAAGTGAACATGTGTCTATTTCATGGAGTATAATATTCAGATAATTCTGTAATATACAAATATAACCATATGTAACTAAACGCACTCTTGAGAAGTATCTAATCAATTCTTTTGGTTATTCGACTAACATTTCCACTGATGTAGCATTTAATTGCTCATAAGCTAACGTCAAATAGACTAGTATCTATGTAGAATGGCCTCCTAGGTAAATAATCATCTTTCTTTTCCACTGGAAATTACAACTGTTTTCCTGATCAATAATATTTGTCCAAAGAGCAGTTTCAGAAGGTCAATGGCACATTCTAAACTAAAGAAATTTACTGGAGAACATGATTTGTGTTGACATTTACCTAATACATTTTGCTCCTATGGCTTCAAGTAAAAATCTCTTAAGAACTTTACCATGTCAGATTATTTATACTCAAAGAAATTAAGCTGGGAATTAAAATTGTGATTAAGGTATTACCATTCAAGATCTCTGATCCTATATTTTTGCATCAGAAAAAAAAAGATTAAGTAAAAGATAGCATTTTTAAAATCACCATATGCAATAAATTTAGGCTATTTTCCTCTATATTTTTACTCATCACGAGACACATTCAGCTCAAAATTTCATTTAATAGTATCTCAATAGCACTTTTCTTTATTCTTAACAATTATGAATGTGAAACACTAAGACAGTAAGCAGAAGATCAATGCTATTTTTGCATTTAAAGATTTTTTTTATAAGAAATAATGTACAGTATGCTTCTATGCTGATACATAATGTCTACAATTCTGCCTAGAGAATGAGATTCTTGAGTTCAGGAGAGGGAAGAGAAGATTAATTACATTGAGAAATATGTGTGCTTTCTTCTTTCTCATAATGAAAGCTAAGTACAGTTACATTTCTCCTTCCACCTCAGCTGCCTTAAAGCTTAATATGAGACTCATAATTCATTCTTATTATGTTGATGCATTGTTTCTTCTATTCCTATCATAATGACCCAATCCCATATCTGTTTTTAAAAATGCCTCGTCTTTTCTTAAGCTTTGTACAATATTTTTCTTTATTTGCCAAATTAATAAATTAAGGCTCAGAGAGACTATCATTTAATTAAAGTCACACAGCAAGAAGAAGACAAGAAAACCAAGATATGTTTTTACCTAAAGTATCTCTCAGAGAGTTGCATATATACATATGTCCCTGTGAGAAAGCCTAAGAAGAACAATTTCTTCACTTAACTACAAATTCTTCCTCTAAATTATAACAGGCTCCATAGGTCAGGGGTTAGAGCACTGGTCTCGTAAATTATAACAACAAAAAAATACTTTCTACTTAAATATAATTTTATACCGTAAAATACTTTAATTTTATATAAATTTATAAAGTTATTTTTATAACTACAAAGATAGTTTGATTCAGCACTGGACCCTGTTTTGTTTTGTTTTGTTTTAATTTTATTTTATTTTTTCAGTGTTCCAAGATTCATTGTTTATGTACCACACCTAGTGCTCCATACAATACGTGCCCTCCTTAGCCTGCTGGGCCCTGTTTTAATTTATAATTGTAAAATAGAAAGATTTACTAAAAGGTAAACCAACCAAAAAATCTTGGGGAGAAGAGTTAAAGCATTCGGGAGATATTTGGCTGGAAGGAAAGACAACTGGGTACTTCAACTGTCAATATAGAAGATAATTATAAAGCAGGGAATTGAAAGTGGTTTTTCACCTTGCAGTAGACACACTAGAGGGAATAAACTCATATGAAATTCAAATGAGATATTTAGAACATCCTAAAATCAATTTGTTAGCAAATCAGAGACTTAAAAAAAAAAAAAGCAAAAAACTTAGAGAAAACTTAGAGAAAAAATATATTTCTCTATTGAGTTATAAACATAACTCAATGGGCTAATAGAATAGGAGCTAAAAAAAAAGAGTATTAAATAGTCAAATGAACCTGGATTATTAGGGATACTCAGAAATATTCTGTATGACATTTGCAGGGCTTTGGTGAAAGCTAATATGACCCCCGCCCCGGGGTAGGAGATACATCAGCTTAAGCAATAAATCTAGAGACAGGAGACGATGCTAAAAAAAGTCTCTCAACACTCTGAATCAAAATACTGGGGCGCCTGTGTGGCTCAGTCCTTAAGCGTCTGCCTTCTGCTCAGGTCATGATCCCAGGGTCCCGGGATCAAGCCCCACATCCGGCTCCCTGCTTGGCAGGAAGCCTGCTTCTCCCTCTCCCTCTGCTGCTTCCCTACTTGTGTTCCTTCTCTAGCTGTGTTTCTCTCTGTCAAATAAATAAAATCTTTAAAAATATAAATTTGAAAAAAAAAAAACAAAATACTTTAAAGTACATTGGCAAAGACTATGGGTAAGATAGAGTGTAAAGCATTATATGATGAAATTAATTTACAGTTTACTGATAGGAAATTGTGAGAAGAGCAACGATAAGAGATCCCAATAAAAGAATTCTAAAAGTCAGTTGAAATGCAAATCTGTCTAAGCAATTACAAGAGTTAGGTAACAGAATAGGAATTAATAAGAAGGGAAAGGCAGGCTGAAAAAATGAGGAATTTTAAAAGAGAAAAAAATACAGTTGGTGGCTTTTAAAAGGATGTCTGAATTCTGCACAGATCTGACTGCTTGATGGTAAGAAAATGCGTTTATTATAATGAGAATGTACTATAAAAGCTCTGACGTTGACTGTGGTTTAAAATAGACGACCATCTGGGTTGTATGGTATAGGATAGGCTATGTTTGGAGAAGTGAAAATAAAAAGAAGTCTTGGATCTATTTTAGTGATAGGATTCTTTATTAAAATCTTCTGCTACAATTACATTCTTATCAAGTTCTCTTGGCATTTTCACTAGATTTTACTTTTGACGTTAAACTGCCACCTTTTTTTGGACACAGGTGAATGAAGAGTCTGTCTCTATACATTGTGCCATTTGTACTTATACAATGCTTCTTACTACTCTGTTATGGCTTTATCTTGCTTTGTTTTTAACCAAAATTCCACTTGGTTTATTCCCTAGATGCTCTTTTCTAATGAACTTCCTTTCACGATTACCCATATGCTGATTTTACCCACTCTACCAAGCTCCAGGCTCCTATAGACACATGGCTGTTCAACACCTCACGAAGGCTTCTAAAAAGCAACTCAACTGTCATGGACTATTTCGTTTCCTCTTGAGGTTTCCTTCTGGATTTCTTCACCCTCTTACATGGCACGAACACTCATCAGTTTCCCAAAATGCAAATCTCAAAATCGCCCTTCAATTTTTTTCTCCCACACCTGACTTCCAGTTTTGTCATTACTTTGTCACTTCTATTTTTTTTTTTTTAATTTACTGCAGTAGGAACACTTAACATGAGATCGATCACTCTGCAGAAACAGATAAGTACACAGTAAGTGATATGAAGGTAGAGTCATGGAACTAGTTAATACGAAAGGCGTAATATGGACCCAGGATTATCTCATTCCAATTTAAAATTTTTATCATTCATACCAAAGAGCAAGCACGTCTTACAACTTACCAAAGAAAACAACTCTGTAGTCACTCTGGTGTGACAAGAGCTGTCATTAAGATGGAAATTGAAGAAGTCCATACTAATTGACAGAAAATAGGATAACTGTGTGAAGAACAACCCAAGTGAAATGCACATGGTAAATGAAAAAGTTCCAATACAGCCTGAACCAGAATGGAGAACATTTAATTGATTGTAAAACTATCACTTTTTTGTCATGGTTTCTCACATCTTTCCTAAGAAGGAGCCAGCAAGTAACATGACTCACTATACAGCTTGGCTTGACCCAGAGGAGAATGCACTCACTGAGTACTTGAGAGTCCTCGGTCAATTCTTGGCCTTAAAGTGCACCATTCACAGCGATGACCATGGACCTGGGCTCTTAGCACAGATAAGAACTCAAGTAAGACATGATCCTGGGCACTTGGAAGGCTTATGCAATTTATGACAAAGCTCCCCACGCAGGTGTGATAGGAGCTAAACAGATGTAGTGAGACTTATCACCTTATCTCATCACCAACCTGCAACTGGGTCAAACCTATCTTATTGCAATGTCATATATATTTTTGTTAATATTGCTTCATAAGAAAAACAATATTAAAAACCAGGAAAATAGGATAGGTACTGAAAATTTTACTAGATAAGCATAAATTTCAAATATTAAAAGAATGTAAATGAATTAAATACAGTTGGCTTAAAAGTTTCAATGTGAGCCTTCGGATTTTTTTTTCTTTTAGAAAAAGTTTATTTTTTACATGTTTCGTGAAGAATGCTGGATTTGACAGTCTACTGGGAGATCTGTTTCTTTACAAAACATTCTTCAGTGTTATATTTGACACAGATCCATACAAAATTATTTCAGTGTTACACAATTCTAAAACAAAATCTGAACATTTTACCCTCTTAAAACTGAAAAACTGTAATTGATTTGCTTAAATAGACCCTATATATGATAACAAAAGCATCTTAATTACCAATCACTTGTAATTAATGCTCTTTAAATTTTGCCTCTTTTAAAATGTTAACTATACATTTGGTTATATAGTAGTCCCCTCTTATCTGCGGTTTTGCTTTCTGGGGTATCAGGTTTCTGCAGTAGGGGCAGATGATCCTCCTTCTGTCATTGCATCAGGTCAATAGTAACCTAAAGCTATGTCAAGAGCCTATGTCACTCCTATCACTTCATCTCACCACATAGGCATGTTGTACAGTACAACAAGATATTTTGAGATAGACCACATTCATGTAACTTTTATTCTTATATTTTGATTATATTAGTATATTATACTAATATAATATATAATTATTACATATATAATTATATTACATATATATATTACATAATATTAGTATATTATTATGATTATTCTTTCCATTATTAGTTGTTAATTTTTATTGTGCCTAATTTATAAATTGAACTCGATCATATATATGTATATATATATTTTTTTTTTCAGTACATTACACAGTTTTAGGCTTCCAATGGGGATCTTGGTATGTATCCCCTGTGGATTAGGGGGAACTGTACAAAGCTTTCAAGCTTTGGCAAGGTTTATAAGGACAACATTAATTTGAATGAAAGGAAATATTGAGACTATAAACTTTCTCACCACCTGGTAAATATCAATTTGTACAGCAAAATGTTTTCAGAGAAAAAAAGTCACATGGCAGAAATAAATAACCTTAAGTATCCATGGACTCCCTATGAATCCTATTGCTATACACAGTTACTTAAAAAACATAATAAGCAATGGCATTCTGTGCTAAAAGAATCCAACACTTTGATTTCATGCTTGTAGTGCAGACATTAGGATTCAAATAAGAACTTGCACTTTTCGTATTTACTTGATGAATACCAATTCATTTTCATTTCCTATAGAGTATCTCTTTAAACTTAATATTCCCATGGAATTTAAGATATCTGAGATGTTGGGAGTTTTACATTTTCTAGGGAGAAATTCTGTGTTTAAAGTAAAAATAAACCTAGTTTTCTATTGTTGCAAGTAAGTTCTCACACTCCTGGGCATTGTCTTTGAATCTGGTAAAAAAAGGTTACTGAATCATGCCATAAACCATTAATGAAGTCAACATACCCTGCAATTTGGTAATTCATGAAAAGTGACCAGACCTCACCCTAATGCACAAACATGCATTTTCATTATTTCAAAATAAATGGATGATGAACACTTCTCAGAAGAGGCTCAGGATTTAAATTAGTTGGGAGAACCAAAAGTGAGACTGAACCAAACAAAAACAAAAACAAAAACAAAAACAAAAAAAGTAAAACAAAACAAAACAAAAACAAAAACAAAAAATAATGAACGAAGTAGAAGAAAAAACAAAAATCCTGAAAGATGATAGGAAGAGAAAAGCCTGAGAGTATGTGTATTGCAATGCCCTCTAGCACTTAATCAATTTGTTTCTGAGATCTAGGAGATGATAGTTTCAGTAATTTTATTAAATTGTTCTGTTCTTACAAGTTCTAACATTAAAGGAAGAAAAATTCTCAAGGCATAAATTCAGATGTTATAGGGACAAAATTAGCAGCCAAATTTTGATTTATCTGGAAGTTATTTATGCAGTATGTGTATGAAATTTATAAAAATTATTTTAAAGAGTATTTCTCTTCAATTAAATTTGTAGAAGTTTTGCTACCCAGTTATATCTCCTTGGCAGAAACAACAATCCTAGAATGTCTTCATAGATCACACTGAGAGTGTATAACCTCACACCAAAGTTAACTGTGAAAAGATGGTATTTAAAGAAACATTCTCAAAATACATGGCTTGAGTATACTTAATGTACAATATACTTAAGTATCTCCAGTTGATAAGATATTGTTTGGGAATTCTGACCTCCAAATGTTACTGTGAATCAACTACAAACATTTGTGAAGCATCCTACATATCCGACCAGGAGATGTGGGGCATAAAATGGTGAGGAAGGAAAACTGACTCTCTGTTCTTATATATCATGAAAATCTACCAAGAAACCCCGATATTTAAGGAAACATTGTATATTTATAATTTTTTTCCAACATTGAGAAGCATAAAGCTTGGGCATCTCCCATAACTCAGATAGCCTTCAAAAAAACTTAAGGGCAGACCGTCAATTTAAAAATTGAGACTCAGGGTGCCTGGGTGGCTCAGTGGGTTAAAGCCTCTACCTTCTGCTCAGGTCATGATCTCAGGGTCCTGGGATTGAACCCTGCATCAGGCTCTCTGCTCAGCAGGGAGACTGCTTCCCTTCCTCTCTCTCTGCCTGCCTCTCTGCCTACTTGTGATCTCTGTCAAATAAATAAATAAAATCTTAGAAAAAAAAATTGAGACTCAAAAAGAAGTTGGGGTCAATTGGATGGGGAGGTGAACCATGAGAGACTATGGACTCTGAAAAACAATCTGAGGGGTTTGAAGTGGCGGGGAGTTGGGAGGTTGGGGTACCAGGTGGTGGGTATTATAGAGGGCACGGATTGCATGAGGCACTGGGTGTGGTGAAAAAATAATGAATACTGTTTTTCTGAAAATAAATAAATTGAAAAAAAAAAAAGAAGTTGGGACTCAAAGAGTAAGTAGAAGATGAAGTCAGAGTATTTGGATTTTTAAAAAGCTTAATATAAGAATCACTTTATTAAGGGAAGGAATTATCCAAGTCATATTTGACATTTTGTATTAAATTTTGTAGTCTCTTTTTACATTCATTAATTTTTTTTTAAAGATTTATTTATTTATTTATTTGACAGAGAGAAATCACAAGTAGATGGAGAGGCAGGCAGAGAGAGAGAGAGAGGGAAGCAGGCTCCCTGCTGACATGACCTAAGCCGAAGGCAGCGGCTTAACCCACTGAGCCACCCAGGCACCCCACATTCCTTAATTTTTATGACTGTTTTTGTTTGTTTTCAAAAAGTCTACATATCCATTCTGAATATTTAAACCATAGCATAAGGTAGGTGGAAGAGAGATGAAAACATGATACATAATTCTATATCCATATATAATCACTTGAATATATTCCCAACTCTATAGATATACAGAAAGTGAGATGGATGAACAGGTAAATGGAACTAATTTAAACAGATAATAATAATGTATATGTCATAATTTTATCTAAATGTATTGTATATACATTTCCTAAAATTAGAAACTTGCTGAATTTGAAGCAACTAATTATTCAAGCAAAAGAGACAGCAATGACAAAGTATTCTATCCTTAATCAAAAATGTCTAAAAAGTAAGAGTTTGTCATCCTAACGTCTAACTAAACTATAAGTCTACTTCAAACAGTAATTCAAAAATTCACAATAGAAATGAGAAAATTAACATAATTTTTTTTTTTTAGTTTATTATTTTTGTTAATGACTTCTGGAACATCATACAAATAATATTGCAGTAGGGAAGCATGTGGGCTCTGGCACCAACTTGCCCATGCCCAGACCTGAGCTCTGCTTTTTATTAGTTGTAGACCTACGCAAATGTAAGGTTTATCTCTTTGTTGGAACTCTCTGTGCTCCTGTTTCTCTCTCTCTCTCTCTCTCTTTTTTTAAATTTTATTTATTTATTTGACAGAGAGAGAGATCACAAGTAGACAGAGAGGCAGGCAGAGGGGGAAGGGGAAGCAGGTTCCCCGCTGAGTAGAGAGCCCGATGCAGGGCTCGATCCCAGGACCCCGAGATCATGACCTGAGCCGAAGGCAGAGGCCTAACCCACTGAGCCATTCAGGCACCCCTGCGCCTCTGTTTCTGATCTGTACCATAAGAATTGCTGTGGCAAAACCACTTTGGCTTTCTCTCATCCCTTCACCCCACTTTCTAAATGAAAACATCCTTTGGCTAGGTATCTATGTCACGGAAATTAAAAATGGTGTCTCTGCCTCTTCCTGGATAAGCCCTCAACTGCACTTCTGATACAACTCAGTATGAAAATGGGGTTCCCCAGAGAAAGATCTAAGGTGCTGCTATTGCATATACCATGGATTCTCATAAGCTATATATTTTTCCTTTCGCTTTATCCTTTTCTTTTCTTATTCCTGCAGTACATACTTAATAATAGGTAGATAGCATACTTTCTAAGTTCTTGTATGTCTGAAAATAACTATACATTACCCTCATAACTCAATGATGGTTTAAATTCTAGTTGTCTAACATCTGCCTGCCCACTTATGGAAAATTTAGTTGGGACAAAGAGTTTTCTATATGTTCTAGTGTAATACAAACCTGGGGATTCTTTGTTTCCAGATTCTCAGACAAACACACTTTCTGTCATTCATTGGTAATAAACCAAAATAAATGTGACCAAACAAATCTAGTGACCAAATACCACGATGGCGACAACACCATTAGATGATGGTTTAATACTTTCTCTAAAATTCAGTTCTTATTTTTTCACTGTCCACTTCCTGTTTGCCTTAAGAGTTAAATCAGTAAATAGAGTTCAAGAACTTCAGCACCGAGCATCAAAATAAGCGTTAATCAAAGATGTACAAGAAGATTCCAAATACTTTTTGAATTAAGCGTGTTAATAATTTTAACTAGGTCATGTTTTTAAACAATAAATGGATTTCTTTTTTCCTGAAATGAGACTGAGAAGGTAAACTAAATTTCTTACATTGGACTAAAACACAAAATACCCATGAACACAATTCAGATCTTGATGTTACAGCTCTATGAAATAATGTGAAAATATCTAAACATACATATTCAAATAAAAAATTACAGTTTGAAACAAAGTAGGTGCAAAATAAGCCTACTAGTGTAAAATTAGAAACACCAAATGCATTACAAATTAGAGTACTTATTATTGGTTAGAATATGTTGATAATTAAGCTAAAGTCATGCGCTTGATTCCCGATGTACGAGTTTCCTCTGCTTTGTTACAGAGACACAGGCTGAATCACAATTCCCAGCTGTCTTGGAAGTGTGCATTATTGATCAAGAGGGGTACACAGCGGATGTGGGGAAAGATTAGTCCAAATTCCATTACAATGACAGGAAAAACAATTCTGAGCACATCCCCTACAGAGAGTGGGTCAGCAGCTTAATTTTATTTCAGTTTGGCATGTATCTCTTGTAGACAGATGCTTAATGATAGTTCTTTGTAATGTTAATCATGATGAAGAGAAGATACATTTTAAAACTATAGAGCAGCTTTCCAAAACAGGTAATTTTAACACTGTGAAATTCATGAACACATCCAGTTCATCAAATATTAGCTCCTGAATCTTTGGGGGCTTAAATTGTTTGCATTAAAAATTCTGATTTGGAAAAGCACTTACAGTCTTGCTCTATGACATAATGTAACTGTAATTAAGGCTAATCTCATCACAATGTAAAAAAAAAAAATATATATATATATATATATATATATATATATATATATATACACACACACACACAGAGAGAGAGAGAGCGAGTATATGTGTGTGTGAATTTGTATAGTATAAAATAGTAAAGGTACCCAGAGAAAGGGAGATGCTACCATAACTTTTAACTTAGTGGAGCTAGAGGAAACAAATATTAGGAATAAGTAGAAAGGACAGAAAACCTGAATACATTATAATGAAGGAAAATGTTTCCTCATATGTCCCATTAAATATATTTTTAGGCATCTCAGTTCAGCTTTATATTATTATTAATAAATTAGTATTCCTAGATCTTTTAGATCAAATTAGTTTTTGTGCAGTCACATAATTTAATCATCTTATATACGGAAGATACAGAATATATGGAATATTGAAGTGGAAAAAAAATGAAATTTTTGGAGTGTTCATACCAAATGCCACATCCTTTGATGGACATTGTATAAGCATATCTAATTTAGTCTTCATTAAAGAAAAGTATGGCAAAAGTCTTATAGGATAATTAATATTATCCTCATTTAATAATGTGGCAAATAAAGCTGGATAATTTCAGTAAGTTGCCCATGGGCTCCAAACTGGCATAGCCCTGAGTTTTAAACAAATGATATAACTTACGGGCTTTTATGACTTATCAGTGCAAGAGATTGCTTATTGTTCCACAGTATCTGGTTTCGCTCTTCCAT
Organism: Mustela erminea; assembly: GCF_009829155.1. NCBI lineage: Eukaryota > Metazoa > Chordata > Mammalia > Carnivora > Mustelidae > Mustela > Mustela erminea. The sequence continues at coordinate 47,302,541 of NC_045630.1, read as the reverse complement.
GATAGTACAACATTCGGCTGGGTAAATTCTTTCCCAGCTAGACCAGATTTCTGTAGACTCCCTATCAGCTATGTGTGGATATATGAGCAAATACTGGGCTATATTATGCATGTAATTTCTGGGTTGTGCTTTATCTTCTTCCTTCCTACAGGCTGGAGTCAGGATGTAATGGCAAGAGTAGACTAGCCATCTTGAGCCACGTTACAGAAACCATGTTTTGGGAATGGCAGAAAACAAATTCTAAGGAAATTTAGTATCCATTAATATGAAGCTGATGTGACCTTCTTGGACAGACTACTTACACATTTCCATTTGGTTAAATTGCTGAACCTTTGTGTATATTTATATTTTACAGTGTCTGTGTGGAATAACTCTTTGTTAAAACAGCCTGTGAATTATAACTAATATAACATCGTTTATATTTTTCTTATCAATAACTACAGTTTTGATGGTGAATTCGAAAAAAGATTTTTTCTACCCTCATATGATAGTCATGACTTATGGAGACATTTCTCTTGGAACGCTAGAGAAGAATACACAAAGACATCAAACTTCAGCTTCTCCGTTTTAGGTATTATAATTTAAAAACATGTTTATGTAAATGTATTAACAAAAAATGTATTGATGTACACGTGAATAAAAGCAATAACACTGCACATTTATAATGTACGTTATGAAAACCAGTAACACGCAAGAACAACAACAAAAGCAACTCCAACAGCAGATAAAATAAAAAGTAAAACACAAATAATTTAAATGATAAATAAACTGTATAATGGCCACTTCATATACATCACAAAAACCCATTATCTAGTACTGCTGCATCCCTAGGCATCTAGCACTGCTGCATCCCTAGGCATGAGAAAGTAGCAAAATTTGTCTATTTGCTTCTTTAGAAAATAAAAACTACACAAGAAACCGACAAAGAGGCAAAAAGTAAGAGCAGAGAGTCCACCACTATGATGAGGATGTCTTCAAAACAAAAGTGCTGAGCAAAGTGTTTTCAGATAAAAATAATTTGTCCTTATTTCAGCATTAATATTTCTTTTTTTAAGAAAGGGATTTTATTTATTTATTTGAGAGAGAGAGAGCTTGAGCAGGGAGAGGAGCAAAGGGAGAAGCAGACTCCCTGTGGAGCCAGGAGCCCAGAGAGGGACCCCATCCCAGGACCCAAGGATCATGTTCTGAGTCAAAGACAGACACCCAACTGAGGCAGCCACCCAGGCGCCCCTCAGCATTAATATTTCAATTACCTCTTCATTAAAATTAACATACTCTAATAATATTTCAATTAATATTTCAATTACCTCTTTACTAAATTTAACATACTCTAATAATATTTTAAAAATCATTCAGTTCACTTTTTGTAATTTTCCAGCATTTGAAATATTAGCATGTGCACAGGTATTCAAAAAATTTTAATTTGGAGTATTTTTCCATAAATAAAATGAAAAAAACCTCCTAAACTATTAATATAATGTTATTATCTTAAAATTAAGAATTTTTAGTGACTTTAGAAGGGAAATCATTCCTTTTAATATTTCATATTTATGCAGCTAGGTGTTTACTAGGTGAACAATAAAAACAATTTGTGAGCAGTAAAAAAGATTAAAATGATAAGATGGCTTTGTGTCAATTTTAGAGAGATATTTTATACTTAAGGACATTTAATGTCTTAAACTGTATTTATTTTTCAAGATGCAAAGTATGAAATAAAACCTATTTTAAATCCAGTTAATAAAGAATTAACTACAAAGTACTGATACAAAGTAGTTGCTATACCTAATATCTCTACCTTGTTTATATATATCTATAGCTCTATTTATATCTAATTCAATTGTACTAGTATATGAGGGCATTCTTCTTATTTTGTACTTCCTAATTAACTTTTTCTCTTTCTCGATAGGTCAAATCCAGGACAGAGCACAATTACATATAATATCTAGGACTCCTGCAAAACAGATATATTATTCTACCTCATTTTTTTGTTTCACATTTTTTCTCCTCTTAAGGATCTATATGAATCCATATGTGTAACACAACATTTCCCACTGGATTACTTTATAATCATCAAAGTGAGACTTCCCAGAAGAAAAAATAGCTGTTTTCTATAATAAGGCAAAGTACCAGGTCCTGCATTGCTTTGTCAGGAGATCTGCCCTTGCTTTCTGCCTGACTGCACACTAAAACATCATGGAGGGAAGGCACAGGGAGAGACAGTGACGGGCAATGACAGTTTTCTCAACAGTGTTTCTGCTTTGAAGATTGTAGAAAGATAAGGGCATCTCCATGTCAGCAGTTTGAAAGAAAATTTTTTGTTTGACAACTGTGGCATGCAGTACAAATTCTTGTAATTTGATTGTTTACAACATTTGGGAAAATGTCAAAGTTGCAGTAAATATCAATACCAAATGATAGATGCACCTTCTTGTTTTTTTTGTAAGACTGAAGGAGAGATTTTACTTTTATTTCTATAGGTGACTCTTTATATTTATAGTGAATATTTCTCTATTTATTTTAGCCATCTGAGTTAAAATGATGTATATTTAAAAACTATAATTAAATGAGACAATAAAAATGGTATGTACAGTCTTACCAGGTGAAGATAAGGCATAGTAATGTAGATATTAAAATCAAAACTTGATTAAACATTGCAGACTGTGTACGCTGAATGGCTCTGTGCAGGTCATTCTAAAATAAAACCAAAGAAGCCTATTTTAATTTTGAAAATACTACATATCCATGAGTTTCACTACATTTGTTATTGTATATTATACCTCATCATATTATATATATCTTGTGCACATTCAATGGATATACTTTAAATGGATATAGCTTCATATTTCCATTTTTGCCTAGGTCTAAATATACTTTACCTTAGCATTCATATTACAAAGATAATACTATGGGGGACCACCAAAGCCCCAAATTTCAGTTTACTCTCCCCTTATCAAGATCTGCAGAGATATTGTACTGACTCCTAAAAAGCCTATCATAGTGAGCAATGTCTCTAATGAAAAATTCTAATTTTAATAGTAATAGTTAAGTCAAGCTCCAATCACATCTCATTCTCTGAATCAGGAAAAACGACATGAAATATGCCAGGCAATCTATCATGAAAAAGAAAATGCAAAACAGTCAATGAATAAAATTTTTAAATTTAAATTCATTAATATAAATGAATTAAAAATATACTTTTTATGTTTCCAATTGAAAAACATTAAAAAATAATAATACTCAGTGTTGTTTAAAATATAAAACATGAGCACTCAGAAATGATTGATATTGCCCATGTAATTTGTTATAAAATTTCTTGAAGGTGATTCGGTAACACAGGTCTCAGCCATGCTCTTTTTATTTCATGCATTCATTAATTAATTTAATCAGTATTTACTCAATAACCTAATTTCTAAAAACTGACCACATGAAAAGCATCAAAGATAAAAATTAATATTTATGTTCACCTTATTACAAAATTATAATACTTATATGAAATCATAAATGTTCATTACTACTAAAATAACTAAAACATGCAATACAAAATGGTTAAATAAAATGATCAAAACTATATAACAGATTTATATGCAGCTATGAAAAATGATTTGAAGACATATGAAATTCAGTACTACAAAAACAAAAAATAAAATTCAAAATTCAAATTATAAAACTGAACATACACTGTAATTTCATATATGATATGTGTGTATTTTTTATAGGAAATATTAGAAGGATATAAATTATTATTATAGTCTTGGTAGATTCAGAGGTTTTTTCCATACTTTGTAGGTTTCTGCTCATATCAAATATTTTATAATGAACTTTTAACTGTCTTAAAGTCAGTGTTGCATGCAATGAATCACTTCACCAATATAAAATCTCAATAAGCCACTATTTTATCTTCCTCTACCGCATACTTCATCAGAACTGTTAAGAAAACAAAAAACTGAGTTGATTAGAAGTTAACCTCTCATCCCTTACTTTCTTTTTAACAGACGTGATAATGATCAGAAAAATAAATAAAAATATCTCCAATCAGTGAAAAGAGAAGGAAAATACAGAAACACAATGGAAAATGAATCCTAAATTAATATTGCAAAATACTACTTTCACTCTCGGTGACTGACTAATGACTCCCTTGGTTAGGCAAATTTTTTCCACTGACTAAGAACACAAATTAGTATAAAGAGGTTTATTTTTTCCCCCGTATATTTTTTTCTTTAGCAGTTTAGGCAATCTTTAGTTAGTGAAATAGTATTTTTGGGGGATAGTGAAGACAGCCCAACATTTCTTCAAACCATTCCACAGGTCATACTCCCCTATCATTTGGACATGTATCTGCATGAGATTACAATAGTTATTTAACATAAATGTTTAGAAACATTCATTTGATTGTGAATACTCAAATACAACACAAATATTCCTTTGGCTAAAATTTTTGTGTTCCATTTCTGTTCAAAACATTTAAAAGGAAAAAAAGTTTGCTTCCAAACGAATTTAATTTCAATGTAGTAAAACTAAGTATTGAGTCCTTACTATTTTTATGCCAGATACAATAATTTATACACACACCCCCACACACACACACACCTATGTGCTTATACATATATGTAGTTTAATTTAATTCTTATAGCAAAGTCTGTAAGGTAACTACTTTTGTTCTCTTCTTAAGACAAATAACCAAATTTATTGGTAGCTCTAGACTGGTGATATTTAGAAAATCGGAACTGTTTTTGTTCACCAGGTCACAGGGACTTACAAAGGTGGTGACTTGGCAATATGGGCCAAGTTAAGATAGCCCCAAGTTAAGTTTTTACTCTGAATTAGAATACAAGCAGACTGAAGGTCTTCAGTATTAATATAACATACCTCTTTATTTGATAGTATTTTACCAAAACTCTTTCATTTTTACAAATATTTAAATGAAATTATTTACTGGGATGCTAAATTTATTTTTTAAATTATTAATTTAAAATAAATTTATTTCTTTTAAAAATGAACAATTTAGAAATTTAATTATACCTATATAAATCACGACAGTATGAGTTTATATTTCATAGGAGAAAGAAAAATGGAGAAGTACAAGACTGAGACCTCAAATCATCTTCTCTTTCTGTTTAATATAAGCAGTGAAAGTATGTAAGAAATAATGGAAGGGTGAAAATATTGTTGTATTTACACTTCATTTTCATACTTACAATCATATTTTCCAAGGCATGTTTGGCAAGCCAACAGTTTAGAAAGACAGGGACAAATAAATTCCTTAAGGAAGGCCAGAAGATCTAAAAAACAAACCAAAACTAAACTTTTATCTCAAAGCAAAAATCATCCAGCAGATTAAAATGTAGAACAACAAAAAAAAAAGTTAATAAAGACTAAAATTTTTAATGCATGTGATAAATTCTTTAAACTCATTAATGAAATGCAAGGAGAAGATCCAATCTTTTCCTTCATTGGCCTAAGTATTACTTAGGGAAAAATTCTTTGGGAAATTATTGTAGAAGCAGAAAGGAAAAAAATTGAGCTCTGCTGAATGTCAGCTATACTATGGTAATTCTATCATTAATCTTTCATTTTGACAGTTTATAATAGACATCACCTCTTTCTTCCCTACAACTGGAGGGGGAAAGTAGGAATAAGGAGAGAGAGAAGGCTTTCCCTTTTGATAACATTACCACTTACTCTCTTCAGATTTAAACATTTTAAGTAACATTGGGAACCATATTCAATTGGACTATATTTACTTAGCCTGTCATTTAATCTAGCTCCAGTTGTTCCTCTAGGTGAATCACTCAAATTAAAATAATTGTCAGAAATAAGCCACTTAGAATAACTATAGTTATTCTAAGTATTTGCTTATTAAATAGTATTTGCTTATTTTCATAATTTTCCAAATAAAGTTCAAAGGAAGTGTAAGAAAGCATATCCCCAACAGACATTATCATAACTCTATGAAATACAGATTAAGACCTAATTTTGCAATGGTAAAGTGCTTGTTACATATTTATGGGGCTGCAATTGAGCAGGATCATCGTAGAATTGGTATTCCACAGAACTTTGATAAAGAAGCAAATTGCTAATTATCTGGCTGTTGGCAACTTTCTTATTAATGGGAGAATTGGACTTAGTAAATATTGTGTTTAAGCTAGAAAAAAATATATGCTCAGTATGAGAAACTTTTATCAATACTTCGTTTCTATTTTTTTTTATTTGGGTATAGGTGATGTACAATGTTATATGAGTTTCAGATGTACAACTTAGTGATTTCACAAGTTTATACATCCTGCCATGTTCACCACAAGGGTAGCTACCATCTGTGCTATGATATCAATATCACTGATTATATTCCTTAAGCTATGCCTTTTATTGCCATGGCATTCATTTCATACCTGGGCCTGTATCCCCACTCCCTTGCACCAAATTGGGTGCAATTTGCCCAACCCCCCACTCCCTTCCCTCTGGCAACCATCAGTTCTCTGTATTTACATGTCTGATTTTGTTTTTTGTCAGTTTATAACTTTTTTAAAAAAATTCTGCAATATAGACAAGAAATGGAGTGATTAATTTCTAGTCTATCTAGATAATATTAACACCTATTCACATGGCACATCCAGAGCATATATGTCTGAAAAAGCATTTTATTTTGTTATTGCACTAAAGCTCATTTGTATTTGTTTTCATTTAATTTCATAATCCAGTTAGCCAACTGATTTTACTATTTATTTTTAATACCATGATCCTAACCAAAGCCTAAAATCATTTATTGGAGCTAATGTATTATTTATTAGTATTTAGATTTAAAGACTTAAGTCTAATGACAAAATTATTTATTTTAAAAATGCTTTTAGGACTTACTGAGATAATGAAGGGAACCGCATTAATTATTTCCAAGATGAAAGGTATTCGTAAAATCTGTTCCCAGATGTTTCCCTTCCAAGAAAGAATAAATAAAAATGAAAGTCAATTATATTGAATCCCATTAAAGGGGGAAAAAGACAGCACTCAGAATTTCTCCAGCAAGGATGCTTACATTAACAGAATATCAAATCATTACATAAAAATGTAGCAATGACTTTTAAAGAGTATTTTTCTCAATATAATTGTACTTTCTCAATTTTTTCGTAAGTTTAAGAAGTAGAACAAACATTTATAGTACGTCTGGAATATTGCACACAACACATTCTGATCATATAATATTTCATGGAAGAAAACTTACTAATAAAAATACCCATATTAAAGAAGCTACAGAATCAGTAAAATGATTCAGTCTTAATTTTTTTACTACATGAGTTATATTCACAAACTATAAAGTATGTTAAATAGCTTGTAAATATATATACTTGTTAACGTTCCTCGGTATTAACATTGTTTCTATGTTAAAACTTAAAGGAAGGGCTTTTTCAATCATTTAGATTCTAGTCTTCCAACCCACATAGTACTACAGTATTCATTAAAACTGGTGACGTCCCCATGCTATTTCTTTTGATGGCTGCATAGTATTCCATTGTGTATATATACCACATCTTCTTGATCCATTCATCTGTTGATGGACATCTAGGGAGTTGGGGGAAATTGGAAGGGGAGGTGAACCATGAGAGACTATGGACTCTGAAAAACAATCTGAGGGTTTTGAAGGGACGGGTGGTGGGAGGTTGGGGTACCAGGTGGTGGGTATTATAGAGGGCACGGATTGCATGGAGCACGGGGTGTGGTGCAAAAATAATGAATACTGTTATGCTGGAAATAAAAATAAATAAATAAATAAATAAATAAATTAAAAAAAAATAATAAAATAAAATAAAATAAAATAAAACTGGTGATGTAATTTGTGGGTCCTAATGCAAAATGAAAATTCAGGGCTTCTTATTAACAAATTATGAACAATTTCCAGAAGTTGAGAGGAGAATATTAAAATAAGCACAGGCCCTGGAGGGGAGGTGGGTAGGAGGGATGGGGTGGCTGGGTGATGGACATTGAAGAGGGTACGTGCTATGGTGAGTTCTATGAATTGTGTAAGGCTGATGAATCACAGACCTGTACTTCTGAAATACATGTTAATAAAAAAAAAAAAAAATAAGCACAGGCCTTTCTAAATGTATAGCCCTGGGCAAATGTATACTACACAGTCATGAAGTTGTCTCTGATATAAACAGGTTAATCACTGACACTTTCTTAAATGGTGTCCAATGGTGGGGGGGAGAAGAAAAAGAAAAAAAGAAAAAACTCAGAACTCCCTACAGCAGTTTATTCTTCTTTGAAGAGATCGCCATATTAGAAAAGCAATTTGAAATCTGGGTCCCTGTATTTTCCAGTCATCTTATAATACTGGCTTCAAAGTTAGGAACTTTTTTAGATTTTCCTTGAGGTCCCAAAGGCTTCAAATATTACAGTAATAGAAGATACTACCACATCACAAAGCAAGGTTCCAGACTGGCTAATAACCATGAACTCAAATATTAGGTAATACGTTTTGCTGAATGTCATTCTTCACCATCTCCAGGCTATCCAGAAAGTGGTAAGGGGAGCAGGTGGAAGAAATGGAAGCAACGAGAAACCCTCTGTACTGACTGTACTGACATATTAGTGATGTTTTGGTGCTTCCTCAAGAGAACCACTCTGGGAGCTCGGCTCACACATAGAGACTGTATTTGGCTCATGCCCAAGACATCTAAACATGAAGAGACAACAGTGCCAGGAGAAAAGAGGGCTGAAACGAGAGCAAGCCGCAATGACGCCAATTCTAAGACAAAGGTACTTGTTTTCTGGGAACCAAACGACACTCTCAAGAATAAAATCTACGGCCACTTTAAAGGAGTTTACACTCGGCATGGCGGTGCACCTGAAGGCAAAACAAGACTTCAAGGGGCGCCTGGGTGGCTCAGTGGGTTAAAGCCTCTGCCTTTGGCTCAGGTCATGATCCCAGGGACCTGGGATGAGCCCCACATCGGGCTCTCTGCTCTGCGGGGAGCCTGCTTCCTCCTCTCTCTCTCTCTCCCTGCCTGCCTCTCTGCCTACTTGTGATCTCTGTCTGTCAAATAAATAAATAAAATCTTAAAAAAAAAAAAAAAAAACAAGACTTCAATAACTGGTGGACCTCAGAGGTCCATGGCTTAGGTCACAGTCTTAGTGGCCAGCAAGAGGCACTGAAGCATCCAAGGAGCACCAGTAAAAGGTCTGCAGAAGACCACAGCAGCCCTACTTGTGTCTGTCATGCAGAGCAACCCAACACAAAACTCTCTACTTGCGCCAGTCCGGCACCTTCATTCCAGACGCTGACTTGACCTCACTCCTTGTGCCTCCTCAGCCCCAGAGGGACCAGGATCAGCAACATTAAATAAGAAAGGAAGTGGGAATGACTGATAACCTCACAAGAATTCCCCGCCCCACACAGGTCTGAGCCAAGGTTAAGCTGAAGTCTTGAAGTGAATGAAAATTTTAAATGTTTATATATATTGAGCATAATTTCTAAAATACTAAACTGAAATTTGCCTTGTGATTGGAGACTACAAATATTCTGGGACCTTGACAACATATCATCTGATCAGCATGGATCAGGAGAATGTGTGGATTTGGAAAAGTGTCTGAGGACTAAAGACCTTTCCTACTTGTGCTAAGTCAAGTTGGTTCAATAAAGCAGTTATGACTGACTTTGGGTGTGCATGTTAAATTACCATTTCATTCACCAGTTTTTTGTTGTTGTTGTTTTGTTTTGTTTTGTTTTTTTACTGAATGCTTAACATTTGGCTTATTCCATTCCTGGTGTGCTTTTACTGGTGACTGTACCTCTTTCTTTGGTGTCAATGACTGTTGCTAGGGAAAAGACTGATGTGACCAGCAAGAGAAGGAAGGCTGTGGAAACAGTTACCACTGGAGATATGTCAGGATATCTCTATTAATACACAGCAAGATTAATATTAGTTTTCTTAGCTATGAGATACTGTTTGGATAACTTTAGTTCATAGTAAACAAAAATGTTATATATCTCTGGTGACTCTCTTCATTTCCTTTTGTAATACATCAATTTTATTTCATGGATTTTTTTCTCAAACAATTAAGAGTCTCATAAGTGTTATCTGACTTAATCTGGTTAATTTCTGATTTATCTTCTATATTAAAGCCAAAAGATTCTTTCTAAAATGCCACTACCAACTTAATAATATCCAAACTATTCCTTGGATTATATGAAGGTTCATAATCTGGACTCTGGTTACTGGTCTTGTTTGTATCTATTATACCTCTATTTCCATCTTGAATCCAGCCACAGATTCATCCATACTGAATTTTATACAGTTCTCTGAGTAAGTTAGACTATTTCATACTTTTATAACTCTGCTCACACTTCTCCTACTGCTTGGAATGCCCCACTCCCTATGCCTTTACCACTAATCTCCTGGATAAGTGTTAATAACATGTTACAGAACTGCTTGTTTCATTGCCTGTTAGGGCTTGAGAAGTATGTTAATGCACCGACTGAATGGTTCCGTCGGTTAGCATCTGCCTTTGGCTCAGGTCATGATCCCAGGGTTCTGGGATCCAGCCCCATGCCAGACTCCCTGCTCAGCCAAGAGACTGTTTTCTCTCTTTGCTGCTCCCCCTGCTTCTGTTCTCTTGCTCTCTCTGTCAAATAAATAAATAAAATCTTAAAAAAAGAGAGAGAGAGAAGAAAAATAATTTCTTAGGTAGCTTTATCTGTTCTAAGTGTGTAGAACTACGTTTCTCTTATGGAATTCAATAAAGTATAAATAATCGTTAATCCAACCATTTTATAACATTTGGTATGGACCTAAATTTCCTTAATCGATAAAAATGCAGGAAAATAGATACTTTTCTAAAATGTATCAGGCTTTATTTTTATCATGAATAAAAATGGAAGTTGTAACAATTATCTCTGTACCTCTAAAACGCACTCAAAAAACTATAAGATGTATGGTAATATTGTTGTTAGACCAAGATGTACCCAGGAACTTTTTTAAAACACTTTCTTCTTCAATATTAAAAATACCTGTATGGGCGCCTGTGTGGCTCAGTCAGTTAAGTGACTGCCTTCATCTCAGGTCATGTTCCCGGAGTCTCCGATCAAGTCTTGCTTTGGGCTCCCAGCTCCACAGGGAGTCTGCCTCTCCCTCTGACTTTCTACCCTCTCAAGGTCTCTCTTATTGCTCTCTCGCTCTCTCTCTCTCAAATAAATAAATAAAATCTTTAAAAAAAAAAACCTGTATGTAAAGACAAAACTAAAAAGGCTGATAACTTATCTTCTTTTAGTGAATTTAAAATAGTGTAGTAACCCCAAGATAGTCTTATTTTGTATCTCTAAATATAAACTGAAAAATAATTAGATTCACCATCTCCATGGCACCAGAAGCAGAATCACCAGTATTGGTGCATCTGGGTGGCTCAATCCATTAAGCAACCAACTCTTGATTTCCGCTGGATTGGGTCATGACCCTAATGTCATGGTGCTCCGTGGGGAGTCTGTTTGTGCCTCTCCTTTCCCCTCTGCCCCTAGTCCCATTCTCACTCACACCCTTGCACTCTCTCTCTCTTTAAAAATAAATAAAATCTTAGGGGGGAAAAAAAGAAGAAGAAGAAGAAGAATCACCAGTATCTATGGGTGTCTAGGAGTCCTAGTCAAATCCTTTGTTCTTTGCCAGAATGGAGCCCATCATGTGTTAAAATTTCAAAACTGTTGCTTTTTATAAAGTGATTATAGAAAAAAGAACTGTAGATTTAACAGAAGCCTTCTAGGTATGTTGGATTTTTGTTTGCAGAATTTTGGAAATTATGCTGGGGTTTGTTTTCATTTCCTTTTGATTTAATGAATGTGTGTGTATAAATAGAGTTCTATTTTGAAAGCAGTTGATAAAGACATAGAGGATATTTATGGTAACAGAAGAATAAGAACTTTACTGCTGGGCGATCCCGTGGTTGTTCTGCCAAGTAGCTATAAACATGAATGGAATGATGATTTAAGTACAGACCTGCACTTCTGTAGGATGGAGGATTCAATAAGTTGATGTCAGGGATTTTTAAATCATTATCTGCTAACCTCTACCTGCACTTGACAGAGTTTTTGCTCATTTAAAATGATTTTTATTCATTGTTTTTTTCGAAACCTGCAGTCTCCACGATTGTTTAAACTGTTCTGTTAAGGATTAAGTCATCATGCTTATTGTAGAATGCTTAATTTCAAGAATTATAAAGTGCTTACAGATTACTGTATTAAATTTGCTTTTAAATATTATATATATGTATATAATATATACAATATGAACATTATCTGTATATACATGTAAACAAATATAAAAATAAATATTGATTTGCTATTAACGTTGGTAGTTTACAACCTAACGTATCCAAGAACAATATTAGAATGTATATAGTTGCTAATGCACTATCCATTTCTGCGTACCTCTCTATAATTTTTCTCAAAATCTAATTTGAAGAAAAAATCTAATTTCAGAGGAGGATCTCATTGAGTTTCTGCTATCCAAATTTGCCTTAATTATAAGCCATAAATAGCTACCAAATACTTAATTTATTCATTCTTACTTTGTGTAAAAGTTGCTTCATCCATCTTTTTTTTTTTTTTTTTTAGTCCTTTCTACCTAGTTTCTCTAAAGGATGCAGATACTTTCCATCATTGGGCAATCCTCTCTGCCTCATTTGACCACTTCTATGGTAGTGACCCTATCCCAGTCAATCAACATTCTTCATTTAGCACTTCTACTCCTAATTGTATGCCATTGAAATTGGTTTCTTACAAGTGAATAACAAATGATTTCCAAAGTCTTTCTACCTTTCTTTTTATGTCTCTGTGTTCCCTGATTACTCTGTCCTTCTTCCAACAACCATAGTGAAGCACCTCCATCAAAGGAACCTTAGGTTCTCCGTTGGTTATTGTCCCATACTTAAGACACTTAAATGCTTCCTTCACCATCTCTGTGAAAATAACCTCCCCATCTTAAATCTCTCTTCCCTGCATGTTCCAGATTCTCATTTTTAGTTGTCCACATGTCATGTCTACCTATCTATCCATAAGCTCCTCAAATTCACTATTTCCAAAACAAACTGTTTCTATTATTATATCTATCTTGACTCCAATCTGATTTTTCCTTGGTGTAATTTTTCTAAGTTTTATTGCCATGTTCCCAATCATTTGAATTTAGAAAATGTTAAAGTGATATTTGATCGTGCCTTTTCCTCAACTTTCTCTGCCAATTAGTTGATGATTTCTTTAGTTTCTACCTTTATATTTCATCTTGCATCAACTCTGTCTATTCTATTGACCCAGCCAAAAACTCATTCCCAGTTTTCCTTCCTATAATTGTGTCTTAATTTAGCACATGGCTCTCTCTGTGATGTCTCTCTGACCTGTGCTGCACAGATGTTCTGAACTAATACTCTTAAAACTTAATTACAATTATAGACCTCTCATGTTCAACATTCTCCATCAAATTCCCATTATATGTTGCTATACAAGGCTCTCAAAATATTGTGCCAAATTTTCCCAACCAATATTTTCCCAAATGCCCTCCCATATTCTGCCTAAACTTCTATATTATTCTTCCAATTTTATATGCACATTACTTCTTTTATGCCTTTGCTAATTCTATAAATCCCTAATGTCTTGTCTTTTCATCTTTCCTTATTGAAATCACTGACTCAAGGACTCTGCTCTGTTAACTCAGTCAAGTATTTTCTTTTCATCATATGATCAGACATCTCTCTACCCCCATGGGACTTGATTTGCTCCTCACTGGAAGTACCTACTATTCTGTTTTGTATTATTATTATTTGCATTTTGTATCTGCATAATTTTCTCCTGCTTATCGCCCTTTCTAGAGAACAATGCACAGTATGGAGCTCCTCATCAAATATGGACTCAATAAATTTTGTTAAATTGTGTTAGCCAGACAAAGCCTCACCAAAAATTAAACAATTCATTAAAATAATGCCTAGAAGACATGTTTTTGTTCCCTCAATGTTTTTTCTACAGATCAGGAAAAGAAGTTAAGAACAATTAAAAGCAAGACCATTCCATTTGCTTGCCTCACATAAGCATTATATAATAGGTAAGTTAAGCACAGGAATTAGGGAAATATTTTAAGCCACCAAGGAAAATATTATTATACTACAGATTTTTATCACATACCACAGAGGCCCAAAATAATTAAAGAGGTTTAGGAAGAACTTGGTTTACCCCAGGGTATAAATTATAAATAGAGGAATACTGGCTTATGCTAGTACTGTGTTCTATCAGCCAAAAACTTCCAATTAAAATAACTTACCTTATAACTGAGATAACCAAGTAGTATTGTTTCAAACAGACTTATCAATGCCACTGAAACCTGAAAAAAAAAAAGTACCTTAATCAGAAGATGCAATAAAATTTTAAAAATATATTCATGATTATAATACTATTAACTTTATAAATATGGACATATATGTGTGTATTTATGTATATATCTGTATAATATACAGATATAAACATAAGGAGGTATTATGTGGCACTCTAACTTCTATATACAGGTGGCAGGTTGCAAGCCATTCCCAACACTACAGGTTAGTTTTGTATTTCTAATACTCCTTAATAAATACTTTTATTATCTCAAATATAAATGTGGAATTAGAATAGTCAGACTGGCTGGAGTTTACATGGTATGTAGAGAATAGGTCGTTTTGTGTGTGTTCCTAATATGCATAATCACACACAACTGCACCACCACAAACACTATCCTCTCCCAGCAACACCTCCACCACCTCTACAACATCTATCAATGACAGCAGTTCCTTTCAGAAAATAAAAGAATGTAAGCTTCAACTTGAGAGATACATTCTCTCCTGTCACCCACCTCAAACAAAATGAAACAGCAACATCCTTGAATACTAAACAAAATAGTCCACATCAACAGTTCAAGATACGACCAGATTTTATTTGAATGGACGTCATAACCAATTCCTCTTTCACAGACCAATTCCTCTTTCACAGCTGGAAGACCATGGCCTGGACAAGCTTCCACCTTTCTCTACATTCTCTATTAAATATACAATTTCTGCTGCTGAACTACCAAAAGGTTGTAACTGCAACAGAAAAGGTAACTAGAAAAAATATCCAAATTATTTTGTAGTAAGTACTTTCAGCACTTTGGAGTAGCTGAATAGAAGCAAAATAAGCAAGCATAAACAAGAAATGACTCCAATAACAAATATATTGGTTTAAAGATTTTGAGGTTTAAGACTATCTGCATAAGAAAGGCAGATACCCTGGAGTTTTACATTTTAACTCCTATTGGAATGAAAATTTTGATTAAAGTGAATATTAAAACAGAAGTACAATAAAAAAGCATATGAATGCATGGCAATACAAGTAAAATATATTCAGAAGTACATATGGAAGCCAAGCATTGTTCTGATATAAAATGCACACCTCTTAAATGTTCTCCACAAGTCCTTTAAATCATAATCATCCATGCTTTTTTTCTATAAGTAGTGTTAGATGGTCTCTAGAACATTTGTAGCATGGATTACTCAAAATCCTATTTGAAAATATTATTATTATTATTGTAAAATATCATTATCAGATAAAAGCAATTTGAAAATGTATTTCAAGGCCATATATGACTATTCTTAAAAATATTAACTTACTTTAAAAGTGTATCTCACTGAAGAATAATATAGGAATCAAGCTAGAGATTAAAAGACTACATTTTTAGTGAACACTTAAATATTTGAAAAGGTATTTGTACTTAATGACTGCAATGAAAATCAGTACAAAAAAATTAAATGCAACTTTACTTCAAAAAAAAGTATGAAATATCGAGACAGTAAAAACTTGATTTCATAGTTATAAACACAATGCATAAATAGTTAAATTAATCCATTATAACATTTAAAATGTACAGACTTAACAATTCTAATGACTAAAAAACAAACCAAACACTTGATTTTAAAGTATTTTAGAGGCTGTTATACACAGTCGGTTTTAGAGTCTTTCCATTACTTCCAAGATTCAACTGTCTTCCAATCTGTAATTTTTGACCTTTTTATCTTAGTGACTGTACTCTTTAAAGAACTTTTACTTTTGAAAAATAAAAAAGTAAAAAAGTATCTGTTGGAGAGAGACAAGAGTACACGTAAAGGAGAGAGATGGGAATGTGTAAAAAGTTTGTTGGGTGTAAAATTCAACAGAAAAAAGGAACAAAGAAGAGGTATAGAGGACTCTAGGGAACACCCCAACAATATAATTCAGACATGTTCCCTCTCATTTCTTACTCTTTCTTCAGGACTCCTTTTATGCCAGAACATATTTTTCCTTTTATTTACACAATTATCTTTTTAGAAACCAAGCTCTCACTATTGGTTATATGAGCCATTCATTCACTTGTTTATGCATTTGATAATTATTTACTGAGATTCTAACAAGTTCCAGACACTATAAATACAGTAAAAGAGCAAACACGGTTACGGGCTTTTGATGAATTTTTCAAGGATTGTATAAAATGAATACCTAGAGTCATTTTGAGAACTTGTGGTGCCTTAATACATGGATTTACTCTGTTTTTCTCCAAACCCTCAAAAACTTTCTGAAGTCTAATCCTGATCAGAAGGAAATTCTCAAAAGGTAGAATGCAGGGCTCAGGCAAACACAAGGATAGGGAAAAAAAACATCTGTCCAAGACATGCATCAAGATTAATTAAGCAATAAAACAAATTCAGTTTTAATATCAATAGTTTTCTCTCCAACAGTATTTCTCTATGAAATATGAACAAAGCCAGAAGTAGAAGGATAGAACAAAATTGTACATAACCTGTAAGCCCCATAAAGGTAGACTTCTGTTCACCCAAAAGATATGAGACCTATAAAAAATGATAAGATATTAGTTTTTAAAAACATGAAAAATGCATTCATCTTAAAATTTTAATTGAAGTTGGAAATATTTAAATACTGCTGCATTAAAAGGCAATAAAATCTCAAAATTGAAATTAGAAAAGCTTTATATTGTTTCTGTTTTCTTTTTGATAATATTCACTTCTATTCGAGGAATAGAAAATGGTTTATTTCTAAACTCTTTGTAATTTTGTTTTTATTCTCATGTTAATAAAGGAAAAAAACATAATGGACCCTTATCTAAGGAATGATTATGGCAAGGTAGAAAAACTTCAAACCCTTTACTAGTCAATGCTCGATGGAAAAGTCACTTAAGAGTCTTCCACAAACTCAAATGATTTTGTTATTTTTAACACTGTTAATATTTAGGGAATACAAAGTCAACAGCATAAATAATCAGAATAAAGTGAGTAACTCATAGAGCACATTAATATTTCAGATCTGGGTTTGTATAAAACAGTATGCCACCAAGAATATCCGTAACTAAGGTTAGCATAACCCATTATGTGGGACAGAGTGACTGTTTTAAATATCTGCTAAAAATCATATCATCTCTGATGTTAAAAATTGTTTATACTCTGTGAAAAAAACACCATATACTTCTAATACAGCTAGTTATATATATTTTTAAGCATGTTCCACGCCCAATGTAGAGTTGAACTTACTACCCCAAGATCAAGTCAATGCTCTCCTGACTGAGCCAGCCAGTTGCCCCCACTAGTTAAATTTTGAACTTATACACCACTATTGCCTACATTATTTTGTGTACAGCTGATTAATGAAAGGTCATACACAGCAATATAATCTATGCATTAGATGATGAGAATAGTTATATTAAGCTGCCAAAAAAAATGCAAATAAAAATATTACAAAACAGAACAAAGCCTAGTCACTTTTTAAAGCTATTAAGTATTAGAGGAGTCCCATAAAGTATCAAATGTATTTTTAAATATTTAAGTTATTTCTTTTTGGTAATATGTTAAATAATAACAAAGAGCAATAAACTTTCTAAAATTCTAGTTTTAAAAAGAATTGCAAACTTTAAAATAATATTCAAAGAAACTACCTATGGCCTTAAACTTCTGAAGTACTGTGTAACTCCAGAATGTCACATCTACTTAGACAACTGATCTCTTCAACTGATCCAAACCAAACCTATGACCTTTCTCTCAAAAACTGGTCCTCTCCATTTTATACCTGTCAGCAAATGGCACCAAATTCCACCAAGCCTGGTTACCCAAAAACTTAGGTATCATCTTAGATTCTTTCCTCTCCTGTATTTGCAAATACAAAAATGTGATGCAAATGACATCAGTCATCAAATCTTTTCAATTCTTACCACCAAATATCTGTAGAATGCATCTACCTCTCCTTCTCTACTACCACAACCACTTCAACCAATCTACCATTTTTTTGCAAATGGGATTCTTGCAAAAACCCACCAAGTAGGAACCTACACTTTTTTTTGCCTTCTACATTTTTCCTCCAAATTACAAATACAGATTCTTTTTAAATGTGATTTAGATCACATCACACCTCTGTGTATTGGCCCTACGCTTTTGTCGGGCAAAACTCTTAAATGGCGGCACTCTTAAACTTACTCAACTGTGACATGACCCTTCCTATCCCAGCCTTTTCTATAAGAACTCTTCCCTTATCCTAGAGCTCTCAGCTCAACTCTCTCTCAGGAAAACCTTCCTTGAAGCAGCCAATCAATCAACAATCAACGTAGTCAGCTAGTCTCTTAGGTGATCTCACTCACCAGACCTCTTCTGCCATTTATGTAGGTCATAACTTTACATTTATTTGCATATATATTTCCTTAATAGTTGTCTTCTCATTAAACTGCAAGTTTCCCTAAGATGAGACAGTATGTCTATTTTCCTCACCATTATAATCCCAATGTCTTTATGAGCACACACCTATAGTAAGTTAGGCATCAATATAAACAAATGGATGATGCCATAAAGAGAAAAATATGGCTGATGAGTTCAGCCATACTGTCCTGTCCAAAACACATCTTATATTCTCAGTGACAAGATATGTAAAGAGGGATATGGACATTTTTCATAGATCAAAATTATATGCTATAAAAATTACTAAATAAGTAAATAGCAATCTCTGGAAAATTATAAAATACGTTGTGAATCAAAAGTTTAAGAGCATTTTCAAAGAGAAATTAATACTTAATGTGGAGGTACTAAAGCTAGTTATCAAATAAATAGCATTTTCTTTGCACTGGGATGTTATTCTATTTTGTTAGGTCTTGAAATACCACAGGTTCTTAAATTTGAATAAAACCTTAAAGAAAAGCTGTTTCTTAGACAAGGCTATGTCGTGTGAAATAGGTTTCATAATCCTTAAAAATATTTCTGCAAAACTCTAATATATAAATTGCAGGGTGAAGTGAGCTCTCCAAAGGAAAGTCATCTTTTCCACGAGTTGACTAAGTACTAAATTGGGTAAATACATAGAAGAATAATGTATAAATTTTGGTAAAAAGCTAGTGCCCAAACTCTTTTAATAAAATGAACTTATCATGAAAAAAGAATGTAGGGACTGATCTGCACATTTCTAGATCATCTCCAAAACAAAGGAGACAGAATGCTGAAACAGGCAACCAGACCATAATTCCAAATGCAGCGTCAATCCCACTTGACAAAAACGCATTAGGAAGAAAGAATAGCTATACAGGAATATTTACCGTAGCAGGAAAGGAAATGGAAGAGAATTAAAGTAGCCTCATCATCAACAATAGAAAAAAATATGAAAATGAGAAAAAATGTCATTGAAAAGACGATGTTTATAATATTGATCTAACTATATCACTATGGGCATGTTATGTACATGTATTGACACAAAGAGAATTTACAAAAGATTGGGCATCAAAATACTGAAAGTACTTATTTCCAGATACTGGTATTTTAGGCAATTTTTACTTCCTTTTCCCGACATAGGTATTCATATAGTAATAATCATGAACCAAGTATAAAATCCTGAAAAATAAAGTAAGTTTTGCTTTTGTTTATTAGAAAAATAAAACAAGAAAAGCAAACATAAAAACCAAGTTCAGTCAGACTGAACTAGGTTTATAGATAAAATCCATCTTTGAAGCATCGTTATGAAAACTGAAAGAACCGTATCAAACCATGGAAGTTATGGCAAAAGTTAACTATAGAAAGTTAGTGACCTGTAGCCTCATCCACGTTTCACAGGATGATTATTTATGGTTTTTCCAAAAGATAAGGACATAGCTGCTAAAAAATACCAGAGAAGCTTTAGCAGCTGAGGCAGAAGTCCAGGGGTAGATATGTTAACCAAAGGAATAATGCATTTGCTTAATACATGAAAGTCATAAGGTAAATATGTGGGGCATAATTCATATGAAAGGACCTGCGACTCACAAACTTGAGATGAATGCAGATTGACAGCTCTCTAAGAAAACAAATGCAGCTTGTATTTTATTGACAACAGTATAATACCCTAAACCAGGGTGGAAATGATAAAACTCCCATAACCGCAACAAATATTGAAAACTGAGTCCTAGGTATGGTGCTAGGCCCACATCTCAAAGACATGTAAAATTTAATGTATGTCAGTGAGGCACCTGGGTGACTCAGTGCGTTAAGCATCTGCCTTCTGCTTAGGACATGATCCAGGGTTCCTGGGATCAGCTCAGCAGGAAGTTTGCGTCTCCTTCTCCCTCTGCCCCCCCCACCACCTTGCTCGTGCTTGCACTCTCTCTCTCTCTCTCTCTCTCTCCCCCCCAACTTTCTTTTTCAAATAAATAAAATGTAAAAAAAAAAAAAATAATAGGGGCACCTGGGTGGCTCAGTGGGTTAAGCCTCTGTCTTTGGCTCAGGTCATGATCCCAGGGTCCTGGGATGGAGTCCTGCATCGGGCTCTCTACTCAGCAGGGAGCCTGCTTCCCCCTCTCTCTCTGCCTGCTTCTCTGTCTACTTGTGATCTCTGTCTGTCAAATAAATAAATAAAATCTTAAAAAAAAAAAAATAGTGTGTGTCCGAAACCAAGGAGACCACAATACTGATGCACAGTAGAGTCTTGACAATACATTAGGAAGATTTTTTAACAACTGATTCCTTTCAAAACACTAGATACACTTCATACCAGGTTAGACAGTCAACTAGACAGTCAACTCCTTAGACACTGAGGAGTATCGTAGGGAGGACTAAAGGCTGACTCTTTGAGAGACTGGACTTTAAGAGCCTTTCCACCACACGTGCACGGACTGAAGCTTTCTATCAACACTCCTCTCCCTTCTCCATGGTACAGAGTTGAGTGCAAAAAGGCACTCTTCAGCTAAAGGCTACATTTCTCAGCCTTTGTGTGAAAGTATGGTGATATGACTGATTCTCACATGAGATCTGAGAATAAAATGCAAGTAAAAGTGATGCTTGTCATTTGTTGCCAATAGTTTCAAGAAGTATATATATATATATATACATACTACACCATGCTCTCTTTACCTTTCCCAAAGCTGTTTGCAGAGGATGCTTATGTCTTAGCACATAAACACAAAATAAGAGTGGTTTTCATACACAGTAATGTACTTACCATGTTACAGAGTGTGTGCATGTATGTATGTATGAGTCACAAAACGAAGAAAAGATCTACAGTAAAAACACCAGCATTAGACTCCAGTAAACAAAAAGTTCTTTCGAATTTTTGATATTATATGTTAGAGCACTTGGTGCTATTTTAATCTATACTGTAGCAAATATACATGAGAGAAGAGAAGGTCTACATTATCACATTCCTTCTGATCAGTCATCAAATATTAAAAGATATTGTGGGGGTGCCTACGTGGCTCAGTCAGTTAAGCATCTCACTTCAGGTCATGATCTCAGGATCCCAGAGTGAGTGGAGCCCCCAAGTCCGTTGGGCTCTGTCCTCAGCAGAGAGTCTGCTTCTCCCTCGCCATCTGCCCCTCCCCCACACTTGTGTGTCCATGCACTCTCTCTCTCTCTCAAATATATAAAATCTTTAAAAATATATATAAATAAAAGATATTGTCAAAATTTATTTCTCT
This sequence comes from Mustela erminea, assembly GCF_009829155.1. Lineage (NCBI taxonomy): Eukaryota > Metazoa > Chordata > Mammalia > Carnivora > Mustelidae > Mustela > Mustela erminea. The sequence goes on along the minus strand of NC_045630.1, from coordinate 47,280,606 downwards.
TTTAATAACTATTATCCTAAAGGAAAAAATAATCTTTAAAATGTTAATGTTACCTGAACACATTTGTTGCTCTATTAGCCACTGATTTTCAATGTAAATCCAAATGCTATACAATATAAGTACATTCATGTGCTTCTTACCGTGTCTCTATTACTTGATGTTAAAAACTAGCAATCACTTCCACAATTTTTAAAGCACAAGGGGATACATTCGTTCTGACACACAGTGAAAAACTCTAAGCACCAGCAGGCAATGAGTCAACGCCGATGGTTCATCTCTCAGTGAAATTCATAAGCAACATGCCAGAGGTGTGTTTCCTCTGCTAATGCCTTTAAATCATTTACTACAAACTGCGTACATCAGAGTTTGTCATCTGTGCTATTTCATACATTAGCAATATTTTTTCATAGCCTCAGTCTGTCCATACTTGCAACATTTTCTATCAGTTTTGACTGTAAAGGGACTTAAAAATAAAGCAAAGCAGTACAAAATATCCACAGCTTTATTATGTCAGAAGCTCTAATTAAATAAATCTTTTTGCTGAATTAGCCTCATTATTTTAAAATAGAGGCTATGCCCATAAAGGCCACTTCTGTTTTTCATTAACCAATACTGCATTGACAATGGGAACTGAACAGAACATTGTATTCAAAATGGAGCCATAAGTTATGTTATTATGTTTTTTAATTGCAGTAATCTGGTTTTTCAAATGTATATCCTCTATAATTATGGCTAAATATTCTCAGTAATATGACACAGAAGTTAATTGTAGGAAACTTTGTTCCTCTTAATGTTTTTCAAATAATATAATTTTACTCTGCCATCATCCCCCAATGCCCTTTCACCCTTGGAGAAATTCTATCATGTCTCATTTATGATTTTCAGTTCTCTCTAATGTACATTTTATTTATGAATCACCAAGTTTTAATAATTATTCTGGTATGTGTTTAGAAAGAAGTGTAGCATGAACCATTTTTAATAATACATAGACAGAAAAATGTAATAAATGTAATATGCGTTGGCATCTCCAGCCAGTGGCCTTCAATCATCTTGATTGTGCAACACTTGCAATAAAACTGCTGAACACAATTTTTTAATTCAACAACATTCACTGACCCACCAAGTCCTACACTAAGTATGAGAGCTACAGAGGCAAACAGAACATGGTCCTTGCCCTCCATAAGCATGTAGAGACAGCAGAGAGGTAAATAGTAAAATCAAGGGCAATAAGTTAAGTGTTGGGACAGAAGTATGTGGGGGAGGCGAAAAGGATCCAGGGGCCATTCTTAACCCAGAAATTAGGCTATAATCGTGACATTAGCTAAGAATTTCAGGTAAGGTATTATCCAAGAAATTATTACCCTGAAGGTCCAGAAATCCTGAGGCAAGTTAAAGCAGTGGGTAGTGAGGAACAAAAATGGAAAACAGAGATCAAGAAGACAGAGTAAAATATTCCAAGGCCCAAAGACAATGGAGAGTAGAATATGTATAAGTGGCTTCAGGTAGGTCAGAATGGCTGGACGGCAGGTTGGGGAGGTGAAGTAAGCAGAGGTCAGATGATAAAGGACCTTCATTTACTCAGTTATTCACTCACTCACTTAATTATTAATACTGAGCATCGAATTTGTGCCAAGTTCTGAGGATTCAGACAACCTGTGCCCTCACAGGCTAACCAAAGCAATCCCCCTGGAATACCCAGGATACAAAACAAACAAGTAAAGTACGTACAATATACGAAAGACATAAAGGCAATGCAGAAAAGTTAAAAGGGAAGGGAAAAAAGTATTCGAAGGAGTCTTGTGAGGAGAATACAATTTTAAACAGGATATTTAGGTAAAGCTTCTCTGAAAATACAATTCTGAGTAAGATCTGAGGAAGTGTGCCTTATGTTAGCTGATGGAAGAGAATTCCAGACAGAGGGAACAGCAGGTATGAAGGCCCTGAGCCAGGACGGTGGCTGGTATATTCCAGAAGCAGAGAAGAGGCCAATGTGGCTGGAGCAAGACGGGTGGGAGAGGAAGAGGAGGAGGTGAAGATACCGAGAAATGGGCGTTCTCACAGGCCAATAAGCACTACAGTATTCAGAGCACAGCCGTGTAAAGATCTGACTTAGACATTAAAGAAACACTGGCTGCTATATTAAGAATAAACCAAAGGGGAGCAAAGGCAGAATTAGCAGGACTAATTAGGAGGGCTACTGCAGTACCCAGGTGACAGAAGGTGGCTTGTGCCAGGATGGCAGCATTGAGAAGTGGTTGTATGCTGGATATATCTTGAAAGTAGAAATGACAGAATTTTCTAAGGGGTTTGCATATGCTGCAGAGTGTGAGACCAAAAGAGAAGTTAAGAATAACTCTAAAGCATTTGGCCTGAGCAACTGTTAGGTTGGAATTTGGTTCAGCAGAAATGTGGAAAGCTGAGAGTAGAACAGGGTTGGGGGAAGGACAGAGTTGTCACATGTTGAGATGTGACAGAGCACAGAAGAAGTGGAGTGGAGCACGGCAAGTTTGAAATGCCTATTAAACATCCAAGTAGAGAGGATGAATATGCAGTTTGAATGGAGGGAGTGGGAAGGTTCTGGCTTCCTGTGGTCAAGGACTTAACCAGGGATGAAAAGCATAAAAAGATTAGAGCTGGGGCACCTGGGTAGCTCATTTGGTGAAGAAGCAGACTCTTAGTTCTGGCTCAGGTCATGATCTCGGGGTCCTGAAACCCCTACCTCTGGCTCTACGCTCAGCAAAGAGCCTGCTGGAGGTTCTCTCTCTCCCTTTCCTTTTGCCCCTCCGGCTGCTTGTGCTGTCTCTTGCCCTCTCTCTCAAATAAATACATAAGTAAATCTTTCTTTTTTTAAGATTTTATTTATTTCTTTGAGAGAGAGAGCATCAGAGAGAACATGAGAGGGGAAAAGACCAGAGGGAGAAGCAGACTCCCCACGTAGCTGGGAGCCCAATGCAGGACTCAATCCTAGGACTCTGGGATCATGACCCAAGCTGAAAGCAGTGGCTTAATCAACTGAGACACCCAGGTGCCCCTACATAAGTAAATATTAAAAGAAAAAAAAAAAAGATTACTGCTGAAGCCCTCAAAGCATAGGGCAAGTATGAAAGATTTCTGCTTCTCTGTATGTAAGGTAGGAATAGTAAGATTAAGTGTATACTGAAGGAAATAACATAAATAAAATAACTAGTCCAAAGCCAGCAAAATAGCAAGAACTCTAAAACATGCAATCTTTCACAGGTTGAAAATTCCCTGAGGGCAGGGAATGTTCCTTTTCTTAGTTATATTTTGACTCATAGCAATATAAATATATAACAAGTATTCAATAAACATATAGCAAAATAGCCATAATTATATTTCATTAATGAATTAAAATTTTATAAAGAATTACCACATAAATAATTACACAATGAAATTTCACCTGTTAATCTTTAACCCTTTAATAAATACAGAATAATTTTCATTGTCTAAATAAGCTGAGGAGTAACCAATTCATTTAAATGCATATTATCCATCACCATCCATTTTATTTTGATCTTTTTTTATTTCTTAATTTTCTTAGGGCAAACCTCCACATGCAAAAATAACTACAAAAGTTAACCATCAAACTTGTCTTCTGCTATGAAAATTATTTTAAATTTAGTAGGCTGGACAGGAACCCAAGGTGGTGATGAATTAAAAATTATGACACAACTATTTCCCTTACCTACTGCTTCCACCAAAGGATAGAACCTAAGATGGGAAGCCTATAAATGAACAGAAACGCAATTTAGTAAAAGCAACATGATAAGGAATGTAAAATAAGATAAAATAAGCCAACAAATCATTTAAACTCAAATAAGATAAAGAGCTACCCAAGTTGTATCTGAGACTTAAGATAGACGTGCATCCCAATAAATGCTGGAATGTTTCAAAAGTCGTAACTAGATTTTTGTTGTTGTTGTTTTGTTTTGGGCTTTTGTTTTTTGGTTATTTTTAGATTTCACATATCACTTTTTTTTTTTTTTTAAAGATTTTGCTTATTTATTTTTCTGTCAGAGAGAAGGAGAGAGAGAGAGAGCACACGAGCAGGCAGAGGTGGAGAGAGAAGCAGACTCCCTGCCGAGCAAGGAGCCCAATGCGGGACTCAATCCCAGGACCCTGAGATCATAACCTGAGCCAAAGGCAGCGGCTTAACCTACTGAGCCACCCAGGCGTCCCTCATATATCACTTTTTAACTTATTTCACTTAGCATAATGCCCTCAAGGAAATGCTTAAAAAAAAAAAAAAGTAACATTCTAGTACAACTAGAAATACTTATAAAGCTGGTATACATGAGTATACCGGGTGCCTGGATGGCTCAATCAGTTAAGCATGTGCCTTCTGCTTGGATTGTGACTCCAGGGTCCTGGAATGGAGCCCCATGTCAGGCCCCCTGCTCAGTGGGGAGCCTGCTTCTCCCTCTCCAGGTCTGAACTGGCTTGTTTTCCCTCTCGTGCTCTCTCTCTCTGTCATTAAAAAAGTATACTTTTTTGGAGTATATGTAAATCAAGAACAGAAAGGTATGTGGGTTTTTACAGAGATTAACCCCATATTAAACAACTAGTTAGAGTGCTCTTGTTAGCAGTTAAAATCATATGGGTTGGTGTCCAGTATTAACATTGGATAAATAGACAATAAGAGATGTTTATTTTTTAAAAAGAGTGCTATTTTTCTTTCCTTTTTTTTTTTTTTTGAGTTTATTTCTTTGAATAATCTCTTTTTCCAGCATGGAGCCCAAACTCGTGACCCCAAGATCAATAGTTATATACTCTTCTGAATTAGCCAGCCAGATACCACAAAAAGATATGTTTAAAAAAGAACTTATAAGGATTATATTCATTTCTTAATTGAAAGCCAGATCAATTTAATTGTGACAAACACCTAACACATCCTAAAGAAAATGAATTCCATAGAACACATTTTAGTTTGCATTAAAATTATAATGCAAAGGGAAGAAACTAAGATGGTGGAGAAGTAGGGGGACTCTGGGCTTCCATCCTCCCTCAAACACAGCTGTATTGAAGTCAGATCACTTGGAACACCCAGGAAATCCATCTGAGGACTGGGAGAAGTTGGTCCCAGTTAGAGGGGCCACAAATGGTCACAGTTGCAGGGAGACAGCTTGCCAGGTGCATGGAAGAAAAACTGCAGTGCCATGGAAGGGAGGGAACCCTTTCTACAGAGAGAAAAAAGGGAGAGAAAGAAAGAGACTGAGAGTGCAACATTGAGTTCACACAAGATGAACATCTCTTTGGAACATGGACTGGGAGCGGGGTTTCTGAGTGTCACAGGTTTTTTGGAAACAGTATGTGGAGCTCAAACTCGGGTTGTGGAAGTGCATGACTTTTGCAAGAGTAGAGCTGTGGAATGCAATCCTAGGGAGAAGGAGGGCACTGGCCCCAGAAAGCACAATATTGTGTAGGGATTTCCTGGGTCACACCAGAAGAGAACATTCCCCTTCCTGTAGTACATTTGTCCTCTCCAAGGACAAAAGACCCTGTAGGTACCAGCAAACAGCCTTTCATCAGCAAGGGACAGAGGCCTGTGCAGAGGATGGATAACCTAGTTATTGCTTTTCCCTATGCTACACCAAAGATTCTGCATGCTGTGCAAGCATGGGACTATTTTTCTGGGACAAAGCACACCAGACATAGCACAGCAAGTTTCTACACTGGAAGGGGGGTTGTGGCGGGGGGTCCCTGCAGTGCCAGGTCCTTTAAGATGTGGAGTTTTGAATCCCAGCTATGAACCAAAGATAAAATGAATGTGGGATGTGGTACCAGGCTCTGACCTGTACCTTGTGAAGGTAAACTACCTTGGAAGGCTTCCTGAACAGCAGGGAGTGTGGGATCCCCTTTCTGAGACAACAGAGTGACATGGCACCCTGTTCTCCCTCCCCATCAACACATGGAACTTCAGAGAGCAACACAATGGCCCCCAGTGGAGGCGGAACATGCTTATACTAAACCCCATCCCCACCCCAATCCTGTGCCCAGCAAGTGCATATTTCCTGGGGTAGGTCTGACTCTGAGCCAGCCCAGCAGGCCTCTCCCCCAGAATATCATCCACAAGAAGCACCACATATGCATCAATCTACTGATCATAGAGTGCTTCAAAGCATCACCTGTGTTTCTGGTGGAAATAAGACCAGGCTTAACTTTTTCTTTTTTTCCCCCCTTTGGCATCAGACTTATAGTTTTTTGTTTGTTTGTTGTTTTCGTTGTTGTTGCTGTTTTTGTTGTTGTTGTCCTCCCATTTCCTTTTCTCTCTTTCTCTCTCTCTTTTTTGATCATTTTTTCTTTTTTTTTTTTTCCAGGCTTATGACATCTAGTTAAAGGCCCAAACATTACCCCACTGCAAACAAGGAGGAACCATGCAGAGGACTGACCAGTGGGAAAGAGAAGACAAACTGTAATAGCAGAGTGCAAATGCATACACCAGAAACACTTTCTGAAGTGCCAGACCCTGGACAGTGTATGACCCCTTTTTAATGTAGAATTGATCTCAGGTGCAGAAAACACAACTAGCTTTCAAAACACACAAAAGACAGAAACTTAGTCAAAATAACAAGACAGAAAAAGAAATCACAGTCAGAGACTTAGTCAAAACATATATACACAATATATCTGAACATAAATTTAGAACAACAGTCATAAACTACTAGATGGACTTGAAAAAAGCATAGAAGATACCAGAGAAACCCTTGCTGCAGAGATAATAGATCTCAAAAATTCTAAGGCTGAAAATAAAAATATGCTGTAACTGAAATGCAGAACTGACTGGCTATAGTCACAATGACAATGGAAGGAGCTGTGGAGAGAATACAGAAGATAAAACTACAGAAAATAATAAATTTGAAAAGAAGAAGGGAAGAAGCTCATGAAGGTGACATAAGGAACTCAGAGATTCATTAAGTGAAATAATATCTGTATCACAGGACCCCTGGAAGAAAAAGAGTGGGAAAAGGGGGCAGAAGATTAACTTGAACAAATTATACCTGAGAACTTCCTTAATCTGGGGAAGGAAACAGGCATTCAAGTTCAAGATGCACAGAACACTCTCCTCAAAATCAACAAAAACAGGTCAACACCACAACATATCATAGTGAAACTTGCAAAATACAAAGATAAAGAGAAAATTCTGAAAGCAGCTAAGAATAAAAGGTCCTTACCCTACAAGGGAAGACACATAAAGTTGGCAACAGACTTGCCCACTGACACTTGACAGGACAAAAGAAAGTGGCAGGATATATTTAACATGCTAAATGAGAAAAATATGCGGCCAGGAATATTTTGTCCGTCATGGCTGTCATTCAAAATAGAAGGAGAGGTAAAGAGTTCACAAGACAAGCAAAAACTAAAGGAGTTCATGAACAGTAAACCAGCTCTGAAAGAAATATTAAAGGAGACCCTTTGAATGGGAAACAGAGTCCAAAAGTAACAAAGAATAGAAAGGAACAGAGACAGTATACAGGAACACTGACATTACAGGTAATACAATGGCATTAAATTCATATCTCTCAAGAATTACTCAATGTAAATGGACTAAAGCTCTAATTAAAAGGCATACTGTATCAGAATGGATTAAAAAACTCAATATGCTGCTTCAAAGAGACTCATTTTAGACCTAAAGGCACTTCCAGATTAAAAGTAAGGGGTTAGAGAACCATTTATAATACCAATGGACATCAAACGAAAGCTTCAGTATCCATACTTATATATCAGAAAAACTAGATTTTAAACTAAAGGCTATAATAAGAGATGAAGAGGGGCACAATATCATAAAAACGGGGTCTATCCAACAAGATCTAACAATTGTAAATATATATGCCCCTAATTTGGGAGTAGCCAAATAAATTAATTAATTAATAACAAACTTAAAGAAACTCATTAATAAAAACCATACAATAATAATAGGGGACTTTAACACCTCACTCTCAGCAATGGAGAGATCATCTAAGCAGAACATCAACAACAAAAAACTGATACACTGGACCAGATGGACTTAACAGGTATATTCACAGTATTCATCCTAAAGCAGCAGAATACACATTCTTTTTGAGTGCATATGTAATATTCTGCAGAATAGATGACATAACATATTAGGTTACAAATCAGGCCTTAAACACTACAAAAAGACTGAGATCATACCATGCATATTTTCAGACCACATTCCTATGAAACTTAAAGTCACCTGTAAGAAAAAATTTGGAAAGACCACAAATATATGGAGATGAAAGAATATCCTACTAAAGAATCAATGTGTCAACCAGGAAATTAAAAAAAAATTTAAAAAATACATGGAAGCAAATGAAAATGAAAATATCACAGTTCAAAACCTTTGGGATGCAGCAAATGCAGTCCTAAGAGGTAAGAATATAACAACACAGGCCTTCTTCAAGAAGCAGTAAAAGTCTCAAATATACAACCTAAAGCTCCTTACATCTAAAGGAGTTGGGAAAACAGCAGCAAATAAAGTCTAAATTCAGCAGAAGAGAAATAATAAAGATTAATGATACAGAAAAAAAAAATAGTAGAACACATCAACAGAAACTAGGAGCTGGTTCTTTAAAAGAATTAACAAAATTAATAAACCTCAAAGAATACTTAACAAAAAGAAAAGAGAAAGGCTCAAATAAATAAAATCATGAATGAAAAGGGGGGATCACAACCAACACCTCAGAAATACAAACAATTAGAATATTAGGAACAATTATACACCAACAAATTAGGCAATTGGAAGAAATGAATAAATTCCTATAAATATATAACTACCAAAACTGAGTCTGAAAGAAAGAGAAAATCTGAACAAACCATAACTAGCAAAGAAATTTAACCAGTAATCAAAAATCTCCCCAAAAACAAGAGTCCAGAACCAGATCGCTTCCCAGGGGGAATTCTACCAAACATTTAAAGACTTAATACCTATTCTTCTGTTTCAAAACTGTTCCAAAAAATAGAACTGCAAAGAAAACTACTAAACTGATTCTATGAGGGCAGCATTACCTTGATTCCAAAACCAGACAAAGACCCCACTAAAAAGGATAATCACAGACCAATATCTTTAATAAACATGGAAGCAAAAATTCTCAACACAATCCTAACTAATTGAATCCAATAGCACATTAAAAGGATTATTCACTACAAGCAGGTTGAATTTATTCCAGGGCTTCAAGGGTGGTTCAATATCTTCAAATCAATCAAGGTGATACATCACATTAATAAAAGAAAGAATAAGAACCAGATGATTCTCTCAATAGATGTAGAAAAAGCATTTGATAAAATACAGCATCATTTCCTGATAAAAATCCTCAAGAAAGTAAGGAGAGAGGGAACATACCTTAAAATCATAAAGGCCATATATGAAAGATGCACAGCTAACATCATCCTCAATGGGGGATAATCGAGAACTTTTCCTGTAAGGTCAGGAACACAATAAGGAAGTCCACTCTCACCACTGTTGTTCAACATAGTACTGGAAGTCCTAGACTCAGCAATCACACAACAAAAAGAAATAAAAGGCATCCAAATCGACAAGAAAGAAGTCAAACTTTCACTTGTCGCAGACAACATGATACTTTATGTAGAAAACCCAAAACACTACACTAAAAAATTTCTAGACTAATACAGGAATTTGTCAACATTGTAGGATATAAAATCAATACAGAAGTCTGTTGCATTTCTATATACCAATAATGAAGCATCAGAAAGAGAAATCAAGGAATGGATCTCATTTACAATTGCACCAAAAACCATAAGATATCTAGGAATAAACCTAACCAAAGAGGTAAATGATCTGTACTCTAAAACTATAGAACACTGATGAAACAAACTGAGGAAGGAACAAAGAAATGGAAAAACATTCCATGCTCACAGATTGGAAGAACAAATATTATTAAAATGTCTATGCTACCCAAAGCAATCTACACATTCAGCAATTTCTATCAAAATAAGACCAGCATTTTTCACAGACTAGAACAAACAATTCTAAAATTTGTAAAGGACCCCAAAAAAGACCCCAAACAGCCAAAGGAATCTTGAAAAAGAGAAGCAAGTCTGAAGGGATAACAATTCTGGACTTCACGCTGTATTAGAAAGCTATAGTCATCAAGAGTGTGTGGTACTAGCACAAAAACTGACACATAGATTGATGGAAAAGAACAGAAAACCCAGAAATGGACCCTCAACTCTATGGTCAACTAATCTTTAACAAAGCAGGAAAGAATGTCCAATGGAAAAAAGACAGTCTCTTCAACAAATGGTGTTGGGAAAATTGGTCAGCCACATGCAGAGGAATGAAACTGACCACTTTCTTAAACCATATACAAAAATAAATTTAAAATGGATGAAAGACCTAAATGTGAGACATGAAACCATCAAAATCCTAGAAGAAAACACAGGCAGCAAGTTCTTTGACCTCAGCCACAGCAACATCTTCAAAGGCAAGGGAAACAATAGCAAAAATGAACTATTGAGATCTCATCAAGATAAAAAGCTTCTGCAGAGCAAAATAAATAATCAACAAAACTGAATGGGAGAAGATATTCGTAAACGAGATATCAGACAAAGGACTAGTTTCCAAAATCTATAAGTATTCATCAAACCCAACACCGAAAAAATTAAAAATCCAGTCAAGAAATGGGCAGAAGACATGAACAGACATTTCTCCAAAGAAGACATACAAATGACTAACAGACACATGAAAAAACGCTCAACATCACTCAGCATCATGTAGATACAAATCAATACCACAATGAGATGACAAATTGCACTACTAGATATTTATCCAAAGGATACAAAATAATGATTTATTTATTTATTTTTTTTTTTTAAAGATTTTATTTATTTATTTGACAGAGAGAAATCACAAGTAGATGGAGAGGCAGGCAGAGAGAGAGAGAGGGAAGCAGGCTCCCTGCTGAGCAGAGAGCCCGATGCGGGCCTCGATCCCAGGACCCTGAGATCATGACCTGAGCCGAAGGCAGCGGCTTAACCCACTGAGCCACCCAGGCGCCCCAAAATAATGATTTAAAAGGACCCATGCACCCCAATGATTATAGCAGCACTATCCACAATAGCCAAAATATGGAAAGAGCCCAAATGTCCATAGACTGATGAATGGATAAATTAGAAGTGATATACACACACACAATGGAATATTACACAGTTATCAAAAATAATGAAATCTTGCCATTTGCAATGACATGGAAGGAGCTAGAGCATATTGTGTTGAATAAAATAAGTCAGTCAGATAAAGACTCATATGTGGAATTTAAGAAACAAAACAGATAAACATAGGTGAAGGGAAGGAAAAATAAAATAAGATAAAAAAAGAGGGGGGGGGGCACCTGGGTAGCTTAGTCCTTTAAGTGTCTGAGTCTTGGTTTTGGCTCAGGCTGTGATCTCAGGATCATGAGATCAAGCTCTAAGACACTCTCTGTGCTCAGCATGGAGTCTGTTTGAGATTCCCTCTCTGTCTCCTTACGCCCCTCCCCTCGCTCTCTAAATAAATAAATAAGTAGATAGATATTTTTTTTTTTTTTTTAAGAGAGGAAGACAGGGGTGCCTGGGTGGCTCAGTGGGTTAAAGCCTCTGCCTTCAGCTCAGGTCATGATCCCAGGGTCTTGGGATGGAGCCCTGCACTGGGCTCTCTGCTCGGCGGAGAGCCTGCTTTCCCTCCTTCTCTCTCTGCCTGCCTCTCTGTGTGCTTCTGATCTCTGTCTGTCAAATAAATAAATAAAAATCTTAGGAAAAAAAAAGAGAGAGAGAGAGAGAGCGAGAGGAAGGCAAACCAAAAACGACTCTTAACTATAGGGAAAAAAACTGAGGGTTGCTGGTGGGGAGGTGGTTTGAGGATGGGATAAGCGGGAGATGGGCATTCAGGAGGGCACTTGTAATGAGCACTGGACATTGTATCAAATGATGTATCACTAAATTATTCCTCTGAAACTAACTACACTATATGTTAACTAATGTTAATTTAAATAAAATCTTGAAATAAAAATAAATTAAATTATCACACAATTCAAAGTAATCAAAAGAATATTGTTGAAATTCAGATAAAGACACCTTACCATTCATTTCCTTGTGAAGGGTTTTCTAGTAGCACTCGGATTATGTATAATAAGCAGCTTAATAATTTGAGAGAAAAATTGAATAGACGAATTCTTAGACCTTTAAACAAACAACAAAAATTTAATTTTTATTTGAACTTAGTCCATGAAGGACCAAAAAAGGTCAAAAATAACTTTAAGTACAGAATTTAAATTGTATTCAGACACTACAATATCATAATTGTCTAAACTCTTAAAATTTTAGGTAGCCGATTTTAATTAATTAAACATTGAAAAAAAATTGACATTGACAGATTGTATGCACTGAAAATGGCACTGAATTTTATACCAAAGAATAAATCTAAGTTTGAGCATTCAGAAGTCACAAAAATCATTTCCCATCAAGATATGCCCAATATGCTTAGAAGTGTAAGCAATTTTTATTTCCATGAATTTTGGAATAAATTTTACCTAGCTAGAAAATCTAGCCGCTTACAAATTCACCAGATAATTTATAAATCTTTTACTTTCAGAACACCTTGTGGAGTTGATTATAGAGAAATTATAATCATGTATATAATTATATATATATATGCATATATACATACATATATGCACACACACACACACTCAATTAGTAATTATATAATTGAAGAAGAGTCCTAATAGCATTTTCTGGAAAATACATGCATACATACACACTTTTTAGTTCAACCAGCTGAAACTTACTTTTGACTTTAGGCTGAATACCAATGAAATCTTAAATATTTAGGGGATATTAAGACTGCTATGTATGTATCTATAAAACTGTATAGGTCACAGTTATGTAGCCTATAGTACTTGATGGTGAAGAAGAGCAATTAACATAAGGCAAAATATGCCTAAAGTCTGATTAATAGAAGTATTACCTTTCCTGTAATTATCAGGTGGTATCTGATTCATGCATTATGAATAAAATTTTGAGAAAGGTCTTCTTATAATTATTACTTAATAAAATCTGGAAATCAAATGTCATCTTTTTACTCCGCTATATATGAGTGTACTTGAGGTAACATTTCTTAACAGCAAAATGCTAATGCTTATTAATTGTATAATTTTTCCTAAGTTTCCCTATTAAAATGCTAGGTACATTTTATGGGTTAGCTTCTTTATAAAATCTTTTAAACTGTTAATGAAATTGCGCTGATTTTATAGAACTGGCCTCTTCAAATGTCTATTTAATCAAAATTGGCTGCTGGTGAAGTATTCAAATAATGCACCTATCTTTTCTGGCCTGGAAAGATAGCATTGTCAGTATCAAAATCAAGGACACTTATTCAGATGATGCGGCTGCTTTAGGTAATACTTATTGGTGGGACTTCCTTGGAAATTCTAAACAACCAAATTGGAAAGGCATAAGATATTATTAGTCTTAACTCTGCAGCTAATATGCCATTAAGAATCTCTAACCAGTGTGCCTTACGTACTGAAACAGTCCCTATACTCTATTTGGATAAATTCCCACAACTCAGGCTTTTTCTCTTTGAACCCTATAGAGACACAACTCAACCTAGACCACCCCAAGAAGATTCCAGGATCAAAATTCAAAAAGAACAAAGTCTACAACAATCTAATATAGACCTCTCCTTTTTTGTGTTGACATTTTAAACAAAAGTCATATGAAAAACTGCACATTGACTCATTATATATGGCTTCTAAAAAATGTGTGGTATTACAGGGAAGCGACAAGTATCACTGACACATCAGCCTTGAATGGTCTTAGGTCAGTGGCTATGCTAATTTCATGTCTTCTTGAAGTTGAAATGTTTCCCAAATTTATCTGGTGAGAAAAATCAGTGGTGTGAAACTGTGGGCTGAGGCTATACTTTCTGATTCAAAATCTCCAAAGAAGGTTGCTAATAATCTGTACATTTCAGAAAGCCCTTATGATGCATGACTGGGAAACATTAAACTCTTCCTCAATAAATCAATTATTCCTGTTCGTAAGAGCCTAATCAGTATCCCTTAAAATAAGGGTACCCTGATTTAAGGTCTTTTCCTCAATGTCTCGACTAATCCAGATGGTTCTCTCACAAGTCTGCTTATTGATGTGGGATTTGGAGAATTACAGGTATTCAAAAACCCTACCAACACCAAATGTAACATCTATGCTTTCTAAACTTTTATAGCCTGGTAGACAAGATTATCAATATTCATTCTAGATAAAAGATATTTTGCAAAAGGATTGCACAGCTGAATTTTTTAGGCAATTTTTTAAGGCAAATATGTACAAACACATAGACAGGAGAATAAAATAAATGACTTACTTGATCTCTGGTTTTTGATAAAAAATAACTTTAGCCTCTCTTTAAATGTGTTTTCATTCATATAGAATTCAACTTGAACCCTGCAAGCAAAAGATAAAAGTACAATTAATCTAAAGATAAATACATTAAAAAATAATTTTATTTAATGCATTAAATACTTTGCGTGAATCCCCACTACAGAAAATAAAAATTGAGTAAAAATGCTGAAATTTTTGGAGAGAAAGAGTTACTTTCTAATTCTAAACATAGAATAAGTTCAAATACAATATATAATTAATTCTATTATCTGTATTAACAGATGTAATGCATGGCATAGATAATTCAAAACAGCAATAATATGTGTCTTTGGAATAATTTTGAAACAGTGTTTTCCCAAGTTTTTTCTCTGTCACTGGAATCATTTAGGTGTCTGAAGGATCCAGTTTGAATACTATCACCTGATGCACTGCGTCAGAATCTTAAGGGACTGGGCCTGAAACTCTATTTTTAAAAAGTCTTTCTTTTTAAAGAAAAAAACCATCATGACCCTATTTGGGACACCACATTATGGGACACTTAACCTCTTTATTTATTTATTTAGGCTCATAATAAAATATACATGGTCAACAAGGAGTTGTAATGAATGACAAGTAGAATGTTAAAGTCAACATAGATAGGTTATAAACCAGACAAAACAATTACGGAACTGATTTTATATATTTAATCTTCAATACAATAATACCAACAGTGTAAAAAACAGTAGCATACTAATAAATACATTTGCTTTCTCCCTAAATTCCAGCAAACTTCTCTCACATGCTGACTAATTAATATTTTCAAAATGCTAACTGAAAAGAAATATTATGTTCATGATGATTTGTTAATAATTATCATTTGAAATTATATTTTTATTGGAAATTTTCTTAATTAAATGGTCATAAGTACAACTTATTTTAAGTTATGATTCCAAAATAGCTAAGAAAGCACTTTAATATTTACACAACAGACTCAATTTCATTTTTCCTAACATCATGAAATTTTGATAATGTGATCTGTATAAATTAGAAACTTTATTTTGTAACTGGTATTTTGTAACTCTTAATCCCCTTCACCTATTTTGCACTTCCCAACTCCTATCCCCTCTGGCAACCACCATTTTATTATCCATATCTCTGAGTTTTGTTCTTATTTTGTTTGTTCATTTATTTTGTTTTTTTCTTTAGATTAGTGAATATAAGTGGAATTCTAGTTTTAAAATAAGTCTGTATAAAAAAAAAGTCTGTATAGCAAGATGAATATAATCAATAATATTGTATTGCAAGTTTGAAAGTTGATAGGAAAGTAAATCTTAGAAGTTATCATTACAAGAAAAGAAATTCTAGTTTAGTCCAGTAAGTCTGTATGGTGATAAATGGAAACTAGATTGATTTTGGTGATCATTTCACAATGTAAACAAATGTTAAATCATTATGCTTGCACCTGAAACTAATATAATGTTGTATGTCAATAATACTTCAATTAAAAATTGCAATATCCTCCAGCAAAACATTTACATATGCAAGTACATAAACTTATACACTTATACACACTACAAAAGTGCATGAACACACATGCATGTATCTTAAGAATATCCAGGAGTATCTTAGGAATCCATCATTGAATCTGTTTCCCTTATTTTTTGTACTGAAAAGGCAGTTCATTTTAAATAAAGCAACTATAACATTGATGTCAAGCTGAATTATTTCAAATCTGCTATGGCTACAAAAGTAAATTTGAAAGGAGATATCGTTATTATGCAAATAATTCTGCAAAGGGCCATACAAGTTTGCTCCAGAGTTACCAAATTTATAAGACTATGAGTCCATTCTTCCGATAATATCTGAAGTTCAGTATTGGGTGTGTAACAGAGATGTAACTAAAATTAGGTCATTTAAAGCCTTATGCAAAATAATGAAGGATCTGGAAAGCATCTCATATGAAGACAAATTTAAAGAACTGGAAATGTTTAGCCTAAATATGAAAAGTTAGCAGTAACAGAATATCTGTCTTAAATACTGAAGTGAACATCATTATTAAAATGAATTGACTCATAATATGATGCTCTATTATATAGGATTAATCATAGAGAAATAGGAGAATTAGGAATGAGATTACCCAATTTGTAAATGATCATCAATGTGAAGTGAAGAGCTCTCCAATATATAAAAATGTACAAAAGACTGGATAACAGTTTGAAATACTGTGACTGATTTTTATTTCATTTTTTTCCTGAGGTAAAGCCAATTTTGCATGAGATAAATTCTCTCATTAAATACTTCCAGATTCCCTACTCATTATAATATTATGTGAAGTAAAACTATTAATAAATATAGTGATATCTGAGTCAATATGATCACCAAGGAGCATAAGACATTAAAGCATAAGTTTATAGAAATGTTTTTTTTAACACTAAGGCTAACATACAAACAAAGCAAAACACTTTTTGATCCATATCTTTTCTTGGGTAGAGAAAAATGACTAAGTTAACTACTCATAATATTGAGCAGAGTTTTCTTTTATTTTTGTAATAACAACCTTTCCCAGAATCAAAGCCAGTTAGTGTTAGTGTATTCTTGGAGGACCTTCTTAGCACCATACAGTTCTCTAAAACTCAGGGACTTAGTACAGAGTTTAGTGTTTATGCTTCCTAATTTTTTCCATGATTTTATCTTAAATATCCACTTCATATTTCCTTTTCCAGATTTAAATGTGCTTTCCCTTTTTTCCTTCTCTCCTTCCCCTTCCTTCCTTTGATCCTCCCTACCTTCCTTCCTTCCTAACTCTCTCCTCCCAACTAACTTTATCTGAATTTATCTCCATTCAAATAGGTCAACTTAATGCACTCTCTAGATCATTCCCAGAACACCACAGTTTTAGTCACATTTACCTCAATGTAACAGTGAAATTATAATTGTATTTTTAAAAATGGAATTACAATTAGTACGTGGTATCTTGTCCTATTGATATGTTCTCATTGTTTAAAAATATTAGCTTTATATTGGTCAACGACATTTTATTTGATTTGCATAGACCGTACATATTCTTTGTGACATTTATTTCTGGGTATTTTACAATTTTGGTTGCAATTTTTTAAGTGTTTTGTTCTAACTTTCAACTTTTGGTTTTAGTATTATAAATGGCTACCATATTGAATTCCTTCATATGCAATAATACATTTTTTTCAGATTTATTGCTTGCATTTTCTGGACAATCATGTCATCTAAAAATCAATATTTTTATTTACATTTGTTATTATGTTGACTAGCACTTATTGAAGAAAAAATATCAACTGTGGTATGTACTCTTAGAAGGCCTCTTATGCTTTAGCAATAATTATGTTGTTGACCCTGAAACTACAAGAAACATTTATATCTTACTAAAAGATATATTGACATATCTTTTATAAAGCTATAAAAAAGATATAAATAGATACAAAAAGATATTGAAAAAGATAAAAAAGATATAAAAGATAAATTGATTGCTATCAAATGTCTTTCTTGATTCTGTCAAGTTGATGGTACCTTTTGGGGATATTTTTGACAGTGATTTGATGAATTGTTCTAATAGTTTTTCTATCTTGCAATTATTTTTTTCAATTCTTGACTAATTTTGGTAGTCATGAATTATTCAGGTAATTTACTCATGGATTCATTTTCTTATATTTTTAGAAGTTTTTCCTCCTTAGTCATAACTAACTAGTATATTGATGTGCTATCATCTTTAGATTATTCCAACATCTTCCAATATGAATTGAAAAAATATACAAATTGAAAACCTCTCCAGATTTTTCTATAACAATTTGATTACTACAAAAGATACTTTGTATAACCATTGTCAATTTGCCTTAATATTAACTTCAATTTGTTACTTTTTTTCTTTTCTTTTCCTTCTGTTGCTCTGTTTATTTAAATTTAGTATAAAAATCATGCAAGATCTTGTTAAAAGCCAACTTCCTTGTCTCACTCTTAAAATTCTTTACTAATTCTAAGATAGGCCTCACCATTTTAACCACACAAAAAATAATTCTGAACCAGACTGTAAACACATTGTTCTTTCAGAAAAACTATTTCACTTTTTTCAAGTGCTAATAATACCCTGGGCTCTGTAGGATATCAAACCTTTGCATATATTCTCTTTGGGACTTGTAATATGTACAAGGAAGAGTCTTCCTCTATTTCTATTTGGTGCTCTCCCTTACTACCTCCCTCTGAGACTGTCCTATTAGTCACAGAGTCCATGCATGAGTATTTATGATTATATTCAACTCTAACAAGGCAAAACCTGCCTGGATGTTCTGGTCTCAGCAGATAGGTTCAGTGGACACATGTTAGTCTCTCTGTATATCGTTGGTGAGTGTTTTCTTTGGAAAAGCTACATCTGGATGTCAAGTTAATGTACATAGCTCCACTGCGATTTCCATGTCTAAGAACGTTTCCCTTGGCATCATTTTTGTGCTTTTAAATTGGTGCATCTTTCTAACTCTCTGTTGGGTGCTCTGACTCCGAAGAATAAGGAAAAAAAAGGAAAGTCTCTCTGCATATTACTAGCAGGTTTCTCTCACTCTATTCCCACCACTACTAAAACTTAAAATGGGGCTGGTATTTATGAGAATTACACCTTTCCAAATATACATTACTGTAAATGTATTTATTTTTTCTAAAGTCATTGATATGCACCAAATTATGTCCCCTAAAAAGATATATTCAAGTCCTAACTCCAATATCTCATGTGACCTTATTTGGCAATGAGTCATTGCAGACATAGTTCAATTAAGATTAGGTCATACTGGAGTAGGATGAGTCTGTAACCCAGTACCACTCATCTCTTTATTAGAGGAAAATCTGGACACTGACGAAGAAGAAAGATGGCCATATGAAGACAGAGACAAAGACTAGAGTTTTATGGCCACAGTCTCAGGAACACTAGGGTTACCAGAGGCTGAAAAGGCGAGTGAGGATTCTCCTCTAGAGACTTAGGAGAGACGATTGTACTACCAACAACTTGATTTCAAACTTCCATAATTAATCCAGAGCTTGGAATTCATAAACCTCTGTTGTTTTTAGGCACCTAGTTTCTGGTTCTTTGTTATGGCAATCCTTCAAAACTAATACACTAATATTCCATGATGACGACAATAGCATTTCACGGTTATATGAAGTAAGTCCTTTAGAATTAAGCTCCAGGAGAGCCAGAACTGTATTTTGTTTTGTTCATGATTATATCTTTAGCATGTCACATGTTACTTGCAACCTATTGGGCATTAACTGTGAGTGACTGAAGGCCTGAACAAAGGGGTAGGGTAGTCTCTAGTTCTTTCTTTAGTATAAACCTTAGGACTCAGTGCATAACTCGTGTGAAGATGAAATGCATCTTCTTTCCTTTCTTAGATTATAACTATTTGAGGATGCAAAACCTGGGTTTGTAGTGAGGTCAATCCTTAGAAGTTCCTTTTTATTCCAATTTGATCTACTTTAAGATTAATGATAATTCCCTGCAGATTTTTAATTTTTTTTCAATTTTATTAACTTAGATTTATTTGTTTATTTGCTCTATCTCCCCATGATTTGATAAATATTTAGGAAAAAAAATTACATTATTTAATTTTTCCAATGTTGCTATGCCTTGAGAAAGGCAAACATCAACTTTACTATATAAAAAAACAGACTTTAATTCTAATAATTTTAGTGAGTTGCCTAAATGCATAGCTAGTACTGAAACACAACTGGGATGTTGTTCTTTCCATTACTTCTTTTTGCCTTCTGCTTCCTCATCAACTGATTCTTCATTACTAGGAGATTTCTAGGTCATCTATAAAATATTGCAAAAAACTATTGCAAACACCAGACCCACAGAGAGATAAAGACAAGTCTTTGTTTAATTCTGCTGTTGGATTATTTACTCTAAACCAGGTTCCTATTTACAAATATTCATTCCTAACTTCTGATAACTAAATTATTTAACACAGCAGCCATTCAAATGGAGCCTTGTGAAAAAAACTAAATGAATAAGGCTATAATCAATTTTGATTCTTGAAAAATTAGTTTCGCCAATCCATGCTCAAGTGCTTCCAAGGGCTTTCTACCCGACTTCCAACCTTTACTACATGCACGAAACTAAGTCCACTTTAAATACTACGACACCCCTCCTCCTACTTCCCAGCTTCTGTTTTGCCCATCCAATCTTCTTCATAACTACTCAAGCCTAACTTTCTCACCTCCTTTAGTTAGTAATATCTTATGAGGAGGCAGAGATTAATTCTGATGACTTTCATAGCATTCTCTTATTTTTAAAATGATATTTAAAACAATGTCATTTCTGGGGCATCTGGGCAGCTCAGTCAGTTAAAACAACCAACTGTTGGCTTCAGCTCAGGTCATGATCTGAAGGTCCTGGGATCAAGTCCCACCTCCGGCTTTGTGCTCTGCATGGAGTCGGCTCGTCCCTCTCCCTCCCCCTCCACTCTTCCCCCAGCTCGCCTGTGCTCTCTCTCTAATAAATAAATACATAAATAAATCTTTAAAATAAACAAGCAAACAAATAAATTAAATCATGTCATTTTTGGAAAGGGAATCCTGTTGGTATAGATATATATGATGACTACACACACATATATATATATATACACATATATCTGTATAAGTATGTTTGAATGTACATGAAGTGGAGTGCTAATCACGCATCAATTTTCTTTTACTATGGATAATGATGACAGTCTCTCAATAACTGCATTTATGCTCCTGTCACTTCCTGGTAATCGAAGTTTGCAGGTAGCTGGAGACGTACATGCTTGCGGTTTCCATGATAAAACACATTACAAGTCTGCCCAAGAGTACTTCTGCATTCAAGTCTCTCTTCAGTTAGAAAACGCATGTGCTCATGTGTAGCGCTCATTTGCTGGGCCGACTCTCTGCGCTCCTTTATTTTATTTTAAAGACTTAAAGGTAAGCAACCCCATTTAACTTAACTTTGTATGGTCAGAAAAAATAAAGCTAGGATAAGCGTAAAGGTACATTTTTTTTTCATCCTTTGAAAAGATTTGTCTTTTTATATGCCCACCCAACTGCATGAGTAGGGGGCAGGTGTAGTTCAAGCCATTAAAAAAAAAAAAAAAAAAGAAAGAAAGAAGAAAAGATTAACAGAAGAGAAGAGAAAAGGAAAAAAAAAGAGAAAGAACTGCGAACAGAACATTTACTCATTTTTATTCTAAGTATATAATAAAAAGTAGAAAAATATATAGCATTCAGGCTTGTAGTAAAGTGTTTGATATGTATTATATAACTTTATCACCACCAACCACCTCAATAAAAAGGTCAGATGCAGGGCACCTGGGTGGCTGAGTGGGTTAAGCCTCTGCCTTCAGCTCAAGTCATGATCTCAGGGTCCTGGGACCAAGCACTGCAGCGGGCTCTCTGCTCAGCGGGGAGCCTGCTTTCCCCTCTCTCTCTGCCTGCCTCTCTGCCTACTTGTAATCTCTCTCTCTGTGTCAAATAAATAAGTAAAAATCTTGAAAAAAAAAAGTCAGTTGCTTGAAGATCGTGTCCATTTCATGTCCATTTCTTTTCTCTCACCTCAACTCTACTTCTTCCCATTGCACACACACACACACACACAGAAGCCCGCATGATAAGCTGCATACAAGCGTGTGTACACATACATACATAAACATATATGCATGCATGCAAACACACGCATACATTCTGGAAGAATAAAGCCGTTAGCCCCAGAAAGGCTTATAAATCTACATTATATGACTATAGGCAGCAGAGCCCCACCACAAACGTAACAGCCTCCCAATCAAAACTCACAACTACCACCTATAAATCCCCTTTTCTTTTTCTCTATACTTTTTAAGAGGATATAAAATACCAGGTACTCTCTAATGCAGGCTGGAATAGTACATCCAGTCATTTTAAAACCTTCAAGGAAAATATAACAGGGCTCACACATCCCAGGATTGCTGGGAATGGCATGGTTAAATATCAAAGCCCAGTCTGGGGAGAAATAAATATGTATCTTTCAAGAGGAACCCACTGAGTCTCAAACAGTCAGGTCATGTTCAACAGATGCTAGTTCTCAGAATGAATCCAGAAATTACATGAAGACACTCAGGTACAGTGAAAGAAGCACCTTTTAATTTTATGTAATTATTTTCACCAATGTCATAAGACTTTAAATCAACACACCAAGCAGCCTCTTTCATTTTGTACTTATAGGGAGAATTCACTTTTCAATAATGGACAAAGCTCACTAAGACATACATATTTCTTTAAGATATTTTAGTACTTAGTACTTTTTTTTTTAAGATTTTATTTATTTATTTGACAGACAGAGATCACAAGTAGGCAGAGAGGCAGGCAGAGAGACAGCGGGAGGCAGACTCCCTGCTGAGCTGAGAGCCCCATGCGGAGCTCAAATCCAAGACCCTGGGATCATGACCTGAGCCGAAGGCAGAGGCTTTAACCCACTGAGCTACCCAGGTGCCTCAGTACTTAGTACTCTTAATTCAAGTCAAAATAACATATGTAACTTGGAATAGGTAAACTCTATTGGGCTGAATATATTTAAGGACAAAGTGACACAATTTGGATGGAGAAGGGAGAACAGTCACAAATAGAATCTCACCCTAGTTTTCTACAGAAACTGACATTTTCCCCACATTAGTTTCTTCATTTATTTTACTTCATATGTAGTATATAGGAACTAAGAGCAATAACAGCATGGACTTTGGAATCAGATTATATGTGCTAGATTATAAAATTTGCTAACTTTTATTTCCTTTTATTCAGTTATTACTTCTATTAACAGGGCTACTAAATGAAAGTTAAAGAAGATACCTTATATATGAGCATACAAAGCTGACAACTCGTAACTTTTTCCTGGTGTGTTGGTAATAATGAAAAAAGTTCCTAGAATAAACATTTATAATTGGAGTAACAATAACTATGAATTACTTATATCAATTCGATATAGTTGAGTCTCCAAAAAATATTTACTTGAGAAAAATAAGGGTATAAGGCAATAAATAAGTTCACTGTTTGTTTCAGAAAATTCCTACAGATCAATTTATTGGAGCCTACAGTCTGTTCACCTAGGCAAACACATCACTTATCTACAAAGCCTACTCATTAACACCTGCACTGTCTTTGAACTCATTACTCCTTAAGGCTTCGAAACCCTCACTTTGCTGTGTCCACCAACTCCAAATGATTTATCATGACAACTGACCATGGCAAATCCTTTCTTTTTTTTTTTTAAGATTTTATTTATTTGACAAAGATCACAAGTAGGCAGAGAGGCAGAAAGAGAGAGAGAGAAGGCGAAGCAGGCTCCCCATTGAGCAGAGAGCCCAACTTGGGGTTTGATTCCAGGATCCTGGGATCATGACCTGAGCTGAAAGCAGAGGCTTTAACCCACTGAGCCACCCAGGTGACCCTTGCAAATCCTTTCTTACCCTAAAGATCCCCTTTATACCACTTGAGCCCTCATTAAAAAAAAAAAACAAATAAATACCTCACTTCTAACATCATCTTCTGAAACACTGCTAATGCTTACTCACTAACTTCAAAAAGTTTCAATAAATTTAGTTTGGCTTCATTAACAAATATCTGGTAGCAGATCAATCTAAACAACAGAATAATGGGAATCATACTACATCTGCTACTCTAGAACTTTATGTTTACTTAAACATAGAAGATGCAGGCCTAGATCATCATTTTTAGTTACTACATGGTAATTCTTCTATATATTCCTTTATATTAACAATACACTATTTTTTCACAAATCCCTTACATATATAAATGGATGTTCAGGTTTTGTTTACTATAAAAAATCATCTATATTATCTAATAAATATAAATGACTAATAAATACATTTTCTACATTTTTCACTAAATAACATGTAAGCTAGATATGAAATTATTTTTAAAATATATGTATAGGACAAAGAAGATAGCAATAATCTAAAAATCTTGTTATCATCACACCGTTTTAATAGTCAAATAATGTTCTCCCATGGAGCTTTCCCAATACATTTTTCCCAGACTGTTTAAGGCAGATAATGAATGACAAAGTCAAAATATGTAAATACTATACTAGAAAAAAACAACTGTCAGTTTTGTCAGAAAAATTATCCAGAATTTAGAAATAAGCAATAGAGATTACTAGATGTTCTTTCAGTGGAATGCTGACTTCAACTCTATTTTCTGTGCAATTTTACAACTGTGAAGGAGCAGACATGAGTGCAAAGAGTTCTGTGTAATAGATAAGCAAAGGACTGCCACCCACTAAAAAAGGTAATTCAAAAGGTTAGAGTTGACGGCCCTGTAGGGTTTTCCGGAGAGGGATACTAACTTAGCAATTTAATTCTAACATTGCCTAGTAATACATAGCTTCTTAAATGTACTGTGGACCAGTTTTAAAGTATTACTGTTTTGCTCATTAATTAATAAGTTGAGGATAATTTTTGACATGTTTTCATTTTATATTTGTCTAAGGTACATATTTTTCAAACTTTTGAAAATTATGCATTAATATCTCCTCTTCAAATTAATAAGCATTTCTTTTGTCAGTATAATTTAAGTTAGTGAAATCACTTTGGACAACAGTTTGGTATTTATATTATAAAATAATCCATAGATTCTACAAAATCCTAATCACATCAAATACAGAATTTTGTGGAGCTTGATAAACTGATTCTATAGAGGTAAAAGATCAAACTAAACAAGAAGAATAAAGAGCAAATATTTGCCCTACCTGATATCAAGACTTATTATCATTTACTGCAATTGAGACTTTATAAAAGTGGCACAGAGAAAGACAAATTGATTAGTGAAATAAAACAGTTAAGAAATTGACTCATGTATATATGAGAATATTAATATATAACAAAGGTAGTATGATGGATCAATAGAAAAAACAAAGTATTCAATAAATGGATTTTTAAATGGTTATCCAAAAAGGAAAAAAAAGAAAAAGAATTACATTGCACTTCTATCTCATACTGTATGGGTTAAATTATGTCCAGACAGGTTAAAGAAACTTCTGAGTTCCTATTAAAAATTATAGTGAATGCTTTATTGGCCTTTGAAAAGTCAGGAGTCTTTAAGATACAAAAAGTAATAATATCATATTATAAAATATGTATAAAATATTTGTCTGGAAAAGCAAGAGTATAAATCCATAAATAACTTCCCTGATGGGTTCAGAACATTCATTTGGTTCAATTTATAAAGTTTAAATTTTAATTTTAAAGAGAATAAAAAGCAAATTCTGAATTAGGAAAAGATATTTAGATATAAAACCAAAAAAGGTTAAAAATCAAAACTATATGAAGAATTCTTAACAAATCGATGATTAAGAAAATAAAAAACATATAGAGGCGCCTGGGTGGCTCAGGGGGTTAAGCCTCTGCCTTTGGCTCAGGTCATGATCTTAGGGTCCTGGGATCGACACCCACCTCCCCACCCCCCCACCCCCCACACCCCACAACCCCCCATCAGGCTCTCAGCAGGGAGCCTGCTTCCAATCTCTGTCTGTCAAATAAATAAAAATAAAATCTTTAAAAAAAAAAAAAGAAAAGAAAGGAAAAGATAAAACATGTAGCCAGAAATTATGAACTGGCATTTTATAGAAAAGGAACTCTATTGGATAATAAACTTAGGAAGGAATTTTCAACCTCATCAGTACTCAAGAAAATGCAAATAAGACTACAGTAACATAATATTTTATATCTGTTTGACTGGAAAAATCAAGAATGACACATAATAATGCCAAATGTTGAAGAGAACATGAATCAAAGGATTGCTTAATTTGGTGAAGTGGAAGTTGGTGAGGTCACTTTGGTAAACAATTTTGGCATTATCTAATAAAATCGAATATTCATACATTGGCAGTTCAGCCATTCCACTCCTAGATAAATGTCATAGAGAAATTTACACACATGTACTCAGATGCATGTGAAAGAATGGTGAAAAAAAGCGCTATTTGTGAGAGCACAGAGAAAAACCAGAAGTAACCGAAACATCCACTTACAGGGAAAGGGTAAATTGTAGCATACTTGTGCAATGAAAGATGGCAGTAAAAGTTAATGAACTATGGCTATTTCAACAATATGAACGGATCTTAGTAACAGAATGCTGAATGAAAGATGCAAGTCTAAAAAGACTACAACATGTGCAGAATGGTAGGCACTTTAAAGTCAAAAATATCTAAAACCAAGCAATAACTTGTTTAGAGATATACAACTGTTAAACTGTATTTTTTAAGAGCAGGAAAATGATTTACCCAAAGGATACAAAAATACTGATTCAAAGGGGCACATGCAACCTCATGTTTATAACAGCATTATCAGCACAGCCAAATGATGGAAAGAGCCCAGATTACCATCAACTGATGATGGATAAAGAAGATGTATAGAAGCATAAAAGATAGATATAGATAGATAGATGAAAGAATATCCATTTTGGATCCATATGTCCATTTCCATATACATAATATGGAATACATAAATACACACACACACACACACACACACACACACACACACACACAGGAATATGACTCACCCATCAAAAAGAATGAAATTTTGCCATTTGCAATGATGTGGATGGAGCTAGAGTGTATTATGCTAAACGAAATAAGTCAATCAGAGAAAGACAAGTACCATATGATTTCACTCATGTGGAATTTAAGAAACAAAACAGATGAACATAGGGGAGGGGTTTAACCAAGAGAGGGAAATTATATGAATCAAATTTACCTTTTCTGCTATTTATTTTCAGATATACAACATAATGATTTGATATCTGCATGTACTGTGAAATAATGATCACAATAAGGCTAGATAGCACCCATTATCATACATATTTATGAATTTTTTTGTGAGGAGAACTTTTAAGATCTACACTCCTTGCAACTTTCAAACATGCTATATATTAATATGTAGATAAGCTATAATAAATATGCTACACAATATTATTAAGTATAGTCACCATAGCATATACTACATCCTCATGACTTATTTTATAGCTAGAGATTTGTAATTTTGATCACCTTTACCACAAATTCACTTTTTATTTCTTAAATTTTTTTCCTCTTTATATAGTATGCAAACAGATTATAAAATATACTACCAAATCTGAGAGACATTTTAGGAATTTTTTTAATAAAATTTATTTACACATGCAAAAAATGCTTAATAATTTGTTTCAACTACTTTAGTGAATAAATATTATTCTCTAAAACTGCATCATGTTAAGTACTATATAACTGGATATGGTAGACATGGAAATGTGGCACCCCTCACTCAATAATTGCTCATAATTTCCAGCTCTCAGCTGCTTCAGGGTATGTCTCAGCCTCAATGAGACACCCTACCTGGGTCACACCCTTCTCAGGGCAGCCCAAAACCCTAACTCCCTATCAGGATCTGCCTCTAGAGAAGTTAACCAGAGACATTGACCATTACTTTATTTAGATTGTTTATAAATTTAATGGTTCCTCAGCTTGATCAAAAAGCAAACAATTGATTATGATTAAATTGGCAACATATGGATAACATCAAATTGGTTTATCACAAGTAAGATTTCAAAGAAATCAAGGATTTTGCTTCTGACAATGTGGTAGAAGAGTTGTCCTATACACCCTCCCCAAATGAAATACACAGATAAACACACACACATGCACACACACACACACGCTACCACCACCACTCCACCCCACCACACCACTTTTTAACATGATGGCTTCACTAGTAATAAATAAAGGGAAATCCTTAGAAGCCAGAAAAGACAAGAAAATAAGAATCCAGCAAAGTAACCCAGCATTAAATCTGTTGTTCACCCTGGTGCTTTGATGTTGTAAGAGTTTATATTTTGACAGGCAGGAAACCTATTGAAGAAATTCCCCACAAGGAGCTCCACAGAAACCACCTCCCCAGAAAAAGAAAAAAGAAAAAAAAAAAAAAAGAATTCCTGAAAGAGAGCATCATGAGTGCATGAATGAAGAAAAAAATCCCTTACAGAAGAAGATGGTGAATGCACTTGGCCATCTTGGCCATGGTTCTGATTGGTATTGAAAGGAAGAGAGAGACACTCGGACTTGCTGTATTCATTTCCTAGAGTTACCATAACAAAACATCACAAACTGGGTGACTTAAAAGAATAGGAATTTAGTTTTTCATGGTTCTGGAGTCCAGAAATCCAATATCAAGGTACCAGCAGGGTTCATTTTTCCTGAGGACTTTCTCCTTGGGTGGCAGATGATACCTTCCCGCTGCGTCCTCAGAAGCATCCCAGCTGTGTTCAACTATCTTCTCTTACAAAGACACCAGTCAAATTGGGATAAGGGTCCACTTTAATGGCCTCATTTTAACTTAATTACCCCCTTTAAAGGACTTTTCTCAAAATACAGCCACTTTCTGAAGTACTGAGCTAGATGGGCTTCGACATGAATTTTGCTGGACACAATTCAGCCATAACACTTATTAACAATAAGCCAGAAATCAGTGATTCCAATTCCTCACCTCTTGTTCTCTCTTGAACTTATTCCACCCCACCACCAACCTTCAAAGATCTCTGGTGATAACTATTTGGCACAGAAATCAGGTTTCAGTACTCCTCTCATGTACCCTATCAGCATTCAATGTAGCTGATCACTTCCTCACCCTTGAATCACTTTCTTCATTTGCCTTCCAATGCACCATTCCTTTGGTTTTCTTCCTACTTTACAGTTTACCCCTTGGGTGAGTCTCCTTGGCTGGTTCATCCTCTTCTATTCTTAAAAAATCGGCCTCTCATAACTATACGCAAAGTGCAATTCATCTTTATGCCCAAGATTGTCAAATTTATATATCCAGCCTAGCATGTCTCCCAAACTCATACATTCAACTGCCTAGCCAACCTTTCTACTTGGATCTCTCTAGTGGACATCTCCAACTTGGCATGACCAAACCAAGCTTCCTAACTTCCTTCCATAAAATCTCTCAATCTGAGCTAATGCCAGCCTTCTGGTGGTCAAGACGAAAGTCATATAAAACAATATATGAATTCCCTTTTCACTTGAGCACATATTAGTATTGTTCTCTAGAGTTCCTCGAGTAGTCACGAAATCAGTTAGCCTAAGAAAGAAAACAAACAACAACAACAACATAAATAAATAAATAAATAAAAAATAAAAATAAAAATAAAGAAAACAAAAAAATGCTTGTAATGAACATGTTCAGTCAACCCTAGCTTGCATGAATGGACCTACAGATGATTTAAACTTGTCTTCAGGTTAAAATCTATTTTCTAAGGCAAGTCACAGAAAAACAAACTTTCAGTGATAAATAGGAATATTGAACCCAAATGGAAGCTCCATTCATGTATCAATTTACAAAAATAGCTACAAAATATATCACACCATCAAAAGCACTGTGATGTGCAAAGTCTTCTATTCTAAGGCATGACCTTTAATTAGATATGACTGCAAGAACTGCCAGATTGGATCCCTACTGTGAGTGATGTATAGTGACACAGAGGGAAGTATTGTAAATGAAATAACCACCCACTTTCTTCTTCCCATCATCCTGTGTCTGAGAAAAGAAGGTACTCTGATCTACCTGCTAATTTTCTCAATGCTTACTCCCTCCCTTCCCCAATTAATTACAATTATGGCATCCAGGGTTCTATAAAAATTCAGAATGGTTTAAGGGAGAATAAAGTTTGTCCTTGAACAGTTTCTTAAAGCCACATTAAACCTCAAACTCCTCTAAAGTGATATTAACCAGTTTTTGCTTATAATTGTTTGCCCACTGCCTAGACTATAATGGATGTTCACTAATATACATGGAATTAAAAACTACTCAGCAGTAGTTGCTTCTAACACCCTGTTAGCATCCAAAGTTGACAACTATCAGCATGCAGGGGCTGACAATCTGTGGCTACTGCCATCTGGCATCTATGCTGGGAAACAGAAACTCCCGAATAACCCTGCTCCAAAAGGAAGAACATATTTGTTAATTCGAAAATGCATGCTTCTGATTTGCTATGGATGACATGAATACTCTGGCATACCATAATTCCTTTTTATTTCCTCAACCAGACTTAATTTTCATACAAGTTACTGGGCTTTTAGATAGGTGAGTCACTACTTTTCTGGTTTTCTTTTTTTAAAAAAATTATTATTTTTTAATTTTTATTAACATACAATGTAGTATTTATTTCAGGGGTACAGGTCTGTGATTCATCAATCTTACACAATTCACAGAGCTATTTTCAATAAAAATATTCAACTGGCCCTTAAGAAAAATGAACAACCCTTAGATTGACTAAGATTCCATTTGCCTTCCTCTCTATGCCTTGCCCTGCTTCCTTCAGGTCTTGTTTTAGACACCACCTGAACTTTGCTCCTCACCCAAGTCTTTGTTAAATGACACACATGTATTTTTGCTTAGTGTACTCTATTCCTTTTCCCATAGACTTATTACAGTGTATGAGGTTTGACTTTTTAAGGGTCTCTGTCTTTCAAATGGACCTTAAAGATTAAATAAGTCGTTCTACGCCATAGCACACAGAACACAGATATGTAAAAGGAGGAAAAAAGATAACTTATAAAAATATATCATTACAAATTTGGTACATTCACATTTTGTAAGTGTGTACCCTCCTTGAGCAAAGTAGAAATGGCTTATCTTGGTGCTTTGCAGGAATAATGAACAAAAATAGACTGAATTAGACAGGAAGCTACCAAGAGCCAGATGGAATGCATCACTAATAACATCGAACTAGAAGCCTCACAAGAGTTGATTTGAGGGCATGTTTCTTGCTATCTGTCCCTCCAAAGCTGCTAGTAATAGCTTTGTTTGGCTCTCAAATTGTGAAGACAGGAACTGTATCTCAGTTTGATTGTGTTTTCAGAACCTAACACAATGTCATGTACACATATTAGGTATGCAATATATTTGCTGAGTGTTGAATGAGTTTTGCTATATAAAAGTTGGCTTTTTGATCTTGTTATTTACATTCTTATCTGCCAAAATCATTATTGTCAACTTTAAATCTCTTCAGAAGATTTTTCTAATTTTCTATCACCCCTTCTTCATACATTCTGATGTTGTGTTTATTTGGAACTCCTACCTAGCAATCTCCTTCAGCCTTCCCCTTCCTAGTCCCCCAAAGGAAGCAATAATAGGGCGTTATTTTCTTCTGTGTGGGAGAAAAGTACTATTGAAAAACTGTATTTTTTTTTCTTTGTGATACTTTTAGAATAACTAATGCACTTCACATAAATTACTGGTAAAATAAGGCTAAAGTGCACTGTGAATATTTACTTAAATATTTACTTAAATAAGTATATGTATAATATACAGCTTATATACTTAAACAACTAGTCAATTGTGTCTCTATAGCTATATTATATTATAAAATAAATGATTTCCATTTTATTTACTTCTATTGGACGTTTTTACATTTGAATATTTTCATTAAATCCAAAACCATCACTTTAGAAATTTTGCTAAAACATGCCTTTTAGAATCATGAAACTATTTGCCACTGAAATGAAACATGTAAGGTATCTCCTAGACCAAATAAGTGCTAAATTTCAATTATCCATTTATAAGAGGGAAACAAAAGTGAGTACAACCCATTTCAAAGAATAAATGAAATAAAGCCGCAGTAGATAACTTAGTCTATTCTAGAGATTGAGCTTCTTGACATAACCCGTGTCTCTGGTTTAGGAAAACTGAAAAATATGGGTTTTTATGTTGTTGTCATTTTAAAGATTTTATTTATTTATTTGTTTGTTTGTTTGTTTATTTATTTATTTGCCAGAGAGGGCATAAGCAGGGGGAGCCGCAGGCAAAGGAAGAGGGATAAGCTGGGTTCCCACTGAGCAAGGAGCCATACATTGAGCTGGATTCCTGGACCATGTGATCATGACCAGAGCTGAAGGCAGAGGCTTAACCGACTGAGCTATCCAGGCGTCCCAAAAAATAAGTCTTAAAATACTACAAGAACATGAGGAAAATTCCAGGTCCTAGTTCACCACCATTGCCCATATTCATGGAAAGAAACTATGCAGAGTCTGTTTTAAAGCCTTTACAGCATTTTTGAGATGAAGATAACTTTACTAGCATCCACAGCTAAAGGAAGAACTACAGCATGATCCTTTCAAATGATCCCAAGGCTTGTTCGCAGAATTCTGAAGCCTGTCACATCACCTTCTAATCCCTATTACGAGGCCTTCCAAATGTAAAGCTGTTAGGTTTTTGTTAACAGACAGTCGTTCCACATTATAAAATAACTGATAAACTCAAGAATACTAATAGTTTGCAAACTTGCCTAAAATTTGGTACTTCTGAAAAATATTCATATTTCCTTGCTCATAAAAACTGAACAAGCATTAATTCACCATTAACAAGAAAGGTGTTCCTTATAAATAGAAAGATGCTGATGTGAAATCAAATCTGACTCTAGATATACCTTGTGAAAATAATTGAGAATCGATTATAATAGAATTTTCCCCTTAATAATAGAATCACATTGTCCCGCTTAAAAAGAAAAAAAGAAATGACAACAATGCTTGTAGTTTTATCCAACAACATACCACAGAAGATAAATGCCTCTATAAATTATATTTAACCAATATGGTCTTGCAGAAAGAATCTGTACTTGGTAATTCCATTTCAAACCAGCTTTCATTTTCTTCAGGCATATTTGAAAACTCTACATTTTTCTCTTATACTCCTGCTTGTAAATTTACTTCATGTCAATTCATGTTAACAAAAATTAAAAACTAATTTAAGTGGAAAAAATTTTAATTTAATTGTCCATAACTGAGTAATAGGTGTATTACATATAAAAGCTTAAAGATTAGCATATGTACACAAAAAGTGTTATTATTAAAGGTGCCAGCTATTTCTAATGCACCTATACCAAGCAACATTATAATACATGAGGAACTAGTAAGATTTGTGGAGTCATGAAGTTACTAAATCTTACATATTTATGCTTTGACTCTAAAAATTGGCCTGAACTGATTCAGTTGAGATGCCTGAACTGACTATATTGTTATATCACATACGATTCTTTGGTTTGCAACTGAGAAAAAGAATCTACTCAAAGGTTCATGTTAAGTCCTGAAAGAAAAAGAAGCAAACTTTTACCAGAATTTCAAGGAAAGCTTCCCCTGGGTCTCAACGGATCTGATGGTGTCATATACTCATCTCCAAATTAAACACTTAAGTCAGGGGTTGAAGTTCTCTGGCTTAGCCTTGGTCGTATTCTACAATTTCAAATTCAGGGCTTAGATTATAGGTCAGGTAAAGGAGGACAATGAAGCCCATGTAGTGAGAATGAGGAACAGGTACTTTTCCAGTGACAAATAAGCAAATAATGCCAGTAATATAAAATTACTGAAATCCACTAAAAAGGCAATATGATGTAGGATATGATACGAAATTTGTGATGCATATAGGATATCATGTAAAATAATGAAGTTCATATTAAAGTCATATATATTATTTTCAGGGTTAAGCAATATCTTCATGTTCCTGTATCTTAAATATCTTTATAATAACCAATACTGAAAAATGACATTAAAATTGCATTAGGATATTTCTATACTGGCATCCTATATTGAGGCAGTTCCTATTATCAAAATTTCATTTTACATATGTCTCCAGCTATAGATAGGACAGACAAGCAAATTAGAGCTTATTTTGTGTTAAATAAACTATCTCCTAACTTAGAAAAAAAATAATTTAAATCAAATGCCAAGTTTCAACTTTTATAAATGAGTGTTTTATTATAGGATCTTCAGTTTTTCATCTGTTTTATATTGTGATGGCTAGAATGCAAAAAGTACAAAAAGGTGATCAAGAAAAGGTAGCATGGTTTGGTCAGCTGCATTAAGGATTTCAAAGGTAATGGACAGCCATTTAAATAGAGAATTATTTCTATGTCTGTGGTTTTCAATAGTTCACATCAGCATAGAGATTGCACAAAAAGGGTAAAGATTAAATGTAAGAAAATCCCACTAGTTCAGAAAAAAAAAATGCTGTTAAAAATGAACTAAGAAACAGTTAGGAATTGAAAGAAGTCAATTTGATAATTTGGTCCCTGTGAAGAACACAAAGTCCTATGTGACTAACCGGATGTCTAGCTTAAGCATCTGATTTGATGACAGTGTCATTTAGTAGGAAAGCAAATATCAGAAAAGGACCAGTGATTCAGTGGTTTTTGATTGTTGGAGAAGAGTGAGTAGACCGATAGAAAA
Organism: Mustela erminea; assembly: GCF_009829155.1. Taxonomy (NCBI): domain Eukaryota; kingdom Metazoa; phylum Chordata; class Mammalia; order Carnivora; family Mustelidae; genus Mustela; species Mustela erminea. The sequence goes on along the minus strand of NC_045630.1, from coordinate 47,245,955 downwards.
TGACCAAATCAATCCCCATGGCATTTTCATGGTCATCTGTGGATTTTCGTAAAGCAGCAAACAATTCGAGTCTTCTGTAGGGCAAGTCCCCAGCTAAAGTTGAATAAGGTGACACTCTGCCTTCTCCTTTCAGCTCCTATACTTTTTTTTTTTTTTTTTAAGATTTTATTTACTTATTTGACAGACAGAGATCACAAGTGAGCAGAGGCAGGCCAAGAGAGAGGAAGAAGCAGGTTCCCTGCTGAGCAGAGACACCCCCCCCCCCCCCGATGCAGGGCTTGATCCTAGGACCCTGGAATCATGACCTGAGCTAAAGGCAGAGGTTTAACCTACTGAGCCACCCAGGTGCCCCATTCAGCTCCTATACTTTAAACAAGTGTTTTTTCGGGGCACCTGGGTGGCTCGGTCGTTAAAAAGGTGTCTTTTCCATGGTTTCCTTAGTGTCTTGTTTGCATTTTTGTGTGTGTTCTTTCTTGCTGGTGATTTCACTGTTTAAAATAATCCTCTAGCAGTAATGCTAAGGTGCTGTCTAGTGCTTGCAAATGCAAGGAGATTCTGATGTACCTTACAGAGAAAATACATTTGTAGATAAGCTTTCTTTAGAAATGAGCTATAGCATTATCAGATGTGAAGAAAAAGGAAGAGGAAATCCATCCATCTGTACATGAGCCTGCTCTGGGAAATGTTAATTTAACATCTACAGTGCATGATGGAGCTGTGGAAAAGATGAAAACTGGCTAAATTTTTGGATTCATAACATGATGGCTGATTAAAAAAAATAAAGTGCAGTGGACAACACCATCCTAAGGCTAAAAGCCAAATAAATTTATGACTACGTTATCCAGGATCAAGAAAATATGAAACCTTTCTGTTAGTTTTTTATTATTTAAAAAAAATACTGCATATATAAAATTATTTGGAATATATATATTAGGTTCTTTAAACAGAAACACACATAAAACAAAGTTATGTGTCGATCAACTGATGAAAATATGACCAGAGGCTTCAGGAATCCAATTCTGTATTCACTTAGGAACAACAGCTCCATATTCACTAATTCAGTGTTTTCAGAGGCTTGACAGCCTCTAACTAGTGCAAACAACCAGTACTGACTATATGTGTGTGTGCAAATTTATATAAATGTGATCAAATCAAACATTCACACACATATGTATATAATACATAAATAAAGATATTATATGAAGTAAGACTGCTCTGACCCTTGGTCAGAACCTGTCTTGTAATTCTATTTGGATGATTTACTGTATTCTTGACCATTCTTCAACCATAACCAACACAAAGGCACTTTGTGTTGCACTTGTCTTATACTTTTTGGTATCCCCCTCGTTGTGTCGGTGCTACAGTATATCCCTCAAAAGTTCCTGTTGAAAAGCGAAAGATCTTTTGAAATGGAAAATTATCTCTTATTCATTTTAATGAAGAAAGGTGGACATCATAACATTTACGAGAGCTGTTTAAAGCCACAAAGGCTTTAAGTGCACACATAGAAATGCATCACCATGAAGTTGGGTAAAATTACCTGAAATGTGTTCATAATTATTCACATGTAAGTAATGACACTTTACTAGCAAAACAGGATGATATTAAATCAATAATATTAATAATCTAGCAAATGTCCTGGAAATGAGGCCATTATCTTTACAATCTCAAGTACTTTAAAAGCTGCTTGAATTTCTTTTATGGGGAAGAGTATTAATAGGAAACCATTATTCCACTTGTAAATCAGCATGTGCTCCTTGAGAGTAGCATATATTTCCAGCATATGACAGATATATGTTAATTACTCAGAAGCTTTCATTTAAATAAAAAATACAGTTATAATTTGAAAAGTTCCAATTAAATAATTTAATGTGAAGTTGCTCGTACACAATTCATATTAAAAACTATATAAAGCATAAAGTTGAATTAATTTCTCACTGTAATCTCCAGATGTTAAAACTATTTCCTAATTTGTTTAGTTTAGCATTTGGCATGAAAATGTCCAATTTGGGGGTCAAAAAACTATTCAAGAAATCTCTTTTCCACCTGTGCATCTTCAACAGTTATTTGGCTCAGTCATTCTGTCATTATAAGCAAGTCATTTAGGAGGAACTTGACAACACAGGTAAAAATGAAATAAAAAGAAAAAACAATCCTCAACGACTAACATGAACATGACCAAAAGTATATTCAAAACTAATGAAAATTTTCATTTCCAAACTGAACTTATATTGCATTCATCAGTCATACCATTTTAACATGGGCCTGCTCTATGCTAAGCATGTATTTTTAAAAATGTAATATTACAAAAATTATTTGAGCTGAGAATTATTATCCTCATTATACAGATGAGATTGGTGAGGCTCAGAAAGTTCAGTATGCTGTCTGAGATCAAACTACTAGTAATTCAGGAAGTTGGGATCTAATAAAAGTACAATGTTACAATGAAAATAAAATGCATTTTGAAGACTTACTCTCCAATTCCTTATAATTTATCTTGCACACACACTCGATCTAAAGGGCTATAACTCCTTCTACACAAGAAATTCTTTAGAGATAAATTTTTTTGTAGGTAAAGATAAACAGAATTGTTTATCTACAAAATGTAGATAAACACTTTGAGCTGAGGTACACCCCCTCCACACTCAGTGACAGAACAAGACCTAAGCATAAGCCCAGTTCTTCAATCATGGATCTTGAAAATGTATCAGATTTCTCCTGCCATTTCTCCCTTACTTTTAACTTACCAACTTTCTAACCTCAACTGGATTTTGATTAACCACCTGTAATAAGCATTTTTGAAAAGAAAACCATAGAATAATCAATAATAGAATGGTAGCCATCATGTCACTAGTCTAATGATCTGCATAATCAATTCTATGGGAGAATGGCCACTTCCAGATGTAAAAAAACTAAAAGCTTATGCTTTTTATGTCAGAATATCCTGTCTCATTTTCAAACAATTTTTCAAGTTGTTTAGTACATCAGTGCTTTGATCAGTGTAAATCCACAGAGAGACAGATCCTTTGGATTTTGCATAAAATAATATTCTCTGGAGAGTGAGAAGAAGATGTAGAATTACTCTGAACACACATTTACACCCACTATTACAATCCTGGATAGCCCCAAGTATTCACAAAGGCTACAAAGTGCTCTGTAGACGTCACTAATTTTATTACCCTTCGTTTTCCTCTGAGCACAAGAGAAAATTCTAAGCTGCCATTATAATTGCAAAAACAAATTAAATGTGAGCTTTTCCTCACATCTCTCAGAGTAATCATCTTTCTGTTCAATCAAGGATCAAACAGAAATGGCATACATTGACTTCTAATTTTCTAATGATATTCAAGCCAAAGAAAGTGTTACCGACTAAAGGGCCAATAGAAAATGTGATAAATCTTTACTCATTATGGGTTATTACCCAAACACTTACTTTACCATAGTCCATTTAAAGAAAAAGCATTTTAGTTTTAAGTGCTGATGATAAAAAATATAATCATTAATGGAGTAGAGATTTATCTTCTGTGGGAGTTTCCTTCTTGCTAGCTCATGACTGCTTGTCAGTAATAAAAATTGGCTAGCACTTCCCTTGCTCATTAGGTAGAATTATTCCCTTGAATGCTGACATCGATGTATTTGTAACAACCCCATCTGCAAGGCTGGCAGCCCAGTCTTCAATGTACTGATAAAAGGAGCAGAAGTAGAAGTAGGCATTTTGACAGAAAGCTATTGTAGTTAGTCAAAAACCAGAAAATGTTGTGCATGAGATAATTGTGCATTTGATTAGCCCATACCTTTCATGTTTACCACTATGCTATACAAAAATTTCCTAGTCTTGAACATGTATCTTAAATAATGTGACTGAACGGCTTTTTTTTTTTTTAGAAAAAATGTTGAGTATAACATATTCAAAATAACTTCCACTTAAGTAATAATGTTAGAGAAAAAATATTATATTGAATTAGAGCATTCTGATAATTATCTATAGAGGGCATATACTCAATTATATATATTCATATTATTCTAAGGTACATATTCAGTTGTACTAAAGTATCTCAAAAACTGCTTAGTTAAATATTAACTAAAGAGAATTCTTGGAAATGTTTATCTCTGATTGATCACTAAAGTAAATATATTTAAAAGATGAAGTATAAGTTCACTGAAACTAGGATTACTAAAAATATTTTATTTTGGATGAATAAACAAAAGCAAATAATGATAGTCTTAGGTCAACAAAAACATTCACTGTTTTCATTATTTCAATCCCTTGATACTATAGCCTACCCTCTTCTTGTATCCAATACCTTTTTCTTGAATCCGATATTGATGGCTGAAGTCGTGGAAAAGGAACAAATGTGGACCCGCAAGGAACTAGCTGTGGAGACATTATGATCTTCTGCTCGGGTATTTGTTCAAGAGAATGAAATTTGTCTACAGCCACAAACTCCTTTCATCCAGTTGCATGGTCAAAGGAACTGAGTCCTCTTTTTACCATTACTTTGGAAAGATTTTATAGGATGTAAACATTTCAGCTCCAGCAGCTGATTCTAATTTCTTTAATGCTATCTTTGATTCAGCATTGCTTGACAGACTATTACGGAAATGTCGATGATGCAGGAAGACCAGCGTACTGGTTAACATGATTACTTTGCAGAGCACTGTGCATTCATTAATAGCAAATAAGTTGTTACAATATTCCTCTCTGCTTCTTTCTAAAAATCTTTTATTTATCTTTATTTAGTCTCAGGATGTTTGGTGTTCAAAATACAGAGCCCATCACTTGTTTCAGAAAATATAACCCATAATCTTTTCTCTAGTAAACAAAATCATATGTTAATTTTAAGGAAAGTCCATGATACTGAGACCATGTCTCCCAAACACACAAGCCTTACAACTCAAAAAAATATGAGTGAGTGATCATGATGCAAACAACAAGGGCTTTCTACAATTAAAAAAAAAAAGTATATAAAATAAATGTTAAATCCTGAGAAAACACTGCTGTTTAACCCTATGAAATGGCTGACATATTGAGGAACACAGTGAGTGCAGAGAAGTTTTCTATAGGCATTAACAGAAAAGGCAGAGCATATAAAAGAAAGAAAATATATGCATGTGTGAACTAATAAAAATGTATAAAATGTGTAGTCTCAATAAGGGGCAAAGAAAATATTAGGAAGATATTAGCAATCTGTATAATAACAATGGTATATGGCAGTGTATAAACTTCTTTTGTAGCCTTATCATGATAAACAACTTGTAGCCTCTCATTCATAATAATCTTGTTCTGATTGTCAAAAATCAAAGCAAGGTAACTACCTAATTATAGAAAGCAAGATAAATAATTTTTGATGCATGAGTAGTATGGAATAGTATGCAATCATGAATGATGGAAAGCTGTTAAGTGGAAAAACAACAAGTAAATAAATCAAAAATCAGGTCACCAAACACTACTGTGGTTTGATCCTGCTTGGGTAAAGCCATACTTTTAAATAAACAGGGGGAAAAATCTCAAATATTACATATCAAATAATTAGCAATGGTGAAATTATAAGGTTTTTTTTAAGTTTCTGGGGGTTATTATTAATCAGTATTTTCTAACTTTTCCATAGTGACCATGTATTACTTAGGTAATAAAAATAAAACATTAAGATAATAAGATATGCCATCTGTACCAAGTAACATCGCTTCCACAAGGTTTAACCATCATTTTACTATCTAAAAAGCTTATCCTTTCAAAATTACTTTCTGAATGTCATTTACAAAGATCTCAATAGCTGTTCTCTGGTGCCATTAGGTCATTTCAAAATATGTCATGCTAGAAATCACAACATACTCCAATTCAGAAGTGAGAGACTCTTGTCCTAACTGCGACTTACTAATTAGTTCAGCCAATTAGACTTCAGCCTCTTGCCTCTTTCCTGGGGTTATTTGTAAAGTTCAGACAAGAATTTTGAAAGGCCAATTATTTACTGTAAATAAAGATTTTATGGAACACAAGTTTTTGACCTTATCACCACCCAGGGATCAAAAACCATATCATCTAATATCCTCACAACTTTTATTCTTCTGCAGAGTCTGTGGCGGTTGCTCCTTCCATTCCTTCAAACGCAATCTGTGTACTTGGAGATTTACAGCTTGGGAGGCATTTTCTTTAACTCAGCTGAGCTGGGCCCATTCTTTTTTACCAGCCTCATCAGGGAAAATAGACCCTTGAGTGCTCAGAGCAGAATCCCCAAGCACATTTCCAGAAGGACAAATTGCCCCCTGAAGATTATAATGTTAAAGAACATATACAAACTTCACAGCTACACAACTTGCATTTAAATTCAGCTCTAAGACTGCCTGGCTGTGGGGCTCTAAAAGAACTCAAGGTATTTCACTGTACTGAGATTCACAATTTCTTCGAGGTGGAGAAACGGTGATGGTAATTTCAACTTCCTAATATGAGCAAGAAAGAGAAAGAAATAAAAATGCACAGGAAATACCTAATGTGGAAATTGACACGGAGAAGACTTTCAATTAATGTTTTCTTTCTCACACATTTAGTAACTGGTATTCTTATGATAACCATTATTATCACATAAGTGTGATAAAATTTCACCCCCAAAGCAAACAGACATTTCAGTAAGCTTCACAGTATTATCTCTGGGAAATGTGGATTTGTGATAAGTTTATTGAAATAACGAAAACAGCGCAAGAGCCCAGTGATTATTTCAGCAGGATCTCTAGTTGGTCTGGATTGTAGTAGAGTCTCTCTCCGTGAAGTAATCAGAGATGTCTTTATTTCGGCAATTTAATGTAATTAGACTAGAATGGCTGCTGGTAGAAGTGAGAAAAATGAAGACTAAAGCATTATTTCCCAGCATTTGGAAGGTCCATAAAGTGGTGACTGGGAGTACCTGGATAGGCTTATCCGTGCATTAACTTTCTTTCTCTTGATTCTGCAGAGCCTTAAGCAACTCAAATCTGTCGCAGGATACAAAATCAACATACAGAAAGATTCATTTCTATATACCAATGATGAAGCAGCAGAAAGAGAAATCAAGGAATCAATCTCATTCACAATTGTGCCCAAATCCATAAGATATGGAGGAATACACGAAAGAGGTAAAAGATTTGTACTCTGAAAACTATAGAACACTGATGAAAGAAATTGAAGATGAGATAAAGAAATGGAAACACACTCCATGGTCACGGGCTGAAGAGCAGCTATTAAAATGTCTATGCTATCCAAAGCAACCTACACGTTCAGTGTAATCCCTATCAAAATACCACCAGCAATTTTCAGAGCTAGAACAAACAATTTTGCAATTTGATGGAACCAAAAAGACTTGAAATAGCCAAAGTAATGTTGAAAAGGAAAAGCGAAGCTGGAGGCTTCACAGTTCTGGACATCAAGTTATGTCACAAAGCTGTAGTCATCAGGATAGTATAGTACTGGTACAAACACAGACACAGAGATCAATGGAACAGAGTAGAAAACCCCGAAATAAACCTACAACCATATGGCCAACTAATCTTTGACAAAGCAGGAAAGAATAGTCAATGGAAAAAAGACAGCCTCTTCAACAAATGGTGTTGGGAAAACTGGACAGCAACATGCGATAAAAAAAAAAAATGAAGTTGGACCACTTTCTTATGCCATACACAAAAATAAATTTAAAATGAATGAAAGACCTAACTGTGACAGGAAATCATCAGAATCCTAGACAACACAGGCAGTAATCTCTTTGATATTGGCCATAGCAACTTCTTACTAGATATGTCTCCTGAGGCAAGAGAAACAAAATCCAAAATAAACTATTGGGACTTCATCAAAATAAAAAGTTTCTGCACAGTGAAGTAAATAATCAACAAAACTAAAAGGCAACCTATAAAAAGGGAGAAGATATTTGCAAATGACATAGCTGATGAAAGGTTAGTATCCAAAATCTATAAAGAACTTATCAAACTCAACACCCGAAAAATAATCCAGTTGAAAATGGGTAGAAGACACTTTTTCCAGAAGACACTTTTCCGGAAGACATTTTTTCCAAAGAAGGCATCCAGATGGCTAATAGACAAATGAAAAGATATTCAACATCACTTATCATCAGGGAAATACAAATCAAAACTACAATGCGCTATCACCTCATCCCTATCAGAATAACTAAAACCAACAATACAAGAAACAAGTTTTGGTGAGGATATGGAGAAAGAGGGACACATGTACACTGTTGGTGGGAATGCAAACTGGTGCAGCCACTCTGAAAAACAGCATGGAGGTCCCTCAAAAGGTTAAAATAGAATTACCCTACAATCCAGCAATTGCACTACTAGGTATTTGCCCAAAGGATATTAAAATAGTGTTTCAAAGAGGAACACGCACCCTATTTATAGCAGCATTATCAACAACGGCCAAAATAGGGAAAGATCCCAAATGTACATCGACTGATAAATAGATAAAGAAGATGTGGTGTATATATACACGATGGAATATTACTCAGTGGTTAAAAAAAAAAAAAAAAAAAAGAAGGAAATCTTGCCATTTCTAAGGATGCGGATGGTGCTAAAGAGTATTATGTTAAGCAAAATAGGTCCATCAGAGGAAGACAAATACCATGTGATTTTACTTATACGTGGAATTTTCAAGAAACAAAACAGATGAACACAGGAGAGTAAAAAAGAGAGAGAGAGAGAGAGAATCCAGGAAAGAGACTCTTAACTATGGCGAACAAATTGAGGATTACTGGAGGGGGAGGGGGCAGGGGGATGGGTTAAGTAGACAATGGGTATGAAGGAGTGCACTTGTGATGAGCACAGAGTGTTATATATAAGTGATCAGTCACTAAATTCTATACCTGAAAGTAATATTACACTATATGTTAACTAACTGGAATTTAAATAAAAACTTGAAAAAACTAAAATAAGAAAATTAAAAATTAAAAAAAAAAGGAAACTCAGATTTGTGATTCAGCTTCCTTTACACAGCACTACATAGTGAAGTGAGGGTTTTTTTAGTAAGCATGTCTTCATTAGTTTTTTCTCCCCTTTTGGGAAAGGGATGTCCTATCACATGTTGGAATTTATTTATTTCACAGGGATAGCAAATGAAGATCAACAGAAATAATATTCTGATTTAAAACTTCAGTCCATAAAACATCTTTTTAAAACATCAGAGTTTGGGCTAACAGTACATGTTGCCAGGAACAACTCATTCTGACTCTGAATAGTATCATAAACACCAGCAGTAGCCAAGCAAAAAACAGGGATAAGTAGGTGATTCGTTCAGTTTCCATGTAATGTATTTGGACATCATTTGAGTTTCCAGGACTAACATCAACAGAACCATTCAACAGCTAAGTTCATTTTTAAACTTAACATCCTGGAACTCTTTAACATTTCCAAGCACAATCTTGGAAGATGAGTCGTATTAACCAGAAAAGAAGGAAACTGTTGAAATAAACAAGAGAAAAGACATATATAATCCTTGAGACCATATGCTTCTTATTCCATCATTGAATTTCCATCATACCTAGCAGAATTCAATGTGCATAATATTTATTAAATGATATAGAAAAAAATAGAAAATTGTGACTATGTTGCAATTCCCAATAATTTACCAACAAGAACATACTTTTTAATGTATCTAACGATTTCCTATAGTTGAGACAAAGTCAGTTACTTCCACTCTCTATCTGAACTTCTGCATGTTAAAGGAATGTTATATAGGATAATCTTTTACTCTGTTAATGTGCTTTGATAAATAATCAAGTTATTGATCATTCTTATAAACCAAGGATTAAAACCATAACAAAAAGCATTATAACTTAAACTTATAACAAAAAGCATTGCAGTGAACTAAAGTGCTCAGACAACTTACTCCTCCATTTGATCCTAGAAACACTGCTTCCTCCCAAGTACACTTTGGGATTTTATAATTCAAAATTTACCCTTTCTCAAGTAGCAATTCAAAAGCAAAGGAAATTCTCAAATAACCGACACACACAGAGACCTCTGACAGGTCACACTATATTTCCATTCTGTCCCTGGGCAAACCAAGAATTATATAAATGGTATCATGAATAGAATGTGTATTGTCAAGTTAGTGACAAAGTGGGTTATCAAAGATATCACAGCCCAATTTGGGTATTGCTTCACAACTGCTAACATCTTCTAAAGTATATAGTATTCATTTTCATGCTAACAGAATAGTATGAGAAAAGCTACTGTTGTAGTGAAGCTCTCTTTCAATGTTTAACAATTATTAGCTTTCTCAGGACTCTATGTATAACAAGAAAATTATCCCTCAACTACAAAAAGAGATCATGATCCTTATTTCTCTGTGGAAATGTCTTCATATCTTCATGTCTCATAACTAGAAGAATCATTTAAAAAGAGAAATATGATGATCCAGAAAGAAGTAGAAATAAGAGCCAACTGTACTAACATTAATTGAAAGCACTCTTGTGGATCAAAATGCATTTGGAAACTTTGCAGTTTCTTCCATCCTTAGAGATGCTTAATCTCCCCACCTATAAAATGAGATTTGAATAGTTTCCTCCCTGGTCAGAAATCTAGCATTTCTTTCAATCTATTCATGTGGAAAAAAGAATCTCAACTTGGTTACATGAAGCATTTATTCATTCATTCAGTAATTTTTATGCCCTCTATTGTGCTTGGCATCATGTATAAAGCAGTGAACAAAAGAAAAAATAGCCTCTGCTCTCACAAAGCTTATATTATAGTCAGAAGAAAAAAAATGAAAAACAAAACCATAACAATAAATGGTCAATTACCTATTGGAATAAATGTTATGAATACAAAGCCCAAGACACTGAAAGACTGGATAGATTGAATAGGTGGGAAGCAGCAAAGGCCTCTCAACTTGCACTATATTGCCTGGACCAAGGGACTTATCATCTCATAGGCAGTCAGCCCCAAAATAATTTTATTAATTGAAAGTGGGCTTTCATTTGCAATCTGAGATAATGCATGATATATGTCATTAAGGTCCAGTATTCTTGCACTCTGGACAAAAGCTTGGAATGTGATGGATGCGGGAAAAAAGGAGAAAATTGTTTCATGTAAGATATGTGAGTCACAGAGCATCTGAGTGGCTCAGCCGGTTAAGCATCAGACTCTTAATTTCAGCTCACATTATGATTTCAGGATCTCAGGGTCATGCGATTGAGCTGAGAGTCAGCCTCTGCTCAGTTGTGAGTCTGCTTCTTCCTCTCCTCCTGGCCCTCCCTCAGCTTGCATGTGCATGCTGTCTCTCTCTTTCTCAAATAAATAAGTCTTTAAAAAAAAAAAAAAAAGATATGTAATTCACTATCTCAGAAAACCACAATTTGCAAAGATTGCCTCCCACAGTCAATGAGCGTCTATACTTCAATGTTGAATGCCTTTGATAGATAACCATATTCAGTACATTTATACTTTGCGAGAAAATCATAAATGGAGATACTGTTCCATGGAGTAAAATGATTTCTTACAAGACTATCAGGGAAATTGTCTCTGCATTCCAAGTACACAACTGGCTAGGTACGTTACTTTAAACTTTCTCATTTTGAAATCCTGCTCCAGGCAATAAATATGTGTAAGCCACAGAATTATTAACATGTATTTGCTAGACTTGGGAGACCAATTATTTGAGCTGATACAGAAATATCTGTGTCCTGAGATTATTCTCAGATGAAGAATAAGAAGGAAATGGAGAAACCAAGAATGTTATTGAGAACTAAATTAACATTAAGTAGGGAAAAAACATATTAAAAGAAAGCTCCCATCTTAGCCTTTATAATTTCTTATGGAAACAAAAAATGGTGCCTACTTCTTGGGCATTTGATTAAAAGGTAAAACATGGAGATGAAGCAAATTCAAAACCCAAACAAAAAAGGTTTCTACATTGTTATTGTGTAATAAATAGATCTTAAAGTCCACTGCAAGAAAAAGCTGACTATATTATAGAACAGACACAACTTCACGATTTCTCTACGCTGAATCATCTCAATGGAAGAGATGACTGTCAACCTCAATATGGAGGAAAATTCTGTAATTCTCCTACAAGAGATAAGCTACAACATGGACCACATACTACAGAGTATTCCAAATCACACACTTGCCTGTTCTCTATTTCTGATCCATGTTATCAAAGGATAATTATGATTAAATTTCCCTTCCCACACATATGATTTTAATGTGAACAAAGTCATTACCCTAACATTATGGTTTCTATCTCAACCATACTTCTGCTTGCTAAACATGAAGCAGTTGATTTGAAATTGCACAGGTTGAGATGTGTCACAAAATGAGAAGCATTGTAGGATGAGTCTGAGACACTACACCATGGCCTCATCTACGTAAGGCCGCTATGATGTGTTTCTCCCATGGCCAACCACTATCTCAATTTTCTTTAGTTTGGCTTCATTTTTTTATGGATGTTATTTATTTATTTGAGAAAGAGAGAGAGAGAACAAGCAAGGGGAAGAGCAGAGGGAGAAGCAGACTCCCCACTAAGCAGGGAGCCTGACACAGTGGTGGACTCCAGGACCCTTAGGTAATGACCTGAGCCTAAGGCAGATGCTTAACCAACTGAACCACCCAGGTGCCCCTAGTTTGAAATTTCAAGGATAAAATCCCAATTTTTCAATTGTTATCTATGTAGAAGTATTTGAATATAAACAATATTCATCTGAAGGTAGTATCTGTCACATACAGGAAGTTGGAAAACTGTAGAAGCCTAAATCAGTTAATGATCATTCCAATTTGAAATGACAATTGAAAGCCACTCTAACAAATATTTGAGAGAATGTAATATAGTTTGGCTCAATTTGGGCTCTTAAAAAAAAGTCCCTCATAAAATTGTTTTTGAATCATGCTCACTTTCTTCATATACTTTTATGACCTTGGTTCTGTTGGCATTGCCACCTTACTAAACAAAGGTGTTATATATAATGCAAGTGATAAGTAATTATGTTCATAGAGAACCCTAATCTGAAGTATCAATAACTGTACATAATATCAAGCTATATTAAAAATTAGGTTTTACCAAATTGTAAGATTCAATTTTCAGTAGACCATTTGACTATACTGATTATTCTTAAAATTTTCTGACTTGTGCTTATTATCCTAGCACCAACCAGTTGGAAATTTAATTTTAAAATGTATTAAAAGGATTAGAGCTGGAGAAATGAGGTATGTACTTCCATGAAATCCTAACTATTTGAATGAAAAATAAATAAATGGATTTGTACCTCTTAATCCCCCTTATCCATTAAGAGGTATAAACTTCCAGTTGTAAACAAGTCACAGCGATGAAAAGTAGAGCACAGGAAATACAGTCAATAATATTGTAATAATTTTGTATGGTGACAGATGGTAACTATACTTATCATGGTGAGCATGTCATAATGTACATAATTATTGAGTCACTGTGTTGTACAACTGAAACTAGTATATTGTAAGTCAGCTGTATTTCAATTAAAATTTTTAAAAATGGCTTGAACCTCTTCCTTGTGTTTTATGTGACACAGTTTTATATTTTGTGTAAGCAGAGGCATTTCATAAATTTCATGCAAAATAATCCTAAAGACAAAAACCAAATATAAATACAAACGAAAATTGAAAATAACTAATATATTTTAATAAAATTATCTATTTTAAACTTCTTTGGTTTATACTCAGATTCTTTGGTTACAAAAAGAAATAATAGTACAATTTCACTGAGGACTGATATAAGGATGTAAGTATATTCCTTTTCTTTCAGAAACAAAGTATACAGAAGATAGGCGTCGTTCATTAACTCAATAAATATTTGCATACATGACATGTATTGGGTACTGCATGGGTTGCTGGGAATGCAGTTACTTCACAAGGTATTTTTCAATCATTATGGCATGTATAGAAAGTGTAACTATTTATACATTGATATTTTTCAATAAACATACCATGTCCTAACTAGAGATTTCTGATTTATGTCTATAAATCTCAAAATATTAATATTTTGCAGTGTATAAAATTTTTTAAATTTAAGTCCAACTAATGTTTCCAATGATATTAATGTTCCTAATTTAGGATAGCATTAGCTACATTCTTGCAGCTGTTTTCAATTTAGCCACATGCAGTATTTAGTTTTTATTTTAAATAAACTAGGGGCATTTTCCCCTCTCATTTATCTTGGTAGTCATGAAGTAATGACTGCAACTCTTATCAATAAAACAAAATCCAACGGCATGAACTCAGTACTAGCTACTGCTTTAAATTCTGGAGGCAGATATGAAATAAATCATTTTCTCTGACAACTACAGGTCGTTTGGCTAATCTCCTAATGATCAGCCTTTAAACAATCACTAAAATTAAAAAAGCAGTCTGATCTCTAAAACTCTATGATTTGGAACCAATAATTTAATTATTCAATTACAGAATGCTCCTGTAAACCAGAGATTAACCCGCAAATCCCTAAAAGACTTCCAAAAATGTGTATTTCCCAGAGCTGGAGAGAAAATACTTTATGGCATGGCTGATAAGTGCAGAAGGTCCCAACCACCCAATTAATTAACATATTTCAAGCTATTAGTGCAAGATTTAAATAAACTTACAATTTAACCTTTTCCAAACAAGTGATATTAGTTACAATGGCATGCTATTTAGTTTTTGCTTTTACTTTAACAAGCCTGTTCAAATACTTTAAGGAACCCTTACATATTTTGAAATGATCTCTATGGAATAAATCAGTATCAATGAAGGTAAGTATAAATTTAAAGAATAATAAAGTGAATTAAAATGTTTTTGTGTTGAATTATATTTTAAAAATTAGAAAATTTTACTATCAACATTGTGACTGTAATTCAATATTGTTGTTGAATAAAAAGATCACCCTTAATTGTTTCTAAGTTCAGAAAAAGACTATGTACTTTAACATATTTTATAATCCCCATATAAAAGCACTTTATTCTTCCTCTAACCATTGTGAAAAACAATCTTCCAATATTGGTGTGTCATCAAATGTTCTGAACATCTGAGGATTCAAAAGGAAATGAACTGAAATTGCAAAATTAAAAATTGAATTATACATACAACTGCAAGACAGGGACCATATTTGAAAAAAAAAAAAATTACTCTGTATTTCAAACTCCATTTGCCTTTTTCCCAATCCAGTTCTCCTTAAGAGGAAGCTACGTGAAGTAAAATCACCAAGGTGAAAATTATGTAATGAAGATAAATATGAATTCAATTTTCCTGTTTATACCTTTGAGAAAATAACAGCATTGAATATTAACCAACAAGTTAAAAAACAAAACTAGAAACACCTAAACAGAGCAAAGAACTCGAAGTGGAAGCAGCATATTTATGCAGCTGAAAAATAGTTGTTCAATTCTAAAAACATGGAATCTGATAAACCTCTGTTAAACTCTACAGTCCACCTCTTAGAAAGTATATGACTTTGGGAAGTTTACTAATCCCCTTCTTCCTCATTACTCTATAAAACAGAAATAATATCTACTTCACAGAGTTAGTGACTAGATTAATTGAGATAATAAACAAAAAGTGTCTAGCACTTAACCATCATGCAACAATTGTTACATCTTCTTCCCTAACTAATATATGGAATAGGATGCATAAGACAAAAAAAAAGATATTTAATAACAGTATTTTAAATATATATAAGAAAAAATCAATTAGAAATGAAACTGTGTGGGAATCCAACATTATCTTGAGCCACATCAAGAGTCAGCAAATAGCCAAGGAGCCAAATCCTGCCCACTGCTTATTGTTATACAACCTGTGAACTAAGGTCGATTTTACATTTTTAAATGGCTAGAAACAAATTCGAAGAAGAATAATATTTCACAGCATATGAAAATTTTAGGAAAAAAAAAATTTCAATGTCCACAAATAAAGTTTTATTCAAGCTGAAATATGCTCATTCGTCTACATTTTGTCCATGGATGCTTTTAAATTACAACAGCAGAGGTGAATAGTTGTAGAAGAGAATTATGGCCTATAGGGCTGAAAGTAATTGCTATCTGGTGCTTTACATAGGAAAAATTTGCTGATCTCTGCTCTAGTGAGGAGGACAGCCTATCTTCTGCCATGATCTATTTTGCTACATTTTAGCCGCACTAATTTTAAGAAACTACTTTTTGGTTACAGAACATTTATTTTAATTATCTGATAATACACTCTACACTTTTAAACAAGCCATCTCCTATGAGATGAGAAAATGTTATGAAACTAAGAGTAAGGCTTAGTGATTGGGGGGACAGACGAAAACTGGCTTGAGGACAAAATTGGGAGAAAGAATTTCCACTACATTCTTATATAGCTAGTGATTATTAATATATGTAAATGCTACTTATTCAAATATTAAAGAAATATGTTTATTTTTTAAAGATGAGGTGATCAAACACTTTAAACAAATCATTTTCTCTAATCAAAAATTTGTGTATACAGTTTAATTTACAAAGGAAGAAATATAAAAGAGCATTCATAATTTTAAAATCATGATTTAAATGGTTAAGTCATTTATGCTGAGCCATAATCTGCCTAACTTACCTATGAAGAGAATATAGTTTCTAAACTGTACTTTCTGTTTAGTTAGAATTTCTTAATTACTTTCTATGAATTGACCCAAATATGCATTATTCTCCCACAGACAAAGCCAAAAAATGACATCAAGTCTTTTCAGACAAGAAAATGGAGGAACCTGAGAGCATTTATGAATATAAAACCTCAGAAATCACTAACGTGAAGTAAACGCATAGACATTTTTATAGAACTCTGATTTGCCAACAGGTAAGATACCAGATAAAAGAGATGGAGCTATAGTAACAGTCTAAGATATCTGAAAGTGGTTGGAGGAATCCAAACTCTGAACAACTTTCTACAATACTCCCTTCTCATGTAGTTTCCCTTTTGAGTTCTTCAACCTGTTCAAAAAAACAAAAGTTAAAAACAAATACCAAACATTCCCATGGAACGAAGAGGTTGGGAGGTATTTTCAAGTTCATTACTTCATTCCCTCAACCGTTCAACAAAAATATATACATTTTTTCAGTGCCTAGTAGGGGGACAATGCCAAGGTTGGTACTGGAGAAGCAACAGTGAAGAAAAAAGCTTTTGTCCTCTCATGAGGACAAGAAACAAAAGGTTTTGTTAACAGGTAACGAAGGGTGAGAAACTGCCAGTAAATGTTTATGAAACCAGATTGAAGGAAACATATGGAAGGAGCATAGAACCTGGCCCAGATTTCAGCAGTGCTCTCTTTGGCAGCACGTACACTAAAACTGCAACAGTACGGAGAACATCTGCATGGTGCCCGTGAAAGAATGACAGAGGTCAGTAGAGACTTCACTGAGAAAAATAATGAAGGAAGAGAGATCAGAGTGTAAGAGTCATCTAGAGAAAAAGTTAGTGGGACATCAAAAGCAGAAAATGTTTGAGACAAAGTATAAAGCAAAAACACTGTGAGATATTTTACATGAAGTTATAAATAGATAATAGAACTCTTTAGCAAATACGTAGGCAAAACACTAATTTTAAATATAGTTGTGGTGGTCTCGAAAGCTGCTAACTTAAAAATTCTTCAAGGGAATTCACTAGACTTAGGCTACATGCATAAGAAATTTAGCTCATGATTTAATTTGTAGCTTCCAAACAATTATATTTGATATGTAGATAATTATCCCATCTGTCTCTTGGCAATATCTTAGAGAATTAACATTTTAACATACTGCAATTGTGAGGATTCTAAAATCAGAAGACTAAAGTTTAATCTCAGTAAAATGCCTTGTGTACCTCTCACGAGGTATTATCAATCAGAAGTCTCTTCTAGTAGAACCACAGAACTATAAATTCTGTCAGACTAAATAGCAAAAATAAAAATCACATTCACCACCATCTTAATACCCTCAAAGAAAAATCTGTGAAGGTAAAAAAAAAAATATTGGGAGATAAAAGGAGTCTGAAAAATATCAAACTTAATTTAAAAAATTGTACAGTATAATCCTTAACTTGTAACTACTTTATCTTTGAAGAATCATCTCATGTAGGAAAAATGGATGTCCACTATAATTTTCTGGATAGTTCTTACTGAATGATGTTTGTAATATTTCATAATTTAATAATGAGACCCCTTACATACCTAAAAGAATGGCCACAATAATAAGAACTCAACTACTAGTCTTTGGTGCTTGTGGAAAACTGATTCACTCACACATTGCTGATGGGAATCTTAGTGGTACAGCCACTAAGCTGTAAACTTGGCTATTTCTTAAAAAACTAAACATGCAACTACTATGTAACCCAGCATTAGGCATTAATGTCAGAAAAATAAAAATTTATGTTCACACAAAAACTTCCACACAAATGTTCAGAGCAGCTAATCCGTAATAGCTCAAAGCTGGAAAAAACCCAGATGTCCTTCAGTGAGTGAATGGTTAAATAAACTCTGGTACATCTATAACACAGAATACTACACAGTAATAGAAACAACTACTCATACATGGAACAACTCAGATGAATTCTAAAGCAACCTAAACATCCAAGAAAGTTCACTGTATCAAAAACTTATAGTATGCCCACATAAGAGATCATATCACAAATTTTTTAAAAAATGGAATAACCTGATGCCTGGTCATGAACTTTCTTCAAGACTTCTTATAAAGTAAAAGAAGAAATGTATAATACAGCTATATAGTTACTATCGTTTGTATAAAGGAGAAGAAATATAGATACCTCCACATATTTGCTTCCAAATTTATAGAATGTTTCTCGAATATGCAAGAAATGGAAGACCAGTTAAACTGATGGTCTTTGGAAATGCAAATAGGGTGGAGGCAGAGATAGGAGAGAATTTTCACTCGATTCCTTCTATTCCTGTTTCCATAAGTTTTAAAATTTGAAACCATATAGATGTATTACCTATTTAAAAAATAAATGTTTTTTAAATTATATACATATACATATACATATATATATATGTATATACATATATATGTATATATATATATATATTTAAGCCCCTAATAACTCTTCTGAAAATTACAGAAGGGTTTTGATATAAATGTGATTCCAGTTGGTAAGGTGAAAAGGGCAATATGGGAAATCCTGGGTGTAGAAGTTGGAAATAAATTTGCCTAATATGTCACTGGTCTGGAAGAGAATTGCTGGTGTCAGAAATACTCCAATGGCTTGGGCATTTTCTTTGATATGATTCCATACCCTCAATGAGTAGGCTTTTCATCCTAATTTGTTTTCAGACAGAGTTCACTGGAAAAAGAAAGCCCTGAGCAGCATTAAGGCACATTGGCAGACTTGGCACTTTCTTGTCTCATTATACATGATCAAATTTGTTTTGTAATACAAATAATGTCTCCTGTGAGACTAAGCAGTGTGACTTTTCTCAGGACGTGAGCAGTTGAGAAAAAACTCTGGAATAATAACTGACTTCACAAAAATAAGAATATTGTGTTTAAAACTAGTTTATGAAATGCTTTTCTGGAAAAGAGAAAAAATAATCCTCATTATTAAGAAAAGATTAAAAAAAAATAAGACCAGTGGACTTTTCAAAAGCCAGCAGGTTTGGAAAACATAATTTGGTTCAAATGTGTTTATACTTTATCCAGGCATGCAAAGCTACCTGCAAAAGTTACAACTCTTTTGAATTATGAAATATTTCCCACAGCTCTAATTCAAAAAAAAAAAAGAAAAATTGAAAAATTGCCCAAGTTTAGATTTTTACTTTCACAAGAGGTTTTTGGAATCAAAAGAGAAGGCCTTGGGAGGTAAGAAGGATATAATTACGCAGCAACTATAAAACTAAAAAGAGAACAAGAAAAGAATAAAAGCACCTCTATCCACTTAGCTCCATCATCACCACCAACATGAAATGAATCACTGGGGCTGAAAGGAAGAGGGAACAGCATCAATGGGGATACAGAAATGGTACCGGGGAAAGAGAGCAGAGGTTGTAACCTCGGGAAAGCAAGGTCAGGCTAGGGAGATGGCTAAAGTGTCCACAATGAGAATGCATAATGAGTGACCGAAGATAAACCTGGCAGTAAGACTACACTCTACCTGGCTTTTTAAAATGAGTTTATTGTCCTACAATTCACATAGCATAAATGTTACATATTTAAAGTGTACAATTCAATGGTTTTTAGTCTATTGACAGAGCTATACAACCATCACCAAACCTATTTTTAGAACATTTTCAGCCTTCCCCAAACACTGTGTATTCAGTCACCCGTTAGCAGAGTGGCTCTCCATCCCATCCACCCCCCAGCCCTTGGCAACCACTAAACTGCTTCATGTTTTTATAGATTTGCTATTTATTGTATTTATTGAATACTTCATGTAAATGGCATCATATTATGTGAGATCTTTTTACCAGGCATAATGTTTTCAAGGTTCATCCATGTTATAGCTTGTATCAGAACTTAACACTTTTTTATTTCTGAGTAATATTCCTTTGTATAGATATATCATATTTCATTTATCCATTCATCTGTTGATGGGTATATGGTTGTTTCTCTTTGGGGGTTATTATAAAGCTACCATAAACACCCATGTACAAGTTTTTACATGAACATATGTTCCCTTTTGTCTTGAGTATATACCAAGGAGGGGGAACTGCTGGATCATATGGTAAATCTATATTTAGCCTTTCAATAAATGAAATTGCCAGGCTGTTTTCCAAAGCAGCTGCACAATTTTATATGCCCACTGGTAATATACAAGAGTTCTAACTTCTCCACATCTTCACCAACACTTGTTACTGTCCCTTTCAGCATGACCATCTTAGTAGGAGTAAAGTAAGTTCTCGTTGTTTTGATTTGCATTTCCCTGATAGCTAATGATGCTGAGCAGCTTTTGCTTACTGGCCAATTGTACTTCTCTTATAGAAAAGTATCTATAGAGATCCTTTGCCCAAATTTTTTTTTTTAAACTGGGCTATTTGTCTTTTGATTATTGAGTTGGAAAAGTTGTGTACTTATTTTAGATACAAATATCTTCAGTATCTGATACATGATTCAAAAGTTTTCTTCCATTCTGAGGATTATCTTTTCATTTTATGGATGATGTCCTTTGAAGCACAAAGATTTTTAATTTTGATCAAGTAAATTTATCTATTTTTTTCCCTCATGTCACATGTACTCCTGTATCATACAATTTATCTTTATCAGAGAGCAAACTATGTATCTTCCAAGAGAGGAAGCTTATGAGCTACATGTTGGCTTTGGGACATATGGACCTTCTAGGGATAGCAGCCAATAATTTGATATTTATATTATCAACAGATGGACACCTTCTCATAACTCTGTGTGTTTTCCAAGTCACCTCTGCCCTGTGGCCACAGCTCAGAATACTCATTAGGTTCTGGAAAGGAATGCTGGTTTTTAATTCCCAAAGGATTGTGAGAGTATAGAAGGCAAAACCTCTATATCAAAATCTAGAGAGTGATTAACTTACTTGTTACAAAATCTGTGTTACTTTTACTACTGGTTTGAAACAGAAGAAAAACAAAGAACTCTGAATACATAGAGACTTCCATTAAAAAAAAAAAACAAAACAAGTGAAGTGAGAAAGCAAAACAAAAAAAAATTTAAAATTATTGAAGAAAACTGTGCTGAAATAAAACTTAAATCTGCAACAATTATGGTACTCTATGGATGTTAAAAAACTGATAGCAAATAAGATATATTCTAGTAAAGTTATTAAACTTCATAGAAAAATAGTTTTACATACATTCAGTAAATTACAAGGGGTATACCTGAATTACAGTGATCTGGTATTTCTTAAAGCAAATAATATCTTAAAACAGTGATATCTACAATATTAAACAACAAAAGAATTATATATTCATGCAATTTTGCCTTTCAATAAAAAATTTAAATTAAATTAAATAACATACCTCCTCAAGCATGCAAAAAGTTACAGAAAACAAATATTCCTTAGAGTTTCTGGAGAGAAACTGAAAATATTTAATGAAATCCCTACATTTAAGAGATGAATCAAAACAGAGGCACCTAGGTGGTGCACTTGGGTTCTGCCCAAGTCATGATCTCAGGGTCATGAGATCAAACCCCGTGTGGAGCTCTCAGCTCAGCATGGAGTTTGCCTAAGACTCTCTCTCTGTCTCCCTCCCACACTCTCTCTCCCTAAAATAAACAAAAAAATCTTCAAAAAAAAAAAAAAAGATGAATCACAATAAAAACTGAGGATGGGAGATGCTATGATAAGTACTACAGGTAAGTACAACCCTAAATAAGCTCAAACAATTATTGATATTATGGTTTTAGATGAATATTAGAAAAAATATTGTTTTTTGAAGAAATAAAATTGGGAGGTGGAAGTGTGAGGCAGTGCAATGATATTTACTTCCTCATCCTTCATTTGACAGATAACAGATGTCTACACTTGAATCGCATCCGTCCCATGACATCATCACATTTTATGAGACTTAAAATCTAGTATCTCTTCTTTTTTTAATATTTTTTAAATTTTTTTTAAAGATTTTATTTATTTGACAGATCGCAAGTAGGCAGGCAGAGAGAGAGAAGGAAGCAGGCTCCCTGCTGAGCAGAGAGCCTGATGCTGGGCTCAATCCCAAGACCCTGGGATCATGACCTGAGCCGAAGGCAGAGACTTTAACCCACTGAGCCACCCAGGCGCCCCTAATATCTCTTCTTTAAAGAAAAAAAAAAATATATATATATATGTTAAAGGGCTTCTAGGGACCAGGATCCAAATGTAGGTTTTCAACAAGGCCACTAAAATTTGAAAAACAGGTAATTCTATTTAGACACATTCAAGTATTTATTTTTTTAAGTTTTTATTTTATTTAAATTCTAGTGAGTTAACATACAGTATAACATTAGTTTCAGGTGCACAATACAGTGATTCAACACTTCCAAACAACACCCGGTGCTAATCACAAGTGCTCTCCTTAATTCCTGTCACCTATTTTACTGATCCCTTCACCCACCTCCCCTCTGGTAACCACCACTTTGTTCTCTAATTAAGAGTCTGTTTCTTGGGGCACCTGGGTGGCTCAGTGGGTTAAAGCCTCTGCCTTTGGCTCAGGTCGTGATCCCAGGGTTCTGGAATTGAGCCCCACATTGGGCTCTCTGCTCAGCAGGGAACCTGTTTCCCTTCCTCTCTCTCTGCCTGCTTCTGCCTACCTGTGATCTCTGTCTGTCAAATAAATGAATAAAATCTTAAAAAAAAAAAAAAAAAAAGAGTGTTTCTTGGGTTTGCATCCCTCTCTCTTTTTCCCCCCTTTGGTCATGTATCTTCTTTTTTAAATTCCACATATGAGTGAAATCACATGTTATTTGTCTTTCTCTGACTGATTTCACTTAGCATAATATTCTCTGGCTCCATCTACATCACTGCAAATGGCAAGACGTCATTTTTTATGGTGAGTAATATTCCATTGTGTGTGTGTGTGTGTGTGTATGTGTGTGTGTGAGTGAGTGTGTATCATGTCTTCTTTATCCATTCATCAGATGATGGACACTTGGGCTGTTTCCATAATTTGACTATTGTAGATAATGTTGCTATAAACATTGGGGTGCATATATCAACTTGAGTTAATTTTCTTAGGTAAATTCCTGATGGTGCAATTGGTGGATTGATTGGAAACCATAAAAATCCTACAGGAGAACATAGGCAGTAATCTCTTTAACATTGGCCACAGCTACTTCTTTCTAGATATGTCTCCTCAGGCAAAAGAAATAAAAGCCAAAATAAACTATCGGGACTTCATCAAAATAAAAAGCTTCTGCACGGTGAAGGAAACAATTAACAAAACTAAAAGGCAACCTAGAGAAAGAGAGAGGATATTTACAAATGACATATCTGATAAAAGATCACTAACCAAAATCTATAAAGAACTTACCAAACTCAACACCCAAAAAACAAATAATCCAGTTAAAAAGTGGGCAGAAGACATGAACAGACATTTTTCCAAGGAAGACATCCAGATGGCTAATAGACACATGAAAAGACATCACTCATTATTAGGGAAATACAAATCAAAATTGCAATGAGATATCACCTCACCCCTGTCAGAATGGCTAAAATCAACAACACAAGAAACAACAAGTGCTGGTGAGGATGCAGAGAAAGGGAAACCCTCTTGCACTGTTGGTGGGAATGCAAACTGGTAGTCACTCTGGAAAAAAGTCTGGAGGTTCCTAAAAAACTGAAGTATTTTTGTTGCTAGCCAAAAGCTGAGTTAATTTGAATAGGAACTGGATATTTCAACAGAGGTTAAACCAAGCAACATATTATAAAAAGACACAATAAATCTTGGAAAATGACAAAAAGGAGAGAGTTTGGTAGGAAATCTCATGGGCCTTGAGGCCTCTAATATATTAAGCAGAAAGAGGATGAGCAAGACAGAGGACACATTAGCCACAAAATGGAAGCCAAAGGCCCTAAATGCAGACCTCATGAGTTTACAAATGTTCTAAGATGTCTATTCCTTTCTCTGGTCAGACTAACTAGGGGTAGAAATGGCTATTCTGATTCAGCCTTATTGGTTTACAGAGAGATTGAGAACCAGCAAAGGTAAATGGTTGTGTGTATCTAGCATCATAAAGAGACAAATGAAACCCAGGTCTCAATTTTTTTTAGATATACCACTTGATTTCTCTGAAACTGCTCTCTCAATACATAACAGCAGAAAATTTATGGCTATGTTCTTTAAAATCAGTTTATATCTTTCATGTATGTTCTCTGTATGTTCAAAATCTTTCTTAGGGGTAGAGAAGGATATCTATCTAATTATATAAAATGATATATGTGTTATTCCTAAGATATGGTTCTAAAAATACCAAACCATAAGATCACAGAAGAATGGTGACATAATAGGTAGGATAATATTATTCTTGCCACCATTTTGTGAGTATCTGTATCCCTATCTGAATCTTAATTATCTTCCTTGAAAACTGTAACTTTATAACTCTAAGAACTAGGCAAAATAATCACAACCCCAATGATAAAATATACCACAACCACACTTTTCTTCCTATAAGTCCCACATCAGGATGATTTTATATCAATTTACTGAATTTCTAATACATTTTTAGCCTATCAGTGAAGAGTTAGTTAAAAAAAATTTTTTTGAGACCTTACATTTTTTTTGGGTGTTCAATAGAAATCAACAGCTTGTCTCAAATTCAATCCCACTCCCATATGCTTATTATCAGCTTAAAGGGAAAAAAAGCATTGCTCAAATAGACTAAATTTCAAAATGTATGCACTTTCTCAGCAGGAGTGAGAGAAAAAAAATTTAAGCCCAAAGATTCTGGCAAAATCATTTTGAAAATCAAACATTTGGATCGTCTAGATTCCTCTTAAGTGTTTTACTTCAAGTACCATGTGTAAGAAAAAACACAGAATGAAGATTGGTTATTTTAAACATGGCATATTCAGTGATCACTCTGTCAGAAAAACATGGGTTTTTACATTGCATATAAATAATTTGTTAGAAATACTATTTTAATAAATTATTATCAAAATCATGAAAATAACTTTGGCCTTGTAGTCTTTCTCCAGTAAGTCATGTACTGTGTTAACAGATATGACACCATTTAAGATTTTAAACGTACTAAAACTACTATAACACTGTGGATTAACTACATGGAATTAAAATTAAAAACTAATTTAAAAAAGATTTTAAATGTAAACCACACTTTCACTGTGTCCATGTACACAGGCTTAAAAATAGGCACAAGATCACTTGTACGGGTCCTAAAATAAGCCAGCCAGCAAACACGAAAAAACTGAACTTGTTGTTTCTCCCTTCTATTCCCTGTCTACTTAGTTATCTTGGGAACCTCTGTTTCCTTCAGGTAGATGCTTCTGTTCTCTGAACCAAAGACTGTAGGGGCAGTAAAAGGGGGAAAATAAAAAGCAATGGTAGAAAGGAGAAAGATGAAGTAAATTCAGCTAAACCCCATGGAAAATTTGAATGTAACACGGGAAGATTATGTTCCTAATTATGTATTTTCTTTTTTCAAAATACAAGAAATTCTTCACATTCATATATTTATGATTCATGAGTTCAGATATTTGCAGAAGTGGTGCCAGGACATGCTGTCTCTGTTCACAGGGCATGTTTTTACAGCACTGTCTCTAGGGGAGTCACTGAAGAAAATGAGTAGGTGAGTGCAGGAGGCAAGTAAAGCTCAGAGAGTTCCTGGTTCTTGCCTTTTCCATGCCTGACTCCTTAGAGATTGATGAGGATTAATCCATGCTTAAATACCCTCTAAGATCGTTCAATCTATCTTAAATCCATAATCCCTGTTAAGTTACTTTCACCAGATTATAACACAAAAGCACTGAGCAGTAAGAAGTGTTTTTGTTTTGGTTTGAGGAACAAAACAGAAAGTTGGTATTTGAAATTGTATACAGAGTACAGCTTGAGGGAAGAGGAGGGCCAGTGTGTGGCAGGTAGCCCGGGGATTTTCAGGGTGTTGAAGATGGAAGGACTGGTTTTAAAAGGAGAGGAACTCTCAGGTGGAAAGGGGGGTTTTATTAATAAACTTTGACTATTTTGTTATTTCATTTAGAGAGTGGTGACAGCAGTTTTTGTATGCGAAGGATATATAAAGTAGGACCCTATAAAATTAGAATGTGAATGTTCCTTAAAACCTACTTTCTTCTATTCCTTAGAGAGACAACTTCTAAATCAGCTAGAAAAGATAAATGTCCAGGCTTTGCAGTCGGTGTGATAGGGAACCCGCTTCATTAGGATGAAGTCTGATCCTTAATCTGGGACAGCTCTTCTATGTGCTTTCCTGTAGTTTCTTGCTATCTCTGAATCATGACAAAACAAGTTTCCTTTCCCAATTACATTAATTTATAAAAACATTCACTATGGGCTACAGTTAACGCTAGGTAGAAAGTCTATCATACCAACTTCAATAAGCAAGGTGGTCACTTCTCTGAAGAACCTGAATATGTCCAGGCATTGGAACATATTTGTCTTAGACTTTCCACCCTGATATGTTCCCTTCTATTATAAGGAGAACAATTCACCCCTCTTTCTTCCCTGGTTGGTGTCCTTTTTGAATCGTTACACCAGTAACTAACCACGACATGCGAGACATATTTTGAGAAGTTCAGAATGTAATAGGAATCTAGGCACTATATTAAAAATAATGGAATTTTGTGATACGTCAGAAATATTTATAAATAACAATGAACCTCAAACTCTTGACAAGACTCCTGTCCTTCCTATCCTGTATATCAGGTCATCAGAATGGTTGCCTACCCAATTCCAATCCCTATCTTGAACCCAAATAAAGTAAGTTAAAAAAAAAAAAAAAGAAGAAGAAGAAGAGAACAAATAAGTATTTTTATGCCAATGGAAAACAGAGGCCATACTCTAATCCTAAATGACACCTCCCAACTCTCCCAGGATCCGTGTTCATTCTTACATCGTATTTCTTTTAAGAATTACTGATTGTCGGGGCACCTGGGTGGCTCAGTGGGTTAAGCCGCTGCCTTCGGCTCAGGTCATGATCTCAGGATCTTGGGATCGAGTCCCGCATCGGGCTCTCTGCTCAGCAGGGAACCTGCTTGCCTTCCTCTCTCTCTGCCTGCCTCTCCATCTACTTGTGATTTCTCTCTGTCAAATAAATAAATAAAATCTTTAAAAAAAAAAAAGAATTACTGATTGTTTTATTATTAAAATCATGAGTATTTTCATTTTCCAGATGTCTCCATAAGAAGCTAAACCATTCCCGTTTTAGAAAGACAACAACAGCATAAAATCTTTTTTCATAATTCTTATAGTATTTGTATGTATCATAATTTTGATTAAGAATTAACCAAAAATATAGCAAATATCGTCCTATCCCATTTCTTGAGAAATATAATGATGTGAAGGAACATTCCCCCTGAACTGTGTCACCTGTAGTAAGCAACTTGGTGTTAACAGTCAAGATGTACTTTTTCATGGTCCCTGTGGATAGTCTCCTCTTACAAAGTTTATGACTCAACATAATCTCTGTACCCCCCCTCAAATGGTGGGCTTATAAGAAAAATGACAATTTGGTCTAGTATGCACAGAGAATTTATTAAATAACAGTAACTCAATTTTGTTTACCACAATTAGGCCCATTTAATATCAAAGTGATGAGAAGTTTGCAAAAAGAAAAAAAAAAGGAGAAAATTATAAAATCACTCAAAAGAGAAGTTAAAAAAATTCTTATTTTTGAAGACTTATTTGTTAACAAGAGCAGGTAATTTACTTGATGAAGCAGGTTACCAGTTTTCCAATGATCTACATTCTTTTAAATGAAAACATGTATCTACTATTTTAAGATGCATCTTTTTTTTTCCCAAGGAAATCAAACTTTTGAAGTCAAAAAATGCCTTTCAGAATTATTAAGAAAAAGCAAGATGATCTAATTACTATTAGGCGGTGAGATGTGAGAGGCTGCACCATCTTGACAAAAAGACTCTAATATTTTATCTCACTGTTGTCACCAAAATGTTACAAATCAGCATCCTGGCAAAGTGTGTGATGTCTAATACTTTCCAAAAAGCATTCTTTTACTGCAAGCTGCTATCATAGTACAGTGAGTGATTGATCTTTCTAATTAGAAAATAACATGATATAATGAGACCAAAGAAAGTTCTTCAGTAGCCACAGTCCCATATCTTATCCACTGTTGGAGAAATTACAAAGGCAATTCCCACACCATATGAAGAGGTGCATGTGGAAATCATAGATACCAAATAGAATCAAGTAGTTAAATCTATTAAAATCCACCTCTAGTTACCAATTAACAAAAAAAGAACATAAAGTAAGGATATTATATACAATTTGTAATTGTATAATAATGTTAAATTTTGTTTTCACTTTTGTGGGGCTTTTTCCTTTCTTCTTGTTTTGTTTTGGCCTGCAGCTTTTGTAGGGAAATGGGAGGAATAATATCTCTAAAACCAGTATAACAAGCCAAGTAATGTGTAACTTACCAGAATCTCTAATGTCTTTGGGCACTTGGTCAATGATTTTTCAGGAAAACAGAACCAAAAACAAATAAGCTATAAACTAATGGTATATAGAGAAAATGCTGAATTCAGTAAGTTCACAATTCTCTTACATCAGCCTTTTTTCCAAATATTTTTCTGATGGTTTCCTATTCTCTCCCTTTTTATTTAGTGTAGATACATTTTCTTTCAGATTTGAAACTTATTTTTAGTTATTTTGTGAAAATATAGTAAAATTAAAAACTACTGATTAATGTGCCAGTTTTTTAAAATATTTTTAGTATGTAAAAAAGTTTAGTTACAGATCTCTATTTCCAACACACAGGTTTATATACAGTTTTATGGAAAAGGGACAATACATCAGCGTTCATAAAGCAAGCAATATCTTGAGAGGCACACTTATTTGCAATACAAATGAGGTACATATAAACAAAAAAGTAGGTAAACAATCTTTGTTTTACTTGGGAAAAAAATATTCACTGCATACTTTCCTTAAGTTGATCATACCTAAATAAGAGCTTTTTAAGATCACCTAAGGCAAAATGTCTTATGTATAATCTACTTACTTTTAAAATAGGTCACAGTAAATAAGTGCAATGTTGTTTTTGTTATTTAACATTGCACATGTATGCATGTATTATATATGCATATTTGTATGTATTTATATGTATAGGCATTATACATGTATGTATTATATGTGTGTGTTGTATGTTAAACCTGGCAGTAAAAAAAAAAAAAAACGCATTTCCCATGTTGTTAAAAACTACCTGAAGAGATCACATTTTCTTCCTGCAGAGAAATGCATTCCATAAATACACATATTCATAAATAGGTAAACCATTCCTCCAATTTTGAATATTTACATTGTCTCTAGCATTACACTGTTAAAAATGAACTGTGAAGAATAATTTAAATGCTAAATGCTTAGTGAATTCCACAGGAGATTCCCAAAAGTGGATTTCTTGTTCAAAGAGTATGGACATTTCAAGAATCTTGATAAATATTGCCAAATCATTTTGCAAAGTGTTGTACAAATTTACATTTCCAGTCATAATGTAAGAAAATTCCTATTTTACATTCTCTCCTTCTATATTAAACAGTATGATTGTAAAAAGCACTGCTAAATATGGCATCTCATTTTAATGTGCATTTCTCAGTTATTGGCAATGTATTTTTTTCTGTGGTTAGCATTTATTTGGATTTTATCTTTCCTGAGTTTTTCACTTAATTCTTTGCAAAATATCCTCTGAAAAAATGTTAATGTACCAATTAACCCATTGCTGTATTTTCCCAGTGCTTTTTTCCATCTGTCTTTTGATTTATACGTGTGTGTGTGTGTGTGTGTGTGTGTCTGTGCGCGCTTACAGATGGAAACTTTACATCAAACTCACCCTTCGCTTTCTTAAAGAAACTGGTTCTACAGTATTTTTCTTTAATCTTAGGAAGCTTTCCTCCATTCATATATTTGATAAATATTCAATTACATTCTCTTTTACTATTTTACTAATTTATCTTTTTCATGTTATTCTTTTAATTCATTCCTCTAAAAATATTAGTAAGGTGCTTACCAAGCATCAAGAAAACATAAGCTTGACATAAACCAATAGTGAGCAAAACAGGATCCAGCACCTGTGTTCATGTGACCCAAAATCTAGTGCAAGAAACAGCCACTAGTGAAAGGAATGCTTGAACAGAGGTAGAATGTCTGACCACGTCAGTCTAAAGGGTGAAGGGGATGGTGAAGCAGAACAGTCTTGTGCTAAAGCAGTTTGCTGTGCATTCTAATACAGTAAAGTAAGAACAATGGAGCTGAAAGTGTGTGAGAGGAGAGCATGGAAAGATAAGGCTCCAGAGATAAGTAAGGGGACCAGGCAGCACCATAAGCCTCTTAAGAATTCTGGTCCTTATGCTAAGAAGAATGGAAAGCATTAAAAGGTTTCCAGTGCTATAAAGACAAACACAAATTAAAAATAAGAGGCTTAATTCTCCCAGCTGAAAACAGGGGAAGAGATTTCTCCACCCTCCCTTTTCTCTGAATATTTACTTTAGGAAATGTGTGTTTGTAAGTACTTTCCTCCTCTACAATGATATAAATCCTTTTGAAAACTACGTAAGCCTCTTGTGAGTTTATAGACAGACTCAGGACTGTCTTAAGCTGGGAGTCATCTCTTTGAAATATAAACATCAAGGGAGATAGCACCCTATCTTCGTTGCTAAGTAGGATGGTAGCCTAACTTCAGTAACCCAAGTTGCAAAACTACTTTCTGTAATAATGAGCTGAGAAGTTCATTTTCCTCTGGATAAAGCCAATTAGTTAACCCAAATAGCTACCCCAACCACCAGATAAGGCTCTTTAGAACTGTGTGTGACAAATGGTGCTGTCAAGTCCTTACCTGAGGACGAGTTATTGCTTAACCTGAGAACATGCAGGTAACAGGTTGTATAAGCTTGGCTAGATTAGAGGGTGAGATCCATTCTTGAGATGTCTTACTGGATTGTAATGTATCACATTCTGGTTTCATGCTTATTCAGTGATAAAAGTTCTATCTTTTTCTCCTACCTTTGTGGAAAGAATTTGTGGACTGGAAGATGATTTGGGGGTTTTTGTTGTTATTGCTATTTTGTTTTTGCTTTTTTTTTTTTTAATTCAAGAGTAACATAGAGCGTAAGAAGATTTTGTTTTTTATTATTTTTCCTCAACAATGTGAAGGAAGGGAAAATATGTTTAGTTTTCTATTTCAAAATGGTCTCTGGCTATAAAGGAGAAAATGGAAGGAGAGGAATAGAATAGTTTCATCCAACTAATGAAAAGTCCAGATGAGAAATGGGAGAAGCTTGGAAGAAGATGGGAGGGTTAGAGAAGTGGATGGTCTCATGGATATTTCATGAATAAGAGCAATAGGATCTGGCAATGAATAGGATGTTACGGTAATTTGGGTAAAGATAACTTATAAGGTATTTTTATATTAGATAGATAATCTGAGAAATAAGAACACAGAGTGGGGAACAAGTTTGCTTGGTTGGGAAAAACTAAATTTGAGGTGACTGAAAAAAATCAAATGAAAATGATAAGTTGGCCATTGGGTCATTTATCTTGTATTTTATTTTGGTGAGTCTGAAGTAAAGTTCTAATTTCTTTTTTTTTTCCTTTTTCTTTTCTTTGGTTTTTGTTTTTGTTGTTGTGGTTGTTGTTTTCTGAATAGCTAATTACTTCCAAGACAAATTCTACTTTGGCTTAGTGGTTTTGATAAAGTCCTCTCTTGCCAAATGCAAACAAATTGAACAAAACCGGAAAAAGTGACAACCAAATGAAAACACTCTTCCCCTTCACAGTAGGTATTTTTCTTTTTAACTAGATTCCACTGTCTAAATCTAATACAGAATCTTTGTTTCAAACTCATGTATGATCTGCATCTACTTTCTGTAAAGAAAATTAATAAAAAGGAGGAGATGTTTAGAGACTTAAATATCTTTAATTTCTTTAAAGGCTATCCCAGTATTTGGCCTTTCCTATATCTAGAACTTGGGCTTCAAATTATTATTCAATGCCTTCAGTTGTGGGTCTTTCTCAACAACTGCAAAGAATTCTAGTGACTTTAACCTCGATCCTATTCCTTAGCCCTCCCAATTATCCAGGAAAGTCAAACAATATTAGGAATATGAGAGAAGAGAAAGCATTTTTTATTGTCTTTATTATCTCAAGAAGGAACAATTTTCCATTCAATGTCTCCCACCCAGCCACTGCCATTCCTTGTCCAATCACAGGTAATGAAGAATTATGATGACTGGCTTAATATAATTGTCCCTGGATGTTGAAGAGTTGCTGTGTTATTGAAATCATCTGTGTGTGCTGCTACATAGAAATGCAATCATTTCAAGACAATGGGCCTTGTTGTTACTGTTCATTCCAAAAACTGAAAAAATGTCCCCCATTAAGACCTCAGTGAATATTTAGTGAGCTAAATAAAACAGAAATAAGCAGGCATTGAAGGAAAAGATAATTCAGAGCATGAGATCACTAACAATCCTTTACTGACAAGAGAAGTGGGACCATTAGTTCTAGGTCAAATTCCATCAGGTTAAAACAGTGACAAAAATGAACTTCCAGAAAGGGAAAAGTAATAAAATAGCAAAGGACAAAGTCTCCTAAGAAAAGCAGCCTGAGTAATTCCATAGGTAGTTTGGTATCAGAATTGGTGGTCTGTCAATGTGAAGTTGCATAGTTTCAACTGTGTCCTTGGACCACAAAGAAGACAGGGAGAGGCACAAGGTTGTTTCACTGAGAAACGATGTGATCAAAGTCATTTGTATGAATAGGAGTTTGGCAACGATGTGCAAAATAGTCAAATGCAATGGAACAAGGTCTTAAAGACTATTTCAAGGCCAGATGTGAAGTAATCAAAAAATAGGTTCAGTGGTGGGAGTAAGAATGAGAAACAAGAAAACTTTATGAAATATAAATGGAAACTTACCTATGGTTTCACAATGGATAAACTTTTTATGGTTTCATCATGCTGGGGCCAACTGACAAATAGCTATCTAAAGGACACTTCCTTAGAGATAAGAAGGAAATTACACATCATTACCATAGCTAAATGTGGTAGATGAATGGCTCATACAGATGTCAACTTAATGCGAGTACCTGCTATGAGAAAAGTATAGGATGTACATAAATAGATTATGAGATCTAGCACTTTGTTCTGTTACAAGATATTTTTAAAAGCGAGATAAAAAAAAATATTGCTAGGTTTTGAGTATATACTTAAAATGTTTGAGACAGTATTTTGCAAAATCAATGAATAAATACACATAAGGTCCATAGACAAAAATATGTACTAATGCATAAGCACATAAATAAGTAATATATAAAAAAGCAAGATTTATACATCTAATTGAGAAAATAGTTATTAATACAGCCTTTAATCAAAAACTTTACTAGTTAAATATTAATTACAAAATTAAATATGAATTCCTCCATTTAGAATCAGTCCATCATAAAGCAGTTCAGTCTATCCAGTCATGTCGCACAATCTTCTTGACTATTTGAACACAAATGTTTTAACTAAACCACACTACACGAAAGACCATTTCTTTTTTTTTTTTTTTTTTTTAAAGATTTTATTTATTAATTTGACAGAGAGAAATCACAAGTAGACGGAGAGGCAGCCAGAGAGAGAGAGAGAGGGAAGCAGGCTCTCTGCTGAGCAGAGAGCCCGATGCAGGACTCGATCCCAGGACTCTGAGATCATGACCTGAGCCGAAGGCAGCGGCTTAACCCACTGAGCCACCCAGGCGCCCTGAAAGACCATTTCTTGAACATAACTCACTTTTGCACGTCCTCTTCCATCTACCTACAATGCTTTCTTAACAGTGTAACCTCTTCAGATTTTCCTTATCTGTCAAGAGCAAACCTCAAATATCCCCTTTTCCCCCAAAGTCTAATCTTGTGATAACATTGCTTCTAGGTCTCTGCATGATGAGATTGAATCTCAAATATTGTTGACATTAATCTAGGACTTTCTAATGTTTTCCTCCAATTTTTACAAATAGGATTGATAATTGATACTTTAGATTCATCAGGAAATGAGAGAAGACAGGGTCCAGAAGAAGTATGTTGTTCACTACCTGGAAAGAGGTATCTTCATTTTGTCATAAGCAGTTAGAGCAGGAGGGTGCTCATTTAGGTTTAGTTATAAGAACTTGAGAAAACTCTCCTGTGTGGCAGCTTCTATCTTATCCCGAAAGTGCACAGTGAGGACTTCTTCTGAGACAGAGATGAAGGTGGTGAAGAAGGACTACTGAGGAGAGTGGACAGCCTTCAAAGAGCCTCTGTGGGAAATGGAATATTATGGAATGGCATGAGAACTGCTGGTCCATACTGCCAACTAACCCTCCCTGAGTATTCATGCCTTCCTTCATCCAGGACTTTGATTTCATGTGTCATAACTCGATGCCCTTAGCCTTAGGTTCCAATTTACGTGGCTATGGTTTTCGTCACAATTCTCAGCAGCACTCATATTCACACATAGAAGGAATCAGCTCTCAAAAAAACCCTGAAACTTGCTCCCGTTTGATTAAGATATAAAGTACCTTTTCTCCAAAACAGAGGATCATAGGGTAAGAGAGGAAAAAATAAAACAAGATGAAATCTTGTTAAGAGAGGGAGACAAACCATAAGAGACTCCTAACCATAGGAAACAAACTGAAGGCTGCTGGAGGGGAAGAGGGAAGAGGATGGGGTAACTGGGTGATGGACATGAAGCAGGGCATGCGATGTAATGAGCACTGGGTATTATCTAAGATTGATGAATCACTGACCTCTACCTCTGAAACTAGTGATACATTATATGTTAATTAACTGAATTTAAGTTTTTAAAAAAGATGAAAAGATAATGCAAAAAAATAAAAAATAAATTTTAAAAAAATTTAAGTACCTTTTCTTTCTTCTGTCTTAATACCCAATACTAATTTGTATCTTCATTCATTCACCACAAATTAAATTTTGATATGTTATATAATGGGACTTTTTTTCTCTCTCCAGAGTCTAATAGAGTTGAAGCAAAGAGTACATGTTGGTTGAATGCATGGCAGAAAGATACTATGCTAGGAATATGGAGATAACACATAGCTCTAAGCTCAAACAACTCTCAGTAGATACAATCAAATCTACTGATGTGGTCCTTACGATAATTTTCTATCCCTTTAAAGAAATGATAATCCAGGACAATGGATGGGGCAGAAATCATTGAGGTAGTGGCTCACTCTATTACAATTTTATTCCTACTAAGTTTACATCCTGCCATTGATATCCTGAAATTAATTTCTACTTCCTCCTAATTTTTTAGACTTTGTTTTGTTTAGCTTCCTAATCTATTGAAACATTTGTAAACTTACCTGATTTTTACAGTTGTATTTCTAAATTTGTTTCTTTAAAAGGTAATTATTTCTAATAACATTAAATTATGTTGAATTCCTATCATTTCAGGACTATCTATACTATTTCATTGATCAACTATTTTGAATAAAAGTTTTAAAAGAACATTTTGTCCTTTTAAAATATACCTTAATATTTGGTAGTGCCTGCCTATTTTTCAAAATAACCTCTTGTATTCTCAACATTTATTCTTCAAATTAACAGTGATGTGTTGCTTTTTTCAACAAATGTTATATTTAAACTTGTTTTGGAACTGGAATAAAGTTATGAATTTATCTTATATTTGGTGACTTCATGAGGCTAAAGATATACTTTGACACTTGTTATGTCTCTATTTTACATATCCAGATTAAATTTTATAGATTTATTTAGAATCATTTGGAACAATTTACTGCTATAGTTATTTATGGCAAAACATTACTAAAGGAGTTCAAACTTGCAGAGAGACCCAGAGAGCCCATGAATTCCTAATGATGTTAATTCAAAGGAATAACAACAGGGAAGTAATATTGGCCACCCATAGAGAAGGAAGAAAATAGCCTACCCGGGGCTACAGATCCCTATTCCAACTTAAGCAACTGGAGTTCATGTGCACTCAAATTGGCCAGACAGGGGAGAAAATTAAAAGACTGCAATTTCTTACACTGCCAGAAACTTCTATCAAAAATAAATTCATGCTTTTGTTTTGATTACAGGGCAGATGGACAATTTTGGGAGGTGGGGAGAGGGGTGGCGACTGAAGGAAACCTACAATCAAGTTAATGACCTCCAAAGTCACTCAA
The DNA here is from genome assembly GCF_009829155.1 of Mustela erminea. NCBI lineage: Eukaryota > Metazoa > Chordata > Mammalia > Carnivora > Mustelidae > Mustela > Mustela erminea. The sequence continues at coordinate 47,209,241 of NC_045630.1, read as the reverse complement.
GGACTCCAGGGGTCTTCTGCTTTTGTAAGAAGTTCTGACCAACAATAAATCTCCAGGGCCCAGGAAGCCTAAGCTGGAATAGAAAAAGCCCTTTGTATAAACTGGTTTCATGTAATGGGGACTGGGGGGGTGGGGGCTAAAAAATGCAAAACAACACTTGCACTTCAATCCACTAAAAACAACAAAAAGAAACAAAAAAAAATTCAAAAAGCAAGGATAATCTGTTGTTAGGATAAAATGCAGTAACTGCGGAAAGAAAAGTCTCATTTTGAGAAACTGCTGGAATTTGATAGTTCTTATTGCTAAAAGCCAATTAAATATTGGTGCTGGCAGGTTTTTACAATGAGTTTTTATTACATCATTTTGATTGAACCTGAATAAACCTGACTTTAGAATAATCAAATAACTTTTTCATGAAGAATGAAAGGAATTGGCAGATTTACTGAGTTCGACTTATCTGTGGGTCCCTCATCCCAACACTTTATATCACATAAAGGTGTTACATTCTGACTCAATACCAAAGTTTTGAGCTTCGAGTACAGAGTAATACTTTGAGTACTCTCAAAGCAAAAAAAATACTTTACTCATTTTATAAGCTGGCAGATGTAATGGTACACTAATTGTATGCAGCAGATTAGGGTGCTGTCATAGAATGTGTGACAAGCTTTCATATTTAAGGACAAAACAAGGGTGCCTAGGATTCTGAAGCAAGAATAAGTCCTTCTTGGGTGAGTAACCATCATTTTCTCCTGGGACAAAAAATACATTATATGTTAATAAAAATAATTAATAATTTTTAAAAATTAAAAAGAAGAAAAAAAGAAACAGCAACATTGTGGCTTTCTACTTAATCAAGGTAAAGACTAAATGTCCAACTATTGAACACCAAAGGGTTCATCTTGAAGGTGTCCCATAAATAACTGATTGCATCTGCTTCATGCAGCCATAAAGTCAAGCACTGATCATTTCCTCTAAGGGAAGTTCTTAGAAGGCAAAAGTAAGTTACATGAGCACACAGCCACTCTCCTAGCCTATCTTGCCACACTATCCTGATGTGGTCCCATATGACAAACTACCAGTATTAATTTGTCTTTCCCTCCTCTTTCCCTGTCCCATGAGGACAGAAATATTTACCTATATTATTCACTTATATAACCTCAACCCGTTGAACAGTGCTTCATACATCGGAAATGCTTAACACATATTTGATCAAATAATAAATGCTTTGAAGTCAGATATTTTTGCAAAGAAAAAGACAGAATGTTGCTATTAAATGGAAAAGGAAGAAATAAATTCACTTGTAGAAAATGCTTAAGGATCCTTTTACAGTATCTATTGGAAGAGCTTAAGCAGCATGGGAAAAAACATGAAGAATTCCCCAGATTCACCCTTCTCAAGATAATAAACTTGGAGAAGGAAAAATAAGAGGTAAAATGTGTTCCTGATTATTAACCATGCTGATTAATTTGCCTTCATTGTGAACTTCTTATCTATAAGCAAGATCGTTGTGATCAATAGGTCAATCAGGTCCTAACACCTAGCAAGGAAGAGTCTTGATAGTACAAATCCAGACGAAGGCATAAGACTGCAGAGACCCACATTTCCAGAGATCCAGTAAACTCTGTTATTGTCCAAGAGATGCAGAAATCTCCTTTCATAGAAAGAATCCAGATCAGCTTGGAATGAGGTGTGTTTAAGGAAAGGTAACGTGTGTTCTTGGAACTACAAAGTCAATTCTTTTGTTTTCATAGTAGAAATAGCATATATATCTTTGGTACTGTATATGCACACAAAAAAATCTGACCCTAATTGTGCAAATGTTAAAACTTGCCTAAAGGAGATATTTTTAATGAGAGGTAAAACCTGAGAGGTAATATATTCTGACACCATGAATGTAAAGGTCCAAGTGACACCACTGTCCTCTTGCCCTACATAATGCTCAGATTCTGCTGACAGAGGCTGATGGGCTTCAAAGGTGCTCACCATTTAATCTCTTCCTCTGGTGGACTAGAAAACCACAACAAATTGTAACTGTAAAAGAAGAGAATACGGTAGTGACATATTTTGAGAGTTTACTTACCCAGCAATTTCAAGTTTTGTATCTGAAAAGACCCCCTAGGGATTTGGAACACCTCCCAGTTCAAGGAAAACTGCTTAACACAGGATCCTCCAAATCCAGAGTAGTTTAAGCTTGGGTGGCAGAAGATGATGGCATGATGACCTAGTGACCTAGTGACTGAGATAAGATTTGAATAAGGAGCTCTCACAGCACCTAGGAAAGAAGGCAGATCTAGATGACACAAAATGGATCCTCAGTTTCTTAATACTGGCTTTCTCAAAGGTGAAAAAGAATGAGAAAGGACCATGAAGTGAATCGGATAAGTCTGAGGAAGAAGCATCCACATGAGAAACATAAATATGTTTTGCCACCTTGTCAGCAAACCTCAGTCAGCATTAGCACTTTGGGTGGGATCATTTGCAAGGCATCATTGTTACAGGATGAAAAATATTTATTTATTTTATTGGGGGGGGCGGGGAGAGAGTGCATGAGCAGGGCGAGGGGCTAAGGGAGAGGGAGAGAGAGAATCTTAAAACAGGCTCCACTCCACACTCTGTGCAGAGCCCAATGCAGGGCTCAATCTCATAACCTCGAGATCATTACCCGAGCCAAAATCAAGTCTGGCGCTTAATGGACTGAGCCACCCTGGTGTCCCTTTTTAAATTTTTATTATCATTATTATTATTATTATTATCTTTTTTGAAGGAGAGAGAGCTTGAACAGGAGGAGGAGCAGAGGGAGAGAAAAGGAGGAATGAAATTATTATTTTTTAAAGATTTTATTTATTTGAGAGTGAAAGAGAAAGAGAGTGCAAGTGGGGGGGGGCAGCAGAGGGAGAGGAAGTAGCAGGCTCCCCACTGAGCGGAGAGCCTGATACAGGACTTATTCCCAGGACCCCAGTATGATGACGTGAGCCAAAGGCAGACACTTCATCAACTGAGCCACCCAAGCAGCCCACAAATCATTTCTACTAAGAGGGAATATTGTTAATAAAAAGCTGTTTTATTTTATTGAACACCATGATGCATTTTGATAGGCAAATGTAGGTTTTCAAGAAAGACTGAGGAAAAAGGAAAAAGAATTTACAAATGATAGAAAGCCAGGCGATTGTAGAATGAGTAACATGGGAACCACCAATAGAGGAGTTGCCACAGAGGCTTTAACAAGAAGAATGTCTAATGCACAATTTTCAATTATTTCATGATGCATGCTGACTCTTGCTTCTTAGAAAACTTTAGACATAATTTCTACTCCACATAAATAGGGATATAAATGGAAAGGGAATCTAGTGCCCCAGGTATAGATGGATGCTAGGATAAAATAGAAGACCACATGTAAATGAGAAGAAAAAAATCACCAGGAACTGTATATCTGAGCTTGTGCTAACCATAGTAGGTCTTGTCTTTCCAGAATTTTGAAAAACTAGAATGTTGGTTTTTAATTTCCACAAGACACATAATAGATAGGTAGTTGACCAAATCTTACCAAATGTGAGGAGTAGGAAACAACTGTTTCCTTCACAGAAATTTGGATCATTGGATTTAATTTCAAAAAATGACATTAACAGTCTTCTTCATAGAAAAATATGACAGTTACAACTAATTTTAAGTTTTAAGATTAAAATAAAGACACACCAAAAAGAGGGAAAGAATCCTGAGAGATACATTTAAAATTCTGTGAATGTACAGAATATTATTCTTAACTCTGTGTGTGTGTGTTTCTGTGTGTGTGTGTGTGTGTGTGTGTGTGTGTGTGTGTGTGTGTGTGTTCACTTTATGGCTTATTTACATCTAAAATCAACTGCACTTTTCATGTTAGGAATTAACAGAAACAGTGCTTTTGATCTGTTTATATGCCCAGCACTACATCTACTTGCTTAATTATCTTTTTAAATAATTACTGAGGGAGGGGCGCCTGGGTGGCTCAGTCAGTTAAGTATCTGCCTTTGGCTCCAGTCATGATCTCAGGGTCCTGGGATTGAGCCCCACATCATGCTCCCTACTCAGTGAGAAATCTGCTTCTCCCTCTCCCTCTCCTTCTGCCCTTTCATCTGCATGTGCCCTCTCTCTCTGTCTCAAACAAATAAAAATAATCTTTAAAGAAATTACTGAGGCATCATCTTGATTTCTAATCAGACCAGGTGAAAATGAACTTAACAATTTAAATTGATGAATTACTATATAGAACTCAAAGTTAGATTGAATATTTGACACATGCTATTCATATTTTTCTTCTAGCTATTTATCCAGGATCGTTCAAGGTGTTTGGAACACGAAATTATTGATGACTAAAAGAAGGAAGAAAAGAAGAGAGGGAGAAAGCAAGGGAGGGAGGATCATCCGATGGGCTACCTCACAGAAAACTGGCTGAAATATTCATAAGATTCAGTAATTTTATTTCTAACAATTTGCAGTGCTTAATGGAAGAGATGTGGAAACATATCCCCAGGAGGTATTTATTTTGTTTATTTTCTTTATAGCTTGCTTTTTTTTTTAATCTTTTATTTTGAGATGATTATAAATTCACAGGAAGGACAAGGAAATGTTCAGGATGTCCTGCCTACCCTTCACCCAGCTTCCCCTGATGCTAGCTTGTGCTGTATAACACAAAACAAAAACCAGAAAAACTGAAACTGATACAATCCAAAGAGCTTACTCTGATTTCACCAGCTATGAATGCACTCATTGGTGTGTGTATACGGTATATGTGTGTAGCCCCATGCAACGTCATCACACTTGTATTTTCATCTCACTATTGATACAATCAAGATGCTGAACTCTACCATGAGGTTCCCAAGAGGTATCTGCTTGTAGCCACACCCACTACTCCTATCCTTAATAGTTCCCAACCAACTACCCTGTTCCCTATCCCCATAATCATGCTAATTCAATAATGCTAAATAAATGCAATCATACAGTATATATTCTCTTGGACTCACTTTTTTCCCCTCAGCATGATTTCCTATAAGTTCATCTAAGTTGTTGGATGTGTAATTTTTCTTTTTTCTTTTTATTGCTGACTAATATTCCTTAGTATAGATCTACCACAGTTTATTTAACCAGGGGTTGGCTTCTATGAACATTTGTATAAAAGTATCTGTGAAAATCAACTGTCATTCCTCTGGGATGTATGCCGAGGAGTGGAATTGCTGGGTCATATGATAAATCCATTTTCAGTTTTTAAAAGGAACTGCCAAACAATTTTCCAGAGTAGCTGTTCTATTTCACATTTCCACCAGCAATATATGAGTGATCAAGTTTCCTCACATTCTTGCCAGCATTAGAAAAAATTGCTATTTTATTTTATTTTTACTGTTTTTTTGTTTTGTTTTGTTTTGTTTTTTTACTTTTAGCCATTCTGAGAAAAATGTGGCAATTATCCTCGAGGTCTTACTATGCATTTCTGTAATAGCTAATGATACTGAGTACCTTTTTATTTGTTTGTTTGCCACTTATATATCCTTTTTGGTGAAATGTCTGTACCTTTCATATATGTATATCCTCTATATATAATCATCTATATATCCTCTTGGGTGAAATATCTGTACATGTCTTTTGCCTATTTTCTAACTAGGTTGTTTTGTTTCTTTTTAAATCCTGAGTTTTGATAGTTCTTTATATGTTCTAGGTACAACTCCATTATTGAAATGTGGTTTGCAAATATTTCCTTTTTGTAATTTGTCTTTTCATCTTCTTTAGAGGCGGCAGCAAAAATTTTGATGAATTTTGGTGAAGTGCATTTTTTTTCCTTTTAGGAATTGTGCTTTGGTGTCAAGCCTGCGTACTATATGCCTATTGTAAGTCTCAGAGATTTATCTACTGTTTTATTTTCCCTAGAACTTTTATTGTTTTGTGTTTTGAATTTAGCTCTATGATCCATTTTGTGTTGTTTTGTATAAAGTGTGAGATTTACATCAAGGTGCCTTTTTTAAAGCTATGGATGCCAAATATTCCAGCTGCATTTATTGAAAAGGCTATTCCTCCTTCTTTGGGCAGCTTTTGCTCTGTTGTTAAAATTTAATTAAACATATTCATTTGGGTGTACTTCTGAAATTTTTATTCAGTCCCATTGAGCTATATGTCTATCCCTCCTCCAGGACCACTCTGTCTTAAATACTAGAGCTACATAGTAAGCCTTAACACTGAGAACACAGATTCCTCCCACACTATTTTTCCTCCCATAAAGTTGTTTTGGCTATTCTAAAGACTTTTCCTTTCCATATATTTTGGGATAAATTTACTTATGTCTAAAAAAAAATAATCTGCTGAAATACTGATAGGCACTACATTAGACCAACAGGTAAATATTAGACTCTGATATCTTTACTATGTTGAGTCTTCTGATCCATGATTGCTGTGTCTTGAACCCCACTATTTCTGGAACCCCAAATTCACTTTTTCCCATAACATTGACAGCTCTGTGAGACATTAAGGGGAAGGTGTCATGTTTGAGTAACACAGATTAGGACAGTCAAGAGTGGTCCTTGGTGATTTCTATTATTTACTCCAATTTAATTTATTTTTTTAAGATTTATTTATTTTAGAGAGAGAGAGAGAATGAGAGAGAGAGTACATGCAAGTGGGGGGAGAGGGTGAGAGAGAATCTTAAGCAGACTCCTCACTGACTACAGAGCCCAAAACAAGAGCTCACTCTCATGACCTCAAGATATTTAACTGACTGAGCCACCCAGCTGCACCCTTCAGTTTAGTATTTTGACAAGCTTATTTTGGTCTGGATAACTTCTTTTATGTATACATTTTATCTCATCAAAACCATTATAGTTTTGAAATACATATTAGTCCCATTTGAGAGGGCTAGGGACTGTAACTTTCATCACTGTGTCCAAAATACCTATCCTTACTTGAGTGCATGTTACACAGTGAAAATTCAACAGTATTCACTGAATAAATGAAATTTTTTAATCCATGAAGGATTAAACCAATTATTGACCATGTTCTTAAATTCCTCTCCTAAATTTAGACTTCTTGGAACTAGCATGCTTTGACTGGGTAATTTTCTGTGTCACCAATGATATCTACATTAGGTTTTTGGTTTTTTTTTTTTCCTTTCACTCAACATCTCTCTTCTAAGATGATTTACATAATATACTACAGTTTTATGGTGAATGAGTCATAAGTAAAATGTCCACATGTCCTTTGACTATAGCAGAGCTGTGAGTGCTCTAACCTCTAGCCAAGAAACATTTCAACTATTATTCAGATTTGGAAAGGTTTTTCAGTTGAGCTGATTTTAATTTGGACTTTTATGGTACAAACCTACAGATGACTTGGCTTTAACCTTACATCCTACAGCCTACATAACTACCACAGATATAACATTACCATTTAATGTGCACATTGTTTTTAATATTTCCCAGATGTTTATGTTTATAACCTAAGATGCACTGTCCCCACTATCTTGTTAGCTCATGTTGGGGCAGGTATAGTAACAAACATTTTGTGAATATTTGTGAGTGCCAGCCAGTGTTTTAAGTTCTTTATATACATGTCTTCAAAGAATCCTAACATCAGCAGTGCAAAATGGATATGGTTACACTCATTTTACAATGGGAGGAACTGAGACTCCCAAAATTAATTAACTCAAGGCTAGAAGATATAAAAAGCAGTATAAACACAGATGTATCTGGTTCAAAAGCTAGTGTTCTTGGCTTTATTACCATTTTATAAAGAGAAAGCTGAGATTCAGAGTATTAAACTAATTATCCAAGGAGACACACAAGCAGTGATATCACAGGAATTTGAGTGGTTTTTCTATTTCAATCTACTGTCTCCTAAAGGACCTATACTATTTAGAAAAACATTCCAAGCAAAACTCATTAAGAGCACCAGCTAGTAGCATACTTCAGAGTAAAATAGATATTGTCATACACATGATTATGTGAAAAGTTTACACATAATTCTAAGTGTACAATTCTAAAAACATCTGTAAGGTCTCATGGGCAAAGTATGAATAAACATGTATATTTGAAAATTATAAAGTAAATGAAAAATACTGTTAATATGACCTTCAACTTCCTGTGTTATTTTTTCATATCTATATATACCTGCTTTAAAAAAAAAAAAGAAACACCTTTGGCTACATCTAAATATACATGTTTATATTATGCAGTTAATTAAAGCTTTTTAAATCACTAATCACTGTTGCTTATAAAGTTCATTTTTAGACTGCTAAATGTGAATTCACAGAGCAACCAGTCCAATCGTGCTATTTCCCCTTCCTTCTTGCCTATATGTTCTTAAGTGATAAAGTCAGTGAAGCCAATTAAACTCATCTTTCCTGTCAAAGCATTTTCTTGGAAAAGTGATCAACATTTTTTTCCTTGCACAAATAATTTCTAAGTAGATATCCATGTAAGGACCTCTGGTAACATACTGAATAGAAAAAAAAAAAAAAATACCTCCTAGAGGAATTTCAATATTTTTTACTCAATTATGGTAACCACTTATACTTAAGTGAACCAACTACTTGAAAAAATATAGACCTCTTATAACAATGTACAATAAGATGGGCGCCTGAGTGGCTCAATTGGTTAAGCATCTGCCTTCAGCTCAGGTCATGATTTCAGGGTCCTAAGATCGAGCCCCACATCTCGCTTTCTGCTGAACAGGGAGTCTGCTTCTCCCTCTCCCTCTCCCTACTGTTCCCCCGCTTGTGCTCTCTTGCTCTCTGTCAAATAAATAAATAAAATCTTTTAAAGAAAGTTTTAAAAGGATGTACAATAAGAATCACCTAAAACTCAATATCTACTCTGTAGCTTCTACTTCTAGTCAAGATGGGGTAATAGGTACCAGATTTACCCTCCCCCAAAACAGCCAAAAAAACTGATGACATATACACACACAAAATTTCAAGGCCACAAAACGCAGCAGCAAAGGACCATATAAACCTTAACCCAAGCACTGCTCTTCTACAGCTGCCTGACAAATCTTAAAAGCGAGACCCAAAAAGGTTAAACAGTTTCCAAATAACAACATTCCAATGCACATTTAGAATATTTATAGAAATACAAGATATCTTCGCCAAAAGGTGGAATTCACAATGATTGGAATCCAATTTTTAAAATCACGGAAAATATTTTTAAAAAGCCAAAAAAAATATATAATCCATTAAGGTTTTAAGTTCTTTATTTCCTTCTCAAGTATACTATTTTATAATCTGCAGATACTCTTCTCTTAGGAAAAAAGGACAACGAGCATGAGAAATGTAAACTGCACTGTTTTTAGCACTTTGTGGGATTTTACTTACTGCTTATTTATCGTCTACTGTTCTAGGTCTCTGACACAGTACAGTGCTCAAAATACAGTAATTGATATTAGAAAAAGATTTTGTTTATAATAAAAATTTGGAACAAATAGTCATTACATATAACACAGTTAAGAGAAAAACCAATCCTTTTGAAACTGATCCAGAATTGATACAGATGTTAGCTAACAAAAGACAATAAGAAGCCCCTGGAAAGACACTGAGGGGAATTTCGAGAGGAAATGAAGGGCTAGCAAGAGAACAGAATGGGTGCAAGGTCTTTTAGCAGCAATATCTCCTTCTTGACCACATGCAATTGGGCAAGTATCACTCCCTGACCCCCAGAACACAGGAGGATGAGTAGTTGCTAACAGTCTGGAAAGGAGAAAAGAAATGGGGATGGGAGACTGCATTGTCCAAAAACAGGGGCTTATGCTAGAGCCTGCATATTGCAAAAAAAAAAAGGACTCCTTTTTCACTAAGCTTCTAGAAAACTCAAATATGGAGAAACTGACCCAAGAGACAAGAACTACAAACACCGGCATCTGGGGGACAGCGGGATAGGGAGCAGCACTGACAAAGAAACAACCAGCCCCTCTGGGTACCAACCCCAGTAAAGTTCACAGGCAAGAAATCCCCTTGATTCATAAAGCCTCCAGGTAATTTTTATAATTCACTACTAAATTAATGGGGGGGGGGGACCTACACAAAGTACATCATCATGAAATATCAGATGAGTGAAGATAAAAGCTTTTACTAACTAGGAGCAATTCTCATTGAAATGTTCATGATCTTCTCAACAGCAACACAGGATGATAACAGACAATAGAGCAATTCCATCTAAATTGTGAGAGGAAATAATTTTCCAAATAAAACTGTATATTTAGTCACATGGAAGGTAAAATAAAAACATTTTTAAACTTGCATAAGCTCAAAGTTTTCCCTCTTTCTCAGGAAGCTTTTGGAGGATGTTCTCCCCCAGCATGAAGGAAGAAACAAATTTAGGAAAAGGAGACCTAAATAAAAGAAAGTGAAGAGCATTCCCATGATGATGGACTAATGATGAATGAAAGACCCAGTTCAACAGACAGAAAGCAATGAATAAGCCTAGACAGTTCTGAGTCCAGAATGAAGGTTAATTCAGAGGGAGAAGGGGTTCCTAAGCCATTCCAAAGAAAACCACGAACATGTTGAGACTCTTTCTGACCTCGGATAGCTTGAATCATCCTGACTGATGGGTTTGGCTACATTGAGAAAGACTGTATTGTTCTGCTTGAGTGTTTGGGGAAGCACTATCAATAAGTAACTAGAATACTGAGCAAACAAAATATTTAAAAAATCAAATTCTTAAGAAACAAAATTTGAATAAGAAAACTATAATCATAATATACTGCATTAGTAAGCTCTGAACAATATTTAAATAGTCATGTAACATACATACTTTATATTCCTTCAGCAGAAATCAGGAGTATGTATGGTGGGTAGGGCATGGGAGGTATGTGCTGTGGTTGTGTCGTTGGACTGTAACTCCATCTTTCATAGAAGGACGTCACTGGTTAGTGGCTAAAATGGAAAAACTAAGAAACATACTATAGAGAGTTAAAAACTGGAAAAAAACAGTTAAAAGACTTAAAAATACTTCTGTTTGAAAGGCAGATCATGGAAAAGCTGCTAAGGTGGAGGAAGGGGACAGATATTTTTGTTGTTTTGGTTTTTTTTGTTTTGTTTTCCTGTTTAAGCTTTTTGACTCCTTGAACTATGTTCATGCATTATTCTGATAGAAACTCCCCCCCTTTTTTTTCCAATCAGGTCATTTGTTCTCAAGGAATTATAGCTATTACAGCTATTTACAAAACATACAAGTATTTGGAACAGATTAAGCATGTAAACATTATTATATATGCAATTAGTCATTCTTTTGGCATTTTTAGCTTTCTATATCACATAGGCATAGAATAAGATCACATAAATGCCAATCTGTGCTAAGAAAATGCTAATTTAGTGTTTCACCTTTTTTACTGTAATAAAAAATATTGTTTTTACTTGATATTTAAGGAACAGGAAGCAGAAAATATTTCTCCTATTTCATTTTTGTAAGTTCTCACATCTATATGCTTACAAATACCTAGATTTTGACCAGTCTAGTAAAAGTTTTATTTTTATCTATATGTTGAAAACTAAAAAAATAAAATAATAAATAATAAATTTAATAATATGGAGGGTTTTGAATTTTGATTGCTTCCCTGAAAATGAAATACTGACTCATTTTTTTCCCTCATCCCTTTTCCCTAAGTGTACTCCAGAATTTGAGACTAATGAAGTTAATGTAATCCAAAATTTCTTGGCAGCCTGACTCATTCCACAGGCACTCCATAAATACACTAAGAAGAAGAAGGCTGGGGTGCACAGGGAGGAGTATTACTGAAGAAGAGATTACTTTCATTCATTTATAACAATTTTCTGAATAGAGAAAAGAGTCCTAGTCAAATACAAATTATCCTCAACTAATCTAAAAAGTATTTGCTAAAAGTAATGTCTTATAAAAACACCAAATTTATCTTTCATATATTATTATGTTTTGAAAAAAAAAGTCTTCCATTTTGTTGTTGTCTTATTTAAATTATACTAAATGTGTACATGAACAAACCTATGATAACTGCATTATGGGTATTATAAATGTCTAAATTTTTACACTTCAGAAAAATTGAATCTCTCTCATAAGAAAATTCTGTGGGAGAATCACTACTGCCAGTCCTTCAGGAAAGCTTACCTTAAAAAGATGTATTATAGGGGCAGCTGGGTGTCAATGGGTTAAGTGTCTGACTTTGGCTCAGGTCATGATCTCAAGGTCCTGGGATCAAGCCCCACATCAGGCTCTGCACTCAGTGGGGAGTCGGCTAATCCCTCTCCCTCACCTTCTGCCCATCCCCCTGCTTGTGCTCTCTCTCTCTCTCTCTCTCTAGTAAATAATAAATAAAATCTTTTTAAAAAGATGTATTATATATTTCAAAATCAATATGTATCTATTTAACATCTAATTGATTATTTATTTAACAACACTAGATTTTAGAAAAATGAACCAAAGACAGTCTCTCCCTCATCCCTATTTCCCCCTAATCTTCCTAACTTCTTTGGGCACAACCTAATGGTCAAGAAGAATAAGGTTTGAGTTCCTGGCTCTGCCACTTTCTAGCTTTATAACCATCACTCAGTCACTTAATCTCTCTGTCTAAGTTTCTTCATCTATAAAATGGAAATAATATTATACTTCCTCATGGGGCATGTAAAGCACTTAGAGAAGAATGCCTGGTGAGGAATAATGTTATATAAATGGTCTATTAGTGAGCTAAAGTCCATGAATAGATTCCAACCCATATTACTTAGAGCAGGAGGAAATACCCTAGAGGTAGCTGTACAGATCTAAAAAACATCCAGCTTCCTTGAATCTAGGTTCTGCATCCTTTTATCTATTTATTACCTTATATTTCTATGTTTTCCTAATTTAAAAAAAAAAAAAAGAAGTAGGGGGAAGAAAATCTGGTGGGAAAAAAATGCAGGAAAGGCACATCATTCTATTTGACATGTTGTGCTCTCTGTTTAGATTCTGTATGGTAAGGTATAAATCGTAATCTCTGGTAGTATAAGTAAGGACATGGGTCAAAAATGTAATGTCTAATGTGGGGACCTTTGGTATTCAACAAAAAGAGTTACCTTCTTCCTTATGCAAAAAGAGAAAATAAATTTGCAAAGCAGAGCTAAGGTTTGGTGAGGTTCAGGGGTTAGGCAGGATGATGCAGGGCAAGTTTTATAAGCTGCCTTAACAAGGAAGGTCCAGTTGCCATTTCTTCAGTCCTGGAGTCCACTATACCATAGTGCCTCCAGCAAACACTCAAGATAGGATGGCTTGGACTGGACCTGGTTCAAAGACTCAGCACCTTGAATTTTTTTCTCCCCACCACACCCTTTACACAGCAATGATCCATCTGGCCAGGGTACCGACAAACCACGTCAACTGCTTCAGCTTATCCAAACTAGATAAAGTAGAACAAACAAAGTATGATGGTTTGGAAAGAGCAAAATATATAATATGATGAGAAGAGAGAACTTCAGAAAAGAAAGTCTTCCTAAAAATGCTGAGGTAAAAGATAAGTAATACCTGGTCAAAAGATACGGATGACTATGGAGTGGCAGGATTGGGAGGAATTGGGATGTCTCTAAAAGTGGTTACTCATTCTAAATGAAGGAGTTCTCAGGCAGCAGCCTAAGATGGGAAACCTGAGGCAGAAAAGTTAAGACAATTCTCAATAGCCACATCAATTATAAGAGTAAGAAACAAAATAGAAATATAAGGACATTTATAGGAGCCATCTATGAGCTGAATCAAAGAAACTTATAGTAAACTAAGCTTTAGGTGGAATTTAATGCTCCTCATTCAGGTGGCTGGTTGTGTGTTGCTACCACTCCCCAAAAGAGAAAATACAACAGAAAAGGTAGTTTTAAGATGTTAAAATTGATGGGACATCTGGTTGTCTCAGCAGGTTAAGCATCTGCTTTTGGCTTCAGTCATGATCCCAGGGCCCTGGAATCAAGCACCACATTGGAAGGGGGAAGGGGGTGCTCAGTGGGAAGCCTGCTTCTCCCTCTCCTGTTTCTTGCTCTCTCTGAAATATATTTTTTTATTTTTTAAAGATTTTATTTATTTATTTGACAGACAGAGATCACAAGTAGGCAGAGAGGCAGACAGAGGGGGAGGAGAAAACAGGCTCCCTGCAGAGCAGAAAGCCCGATGCGGGGCTCGATCCCAGGACCCTGAGATTATGACCTGAGCTGAAGGCAGAGGCTCAACCCACTGAGCCACGCAGATGCCCTCAAATAAATTTTTTTTTTTAAAGATGATAAAATTGATTTTGAACATTGATTCTGGGTTGAGGTGTCTGTTGGACAACTGTGGCAAAGACATTCAGTGGGAAAAGTATGTATAATTTTAGAGCTCTGAATATAGTAAGACAAATATAAAGATCTGGAAATCATCAATATATTGTTAAAGTTATTGAAGCTTAAATGAAGCAAACTAGAAAGAGGTAAGAAGTGAAAAGATCAAAACAAGGAATAATTCTTGGTAAAGTCCAATCTTAAGAGTAGGTAAAAGAAGGGAAACCTAAAAGGAAAATAGAATGAGCAGGACATAAACTAAAGCAGAATGACATCATAGAAATCAAGAGAAGGAAGTTTCAAGATAGAGCAAGAGGAGAATCAGAGAAAACTGTTCATTGGATGTGGAATCAGGAACTTTAAGAAGAGTGTCAGAGGGGTAGTAAGACAAAAGAAAATGCCAAAGATAAAAGAGAAAATAAGAGGCAGAAAAGAAAAAACAGATGCTAAAAATGAATGTGAGAGAAGCAAGGAAGCGGAATGTACAAGGGACTGAAGGTCTTCATGATACATAAAATTGAATCAGGTTAATGTTCATAAGGAAGCATGTGGGCCAGAAGGACAATCAGTGAGACAGTGGGATTTTGCAATGTAAGTTACCAGAAGTGAAGTAATTCGTTCTTGTTAGGGTCCAGCCTGACAAGAGGATGAAGAAAACTAGACATGAAAGTCATCAAACTACAAAACTATAAAGACAGGGTCTTGCACTGGTTGTTCACTAGGTAAAGAACATAACAATATAGCAGAATCTATGCCAGAATCTGGGAGAAGAAGAAAGAATGGAAATCTGCCCCCAGACCCTCCATGACTACAGAGGAATCAACAAAAGGTTGACACAACACAGTAGCAAGGAAAAAACAAAAGTCGTAATATAAGAGATATTTGCATATACATCTCAAAGATAAGGAGATGCAATAATCTTTAATTGGTGAGAAGAGAAACTCAGTCCCAGAGACAGGGGAACAGAAGGAAAAGATTCTAATGTTACAGTTTAGTTCCTATGAAAATAAGCAAATGGAGTGAACTTTCTTTGAAAAATGCTGAGAGTGTAGAGAAATTTATTTAGGATTGTGTAAGAATTTCCGAAGGCTCAAAAGAAAAAAGCATTAGCAAAGGACAGTGCCTCAACAGTTAAATCAGCAGAGTGTGAGGATGAGACAGAACAGAGTACAGATGAATGAACATATTCTCAGAAAATTAAATAGCTAAAAATTTTTATGACAGAAATATTGTTGTCAAAAAATCCTCCGAATTCCTCTCAATTTTTTCTAATCAAGTTTTATTTTAATAATAAACTGATAAGCTTTGTTAGACCAGGAACCTTGGGAATTGGCTTCAAGATCCCAGATGGAACTCTGGGTAAGTTTTACCCAAGTAAAAGTAAAATGTGTGATCTGTCACCCAATCTAGTATTCAGGAGACTCTGCTTAGGGTCTAAACAAAACAAACACAATGTTTTTTTAGGGGAGAGGAATGGAGAAGCGTGTTTTGCAAAAATAAACTCTGGGTAAAGAAGATGCTTCCATTAGACCTGGCACCATGGAGAAGACTTACCGTACTTGTGCTCTGTTCAGTTTAAAGATCATTCCCAGTGAGAAGAGGCTTACTTCTTAGTATTTGCTGACTTTGTTTTTCCAAGTATGAGTAAAGTAAGATATAAAACAAACTTGGGGTCAAATGGGGGGAATAGGGAGATATAAAAAATAATGACAACTCAAGGGAATCATTACAAAAATGAAGTCGGGTGCCTGGGTGGCTCAGTGGGTTAAGCCGCTGCCTTCGGCTCAGGTCATGATCTCAGGGTCCTGGGATCGAGTCCCGCATTGGGCTCTCTGCTCAGCGGGGAGCCTGCTTCCTCCTCTCTCTCTGCCTGCCTCTCTGCCTACTTGTGATCTCTCTCTGTCAAATAAATAAATAAAATCTTAAAAAAAAAAAAAATGAAGTCAATCCAAAGAAAGGAAGAAGAGGAATGAAGTTTAAGGAGAATGGGAAAAATCAGAAAGCTAAGAGAATTAGCAACTCTGTCAAATCTTTACACAAATTATTTCTTCCAAGAATAGGTGGAAAGAGCACCCCAAGTAACAGGTAGTAAGTAAATTGTGAAGTGAGGGGAAGAAACGTAATGGTCTTTAAAGATTTCCTATACACAAATGTGATTTATATTTTGATTATTCAGACTAGGCACACTAACTTGAACAATGAAGACCAATGAATTCCCTTTGTCATTCTGCCTACCACAATAAGCAAAATGCCCAAATGAATGGAATTGATTGGTCAATTTAGTGGAAATGACTGAACTATTTATTATGGCCAAAAGGAAGCTGACTAATTCAAAGTAATGCACATTTAAAAGATCACAAAATGAATTTGATAACTTATGAATAACAAAGCAAAAAGGGAAATTAAATTATTTTAGAATAATTATTTTCTTTTTTAATGGGAAAGCATCTTTCACTCATCCATCTATTAGATATATCAATTCAACTCCTTGAACATAGTCTTAGGAATTCATAGGAAGAGAATGGAGTAGCTCATTTAAAGGTTCAAGACTTAAAATTTTAGAATCACTTCATACTTGAAAATACTTTAGTGTGTATAACCCATGAACAATTTTTTATAAAAATAATAAACACTGGTGACACTTAATTTTTTTAGTTGTAGGTAATAGAACATTTTTTGCAGTATTTTAAATGCATACATGCATTTTCATATCTTTTTTTTTTTAATTTTTTATTTCTTTTCAGCGTAACAGTATTCATTGATTTTGCACCACACCCAGTGCTCCACGCAGTATGTGCCCTCCCTAATACCCACCACCTGGGTCCCCCAACCTCCCACCCCCCACCCTTTCAAAACCCTCAGATTGTATATATTCAGAATGACATCATCTTTTGGAATATATTTAAATGCATATAAATCCAAAGGTAAACACTTATTTTAAATGCACATAAATCTTAACTCTATTAAGTTCTTAATATTATAATGGTACACTAAACAATCCTATCACTTCCTACTATCAGACTTCCCATTTTGTAGGTTTGTTTAAAAACATGGGATTTGGGGGTGCTTGGGTGGCTCAGTCAGTTTAGCATCTGCCTTCAGCTCAGGTCATGATCTCAGGGTTCCGTTATCAAGCCCCACGTCAGACTCCTTACTCAATATGGAGCCTCCTTCTCTCTCTTCCTCTGTCGCTCTCTCTAATTTTGCTCTCCTTCCCTCCCTCTCTCTCTCAAATAAATACGAATAAAATATTTTTAAAAAGTGAGTTTTAAACTGTTGATTTAAAGTTTTTAAACAATTAGCAATATTATTAAGAATTTGATCATTTGGGGATTTAAATTGCTTTGATAATGGTTGATTGATGTCTTTCATTACCAGAAGAATAACATTTCTTATACACATCAGTATTCTTTTGTATTACCATTAATAGATAGTATCTGATTTGATACTGAGTCACCTTCTTATCCTACTATAAGGGGAACCAATAGCCAGTCACCTTTCCTCCTACGAAACATGAGTTTTCAGGAAGACAAAGAGAAATATATAGCCGGGGAAGATAGTTTAGACAGCTACCAAAACTAAAACTGAGAAAATATTGTTTTTTTAAATAATGAATGGTACAATTTATAATTTCTTTCACTATATGCTATCATTACAAACTATTTTTCATGGGTTCTTGCTTGATCTTTAAGTGTATATAATAAGTGCTCATATGAGAACAAGTCTTGTTGTCTGTAAGTAATGAAAGAATTCTTTATCATGGAGCTTGACTCCCCAAAGCACAATTACCATAATATTGTTAAAACAGTTAAAACAGATTCAGAGCTTATGAAACACAAAACAGCAATATACTTTTGCTATCAAGAATCAAGATCCTGGGGCACCTGGGTGGCTCAGTGGGTTAAGCGGCTGCCTTCCGCTCAGGTCATGATCTCAGGGTCCTGGGATCGAGTCCCGAGTCGGGCTCTCTGCTCAGCAGGGAGCCTGCTTCCCTCTCTCTCTCTCTCTACCTGCCTCTCCATCTACTTTTGATTTCTCTCTGTCAAATAAATAAATAAAACCTTTTAAAAAAAATAAAAAATCAAGATCCTACTTTTCTCCCAGCTATGTAATGAAATGTAGGATATATACTTTACACAGAAAAAGGCAAATAAAACTTTAACAGAACCAATACTTCATATATTTGAAATACTTTTTCACATATAATTTTTCACAAATTATTTTTTTCAAAAATAATTTTTCTGAATCATAACAAAAAGTCAAGTAGCAAGGTACTGATGACTTCTAAAGTCTGATTAGGTATCCTAAAAACTCTAACATACTGCTAAAAAATTAACAAAACAAAACAAAATTTACTTAGCAGTAATTATTACCTGTACTGAGCTATGAACTTTTCCTGGATTACCTCACCACCCAAAGACAGTAAAATTATAATCTTCATTTTGTAGATGAAGACACTGATAACTACAGAGATTAAATAATTCCCCAAAACTACACAGTCACTAAATGCTAGAGGACAGACCCAAGCCCAGCAATTAAGAGTGGTTAAGAGGAGCACCTGGGTGGCTCAGTGGGTTAAAGCCTCTGCCTTCGGCTCAGGTCATGATCCCAGGGTCCTGGGATCGAGCCCCACATCGAGCCCCACATCGGGCTCTCTGCTCAGCAGGGAGCCTGCTTCCCCTCCTCTCTCTCTGTCTGCCTCTCTGCCTACTTGTGATCTGTCAGATAAATAAATAAAATCTTAAAAAAAAAAAAAGAGTTGGTTAAGAGAATATGCTCTCAACAGCTACACTATAATGGCATTAAAAGTACACGACCTTTCCCTTTTAATTACTTAGTTGCATACCATAATAGCACAATTCATGAAGTATTATTTATTAACATTCTCTATCATTATTCACATTGCTAAGTATCATGTTTTCATTTCAGACTCCTAATTTAGGTGGATGCTTATAACCTTTATCACTGTAGGCTTTAATTATAATAATTTATAGGCACATGTTTATATAAGCACTCAATACAGAAAAATTATTTTAACTTTTCATTTAAATTCTAATCTACAATTTTAGTGAAAAAAAAAAAAGTGCCACAAATAGCCCATAGCACATGTAATACCAACTCTTTGATACTTGCTTTTAGAATTGAATGGGCTATCCAGTGGTCTAGGTAAGTGTAACATGATAAAAAATAAAATAAAGGTCCACTACAAAGCTAAGACAGCACAAATTACCCTGTTTTGACATACTGACATGCTCCATGCTTCTGACTATTTAATTCATTCCAGAGAAAAATGAATTCATCTTTTCAATAGCAGTAGAGCTCTCTGGCTCAATGCTTGGCTGACTCTTGCCTTGATAAGATAGTGTGGAAAAATTACTATCACCATAATCATCATCATCATAATCAATACTTTAAACCACTTTTCCTGTCAGCTGAGTCAGGGTGGGGGCAAATACTCTTATTAAACTAAACTGCCATTTTAAGAGATTTGAATATCAGCTTCTGTAGCTCAAATTCTGCAGGGATAGTATTTGAACATGGGTTAAATAGGCAGAAAAAAAACTCAGAAAGCAAATAGAACATTTAAAGTAAAAGCTATTGCCCTATTGTCTCAGGTACATTAAGCCACAGATGTGATGATTTACTTGAAATAATAAAACCTGAATATTATTCATGTACATCATCAGCTTTTCCTAGAGGGTAAGGTCTAGGTGTGATTTGTTCTTCTTTTTCTTTTTTTTCTTATCAGCACACAGAAAAAATAGAGATTTTATTAGCAAACAAAAACACAGTAAGCATTCTGACATTTTTAAAAGGCAGTAACTTTTTTTGCTGTTCCTAATACATGCACTGATATGTCAATTTCCTTGTTTTTTTTTCTTTTTTTTTTTTCATTTGGCCAGTGATTCAAATATATACTAAAACAAGGAAAATACACAAGGAAAGTAAATATATAATGACACAAGGGTGATTCAGAAGGAAAGGAAAAAGGACTAATATAGAGCTCTCTAGTCAACCATGTTGCAATGATCTAGAATCTGTATAGTTATGGGTACCAGTAATTTTTATCAAATAATAATACATGAAATAATTATTGAACATAGGAATTGAAATATATTCCTGTAGTGCAATATAGAAATATTCATTAAAAGCCATAAAATGTTCCTACTTGGAAGGGTAATCCCACATCTAAACATTTATTTTAAGAAAATCATCAGTAGGGCCTTAGAGATGTCTATAAAGGAAAGACTATATCAGCATGAAACAACCGAAATGCCTAACAAAAATAATACCTAATTAAATAAATATAATACATTCATATTATCGTATACTATGCAATCATAAGTAATCTTGTTTCAGAATCTACTTACAGATAACATTTCACTTAACAGATTAAAGTAGATGTACTTAACAATATGTTAAGTGAAAACAATGGTTAATAAAACTGTATCTTCTCTAGTGTAACTCCATTCATCTAAGCATAACCCTTAATGTCAATATATACAAAATAAGTATGTATATGTATCTGAGTAAACAGTCAAAGATTTTATATGCTCCTTAAAATGTCCCAAATGTATTAAAAAGTGTTCTCAAAATAACTATTTAGCATAGTATCTGTACTCTAGAAGTAGTAAAGTATAAAATTTGATTTTTAAAATAAAAGAATAAAATTATTTCAAAAATGTGTTAGCAACTGAATTTTCAAATAAATTTAAACATAACATGTTGCCTTATTTTTCTGTTATAAAACTAATACTTGCTTTCTTTGGGATGTCTACCCAACCATGCACCAACCCTTCTGAGACCACCCCACTATCTTCAATCTTAAGAAGTTGCCCCTTCTCTATAAAAGTATGCACTATGAGTATATATGTTTATGATATTTATTATGCTCATTAATACCCATTATATTTGACTACTCATGAATTTCTCTGATACTCTTTGATCTCTAGAGGTGTTCTGAATAGATCTAACCATCCCTTTCATTCACTATGTTGTCACTGAACTTATAGTCTACCACCATTTCATTAAAAGAGATCTTTGCTTTAGGCATATAAATACTTGTCAGTTTTTACTAAGCATTACCAGGATGTGCTCCTAGAAACTTTCTTAAGCTATTTTTTTAATAAAATAACTCTGACTTTCCTTCTGCTGTCCCCATTTCAATCCCAGAGAACACATTTTTATAGCCATTGTTTTAAAAATAGTCTGGCCCTCCAGACTTAGGGAAATCACCAAAATGTAAAAGTAGAAATTAAAAGAAATAAATCTAAGTATATGTTACTTGTCCAGCTTTACTTCTCCCCACACTAGATTAGTTATGGCCTTTCACATAATCCATTTTAAATATGCCAAATCAGCAAAAATATAAAAACGACTTCAGAAAGAGGGGAGGAATGGAGATTATATGAAAATCCTACAGTCTGCCATAAGGGACCAACAAAAGTCTGTTACTGCCAGATAATATATTTATTAATGAGCAAATGAGAATTGTCAGATGATTGATTTTAAGAAAGAGATACGGCGCCACAGTTGCTGAGATGCAGGCTAGGTTTCAGAAGATGGCCCCAAGCCCACCGTCCACCTTCTCTTCTGGAGCCTGGTCCTTCTGCTATTCCCTTAACCTGACAGGACCTTCATTATCTTCTTCCATGATCTTCTGATAACGTGAGATATACACTTCCAGGTGAAGAATGACTTTTCAGATAGGGGGCTGGTGTGGACAAGTGTCCCATTACACGTAATCCTGATGGTTGGTCTCCTTGAAATTTTTAGGTAAAACAAAGATGCTGCTTCTAAATTAATATTTTAAGGTTACTTACCAGTAAGGAAGATTTCACCTTGGCTACAGCTTATATATATACATATTCCCTTCCTATCATCTAGCACTGAAAATACCAAACTTCCTCAACACATATACAATTAAATGCTGATTTTGTTAAGATTTGCATTCTCGAGGGGCACCTGGGTGGCTCAGTGGGTTAAGCCCCTGCCTTCAGCTCAGTCGCGATCTCAAGGTCCTGGGCTTGAGCCCCAAATCGGGCTCTCTGCTCAGCAGGGAGCCTGCTTCCCCTTCTCTCTCTGCTTGCCTCTCTGCCTACTTGTGATCTCTCTCTCTGTCAAATAAATAAAAAAAATCTTAAAAGAAAAAAAAAAAAGATTTGCATTCTCGAGACTCATTAATCAACATGCCACAGGGGCAATTTAGAGTGATGTACAATTTTCCAAAGGACCCAGTTACAAGCTGATGTAGTATTTATTAACATGATTTCCATAAGGGAATCTGAGAACACTCACATGTGGAGCCATTCTGCTTATCAAGAAATTTAGGATACCTGCCGAAATTATAATTTCCTCTGAGAGTTGCTCAGACATGAAGGAAAACAATCAAATGGCTTAAAAAGCATACTTCAAGTTAAAATTATACTTGGAATTGGAACTATGAGTTCTCTACCTCATGATAGCCATCATCTCTCGCCCAATGCGCATCCCTCCTCATCTACCCACCAACACACACACACACACGCACGCACACACACACACACACACACACACCCCTCTTCCAAAAACAAATCTGATTTTGTTCATATATCTCAAAGTGGCAAAGTTATTTCAAAGAGGCTGAGTTCATCTCTAGTCCCAGAGGTTGAATGAAACTGTTTTAAGCTATTCAACCATGAGTCTTGTTACCCTTACCACAGTTTCATTTGGGCATGACACAAAACCAATTCTATTCAATAGCACATGAGAGTAAATCTGTTGGGATGTCTCTGGCAAGAATTTATTCACTTTAAATAAAGGCATTCAACAAGGACAGGACAATGCTTTTCTCCACCTCTGGACTTTGCCATTTTATGCCAAACCTGGAACTGAACAACCTTCCAGGGACCAGGGGGACCAGTGTCAAAGATAGATAAATTTAATACCTATCAAGGGATGCCAAGGGAAAAATGGAAATATCCTGGGCTCTAAAGTCAACCCTGAAACTACTCTGGTTCCAGAATTCTTGTTTTGTTGAATGTATTAATTATTGAGGTTATCTTAAGAGTGTCTTTCTGTAATTTGCAACTAAAAGAAGCAATAGAGAATTTCTGCTATTTGTGGCAGGCATTTAAGTTCTTTTTAGTTGAGTTTTTACCTGTAAAGTACACATGGGATTGCTTTAGCTTTACATTCATGTTATGAAGAATACAAAAACAATAAATTTTAAAAGGTCAAAATACAATACAGTAGTTTTATGTGTACATATTATGTGTACACCATATCATCACATAATTGTTCTCCCTCTGAGGTAGTTTCATAATTGGTTCATACTTATGTCATTTTTATATAGTATGCTATATAATAATTGCTTGTTTATTTGTCCTTCTTCCCTTTCCCAGATAAGTGAAAGGCTAGGAATATCTGAATCTTTATTTTCAGAGATATTTGCACATAACACAATTCAGGGTCAGGCCTTAACTATTGTTTGTTGGACTGAATTACATTTGACCAATGAAAGTGAGCATACAAATCACAACTTCTTGGACATTTTGCAAGGCAAAATTAGATACTACATACTACAATTGTTGCCTCCTAGAATTTATCATCCAAATAAAGAATATCAAGCTGCACTGAATGGACATGGCAAACACTTTTTTAATATTTTCTCTCATTCCAAAACATGGATATCTTCACCCTAATCCATTCTCAGTTTTGTTGATGACACTTTCAAAATTTTCTATTGTATTTTTTTTTTGCCATCTTCATTCTCCCTGTTCTATTCCTTTTAGCCTATTTAGCCTGTAGCTTCATCTCCCCACTTTTTTTTTCTTCTAAATCCTTCCATAGTTCCAAAAGAGTAATTCCACTGAAGCTACAACTTTGACCATGTTGTTTCTTTATTCAAAACCTTTCAACAATTCCCCAGTCTAAAAGAAAAAAAAAAAAAGAACTCTTTCACTTGCCAATATAAGTCTCCTACAGCCTTCCCCAAAAACTATTAATATCCATTATTAATCCTCAGGTGTCCTATATTGTTTCCAATTTAGTCTGCTTATTGCTCGCTTTCCTAGAACATGCCCTGTAGAAGATACACCGTACATTGATGCTAGCCATTGCTACTTTATTTCTAATAAATGAATCCTAATACATAAAATTTACTTTCTCCCTAGAAGCTTTTCCAATATTCCCACAGTACTGTCTCTTGTCCCATGTTCTAATTCATATAGTAGTTATATGTCTTATCTCTTCAACACAACACAAGCTCAAGGATAGTGGGAGTGTGGGATCACATCATTTCAGTACTTCTCATACATCATCACACCTCAGTGACAGCAGGAGTAAGTTCAACTGGACCAGAATTTGGGATGCAGAGAGGAGCTTCCCATTACTACATCACATGAGTTTACTAAAAGGAGACATTACTTGGAACATGTTGCTGAGGGAAGAGAATCAGCAAGTCAGAACAATCTTATAGTGAACATTTTAGTTAGTCTTTTTTAAAGCAAACATTTAATTATATAATTCTGTAAGTGATTGCAATTTGTCTCTCTCTACCTTCTATGTGATAGTAAAGCTGCAAGGATAAAGAGATATAAAACAAGCCTCTTTCTAGTACTGAAAAGGAATGAAGTTAAATCAAAAGTGGTCATTCCACCATTACAAATAGATAATGATCTGACTTAGGAAATAGAATAATAATAGGAATATACATGTTTTAGAATATTGTGCCTTCTATTCAAAGACTCCAAACATGTTTACATAACTATCACTGATGAATTTCACATAGGTTTTTATTCCTCAAAAAAATCATTCTCTTCATTTGAACATTGCAAAATTAAATATACTGTAAACTATTGTCAGCACTGTTTCTCAATAAGAAAACATATTTTACAAGATTTAAAATTTAAAAAAAAAAACCCTCTTTTTGTTCATTCCAACTATGTAAGTATTGCTACCACCACCTTAGTGAGCCTGAGATGAAGCTGATCTTTCACACCTCCACAAGCCCCTTGGACGATGGCACGCTGCTGGCTGTCAGCAGATTGATGGCTTTCACTGAGCTGCTCCTGATGCAAATTTCAGAATTCACTTTAACAATCATTTGAACTGTCACCATATGAATTATGGACTGAAGCACATTCTGCTTCACCATTTCCAAAGGAAAGCTCCTCGTGAATATCAAACTAGAAGGGAAAGGCATTTCAAGTCAAATGATTTAAACTACCATACCTGGTTTTAGAATGAGCTTTAAAAAATGCTCACGTTTCCATGAGGAAAAATAATCTCAAATTTAAATGACCTCCATTTTTACTTTAATAATGTATATATGTATATAAGAAGCACACACATATATTCACAGCTGTAACTTTTTTTTTTTTTTCCTTTTAAAAGTGCCTGCCTTATATTACAGAACAGAAATTCTGGAAGTCTTTGTGTAAACCACTTCTGTTGGATAAATAAGAGGATCCAAAATGAATTAAGGAAATTTGAATTATGAAAAGACATAGTTTTGGGATGCCTGGGTGGCTCAGTGGGTTAAGCCTCTGCCTTTGGATGGCGGATGGCGTCATGATCTCAGGGTCCTAGGATCCTAGGATTGAGCCCTGCCTCAGGCTCTCTGCTCAGCAGGGAGCCTGCTTCCCCCTCTTTCTCTGCCAGCTGCTCTGCCTACTTGTGATCTCTCTGTCAAATAAATAAATAAAATCTTAAAAAAAGAAAAGACATAGCCTTTTCCCTAAAGTTTACATGTTATACATAAAATAAGAGTAATCACAAAACAACAGAAAAGTAAGTAAACTATATTCAATAGCCTGATTTGGAAAATGTCTTTAGTAACTGTGGCTCTATGTCCAGCTAGAGTCCACTCATGAAAAGGGGGATGGCATGAACAGGAAGAGATGCAAGACAGCCTAAATTCATAGGACAATATAAGCAAAGAGCAGCAGCTATCAGCATATGAGGCGAGGGGTAATTTCTATGAATAACTATAGTGATTGAATTTCAAATAACAGTGTAGGAAGAATTGACAGAGGAATCAATGACTGAAGATCACTGAATACTGAACTCAGCAGCTTAAATTTCACATAATAAGCATTAGTGGCATAGCATAGGTTTCAAAACATGAACACATGTTAAAATCACATTCACGAAGATGATGATGAAGTTGCAAGAGTTAAATGAGGATTGAGTTGGTGATGGGGGATTATTAGAGGTGGAGTGCATAGAAAGAGAGTTGGAACCAGGAAGCATGCCGGCAAGTGTTCTATTCATTTAAATTAAAAGGAGTGAAATCCTATCAAAAAAGAATAAATGGAGATCAAGAACTCAGGAAAATAAGCTAAAAAAACAGCACAAAAACACTGCAAAGGTTTGAAATGGAGAATTCAGGGAGACTACAATGAGATTGGTGGTGAGAGATAAATTGAAAATACTGTAGTTTGGGGTTACTTTCAGAAGTCTGCTATATAATTATGTCCTTAACATGTATCTCTGTATGTATATAGAAATTCTTAGTGCTACATAAATAAATGCAGGATACTTACAAAGTCCTAGTGGAATGTTAAATTCCATGATATTTACTTTAGGCATTTGTGTGAAAAGAAAACAAATGAATTAATCCAATGAGAGGAGATGAGAATGACCCCAACTCAGCCTTGTGTTTTGGTTAGAATCTGCATAAAGCAACGCCCATTCAAGCCTCTGAATGTTTACACCTCAGGTGTGCAATGAAGACTATAAATCTTTGTTTTGCTTAATTATTAATCAAAGCTATTTATTTTTTTTTTTTTTACATTTCAGGGGGAGCGGTTTTAGTTAACTAAATTTAGTTTTGTGAAAGCATTCATGTTTTTAAAACCATCATGAAAGAGGCTAAGTTTGGCTTTGATGTTCTTCCCATTTCCTTTATGTGACTCTTCTAATTGAAATCTAGTTGATGTACAATGTCATACTAGTTTCAGGTGTGCAACATAGTGATTCATCAATTTTATACTGTATGCAGTGCTCATCATGATAAGCATAGTTACCGTCTATCACCATAGAACATTAGAAGTATTGTTGACTATATTCCATATACTGCACTTTTCATCCCTGTGATTTATTTAATTTTTTAATTTTAATTAATAAAATTTTATTAATTTTTTAATTTTAATTTTAATCCCCTCCATCTATTTCACCTGCCCTCCCAAGCCCTGCGCAAAAACCAGGCTGCTCTCTGTATTTATGAGTACGTTTCTATTTGTGTTTGTTCATTTGTATTGTTTTTTAGATGCCACATACAAGTGAAATCATATGGCATTTATCTTTCTCTATCTGACTTACTTCATTTAGCATAATACTTTCTAGGTCCGTTCCTGTTGTCACAAATGGCAAACTTTCATTCTTTTCTATGGCTGAGGAATATCACAGTGAGTGAGTCTTTGTGAGCTTTCGAGTGTGTGTGTAAATCTTTATCCATTTATCTACTGATGAACACCTAGATTGTTTCTATATCTTGGTTATTGTAAATGATGCTGCAATTAATATAGTGGTGCATGTATCTTTTTCAACTGATGTTTTGATTTCTTTGGGCAAATACCTAGTAGTGGAATTACTGGATTATAAGGTATTTCTAATTTTTTTGAGGAACCTCCATACTGTCTTCCATAGTGCCTACAACAGTTTACATCCCCACCAATAGTGCATGGACATTCCCCTTTCTCCACATCCTCACCAACATTTGTTATTTCTTGTCATTTTGATACTATTCATTCTGACTGATGTGAGGTGGTATCTATCTCATTGTGGCTTTCACTTGCATTTCCCCAATGATAAGTGATGTTGAGTATCTTTTCATGTGTCTGTTGCCCATCTGCATGTTTTCTTTGGAAAAATGTCTATTCAGGCTCTCCATTTTTAATTGGATTATTTGGGTTTCTTTGGTATTGACTTATAAGAGTTCTTTATATATTCTGGATATCAATCCCTTATTGGATATACCATTTACAAATATCTTCCCTCACTGAGTAGGCTGCATTTTCATCTTGTTGATGGTTTCCTTTGCGGTGCAAAAGCTTTTCAGTTTGATGTAATCTATTTTTGCTTTTTTTTTTTTTTTTTTTGCCCCTTGCCTCAGGAGACATATTTAGAAAAATGTTGGTTAAGGCCAATGTCTAAGTGATTACTGCCTATTTTTTTTAGGGGTTTTATGGTGTCAGGTCTTACATTTAGGTCTTCTATCCATTTTGAGTTTATCATTGTGTATGGTGTAAGAGAGTGGCCCAGTTTCATTCTTTTGCATGTGACTGTTCAGTTCTCCCAAGATTTATTGAAGAGACTGTCTTTTCCCTGTTGTATATCTTTCCCTCTTCTGTAGATGAACTGATCTATACATGTGGATTTATTTCTGGGTTTTCTATCCTGTTCCATTGATCTATGTATCTATTTCTGTGCCAGTATCATACTGTTTTGATTACTACAGCTTTGCAGTACATCTTGAAATCTGGGATTGTGATACCTCCAGCTGTGGTTGTATGAGGCCTTTTGTGGTTTCATTTAAATTTTAGGATTATTGGTTCTGGTTCTGTGAAAAACATTATTGGCATTTTGATAGGGAGTGCACTGAATCTATAGATTGCTTTCAGTACTATAGACTATTTTTAAAAGTTTTTAAAGAAGATACATAAAAGGCTCATAATCCCTCAGTAATCCGAAGTGTTCCCTCTTTTGTCCTACAAAATATAACTGAAACACATTTATAAGTGTCCTGAAAATCTACTTCAAGTGAATAATTCTTTCTAGTTACATCACGGCCTGGCAGTAAGGATGTTACAAAGTCTTAGGAAACTTGCTATTCTTTTATGATAGAGACTGAATGAGGATACTGTAAGATCCACAGGAGAATGTCCTTTCAATATGAACACCAAGGGAAGCTGTATTTCTCCTGAATTACTAGTTTATTTCTCATCTTATGCAACTGATCATGTCTTCTTTGCTCTGGCAAATTTTGTGGCCCATCTTCAGGAACTATATAGGAACTCACAGAATTCACATTGTAGACCAACTCTATGCCTGGTTTGGATTTTTCCACTTATTATCTTTTTTCTGTGCTTTATTTTTTGCTTATTTTAAGCTACTGCACATATTTATATAAACCATTGAAATTTTCTTCGGAATATATGAAACTAATAGGTAGGGATGAGTGTTAAACTCACAGTCAATAAATTCACATTACCCCATTTAAACCTCATAGCATCTCTGCAAGAAGGTTTTCATTATCACCAGTAGAGTGGTTGAGAAAAATTAATTTCACCCAGATACAAATACCTTACAGAGTAAAAGTCTAGGCAGGAAGCTCCAAAGTTCTACTAAAGAACATAAAAAGACAAACAAAACACCTAGCCATATCTAAAGAAAAGTAATTATAGATTATAGATTAACTAAAGTCAAATGAGACTATGGGAAATGGATGACCTTAGCCAAAGCTTCCTAAATGAATACTTTAAGAGTATTAGTAAGTTAATTATATGATCTTAATATAACGCCTTTTGATTCACCTACATCCTGTTTTTGTTTAAACAAACAAACAAAATCTGTTTTATTTGTTTTACTAATTTCCTATTTTAACCCACTCTCTCCAGACTGTCGAAAGAATAATGCTTTATATCTAAAGGAAAAAAAAAAGACCTTTTTCTCCCAGAAAATATTACCAACTTTGAAAATTCCATAGCTTTTCTTATAAATTAATTACTGTAATATGGGCACAGAGGGACATAGATGTTATATGATTTTTTTTCTACCTTTAGAAGCATTAACATTTGTTTACATTTTGTCCTGTTATTTAGTAGCATGAAATCACATCTGCTTACATTATAAACATAGTTGTTGGGCATAATAATTAAATTCTGGTTCTACCTTTTGTGATTACATAACTTGGAATAAGCTATGTATTTCTGTACTTCAGATTATTCATTATAAAAAGGGGGAAAACAGAATTCCTAAGAGCTGATGTGAAGATTAAATGAAATAATACATGTAACACGCTCAGAACAATGTGTGGCAAACATTCAGCTCCTGATAAACATCCCCTGCCTTTATAAGCAGCAGAGCGGTGTCATTCGTTTTCACCGGATCTTCTGTATTCCCAGCAAAAATAGGTGAAATGGTACATGAACCCTTCTGGAGAGATAGGAAAGAAAAAGAAACAAAATACTGAACGTTTCCATTTATAATCTGCCAAAATCATCACCGCATGTTATGGCAGTGATTAAAGTCCTTGCCATCGCTCCTTACTGGTACTTGAGCGGCTTACTGATCACCCTATCTGATTCCTAGGGGATCGAGTGGTATTTCAGTTTTTGACAGGACCGAGACAGCAGGCTGTCCATTATTAAACCACACATCTGGTCCTTGTTGTTAATAACTGGTTGTTTGCAATATGTGGACAATCTACAAGTTTTCCCACAGGGAGTCAAATGAGGCTGAAATGTGTTAATCCTCTTTTATCCCTATCCACAGTGATTTACAAGATGGGCTAAGTGTGCGCCTGTACTAGCGATTCATCTTTATGATTCGGTGCAAAGTCCAGTGCAAGAAAACCAAAAAAAAGCAGTCCTGTATTTCTTAGATTCATTGTTCTTGGCTTTGCATGCAAAATCCATTTCTTATACATATTTACATACTGTGAAAATTGGAATTAATATAGCTCTGCGTTCAAGGAATGCATACACAGAGGGCACGATGCTCACTCTTTAAAGCCATGCCATAATTGCAGGAGTGCAGAGTACTAAAGCACAGTTCCAAAGAGAAGCCCACTGAAAACTGGAAACAGGAAAGGGTCAAAGAGTGAGGGCTTACTGCCAGCCACAGTCCCCTACAGACCAGCCAAGCTTGACAGTCGGGGTTTTGCTTCTGTTTATTTTTACTGCTTCTATTTGTCAGAAAAAGATAAAGATAAATATGAGCAATCCAAAAGAATATTATGGAAAGAAATCTCACTGTCCTCAGTCCCCCTCTTTTGAGGATCCTCTTTTCCCCCACACCCAGGAGCATTTCTCCCCTATTCCTTCCAGGCAACCTCGGCTTTTACAGCCTCTGATTCACTCCACAACTCCAAACCATCTCTACTTCCCAGGCAAAGGAGACAAATAAATCTAATGCCACTGGTGTACTGAATTAGCTTACATAAATGATTTATTTTTTCCCCCTGAAATTATACTACATCTTAGATTCTCTTTAAGAGTCTGCTTGCTATAGTTGTATCTAGTTACAAGAATCAAGGTCACAAAGTTCTAATCCACTCTTAGGCCTCCAGATGATCAGATGCAAAGGACCCAAAGCCATTTTCACAGCACTTTCTTTGCCTTCATGAAGCTGGGGTTTTTATTCATCTGCTGCAAGCAAGCACATGGTCACTCTGCTATAAGAGATGTATGCAAAGCAGACATTTCTGGCCCTGCTTATCCATTATCTTCTCTATCTAGGCAGTACATTCACCTCCATTTCACTTTCTACAACTCCACACAACCACTTTTGAATTTATACTGAGGATGAGATGTTATCAGTGCCCTAGATATACCTTGTTTTCTCACTCTGTGCTCTAAATGACTTTCTCTGACATTGCAACTTCAGTACTGTCTGATGATTAAGATCCTTCTGAAAAGAATTGTTTTTTTCATGATCCATTAAAAAAATAAAAATAAGGGCCCCTGGATGGCTCCGTCGGTTAAGTGTCTGCCTTGGGCTCAGGCCATGATCCCAGGGTCCCCGAAAGAGCCTGCATGGGGCTCCCTGCTCACTGGGGAGCCTGCTCTCCCTCTGCCAACGTTTTCCCCTGCTTATGCACACACTCTCTCTCTCTCAAAATAATTGAATAAAATCTCTTTTTTTAATTTTTTTATTTTATTTTTTCAGTGTTCCAAGATTCATTGTTTATTGATCACACCCAGTGTTCCACGCAATATGTGCCCTTCTTAATAGCCACCACCAGGCTCTCCCAACCCCCACAGCCTCCCTCCAAAACCCTCAGTTTGTTTCTCAGAGTCCATAGTCTCTCATGGTTCTTCTCCTCCTCCTAGTCCCCTAACTCACTTTTCCTCTCCTTCTCCCAATCTTTTTAAAAACTTAAAAAAAAAGAAGCATACTGAGTCAAGGACTGACACAAAGTAAAAGTAATGGTCTTTCTGGATCATTATCTACTACTTCAACTAATTTTAATTTGCAATTTAAAACACATAAAAGCATTAGTTTAAAAACATCTTGATCAAATGTATTAAATATTGCTCACATGGGATGCCTGGCTGGCTCAGTGAGAAAAGCATGCAACTCTTGATCTGGGGGTCATAAGTTTGAGGCCCATGTTGTGCGTAGAGATTACTTAAATACATACATACATGCATATGTACATACTTAGACTTTTATAAATAAATAAATAAATAAATATTGCTCCCAAGAGGTCATGCTAACTTAATTTCAAACTATAAATATATAAAGCAACTGGTTAGATCTTATTGAAAAAGTATTTCTTTTTGCTTCACTTTCTAAAAGTAACTTAGATAAGGATGGTGCATAAGTAAGACAATATTGGCAATACATAAATATGCTGATAAAAACAGGCAAACCAATGACAAAGGGATTTATGAACATGTAAAACATTTTAATAAACAAGAACATGATTTAGAAAAGCCCACAAAAATACCACATCCACTATCGACAAGAAGAAAATAAAAGCTTGGCCTAAGCCACAGGTACACATTATGACTAAATATATTGTTAGTTTAATTTTTATTTTGTACTAATAATGAAGATGAAAGCTCTATGTGTTTAGCCTTCATTTGTATTATTTCCTGTACTACCTTTCAAATGTATTTTTGCAGAAGTTGAGTTGCATTACTAACAGAGAGGGGTAAAGTTTGTTAATAATTTTGATAAAACAAGTTAGCTGAAATCATTTTCTTTGGCAGCCATAAAGAAGTATGCTTTTGCAGCCATCCTCAAGACTAACTGGAAGCTGCCATGGAGAACCTATTTAGTACAAAGTTTAATCTCCTTGAGGCACCTGGGTGGCTCAGTCTGTTAAATGTCTGATTCTTGATTTCAGCTCAGGTCATGATCTCAGGGTCATAAGATCGAGCCCCACATGAAGCCTGTTTAAGATTCTCTCTCTCTCTCCCTTTCCCTTTGCCCCAGTACCCCTCCCTCTCTTAAAAAGAAAAAAGAAAAGGAAGCTTAATTTCCTTAAAATGTCACATAACTTATGCAGAAAATGAAATTTCTACATTCCAAAATTCCTTATTCAAGACTTATTATACATAAAAGTACTCCAAAAAGTTACAAGTGTAATAATATTCACAGAAGAGGTATTACTAACACATAAGCACATACAGAAAATGGATATATATATGAGAGTAGGTAAATGGTGCAAACTTTAAAAATAAATTCCATGTAAGAAAGTAATAAATAAATAAATTCTACGTAATCTGAAAAGCCACATTTTAAAATATATTTTCTTTTTTTTTTAAGATTTTATTTATTTATTTGACAGGCAGAGATCACAAGTAGGCAGAGAGGCAGGCAGAGAGAGAGGAGAAAGCAGGTTCCCTGTTGAGCAGAAAGCCCAAAGGGGGGCTCCATTCCAGGACCCTGGGATCATGACCTGAGCAGAAGGCAGAGGCTTTAACCAACTGTTAGCCACCCAGGTGCCCCAAAAAGCCGCATTTCAATTATAAGGTCAGGTCAAAAGGAAGAAATCAAATACATTTTTATATAAAATATTAATGTTTGAATTCTTATGGCTACTGATAAACAAAAATTATTAAAAATGCATATTTCTCTGCATTGTATGATTTACACTGTATGTATCTAAAGTCATTTTATGCACCATTACCTACTTCAGTAGTAGGCAATTTTTTTCTTTCCTTATTCATGGAGCTTTCCCTTAATGTAATAGACAGTGCTAAGAAATATAGCATTTTCTATATTCTCTTAACAATAAATGCTTAAATCATTTTTATAGATATTACATATGCAAGTTGATTCAACTATATAATTAAACAGTAAAAATAATACTCGATTCTTTTTACTAACACAAAATATTTTAAGACTGTATTTAATGACCTGAACTTACTAGTTTATAATAAGTACTTTATATCAAATGGCTACTTTTCAAAATAATATATAATTATATTAAGGGAGATAAAAATCAGTAGGTTATATAAATGTGCCACTCCACACCCATTCTTCCAATTTAACTTTATAAAATAAATGAATATATTTGCATTGTATGATATCTAAAATTACATATACTCCAAAAGCTTTCCAAACTTTTTTTGCCATTTTATAAATACCTCTTAAACTACTAATTCATTGAATTGCACTCTTTGTTCAAATCCTTTTATGATTTCAATTACTACAGTGCATTAGGTTACTTGCTTACATTACTTTTGAATGCCGCCTATAAAATATGAAAGATAACACTTAAAATTACTAGAGTTGAAACAACTGACCAGATATTTGAAAACTGAGTGGTGTTAATTAAATAAAAGGCCTAGTCCTCTGTGACTGCAACTGAGAATTGTCC
This sequence comes from Mustela erminea, assembly GCF_009829155.1. Taxonomy (NCBI): domain Eukaryota; kingdom Metazoa; phylum Chordata; class Mammalia; order Carnivora; family Mustelidae; genus Mustela; species Mustela erminea. The sequence goes on along the minus strand of NC_045630.1, from coordinate 47,174,448 downwards.
ACTAACAGTAATGACAATTACTGAATTATCAACAGTCATGACAATTCATCCACATCCAGTGCATTGTGTTCCGAACTTTAAAATTACCAAGTCATGAGAGGATGAGAAGGGCTTGTTCTGTCTTAAGACATTTAAAACTTGAAATTTACCAACACTAAACTGCAAGAGCACATTCTAAATCTTTATTGTCTTATGAATCGTAGAAATGTTAAAACAATAAACAGTAGACGTGAAGGCTGCAACAATTCTACATATGACAGAATGGCTTCCATATAAACCGGTTAAAATCAGTCTCTAATCATATTAGTTTTAATCATAGACTAACTTTGAGGATACTAAGAATCCTAAATATTAGATTCAAAATATATAGAATACCTTGAGTCATCCCTAATACTGTGACTTCAGCTACTTTATTTTCAAACAACACTGACTAGCCTATGAAAAAGGGTGTATGATCACCTTGACAGTCTTAAAATTGAAATTCCGCAAAAATATCATCATAGCATAAACAATACTGTCAATATTCAGGAGGGGAGCTTATCTCTAAAAATATCTGTGAACACCTCCTGACAAAGCACTGCTTCACATTCCTCCTTATATTGTTCTTAAAACCTAACTTAATAAGGCCCTGAGATGCAGCATGGAGTCAAATACTAGCTGAATGGATAAATGACCATTAAGAAATGTTTCATGAGCCACTTGAATTAGATTTTTGTGTTTTACTCAGGATGCCAAAGAAATAAATGTGAGTCATATGTGCAACAGACATCTCTAGGCATTAGCAGTGTTCTCATTTAGCAACTCTCAAAGTTATTTCATGGCCTCAGAGAACTAATGTTATTCATGTGCTAAATGTGCAGTTCTCTGCAATGCTACATCTAACCCTGCTCCTTTATGTCCTACTCAGAAAAGGTCATCAGAATGCAAATCAGGGAGAGGGAATTATATAAAGATGACACTGATTCATACACACACACACAAATTCTATACGTATGTGTATCACATGTACATACATATTACATTATGTATACACTTAAGCACGTGTATTTCCATATATGTGATACAGTATAAACTGAACTATCCAAAGTTAGTTCGCAGAAAATCTATGGTGTAGAGACCACCAAAATTCCACTTTCACCACACTCCACACATCATATGGCTTACTCATTTTCATAAGACAATCATGCCTTATTAAGATTTAATTAAAAAAAATTTTTAAAGATTTTATTTATTTGACAGAGAGAAAGAGAGAGAGAGAGAGCGCAAGCAGGGGGAGGGGCAGAGGGAGAAGCAGGCTCTCCACTAAGCAAAAAGCCCAATGTGGGACTTGATTCCAGGACCTAGGGATCATGACCTGAGCTAAAGTCAGATGCTTAACCAACTGAGCTACCCCAGCATCCTTTAATTTAAAATTCCTAACATGAAGAGCAAAGTAGAATGTGCCTACTTTCCCATCAGCTGATTTCTCCATCATTTCTAGGATGTGACTCTAGAAGAAGATACCCAAACTTGGTTCAGATTCCCCCAGAAGCGTAAGTATTGGATTGGAGCATAAGTAGTTTCTTTGGGAACTGAACCCAGAAAATATCAGTAGGGGGAGAGTGGAAGAAATCCGATTAAGCTTGTGATATTAAACCAATTATAACTATGGGCAACTGGAGCTTGTCCCATTGGACACAGTGTAGAACATGTTTCAGAATTATCACAACCAAGGAGTTAGAAAGCTAAGGTATTTATCTAACAATTCCTTATTTATGCATTTACTCAGAGGCACTTTTGACCTGGAGAACCCCGAGACTGAGGAGGTGATGGGGTTGGGGGAGTATGACAAAACAAAAAACAAAAATTTCAGGCAAAGAATATTCATAGAAAATAGCCTAAAGATTATGAACAAATCACTAAACATATCTGTTGGTATAAACCATCTACCCACTCTTCTATGAAAGAATGCTTTCTCTTCAGCTCCATAGGAATTTAGTCCATGATAACTGAGTCAAATAAGAAAGCTCCTTAGACTCAGTTCCAAAGAGGAAGTTGTGAGCACAAGACAAAAGAGATGACTTTACTTACTGCATATTAATTTAGAATTCTGAAGAAATATAACAGAAGAACTGAAAATTGCTAATCAGAAGTGAAGAAGGGAACTAACATTTAATGAGCACGTAAACTGTGCTAGATGCTGCTTAATTATTCCTACAAATTCAAACAAACTTAATGGAAAGAACTTAGGAGTTTCTTGAAGAATCTGAGTCACAAAGAACCAAATTCAAGTGTCATCCCTGCGCTTACAAGATATATTACCAAAAGAAGCATTTAATTTCCCAGAAACTTAGTTTCCTAGTTCCTAAAATACACATACACACATAAACCCCTGCCGACAGACAGACAGAGAGACGCACACACACACACACCCCATTAGCGTAGTTAACAAATTAGATTAGCCAGTGCTTAGTGCCAACTAAGTGTTAGTTTTGTACCTTACAGAAATAAGATCATTGAATTTCATAGTGGTCAAATGACTTGCCCAAGGACACTCAGCTAGTGGGAAAATAAGCAAAGGATTGAAATCTGAGTCACTATTAACCCAAGGATCTTGTCTTCAAAGGACAACAAATGGAACCAAAACTCAATATTAAGTTTTCATGAAGCCACAAAATCAGCCAAATGGATGAACAATTTTTTAATGTTTAATGCCTAATTTTAATAGTAAATATGGCCTAGATTTTAAGTTAAACTTGTGCTAGCATAAACTTCTATTATAATGGATATTTTAACTAACTATGTAAAACTTATTTTTAATAGCAGTGACTTACTTGGGTAGTATTCAACTAACCAAAATTCCTAGTTACTGAATTATATCTGCAGCATCCTTGGAAAAATGAAGGAAATCTCAGGAACAATTAACATCTTGGATACAATATTAAAAAACAAACAATCTTGTCACCACAAGTCTAAAATATATCCTCTGTGAATTCAGTCCATCTCACAATTTCTAGAATGAAGATTTCTATTCTACATAATGATCCCGTGGTCCTGAAGTAATAAATATAGATTCCATCCCTATAAGCATAATGGTGCATTTGATAAGTCATTTAACCAGGCTACTACAGTTTATCTAAACATCAACTAACTTTCCTATTTATTTAGATACCCATTTCCTTCTCTTCAGTCATCCAGAACACCTTACTTTCCAAGCATACTGGTAAACTGGCATTTGTTCTTTTAACCCTTAACAAACACATGTGTTTTGCCTTAAAAAGAGGCTGCATTGAAATATTACCCTCTGAGAAACATCCATGCCCCTTTAAATTATCATGAAACCAAAGAAGAAGTCTAAAATATATGCCCAAGATAAAAGCCTGTGTGTGTAGAGACAGGAGTTGGTATTGGGAGCTGAAATGGTGAGGAAGAAAAGGAGAGTATTTCCCAGTGCTGAATTGGGATGAGATTTTGTGAACAGGACCAATAATGGATCTACTTTGTAATTAAAATAGAACATTAGTACCAAACTGAACTTCAGGGAAATATTTCAATTGAGTTAAGAGCCTAGTTAGTATACATAGCTCATTTAAAAACAAAAACATATGACATGTGATACATGAAATGACTATTCCAGAAAATACTAAATTCAATGAAACATAAAATGTGCCTTTTAAATAATAAATTAGATGGCTGGAGGAATTTCAGAAGTTCAACTAGGTAAAGCAGTGATGCTCTGGATAAAACACATGAACAATATTTTGCTAGTAATAAACATTTTCGCTCTCAAACTTAGTTTTAATCTTGTGACATACATACTAGTTAGGTTAAAAATCTATGAACTACCAAAAGGTTGGGTCATGCTCTACAAACACCATTACTAACTACAGTCACAGTTACCTGTTCAAAGTTGAGTATTTTCAGTTGACGTCATTTTCCCTAACTACCTGTTACATATTTAAACCAATTGTCTGTCTGTAACTCCAAACGTTTAAAGAGCATAAAATTCCCAGTAGCAGGTGAACACGTTAACAAGAAAACACTGACAAGGAGTAAGCAAACGGGTGCAAGAGATTTTAAGTTTCTTATGTGCTTTTTCAATCAACTTGGATACGTTTTTCAAATTTGAGGAACACCTTAAGGGAAAAAAATGAAAATTACATGGCACTGACACTGCGTGCCATTTGGATGTATTGTACCTCTAGCAGCCGCCTTATACACACCGTAGGAAAGCGCAGAGAGACAAAAGAGTAAGTACCCAATAAATGCAATAAATGCTTTGCAAGGATCAGAAAGTGAAAAGGAAGAGCTCCTTGTCCGTGGCAATTGCTCTATGCAGTCAAAATGGAGAGACAAATCAAAGAGTCCCTCTCACTCCCTCCCCCAGTCTCGGGCTCCCTTTTTCTTCTCCCCTGTTCCCCCTTCAGCCTCCCTCATCTCTGGCTCGTTTTCAGCCGTGCCGCCGGAGCAAGACTGCACCGCACCACTCACCTGTCGTCGTTTTGCCATCCCTGGTCCCCTAGCAGCAAATCCCGAAACCTGTACCTGGGAGGCAGAGGGGGCACTTCGCTCTCCAAATCAACCATCCTTCCTCAAAGAGTGGGAAACATAAAACGACGAACGGAGAAGAGGAGGGAGAGAGAAAGAAAATTCTGCGGAGTAGAGGGAGAGGACTAACAAGATGTGGGGGGCCACAGAGGGACGGGGAAGGGGAAGGGGCTCGGGAGGGGGAGGGGTCGGCTCCGTGCCGGAAGCTGAGGCTGAAAGGGGGCTGGCGCCTCTCTCCAGAGGGTGTGATGGGGATGATGCAAACCGAGCCCAGGAGCAAAAGTCTGGCTCTGACAAGAATCTACGCTGCCAAGGAACCGCCCCCAGGCTCGGCACCGCCTCTGGTCCCCAGGACTCGGGGGAGGCGGGAACGCAAAAGTTACTTCGCGGAAAAAAAAAAAAAAAAAAAAAAAAGGAAGAAAGAAAGAAAACCCGAACACGCACGGTGCCTAGAAAGAGGGGAGGAGGCGTGCGAGCCGCGCGCTGGGGAGGCACTTTCCTAAAAGGCAGGTCGAGGAGCCTCCTCCGAGGGCGATCCCGACCGCGGGTCCCCGCGCGGGCGTGCACGCGGCACAGCCCCGAGCGGGCGCGAGGGGGACCGTGGGTTTGGTCCCAGCTGCGGCCAACCCGGCTCTCCCCGCCAGAGCCTTCGCAACTGCCGCCGGGGGCCGAGCCAATGAGACTCCCCCTCATTAGCATAACACCATGACGGCATGGAGGTGCCTTGGGGACAACCAATGGGGGCGAGCCTAATTAGCGGATTCCCGGGGGCGGGGGCCTCAGGGTGTCGGGAGTGTTCCCAGGTGCCCCGCGCGCCGTCGCTGGGCTCGCCTTCGGCTCGGGTAAGCGGGGTGGAGAGCGCACCAACGCGGAGAGGGAATCCCCGCTCCAAGCCTCAGGAAAGCACCCCCCCCTTTTTTTTTCTTTTTTTCTTACAGTCTGAAAGAAAGGAAGGTGTTTCCCAGATTCTGGGTAAGAATGAAGGGGCCACTTTAGGCCGTTAAAGAGAAACATTTAGATGATGGCTAGGAAACCACATCGAAACGCCTGGAGGTTTAGCACCAGCGGTGGCAATTACATTACTGTTGCTGCTGCTGCTAGTAGCGCTGTGGGCTTCCAGGTTGCACGGCCTTAGCCTTCGGAGTTCCCCCTTAGTGGCCCAGACAGCCAGAGGAAGAAGTGAATCCAGGAGTCTAGAGTTGATTTTTCCGTATCATCCTCTGCTTATAAGAACCTTGGGATACAAGCCCGAGCTATGTTTGCGCGGATTGTCTCCTGCCAAGCACTGATTTCATCAGGGTATACGCAGTCCCTCAGTACTTAGCCACCTGGGAGGCACCGGGCCTGAGGACTCAGAGACTTGACCACCCGTCCCCCAGGCTCTCAGGAATCTCAAACTTTGCTTGGAAAAACAAGTTTAGAAGTGTAGTGACACCTGATAGGAGACAAGGTTATCAAACCTCAGATAAAGAGATGTGGAAGTCCCCGTGAGATAACACACTTAATTCATGGAGAGGTCAAGGAAGACCTTGAAAGTGAACCAAACCTTCTATATTCATTTGCAACCTCTGTAAGGCAAGTGAAGAAAGTAGTGAAGGGGGTGGGGACAATAGTAAGAGCAGGGGCTAAGTGATTAAAAAAAAAAAAAAGTTTGGTTTATTCAGGAGACAGGGGTTAATTTGGTATGGCTAGTTCTCAGTGACGTCATGTAGTGGAGGGTTTAGACACAAAGTTGGAAATGCAAGAAGAAATCAGCAGACAGATAATATCAGATAAAATAGGATGAGTACCTAAACATGAAGAATCATAATAGAAATAGTCATACCCTGCGTCTCTATCTTCCCAATCCCACCCATCTCAAATGACATATCCTTTATTAGATTTCCTGATTCTTCCAGCTAATGATGATGCCTTTCTTCCTTTGAACACTTCCTACCCCTGTGAGTATTTTGCTTTTAGTACTTACTGTAGTCTATCTCCTCCCTCTGCCTGTGGCTTATCTTGCTAGCGCAGTACCTCCAAAACATCAAAATCTCAGCAGATCTATGTAGAGATGCATTAAAAGCTTTTAAACCTAGAAAATTAATATTTTTTCACATTTGCTGTAGCTCCAGAATTATGTATTTGTTTGTGTTTCTTTGGCATGAACTTTGGTAATCACTTTGCCAAATGAGAATGTTATATCACTGCATTGTTAGTTTGGGCGTGGGAGGAGAAAATATCTGGTTTATATTCTGGAGCTTATTATCTGCTGTTATGATAATTCTATGAAGTTTATTTTTTTAATATCCCAGGTTAATTTTTTTTATTTTAATAGTCTGCCTTTAGACATTTGGCATAAAACTATAATATTTAGTATCAGTAACAGACTCAAAAAAAGGGGGGCACTAAAAAGGAAAAAAATTAGCTATTGAATGTTAGATTCCTGAGAAGCTGGACGTTAGAGTAAAGCAATAATATTCTACTTTAAAAAGAGCTATGCACCCTTATTTTATTGTTACAGACTTAATTATTTGGCTTCCAAATGCCCAGATAACATTTGAGGAGGAAGCAAATGTATTAAAAAGAAAAAAAAAATTAAAGAAATAAGTAAAAACCTGCTCAGCTAATAGTGTTATAGCCCAGCTGTTAAGGATACAAATGGTACAAGGTATCCTGATGTGCCAAGCCAAACTGGTTGGAGACTACTGCAGTAATGATACACTGATGTTCTGTGTGCTTTCACATTGTCACAGTGAAGAATCTTACACTTCTAAATTAAAGAAAATCCTAAAAATAATGCAATATAAAAAAACTATCCTGATTCTTAAAATAAAGCAATATTTGAGCACTGAAACTTAAATTTATAATTGAAAGATCCTCTTGCTGTCCTTTATATTTCCTTTTCATTTTTCTTTAAGCAGACTTTTTTATTTTTGTCATTAATTTTGACTTTAAGTCTCCCACCTGTCTTTCTACACTTTTATTCTGTTTTTTTTTTTTTCATGTCATGTCATGTCATCTCCTGCTGTTAAAATATATTTTCCTCTCTCACTCTTTTTATCTTGGTTTCCTTTTTCCACTGTGTTCTTTTAATATCCCATTTCATAGACTCTTTTTCTCTCTGTGTGTATGAAAGCTTTCATTCTACCATAACATGACATTCGATTTTTAGAAACAATTTTCAAACGTGGTTCTGCACATCACAATTTTGCACCTTACTCAATGGTGTTCTTAAGCCCCTTAATGAACAGCTGGTGTCGATCAGAGCAATGGACTAGTTTGGTCCCACATGAACAAAAGAGTACTCACACATGAACAAAAGAGTGCTCACCAAAAATCTGATTTATTATGCTGATGGAATAGAAAATATCAAGAATGAGGATTAGGAAGAAGATTGATTCTCTAGATTTAATTTTTATTCTAAAGAATACTTTTGAGAGTATCTTCCAGTCTCTTTTTTCAGTAGGAAAAAAATTCTTAATTTTTTTATTTCTGTACTTTGATGATTATGCCCATATTTAAATATAAAAAAGATTCATTCCCATGAGTGAAGAAGGATTTTATTAACAAAAATAATTAATTGATAATTATCTTGTGAACAATGAGTATAGTTAGGATCATAGAATACGATGAATTTTTTTTTGTTTTTTGTTTTTGTTTTTTTACATACTTCATAGTTGCTTCATCTGTGGAGGCAGAAAAAGCATATTCCACATCTATTCTGATAGCATCATTTAGCTACGTAACATCTCAGTGTGAAGAAAACATATGTTCGATTTTTTTTAACAGATATTTATTAAGTAGTTACTATGATTTGAACTTCTCATAGTCTAACAGGTGAGAGGAGGAGGAGTACGTGTGAGAGGATAGACCATCCAATAGCCACACTAGAATGTGAGAGCCCCCGGTAGTAATTAGCACTCCCTGCTCTCTTGCTAAGGAGCACATACAGACTTCTAATTCTGGTTTTGGAAAATCAGGGAAATCTCTCAGAAGGAGCTGATGTCTATATTAATGGATGAAAAAAATGAGTGAGAGAGGACGGTGGAGGCAGAAGCAGCGGCAAATATTATAGGTACAAATAATTAATATGAGAAAGCAAATACTGTAGGTACAAATAATTAACATAAAAAAGCCTGGCTGTCTCTGTCAGAAGAGCATGTGACTCTTGATCTCTGGGGGTCATGAGTTCAAGCCTAAGATTGGGTATAGAGATTACTTAAATAAACAAAAAAAAAAAACTCAAAAAAAAAAAAAAAAAGAAAAGAAAGAAAAGAAAGCAATGGCATACCCTAGCGAGTGCTGAAGTATCCTGTAGTGGGATTTCTAGGTGGGTCCCCACATGAGGAGAGAGCAGAAAGGGAGGGAGAAAAATCAGCAGGAAGATTGCCAACCATTTACTAAGAACCACATCTGAAGGGGTCTTGCATACCATGCCCACAAAGTTTGGGTTTTAACTGAACACGATGAATCTTTTGAAGATTTTAAGTAGGTAAGTGACAAGGATCACATGGTAGCTGGGATTTAATTGACCGGTGAGGAGGACAAGAGTAGAAGAAGGGAGACACCATTTATGACCTATACAGTATTTTAGGTGAACTTTTCCAGTTGTCTGAAATGAGGCAGTGGTTACAATGCAGATGGAAAGTAGAGGACAGATCTATAGGAAATTAAGAAGACAGTATTGACAGGACTTGATAATTGAGAGACTGTGAAAGTTAGTGGAGAGTGAAGAATCAATGATACTCTCCGGACTCTGAGGATGAGTAAATAGATGACAAGCAGTACTGTTGGGTAAGATGGGAATAGAGAAATAGGTCTGAGTAAGCAAATTATTACACTTTGAGCCATCAGCAAAACATCAAATGGAGAAGTCCAGAAAGTTTGGATATGTGAGTCTTAAGACCAGGAGCAAATTTTTCTCCAGAGATATCAAATTAGGGAGCATCAATATAAAGGAGGCTGTTCCAACAGAGGAAAGATAAATTCACCTGACCCTTAGTACTGTGAGCAGAGTCATGCAGAGGTGGAACCCACAAAGGTGCCCAAGGAGAAGGGATAGATTAGGGAGGTGGGCACAATGCCAAAGAGAATTCAGTTTCTATTGCCAGAGTATAGAGAGACATGTGTTTCTCTATTTTCTTGATTAGTTTTATTCTGTGACCCTTGATTCAAGCTCAAATAGATTCTGTCTACAAGAAGAAAAATGTAACAAATCCTGTCCTATATTCTAAGCATGTCCAGCTACATGAGCAGAATCATTTTTAGTTCAGTAACTTTGAAAAGAAGAAGCAATAGAGAGAAAATGAAAAGGCAGAATACCATACTCGATTCACAAATTCCACTTGAAAAAAAGCACAGGTAACCTGTATAAGAAAAGGCCATTTGGAGAATTCATAAGAAGCTATGCCAATACTTAACATTATTTACCCAATACTTCTCTTGTCATTTGTCATTCTAAATGGGAAACTTGGCTGAGAGGTAAAATGTGTATGCAAAACTTACAATGGAAACCTGTCAGGAGACAGGTGACATTTTATCGTATTAATAATGAATCTTCTGTGATCTTCCTCCTTGCTTTCTTCCCTCTTCTCATAGCTTCCTCCAAATACACATCTTATCTTACTCAGTGTCATTCTTATCAGTAGTACATATTTCCATTTATCTGCTTCTAAACACTCTTCACTTGACCGAATTTTTTGGATGGAGAATATAGAGACAGAGGGAGAACAATTTAGTGCCAAATGTTCTTCAATAACTTTGATGCATGTTCTTCTACCATAATCCAGGAATAACACCCACATTATTCTTCTACATATTATACACACACACACACACACACACACACACATACGCACACACACACACGCACACACACACACACACACACATTTAGGGAGGAAAAACCTCCAGCAGTTTGGGAAAACTCCAGTTTTCATCTTGGATCACTATGTTGGTAGGATCCCAAACCTTGCTTATTGATAGAGGAATCACCTTGCTCATGCTCATCCCTCAGCCCTGACCCTTGTCATCTCCTAGCCTGCTAAAGCAAGGAATGACAACTACCACTTTACTTTTTTCACAGTAATTATCAATCAGTAGATGACTATCTAGTAAGGAAATGAGAAGCTACATACATGAATGGATGAGGTCACAGTTTTGTCAAACATCAGAGCTTGAAATATTTGAAAATGAACAGTTACAGTGTAAGTAACTACTATGTGTCATATATTAGGTCAGGACTTTGCAACAATTCTGAAATTAGATAACACTGTCCAAATTTAAAAGAAGGGAAAACAGGTTGAGATGTTACCACATAGCTCTAAGGTGCCAGGTCATGATTCAAAACATTGATTTTGTGACTTCCAAGTGCATAAGCTTCCCAGTATAGCTGAGAGAGAAGGTCTATGGTCAATATGTTTTATGTTTACTAATTGGCAGATATTTATGTTTACTAATTGGTAATCTAAATAATGAAATAGAATTTAAAAAATTGCCTCATTAATTCCCTACTGATCCACTTTGCTCCAGCCTCAATTGCCTTCTTTTCCACCTGAGGGACTTCCCATCACTTGTGCCCTAATCTTTTTCTTCACTTCTTCCCACAACTGCCTCATAATTTCTTCCTCACTTCTTCACAGAAAACTTTCCTACTCACCCAACACAAAGAGGCCACCTAGTCACTCTCTGTTATATCAAACTGCTCTATCATCAATTTCAACTATCTCTTTAAAATATTAACAGTATCCAACTTTACTGTGTTTATTTCTTTGCTTTATTTTTTCCTTGCTCCTCCATTCCCAACACTATGTCTGCTCCATACGGGTAAGGACCCTTTTGGTCTTGCCAGCAAGAGTAGTGTCTAATGTAATAGTATGGGCTTGAAAACATAGTTTGCTCAGTGATGAAAAACAAGAAAGGAAAGGAAGGAAGGGTAAAAAGGGGGGGCAGGAGGAGAAATTTGAGATTTGCTCAAGTAATTACCTAGATTTTTCCATTCCAATCTGGGAAAATTGCATTGTGCATTTAGACATTTTTTTTAAATGATTATATATGTATGCATGTGCACATATCATACAAAACTAAGTAAGGCATGAAGATTTAAATAACATTTGTCAGAGCCTTATATTGAGATGTAATAGATTCTTTCTCATTCAGGATTTGATTTGAGAAATCCAGTAATGTTTTCATGAAGGAAAAAACGCATATTAGGTATGGTCATAGTAACTGAAATGGTTTTTCTTGCACTAAAATACGGTCATTAGACTTTATTGATTCCTCTGATTTAGAAATTTAATTTGTAAGGAGAAAAACTTTAGGTGATTCTGTATTATTTCTATAATGTATCAACAACTTATAAAATTACTATCTATTCATTCCAGTCTTTAAAATGACCACAGACTCATTAGTTTAAAATGTATAATAATTTGGCAGCATTTTATATTAACAACTAGGTAGGTATTCTTCTCATTTTGAAGATGATTAAACAGAGGCAAAAAAAAAAAAAGCTAAAGTAAGTCACTCAGCAGCCATTTCAGTATAAGTGATATAGAAGTCCAATTTTCCTGATTAATATGCAATGTCCCTAGGCCACAAGCTAACAGTAGTTTTCATTGCAAATACCATGATAGTGTAAACACGGTATATAACAAGTCAAAAAAGAAAACTTACGCAGTTTTTTTATTCACAACAGCTTTAGATACATTGAGGTTACTGGTACATATGAACACATAAAATCCTTGACATTCATATATTTTATTTACCTATATATGTTGTAAATATTAATTATATTACCTTTATATACCAAATTCGGATTTTTACTTATTTTCATATAGCTCCACTTCAAAATATTAAATGGTGACTTTGTGTTATCATCTTAATTTGTACGGTTTGAGTGTAACAAATTATAAAAAACACGAGCATTTACTATTCCTTTTTCTATTATACAAAAATAATGAAATTTTAAAAAGTGTAAATACGGATACTAATGACAAGATGTTAGATATTCATACTTCGAGATTGAAAAAAGTGGAAATTGAGAGGCATGGCCATAATCAGCAACTGTTTAGCTCACTTGAGCTATTTTCAGTATTTAGGAAAAGAACAAAATTACAGAATATGAGATACATCATTGAAGCTAAAGATAAATGATTGAAGAGGTAGACATGTAAAGGTGATACATTATTCACGATTTCACCTTTTTTTTTTTTAGCTTTCTGAGATCGGACTGCTTCATTTGACATGTTGCATGTATCATTGAAGGTAATGAGCTAATATGTATCTCATTTTCAGTGAAAATGCTTCCTTTTCAGCCTTAGATCATTCTAACCTGAAGGGTACAAAAGTTGTAGGCTACCTTTTAGACACACACACCCACACACATTAATTCTTAGTAAATCCTAATTCTTAGCAATTCTTAGTAAATCCTTTGCTGCAATTTAGGCTCTGAATTCCACATTGGGTAGAACTTGACCTAAAACCTTCCCTTACTCTTTGCTTCCCCTTACACTTAGCCCATTGCTTCGCAATCCATCCATCCGAAAGTAGTACTCTTTGTGATCACATACACAAGTTCTGAATGTAGACTGCTTGGATTTAGATCCTGACCCTGGCATTTATTTGCTGCTTGACCTTGAGCAATTTATTCACTGTGCTTCAGTTTCCCCTTCTATATAATGGAATAATTAGAGTGCTTATTTTTGGAGGATCAAGTCCATTAATACATCTAAATATTTTAGAATGGTGTTCACCACATAATTTGTCATTTTTATTACATGTGTTTTTCAAAATGTAGGCATCCACACATTTAGAAGTCTTTTTTTTTAATATAAACTCATCTTTGCTGTTTAGCAACTAATGAATTTAATTATGCTTTTCAAATTGCACACAACTGGTTGAACAGCTTTGATTACCTTTTAAGAGATAAACTAAAGTATGTATCCTCAGAGCAATCGAAACAATATAAATGTACTAAAGTTACATAGAAGAAAACCTGGCTGTTCAGTGATTCTTCTGAACTCCCAGGGAAATAATAAATATGGATAATCAGAAAAGTACCTTAAATATTCCCTAGTTAGAAGCCAGATCATGTAGGCATTTAAAATTAAAACAAGCATCTTGAATTATATTCACATGCAAAGCAGAAAAAAAAATATGCACCATATTGAGTTCAGATGCAAGAAGCTGAACATGTGCTACAGAGCTAAATGAGTAATGCAATTTTTACACTGGGTCCACGCAAACTTTGCAGTTGCAGAAAATAAGGATATGGCGAAAAGCAATCTGGAAATGTCATAACCAAATCAATAATTAAGAGGGACGTTCATCATCTCCTACTCAAATATCAATACAAATATATTGAAATATGGATTAATATGCAGGAATGCAATATACAATATTTAAGACCATTAAGACTAACATTTTTAACAAGGCATTCACTCAGATTTAGGAAACATAAACAAGAAACAACTCTAATTTGTCCTCTAGTCTTTTTGCCTACAAGCCTACGAGCTTCACTTGGACTTCAGCCCTGGGAAAATCATCAAGTTGCAAACTATGGTGCAGAAAAGCTGAATGCATCAGATGTTAATGACCAGACAGCCAAAAGTGAGTTTTTCACCCAATTTCCTTTATCTTTAATAGATTATTTTCCTAGGAGTTAACTACTAAATTGTATAAGACCATGATTTCTCTGTGGCTTATCTGTTTTACCCAAGCAACACTTTAAAAATAATATATCCATAGTTTAATATAATAGAACATGGTTCAAATAGAATCAAGATTGTGGAAATAATAAATTCAAAAATCTTTGCTTTTTATTTTCCCCACCAATTGTTCCTTCTTTCCCATTATTCTCCAATGTTTAAAGCTCTTGCTAAGGATCAGCTCCCTGATAAACCCAATCACAGAAGAAGGACTGATGCCAAGTTTCTAGGTGAAGCACAGTCACTTAGAGCAAACTAGAAGGTAGGTCATTTATTTATGCTGAGTCATGAGCAAGCTAATAAGTAGGAATGCATCAAGTAGGAGAGAAAATATAAATATTCAAATCATCACTAAATAGTAATAAAGAGATCCATGTTAGAGATACTACAGAAGCCGGGTGGATCCTGAAGGAAGAACCAAGTCAACAAGTCAAGTCAAAAGTGAAATGTTGAGTATCCTATACAGGGGGGAGATCCTAGAAACAACAGTAAGGGTTATAAGAATAACATTAAGTGAATATGATATGTCCAAATTAGTAGATTTTTAATTCTCAGAAAAGGAGATGTTGACACTATTAATGAAATATCCTGCTGTATTACCTACCATGTTCTTGATTATTAGTAACAGAATAATTCATCTACAATGCCTTTTAAAAACTAAAGAACTCTATTATCTCACATATGGAAACAAATCAGAGGAAGAGCCTCTTTAGCCAAGACTTGACATAGTAATATGATGTCACAAAAAGACTCGGTTCCTCTACATTTAATCACCCTGACTTCATGTTTCTCCCTGTGATTTAAGTGGATGGTGGAAGCTCTGAGGCCCAGTTCATTCACTTTCCCCAGAAACACCAGCATCTTTAAACCTACGATTCCCTACAAAACTTGGAGCTACCAGGATAAATACCCTGAGTTGTTGGTTTTCCAATCTGCAACTAAAGAATAAAGATCCCTGAAATAGACCATTCTTATGGTCTCTTCTTTCCCCTAATCCCTCTCAAAACAAAACAGAACAGACTTCAGTGACAGTGCACGTGCTTTGATTGGGGTGGGATTCTACCACCCATTCTCACATACTCACATAGACATTATCAAAGTTGGGTCAAGCAGTATGGACAATAGGAAAGCGGAATCTTTCATGTATGGATATTGGGAGCAAGAAATTCTCTTTCTGATGGGGTATCTAACTGGGAAAAATGTGTATTTTTCATATGAATGACTTGAAAATAATCAACATTTTGCAGCAGCACAGGACAAAGATAGCACCAGTCCAAGAATACCCAGTCACAAGAATCAATAAATTCTCTTTTTACTTAAGACAGTTTCAACTGAGTTCCTATCACTTGTACCTGAAAAAAATTCCTAATAAATATATTTGCATTACTTATGGCAACCTCCTCAACGATGCTATGAATACTTACTAGTTATTTTTGCCCCAATATCAGAATGATTTCCTAATAAAACTAAGTGATATAATAGCTTTACATTTTGTTTTTCAGCAAATTCCACTGCTCTTTGGATGTTAATTTCCAAATTCTTGGCATGTACCACTATCCGACATTCAGGTCCCAAATTTTGCATTCTGCAGTAATTACACACTCTCCACAAAGCATCAGACCACCTGATCCCACAGAAAAATGAAATATATTTCATAATAATAACAAGCTTTAAAAGATAAGCAACTAGGAAAATTTTTACTGATTAGTTTTATCCAACTTCAGTAAACTAAGCATTCTTCCCTTCTATAATTTTGTCCATTTTCTCCTGAATGGCAGCTGAAACAGAAAACAAATATAAAAAAAATGAAGGCTGCTATGTCTTCAGTGGGACTCAGAGGAAGTCACAGCCCAAGTCACAATCTCTAAATAGAAATTAAAAAAAATATATATTGGGACCAAATGGCAGAAGGTGTCAGGAGCAAGTACAGAGTTCTAGAGATACTTTAAGTAGTACAGAGTTCCCTCAAACTAGAGGACACAGCCCTGAAAGCATCAAGGAACTTACTTGGAAGATGTGAGTGGAATACAGGTGCCCTAAAGCAAGGCTGATGAGGGAGGGAAGGCTGAATAAGAAGCTCCAAAAATATGTTATTGTTTCAGAAAGCAGACAAGAAGAGTGTCATCTTGGTGATAGCTAATCAAAGCCAAGGAAAAATAAATAGCTGCTAAATACATCATAGACACTGGGAGCATAGTGCTATCCTGTGAAAACTCTAAAGACTTTCTGCTCAACAGACATGAGAAATGTAAATAATGAGAGGAGATGTTCCTCAATGACGTGACAAAACGGAGATGGTGAAAGTGTGTCCTAAACTTCTGATGCTTCAGCCTTCACCTCTCACTCTTAATTAATTTCAGCAAATGTCTGAACCAGGTATATATGTCATATTTAAAATTAGTAAAAATCAGAAAGAAATGGCATACATATAGATAAAAAAATTAATGAGTAGGACAAGAGCAATGCAAGAACAGAAAAATTTATAAAGGAAATACCACTAGAAGAAAGTTACCATGAATCAGATTAGTATCTAATTAATCAAGTCTTCTTGAGTTCAAATGAATTGAAGAAAACATGAAGAAAAAAATTAGTAAGCCTAGAGATGCGAAATAAGATCACAGACTCAGGGAAAAAAGTGAGATAAAACAATTATAGAAATCAAATCAACATTAGAAGCAGTTTATACATATATACATATATACATACACATTGCATTCTATATTTTGGGACATAAGAACAAACTTTAAAGAATCAAATACAAGTTGAATAAAGACTAAATAAAACAGAGATCAAATCATAGATATTGAAGAGAAAAGAAGTACACTATATAATTGTTGTTACTAAATATGAGAACAGAGCACAGTAATACATGAACATGCAGCACATATTTTAAAAATCCAAAGGTATTTCCATAAGCATACTTTCCTGTAAAGAAAAAACTGCTTTATTTATACATTAAAAAGGTATATTTGCATTCTAGGAAAAGTTGGTCAAGAACAATAAAATTAAGAAAAGTCCTGGAAGAAGCTGAATAAATAGATAAGTTATCAACGTTGATAAAAGAGTTCATCAACATTGCTTATAAAATAGACTTACAAAATCTTTTCTAAGTGAAGGACACCTAGTTAAAATTAACAGAACAATCACATTAGAAAAAATCCTGACATTACAATATCTAAAACCAATGAGGGTTAACTTAGAATATGTAAATAATGTATAAGGCATTATAAGAAATGCCTTCATATTAGCAACAAAAAGTTTGACTTCTCAAGAAAACAAAAAAGGCTAATAAGTTATGAAGTATAAGAAGTGTTTGCATATAGTATAACTGGAGAAATGCAAATTAAAACAATAGTGAGAGAAGGATGTAAAAAACTTCATGTACTGTATGGGAATATGGACTGGTGTAGCTGTTCCAGACAACATCTTTTAGTATGAATTATATTTGGCATACATAAGTTTTTGGGCTGGCAACGTAGCTCCAGAAGTTTTCACAATAACTCACAAGGAGACAGTACAAAGAGGTACATTATGTCCCCAGTGGGGTAGCAAGAAGCTGGAGCAATATAGGTGGTAACCATCACTGAGGGAACAGACAAGTTACCTGTGATAGGTGCGCATTATGGAAAACTCCACAGCAATACATATAGAAACATGGACACTGCAATATAATGCTGAGTAAAAAAACTAAGAACTAGTGTGAGGTCTACAGAGAAAAAATGTATACAAAAAGTGTGAATTACATATTTTGAAAGAAATGGCCCAAATAAATGTTTGCCCGTCAAATATTTTAACATATTTGGTAATTGGGAGGCAGGAAAGAAATAGGAGGGGGGAAAGTAAAGAAAATGAAATAAGGAAGGCAACTTTGAGCTAGTGAGTATGATTACCTCTGCTGCTTCTGAAGGTATCTTACTACAAAATATGTGTTAAAATGATGAATAATTAGTAAGAAAGAAAAACATCTTTTAAAATATTGAATTTCAAAGGTGGAGGAAGAATTGTACAAAGATAATGTTCTATTCAGCAGTGGTGATTTTGTTCAGTATTAGTTCTTCATATATATGTTATAAATAATTATGTGTGTTAAATGTTGAATAAAAAATTAGAGCAGAATGGAAAAATTGATAGATCTTTGTATATTAATATAGAAAAAAGCTGTTGAATAGTATAAAACTGCTAAATGATTTCTCTCAAACTGCATTGCATTATCACTACAAACCTACTAAAAATTACTAAAATGAAGACATTTTCACTACAAACCCACTAATAATTACTGAAATGAAGACAACATTGAGTACTGAGAAGGACATAGAGAAACCAGAACTTGTGTATTTTTGATAAGAATGAAACTTGGTATCTATCACTTCTTTAGATAACTCTTTCACAGGATCTACTAAATCTAAACACATGCATACCCTACAATTTAACAATTCCATTCCTAGGTCTATGCTTAAAATATTTATATATATGTGCACCAGAAGACATGTGATGTATAACAATGCCCATAGAAACGCTATTTGTAATGGTCTTCCCCCAAAAGCCCAATTACCTATTAATGGTTGAATGGATTAAAAAACCGTGGTTCAGTCACACAATAAAATATGAGTCAGTGGTGAAAAGCAACAAAGTACAACTAGCCACAACAGTGAGGATGAATTTAACAAATATAAAGTTCAGTGAAAGAATAGTGTATGATACCACTTATATAGTACACACAAACACTCTTGATAGTAGACATCAGGAGACCAAAGAGGGACTTCAGGGATGCTGGTAGTTTTTTTGTTTAAAGGTTTCATGGGCCCTGTGTGGTTGTGATTCATCTTCATTTGTATGTAAAACTTCAATTAAAAGTTTTTTCCAAAGACACCTTGCTAAATAGGCTTACCTCACTAACCTGAGGTTAAAAAAAAAATTATCATGAAAATATGAGAATGAGTCAAAATTTAAACATTGTTTTCACAGAAGTACAATCATGAATACTTTCAGGCATGGAAATTTAGTCTACTTTCAAATTGCTCACAAAATTTAACTCAAATGTGATTGTTGAAAATATACATGCCTCTTTTCACTTGTTATTACACTCCATAAACAACTGCTTTTCTTGATAAAAACTATATAAACTTTATTGTTACCTTCCATCTTTCTTTGTATATGTGAAATTTTATTTACCAAAGAACTTATTTGTTTTTTGTTTTTTAAAAAATAAGCATACTCTTTACCTGTTAGAAGTCAGGAAAATGGTCACTTCTTGGGGAAGGAACATGCATGGAGCATGGAACCTCCAGCAAGCTGGTATTGTGCTGTTTTTATCCATATACTGTTCATATTGGTGTATCCACATTTATAAATTTAATTCGCTTTGGACATATATGCACATTTTCTGGATCTGTGCTATAATTCAATAAATATTTATATATTTTTTTAAAGAATAGAAAAACAAGCCTTGGAGAGGAGATTGGTGGAAGATGTAAAGACTTTGGATTTTCCACATCTCTGAGCAATGTGATTTATTAGAACAGCAGATTTATTTTCACTTAAAAAAGTAAATAAAATTAGATTTAAATTGGCTTAAAAAATTAAAAGCATCTTGGGCCCCCTGGGTGGCTCAGCCAATTAAGCATCTGCTTTTGGCTCTGGTCATGATCCCTGGTTCCTGGGATCTAGTCCTCTCCCTCTGTCTGCCCCTCATCCTGCTTGTGTTCTCTCTCTCACTGTCTCTTTCTCAAATAAATAAATAAAATCTTTAAAAAAAAATAAAAGCATCTTATGGACATCCAAGGGACAAATCATGCAAAAAAGAAAAATATGAATGACATTAGGCATTCGCACAGAATCCTATGTTAAAAATGAGTGAAACATTTATGAAGTACGTATGAAAAAGAAGCGTGACTCAAGACTTTTTATATTCAGTTAAGTTGACATTTTAGTATAAAAGAAATAAATTCATGAATATGCAAGAAACCATGGAATAGAGTCCAAAAGCCTGTCTTAAAATTTTGATTATGAAATGCAAGGGATAAAAAAGATGAATCAAAATTAAGATCTCAATAACTGAGAGCCACAGTTGGAAAGCACTGGTGGTAAAAAAAGAAACCCACTTAGACATAAAACTAAGATTTGAAGAAAATGGAAAAATTAGTTATGAAATTCAGTATAAATCTTAGAACCATAGAATAAATGTTAAATCTAACAAAATCAGGGAGTAATGAAAGGAGGATGATGGAAGCACACTTCAGGATTTTTATATGAAATACACGCTTTAGACAATGAAATGAGAGTTGAAGTGATTTGTGTGATCTCTAGGCAGAAGCTTTCAGAATTATATACAATTAGCTAGACAGCTTTCCTTCTGTCCTGGTGACTAGCGGCATTCGAGATGACTAGATCTTGAGGTAAGAACAAGATATACTGTAGTCAGTCCATGAGTTGCCCATTAAGAACATACAACATGAGTGAGAAATAGTATAGACAAATATAATATAGTTATATAAACATATTATAAAACAATATTTATTTAATCTTTTTGTATTTTTATACATTCTAAATACAAATATATTTTGTATATGTCTGTATCTTGTATATATGTATTTTTATATATAAAAACAATTAGAAATACCATTGTAAGCCATTAAAATTTGATGTTTATTTTTTACCACCACTTTATCTAACTATTGGGGCATTTGGAACTATCTGAAATTTTCCATGGCATAGTATTGACTTCTGGAACATTGCAGAATTAAATGAAAATACTCTGTCTCTTACAAAAACAAACAAACAATCAAAAAAAAAACAAATAAACCATCAGTATTCTCACATTATCAAGAAAATATGAGTTGAGGGACACCTGGGTGGTTCAGTTGTTATTTAACTGTCTGTCTTCAGCTCAGGTCATGATCCCAAGGTCCTGGGATTGAGCCCTGCATTGGGCTCCTTACTGAGTAAGGAGCCTGCTGCTCCCCCTGCTTGTCCTCTCTTCCTCTCGTTCTGACACATAAATAAATAAAATCTTTTTTAAAAAGGAAAGAAAATATCAGTTGACTATCAAAGATCATCAACACACACAGAATCTTGCTTTCAGGAATAAGAGTGAGCAAAACCCAAAACCAAAAAATTGATAATTATATGGACTTTAAATATTAAAATTATCAGTCACATAATATATTTAAGTCTGAATAACCTAGAATGCAGCATGTATATAAGAGAAAGAGTGTATATATGGAGAAGGTATCATATATCTCTAACCTGAGTCCCATCAAGAGAACATATAAAAAGAAAAAGAACGTTTGAAGTGATCAAGACAATTTTTCCGAACAAATGGAAAACAGATAGGAAGCAGGGAATGCAGAAGGGATGTAAATAAGTAAATAAAAATCCACACCTAGACATATATTAATAAAATATAAGAACACCAAAGACAAAAAGAAAATGTTAAAGCTAACTGGGTTAAACTTTACAGTGAAAAGACAGAGTTTTAAATTGAACTGAAACAAAATTCCATTACGCCGCAAACATTAACAGAGTAAAAGAGCATCTGCGCATAATGGCAAAATGTTCACTTAACAATTTCTTGTAAGTTTTAAATTATGTCTACCTAAAAACAGAGGAGGGAGGAAGAAGGGAAAGGAAGATGCAGGGAGAGATAGAAAAGAAAGTGAAATAAGAGATCTGCAAGGGGAGATTGACAAAGGGATCATCATTATTTATGAAAAGTGATAATGTGTCATGTCATAAAAGTATTTTTAAAACTTACAAATTGGGACACCTGGGTGGCTCAGTTGGCTAAATGTCTGCCTTCCACTCAAGTCATGATTCCAGGATCCTACATTAGGTTGCCTCTCAGTGGGGAGCTTCTTCTCCCTCTGCCTGCTGCTCCCCCTGCTTGTACTCTCTCTCACACTATCTCTCTGAAAAATAAATAAAATCTTTAAAAAATAATAAAAAAATAAAACTGACAGATACTTGCTGTCATAGGGATTTCAAAGTCTTATGACAGTGCCTTAAGATAACAATAACCAAGATGACTAAAGTAAAACTGCATTTGGAAATACAAAAACAAACACATACAACCCCTGGATCACAGAATAAATCACCATTAAAAATTAAGAAATACATAGAAATTTAGAAAAATGGAAATACTAGGTATCATAATTCAGAGTGTTGGGTTGAAGCAAAACAGAGGTCTAATATTCTTACATTTAAAAAAATAGTATAAAAGTTAATAAACTAAAAATTCATTAGGTATCTTATAGAATTAAAAGTAGAATGATAATAAATCCAACAGAAGTAAGAGGTAAATAATATAGATAACAAGATAATGAAGTTGGGAAAATAGGGATGAATAGGTTAAAAGTTAATTTCTTTGAAATAACTAATAAAATGAATAAACCTCTGATAGGATTAAGGAGAACTAAAAGAGAACAACAGAATTAAACAATATTAAGAATAAAGAAGTGCATCTAAATAATGCTATGACTTGAATTTGAGGCAGACATAATATAGTCCATGATGCCATTTCTTTGAATTTCTTCAAAAAATTGTTCCCAACATGGTAGCTTGAATGGTACCTTGGACTTCAACTTTGTTCAAGGTCAACCAGTTGTTCAGTTGTACTACAAGGGCTCATAATATAATATAAACAATTTTCTCAGAAGAGTCATTTTTTAAAAAGTCATTATTGTTACAGAATCTGAACATCCCCTGAGAGTTAATACTGTTCTAAGATTTGTCCAGCCCGTTGAAGATTTGTCATTAGCATGACTTGGTTTTCTCTTCAGAGGCACTCCTACATCAGCATGAGAACAATAATGGCCACTCTTTTATCTAAGCCTTGAAGTGGCTTCCATTGCCTGGTCAGGGCTGTAAAAGTTGTAAATATTGTGTCTGCTTGCACGAATTCTTCTGTGAGAACACCTAATACTGTTTCTTCTAGTCTAAAACATGGTGTCATTGCACAAGCTAGGCAAGCATCCCTTAGTGCATGGCCATTCCTAGTCACTATTCCTCTGACTTTTTATAAGTGAGGGACAGGGATCACCAACAATTATATTCAGATAAAATGCTCGTACATTTGAGCAGTTGAAAATTCATATCAACAAAATTAAGAACTCTCTGCTTCAATGAGTCATAACTTCTACCTTTATAAGAAGAAAAAGTGGGACAAATTGAAAAAATCAATGATTTCTTGAACCCAAAAAAGACCTGGGTTTGCAGGCAAACCACCACCCCAACATCCGTTGAGGGGTAAATCTAGACAGGCATGGCCCAGGTCTGTTTATCCGGACCAGAAGTCACTGAAGCCATAACCGGTTAGATTTAAATGATAATTTTGACAAGTTGCTAAGACTACGTATGGCCTAGAGTGAGAAAGAGAAACTCCTGGGGCACCAGTCCTATAGGAAACACTTGCATTTTTGTGGGCTTTACTTTGAGGAACACCAGAGTCTCACAGTGAAGAGACAAGATTTTCCTTTTAGACCTACAGAAGAAGAGAGAAATACTTCTGAAATGTGCTGAGTCTTTTCCATAACAAAGGTCCAGTCTCCAGAGTAAAGACTACCAGAGCCTTGTTCTAGAGTCCTAGGGAAGAAGACATTCCTCTTACTCCAGGCCCATCTCCTCTTCCTGCCTCACCTTAAGAGGGAAGATTTGAAAAAACAAACAAACAAACAAACAAAACCTCCTGTGCAGGTAACAGGCCCAAGATCCAAGCCGACTGTAAGAATGAAATTTAACTGGAAGACGACAGAATGCTCCTCCCTCCTCCATTTGATTACAGATTAAAAAGCCGCAAGACACAGTTTTTCTGAAGAAAAGAATGTAGGGATGCGGAAAGTCCAGAAAGGAGACAACAGTAAGGACACTAAAGAAATTTGAATTCTCTGGCACCTATAGCTTCAGCAAACACGAAACAAAGCCCAGCTCCTAATCTATCACATACATCCTCACAGCAGATACCTATTTACCTCAGTTCCTATAATCTGATATAACCCTATGTGGCATTCAACAAAAAAGTAACAGATATACAAAAAGACAACAAAACACAGTCTGAAGAGACAGAGTGAACCAAACATCAGCTATGACACAGTTGTTGGAACCATAATTAATATATTAAGGGTTTGTCAACTATGCCTCCAAACACCTTTTTTTTTAAATTTTATTTTATTTTTTTCAGTGCTCCAATATTCATTGCTTATGCACCACACCCAGTGTTCCATGCAATACATGCCCTCCTTAATACCCACCACCAGGCTCTCGCAACTCCTCACCACCCTTCCCTCCAAAATCCTCAGTTTGTTTCTCAGAGTCCACAGTCTCTCATGGTTCATTTCCCCCTCCTAGTTCCTCCAACTCCCTTCTCCTCTCCATCTCCCAGTGTCCTCCATGTTATTACATATGCTCCACAAATAAGTGAAACCATATGATAATTCTCTCTCTGCTTGACTTATTTCACTCAGCATACTCTCCTCCAGTCCCATTCATGTTGATACAAAAGTTGGGTATTCATCCTTTCTGATGGAGGCATAATACTCCATTGTATATATGGACCATATCTTCTTTATCCATTCATCTATTTAAGGGCATCTTGGCTCTTTCCACAGTTCGGCAACTGTGGTCATTGCTGCTGTGAACATTGGGGTACAGATGGCCCTTCTTTTCACTATGTCTGTATCTTTGGGGTAAATACCCAGTAGTGCAATTGTAGGGTCATAGGGAAACTCTATTTCTAATTTCTTAAGGAATCTCCACACTGTTTTCCAAAGTGGCTGCACCAACTTGCATTTCCACCAACAATGTAAGAGGGTACCCCTTTCTCTACATCCTCTCGAAGACTTGTTGTTTACTGTCTTGTTAATTTTGGCCATCTAACTGGTATAAGGTGATATCTCATATCTAGTAACAAGATTGAAGTAGTGATCAACACCCCTCGCCCCCCCAAAAAAAACAAGAGCCCAGGACCTGATGGATTCCCTGTGGAATTCTACCAAACATTCAAAGAAGAAATAATACCTATTCTCCTGAAGCTGTTCCAAACAATAGAAACAGAAGGAGAACTTCCAGACTCTTTCTATGAAGCCAGCATTACCATGATCCCCAAATCAGGCAAAGACCCCATCAAAAAGGAGAATTTCAGACCAATATTCCTGAGGAATATGGATGCCAAGATTCTCAACAAGATCCTAGCTAATAGGATAGAATTTTTAAAAGATTATCCACCATGACCAGGTTGGATTTAATCCTGGGATACAAGGGTGATTCAACATTTGCAAATCAATCAATGTGATAGAACAAATCAATAAGAGAAAAGAGAAGAACCACATGGTGCTCTCACTTGATGCAGAAAAAGCATTTGACAAAATCTAGCATCCATTCCTGATTAAAATGCTTCGAAGTATAGGGATATAGGCAACATTCCTCAACCTCATAAAATCTATGAAAAGCACACAACAAATATCATTCTCAATGGGGAAAAACTGACAGCCTTCCCATCGAGATCAGGAACATGACAAGGATGTCCATTCTCATCACTGTTGTTCAACATACTACTAGAAGTCCCAGCAACAGGGGTGCCTGGGTGGATCAGTGGGTTAAGGCCTCTGCCTTTGGCTCAGGTCATGATCCTGGGATCCTGGAAACAAGCCCCGCATCGGGCTCTCTGCTTGGCAGGGAGCTTGCTTCCTCCTCTCCCTCTGCCTGCTTTTCTGCCTACTTGTGATCTCTGTCAAATAAATAAATAAAATCTTAAAAAAAAGTAAGTCCCAGCAACAGCAATCAGACAACAAAAAGAAATAAAAATAAAAGGCATTCAAATATGCAATTTGCAATGAAGAAGTCAAATTCTCTCTCTTCACAGATGACATGATACTTTATATGGAAAACCCAAAAGACTCCACACCCAAACTACTAGAACTCATACAGCAATTCACTAATGTGTCAGGATACAAAATCAATGCACAGAGATCAGTTGCTTTCTTTCTTTCTTTCTTTCTTTCTTTTTTTAAGATTTTATATATTTATTTGATAGGCAGAGATCACAGGTAGGCAGAGAGGCGGGCAGAGAGAGGGGAAGGGAAGCAGACTCCCTGCTGAGCAGAGACTCTGATGTGGGGCTCAAATCCCAGGACCCTAGGATCATGACCTGAGCCGAAGGCAGAGCCCTTAACCCACTGAGCCACCCTGGTGTCCTGAAATTAGTTGCTTTCTTATACACTAAAATGAAAATATAGAAAGGGAAATTAGAGAATCGATTCCATTTACTACAGCACCAAGAACCATAAGATGTTTGGGAATAAACCTAACCAAAGAGGTAAAGAATCTGTACTTGAGGAACTACAGAACACTCATGAAAGAAATTGGAGAAGACGCAAAAAGATGGGAAAGCATTCCATGTTCATGGATCAGCAGAATTAACATTGGTTAAGTGTCTATACTGCCTAGAGCAATCTATACTTTCAATGCCATCCTAATCAAAATTCCACCAGCATTTTTCAAAGTGCTGGAATGAACAATCCTAAAATTCATATGGAACCAGAAGAGACCCCAAATTGCTAAGGAAATGTTGAAAAAGAGAAACAAAACTGGGGGCATCCTGCCATTCTCTCTGCTTGGGCTCGCTCTCTATCCCTCTCTCTCTCTCTGACAAATTAAAAACAAACAAACAAACAAACAAACAAAAAACTGGGGGCATCATGTTGCCTGATTTCAAGCTTTACTACAAAGCTGTGATCACCAAAACAGCATGGTACTAGCACAAAAACAGACACATGGACCAGTGGAACAGAGTAGAGAGCCCAGATATGGACCCGCAATTCCAAATATCTTTTTTAAATGTTAAGAGCTTCAATGGGAAAAAAATGGGCAACATGAAAGGACAGATGGGAGCCAGGAGATAAAGATTCTGAGAAAAAAATCCAAAGGAAATGTAACAAATCAGAAATGAAAAAATGCCTTCAGTGTTCTACTCACTAGACTGAACATGGCCAAGGAAAGAACCAATGAGTAGTAAATAAGTCGACAGACACTTTCCAAACTAAAATTCAAAGAGAAAATAATAATAACAATTAACAAAACAGAACCTCTAGGAACTCTAGGAAAATTACAAAAGGAGTCAAATACATGTGATTAGGAGATCAGAAGGAGAAGAAACGTAGAAAGGAACAAAAGAAATACTTAAAATATTAATGGCCAAGAATTTTCAAAAATTAATGATAGACTCCAAACCACAGATCCAGGAAGCTTAGATAACATGAAGCAGAATAAATTAAAAAAAAATTATTCCTAAGCATATCACTTCAAACTTCAGAAAACCAAAGATACAACAAAATCGTAAATTCTATATAGAGAAAATCACCTTATCTATCAGAGGAACAAAGATAAGAATTACAGTCATCTTTTCATCAGAAACTACAAAAGCAGGAAGGGAGTACAATGAAATAAGGCATTGAAAGAACAATCTAATGACCTAGAATTCTATATCCAGCAAAATTGACTTTCGTGAGTGAAAAGGAAATAATTTTCTCAAATAGAGAACAACTGAGGGATTTCATCACAGATAGACCTGCCTTATAAGGAATGTTAAAAGATTTTCCTTAGACAAGAGAAAAATAATATAGATCAGAAGCTAGGATCTATATACATAAGGGGAAAAACTTCAAAATAAGAAATGAAGGTAAAATAAAATCTATTTTTTTCTTTTTTAGTTACTCAACTATATAGGCTGCCAAACAAACACACAAAAAACCAGCAAGTACAGTTGAGACACAAAATACAAAATAATAATCATGTCAAATCTGGTGTCTGCAAATTCAAGAATGTTTGAAGTCTTCCCCTGGGAGGCAAGTAGTGGATGAAGTCCTATAACTGGTTCTTATCCCCACTTATTCCCTCCTGAATTTTCATTGCTCCACAACATAAGTTGAGTATAGACTCCAAAAGAGAAAAGACTATTCAGTTGAGATTCCCCAAGGAAGATCAACTCCTACTCCCACTGCATGTTTCATATTTGTAGGTTATCCTAATGGGGCTAAAGAACATCTTTAGATAAAAGTTCTTTAAATAAAAGAAATGAGTCAAGAATGAATCAAAGAATCTCAGAACCCGGAAAAAACACTGATGGTATGTAACTGGAGGACCATAGTCTGCACACCAAAACCCCTGGAATAGCATGAAAATACCAAGAAGTCAAAAGCTTTGATAGTCCACAGAATGGCTTGGTCCAACTGAATCAGCTCTCTGCTTTGTGATCTCTGTGGGAAGCAGATGAAACTTTAGGACCAGCCAGACTAGTTTCTCATAAAAAATGAACCTCGACAAGCTAAATCTGTAAGGCCTATGAAAGAGTATATTCCCAGGACTTCATTGAGGGGACCTAACCTACCAGGAAATAATGACTAAGGTAGTGTGGTTTTATTATTTTATTTTTATTATTTTGTTATTTACTCATATGGGAATGAATGAGTAAATTGGCCACTGGAACAGAATTCACAGCTTAAAGAAAGAACTATTCATGATTATAAACTGCACTTATGTTACAAGAAGCTGTCTTTCTACAAATAATGCTGATCCCTTTATCCTTGAGAAAGATAACCAACTGGGATTTCACCCCCATGAAGCTGAAACACACATGCGTGCGCACACACACACATACACAGTCAACGGTGGTGACTGGTCTTCTTTTCATTCACAACCACAAACTTCAACTGAGTCCTTAATGTTGCCCCAAAATCATACATTTCCAGAGTACATATGTATTTTCACATGTTTAGACAACCATTTCAAAGTTCCACTTTCTCTTTCAGATGTCCAGTTCCTTCTGCCTTATCTTTAATCTGAGCTAGGATCCATGATTCTATTTCTTTAAGGAAAAAACTAAAGCAAGAAAAAAAAGGTCCACATACCCACCACTGCATTTATCTTATACAGCCATTAGCACCCTTATTTCCTGCTCTCTTCCTTCTCTCCTTTGACTATAAACTGCCTCTGCAAATACCTAGAGCCAGTCCTTCTCTTTGTGGAGTCAATTCCATCTGGTCTTTCCATTAAGAACATCACTTTTATTTGACTATGTTCTATGATATACTGGGTCCTCCCTACCAGCTTGTATTTTTATCTCCTCAATATTATGAAAAGAAGAAACAAAAGTGAATGTTGTCTTCATGTCTCCTTACCTCAAGTATTACCTACTTATTTATGTCCTATTTATAGCAAAAGTAATGGACAATATTCAGTGTCATCACTTCATTTTTTAACCTCATTCCAGGAAGACTTTAATCTTTCTGTACCACCAAAAATTATTTTGGTCAAGGTCATCAGTGATTCTAAAGTTGCTAAATCCAATGATTTTTTTTTAAAGGTTAAATCCAACTTTTCAGTTGCTTAGGCCAAAAAACTATAGAGCATTTTTGAGTCCTATTTTCTAATCACTCACCATATCTGTTTGACTAGGAATTTGAGTTATGCTTACCTTAAAATTGTATCAAGAATCCTACTGTATCTCAGGTGCCTGGGTGGCTCAATTGGTTAAGCATCTGCCCTGGGCTCAGGTCATGATCAAGAGTCCTGTGTCTGAGACCCCATCAGGCTCCCTACTCAGCAGGGAGTCTGCTTCTCTCTCTGCACCTACCCTTCCTCATGAACTCTCTCTCTCTCCCTCTCTTTCTCACAAAAGTAAATAAATGAATAAATAATCTAGAAAGGAAAAAAAGAAGAATCATATTACTTCTCAGGACTTCTAGTGCTAGCATTTTGGTCTGATCTACCATTAGCACTCAGTTTAATGTTTCCTCTACTTCTTTCCTTGATCTGCCATAGCCTTTTCTCAACACAACAGCCAGAGAAGCCTTAAAAATGTAAGTAAGATAATGCCATCTTTTTCCATTGCTTAAGATGCTACAATAAATCCCCATTTACTCAGAGTAAAAGTCAATGTTATTATTAAGGTCTTTAAGGCCCTAGAGAATATTGTTCCCTCTCTGAATGTATGTCTCACTACTGTCTTCCTCCACATTCCTACTTCAGGGTACATCCTGGTTTTTCTGCTCAGACACATGCATGAATTTTTCTCCCTCCTTCAAGCCTTGCTCAAATGTTACTTTTTAAGTGAGACTTAATCTGACTGACCTATATAAAACTTGAACTTATACCTGACTGATAAATATCAAAAACTGATAAGGATGTAGAACAACTAGTACTTTCATAACTGTACAGCCATTTTGGAAAACAATTTAGCAGATTCTTATAAACTTAAGGAAACACTTATGATAGGAACCAGAAATTCTACCACTAGGTATTTACCCAAGAAAGAGATTCTTATGTCCACACAAAGACATGTATAGAAATGATTTAGCAACTTTATTAATAATCTTCAGAAACAGAAAATAACCTAAATGTTTGCCAACTGGTAAGTGAAAAACGCACTGTGATATACTTAGTCACCTGAATGCTACTCAGCAATAAAAACAAGTGGACCACTGGTCTGTGCAACATTGTTACTAAAACTGGAGCTCTGCTGCTCTCCTCTGAAAAGTCAATACTCAAGTGTGGATTAGAAAGGAAAGTTTGCTTTGGTCAGAAGGCCAACAACCAGGGAAACAGTTAAAAGACGTCCAAAGATCACCTCTGAAGTTCCCGGTTAAGGAGCAGGTTTTTAAAAGGGGGAGATTCAGGGTAGGAGACTACATACATATTGATGAAAAGGGGCAGAGAAACTTAGGTCTAATCGTGACAGAAGATAGAGCATGTGCATTGAACAAATATAGATGTAACCTACATCTCACGTTCATTTTCAGATGAAGACTTAACAATGGAAGGAGGCTAAATTTGGCCCCTGACATGAGGAGGTTATAAGACAGAGAAGTTGTTGGAGGCCTGTTCTGAGAACAAGGTATAATCTGGATGGGGACTTGGACTCATTATCTTGGATAAGAAACGCAAGACCTTGCTTGTTTATAGGCTGGAATCATATCAGGTTACCCTGAATCCAGACTTCTGCAGAGATAGCTAGTGGATGTTTTATTAGCTATTAGATGATTAGGAGAAAACAGTTTTCTGAAAAATAAGTTTAAACTTTCTGTAGTTATAACCACCTTAATGCTATAGGGCATGGTTTCAGTACCATGGATGAATCACAAAATCACTTTTCTAAATGAAAAAAACTTGAAACAAATGACTATATATGTTATGATTTTATTTATAGAAAATTTAGGCAAAAAGAAAACTATAAGTACAGTATTGAAATTCATATTTTAGAAAGAATGGAAATGAAAGTATGCTGAACACAAAAGGACACTAAGGAACATTTTTGGTGATGGAAATATTCTATCTTGATTGTAGTGGTAGTTATATGACAGCATTTCCCAAAATTCATTGAACCATATACTAAAATAGCATGAGTTTTACTGCCTGCAAATTATACTGAAATAAACATCTGTGTCAAAAGATAAAGTTTGTTTTTGACAAGTATTAGTGTAATTAACAACTTTCTGACAATATTGATCAAATAAGAGAACATACATGCAATGTTGAGAATGAAAAAAAGGAACATGACTACAATTACAGCTATAACTGACATGATGACAGTAATATATAAACATTTCTGACAGAAAATTTACAGAAATAAACAAAATTGATAAAGCTGAATCAAGAATCTAGAGGAAGCCACAGTGGCCCAGTAACTATTAAGATACTCAAATCTTCATTTAAAACTCAACCAATATAAAAAACAAGGTCCAGATGATTTTAGAGCAAATTATACCCCATTTCCAAAGGATAGATAATTCCAATTTTATACAGTTTCCCAGAGAATACAAAAAAAGGGACAATTCCAGTATTCACTTTGAAAAGCTGGTGTAACTTGTTATCTAAATTAGATGTGGGTATTATGAGGAAGAGATACTATAGGCTGATATCAATTGTGAAAACAAAAAAAAAAGGCAAACCAACTCAACAATATTAATCAAAGTGAACATGAATAATTTGAATTTATTCCAGCAATATAAGGTTGTGCTAATATTATAGAATTTTTTAAATTTATAAATATGTAGCAGATTAAAGGGAGGAAATTGTGTAATAAACAATAAATGAAGAAAAAAGTGATAAAAGGTAACACCTATTAATGGTAGAAAAAGTCATTAAAAAGAGTGAGAAATATATGAAACGTTCCTCAATGTAGGAGAGTAGCAAACAGTCTTATTCAAAATACTGATATCATTCTCCTTACCATCAGAAAAAAAAGAAAAAAGAATATCTGTACTCAGCTTTTATCAATGTTGTTCTAAAAACCTGTGCCAATGCAGCAGATTTAGAAAATGTAATTTTAGAAATTACATAAATTTGCAATGCATAAATACAAGAAAAGTTGCTAAAGACCTATATAGATAAAATGATTAAATTTTTTGGAGGAATTTAAGGGAAGCCAAAAGGGGGTTATACCATATTTGTGGAAATGAAAGAAATGTAAATTGATCTATACGTTAAGTGTAGTTTCACAAATTTCTTAACAACTGGCTCAGGCAGATTCAAATTCTTGGAGGAACAAAGATTCTAGAATATTCTGGAATAAAATGGGAAATTGTTTCATCTAATATCAAGATCTATCAGAAGGTTGCAATAACTAAATAAGTAAGATATTGCCAGTGGGAAGACAAAAATTAATCTTGAACCATTGAATGCTACATCAAAAACTAATGATGTACTCTATGTTAGCTAACTAAACATCATTAAAAAAATAAAATAAAATTCAGTGTCCTGGGATGCCTGGGTGGCTCAGTGGGTTAAGCCTCTGCCTTTGGCTCAGGTCACGATCTCAGGGTCCTGGGATCGAGCCCCACATCGGGCTCTCTGCTCAGCAGGGAGCCTGCTTCCTCCTCTCTGCCTGCCTGTCTGCCTACTTGTGATCTCTGTATGTCAAATAAATAAATAAAATCTTTAAAAAAAAAAAAAGAATATCCCTAGCATCTGACACATGCTATGAAATGTAATTAAAAAAAAAATTCAGTGTCCTGCAAGTGAACATTTACATACACAAATATGATATAATGAAGGTGGCATTCTCTGTCGATGTGAGAAGGAATATCTTATACATAAATGATGTTAGGAAAATTGGTTATCTATATTGGAAAAAATCATACTGGATTTTACTTCACACTATCTACAAAAACTCAGTTCTAGATAGACATAAACATGAAAGGTGTATTTTGAAACTTTTACAAAAGAGTCACTGTGCCTTCAGTGTAAGGAATTACTTCTTGTGATCATTGTTAATATGCTTGTAATTACCTCTTGTAATTGTAATAATCTTCTAATTCTTATAATTACTTTCTTGTAAATAAAAAACTTTCACCTACATTAAAATTAAAGTTTCTATAAACATGAAAAACTAAAAAAAACACACAGGTAGAAGAAATTAGTACCATGTTATCATCTTGTAAAGAATTCTTACAAATCAATAATAGAAGAAACATACAACTTATATTTTTTAATGGGCAAACTAATGAATAGGCATTACAGAGAAGCAGCACCCAAACAGGCCAATTCAATGAGTGTACCAATAAATGAAGTGGAGATTTATTTATGTAAAATATATGAGCTATGGAGGAAAGTGAAGCAGCATATTCGGGTAGGTGAAAGAGGATGAATTGGGGATATATTTTGGGAACAGGATAAACATATTTTAAAATGCATCAGCTGAGGTATAAAAGAAAATGAGAAATTGAAGATGGCTCCTTGATTTTGGCCTTGAGCAACTGATTAACATTCATTAAGATGGGAAGACTAAGGATAGAGTAGGGTTTTTTGTGGGATGGAGTGATGAAATAAGAATTTTGTTTTATATATGTCAGGTTTTAGATGACTACTAGTGTTAACCAGTTATTGATGCCTCAGTTTGGAAAGTCTCTTCACATAACTATAGTGATAAATCAAAAGAAAAAGCCTACCTGATTGCCTGATTAATATAAAAAGATATTTGGCATATTTTACAGTTATTTGTCTTAGTTAAGAAACTGAATTAAATAAGAATAGATGAAAATTTGATCTTTAATGATTAAACATTGAAAATATTTCTGCTGATGTCAAGATATGATACTTTAGCCACAATCATATTAATGTGATAAAATTATTTAAGATATATAATGTATATAAAATGTGAACAAAGTAGTCAGTTTATTATACATTTGTGAAGCTCTAGAGAGCTTTGTTTCATTGAAAAGGCCCTTTGAGGCATTAAGAAATGGCTATCAGACACATGAAAAAATGTTCATCATCACTAGCCATCAGGGAGATTCAAATTAAAACTACATTGAGATATCACCTTACACCAGTTAGAATGGCCAGAATTAACAAGACAGGAAACAACATGTGTTGGGGGGGATGTGGAGAAAGGGGAACCCTCTTACACTGTTGGTGGGAATGCAAGTTGGTGCAGCCTCTTTGGAGAACAGTGTGGAGTTTCCTCAAGAAATTAAAAATAGAACTTCCCTATGACCCTGCCATTGCACTACTGGGTATTTACCCCAAAGATACAGATGTAGTGAAAAGAAGGGCCATCTGTACCCCAGTGTTTATAGCAGCAATGGCCACGGTCGCCAAACTGTGGAAAGAACCAAGATGCCCTTCAATGGACGAATGGGTAAGGAAGATGTGGTCCATATACACTATGGAGTATTATGCCTCCATCAGAAAGGATGAAAACCCAACTTTTGTAGCAACATGGACGGGACTGGAAGAGAATATGCTGAGTGAAATAAGTCAAGCAGAGAGAGTCAATTATCATATGTTTCACTTATTTGTGGAGCATAACAAATAGCATGGAGGACATGGGGAGTTAGAGAGGAAAAGGGAGTTGGGGGAAATTGGAAGGCGAGGTGAACCATGAGAGACTATGGACTCTGAAAAACAATCTGAGGGTTTTGAAGGGGAGTGGGAGGTCGGGGTACCAGGTGGTGGGTATTATAGAGGGCACGGATTGCATGGAGCACTGGGTATGGTGCAAAAATAATGAATACTGTTATGCTGAAAATAAAAAATAAATTAAGAAAAAGAAATAGAACTTGAAAAAAAATAATTTTGCAAAGTGAGGATTCCTTAGCAAAGTGAATTTCCCCCTGTTATATCCACCGCTTCTTCCAGCCTCCATTATAACAATCTAGAAGAGAGGTAATTCAGGGCATTAGCCAAGATAGTAGGAGATTTACTGGAGAATAAGAGAGATAGGTAATAAAAATTAATGAGTTAGAAATTCACAATTTGATTAAGTGAAGTACAGAGGATTTTTTCTAGGGCAGTAAAACTTTATGTTACTAGAGTGATGGATACATAACATTATGAATTTGTCAAAACTCGTAAAACTTTACAGCACAAAAAGTAAAAATTCATCTATTCAAAATTTTAAAAATCAATTAGGAGGTTGAAGGATCTCAGGATGGAATGCAAAATGTAACAAAACAAAAACAAAAACAAAACTGTATTATAAATGCATGATACCACATCAATGAAGGGGGAGGAAAAAAGGGTACTGACCTAAATAACTTTAGAAATTATTGCAACTGTAAGACAAAAGGCAAAGGAGCTGTATATAAGGAGTACTATAGTTGGTGAAGTTATTTCTCTTGGTGGATTGATAAATCTGAAAATACTATACATGTATACTGGAATTAAACAAAAGGAAATCAGTGTCAAATGGTAGGAGCCAAGCTTCTTAGTGTTAGAAAGGGAGCTTACAGATAAGCAAGAAGGGAGAACAGAATGAACTATCTAGTACTGGGTTAGAGTCAGAGCCATTGGTCTGAACATGTAGATACAGAGAAAGAGGGAAATATGGGTATATACACAGATTAGTGTATATGCATATATTTCTTAGCTCTGTTGGCTGAGAGAGCCTACAAACAAGAACTTCAGTAACAACAAGCACACCAGCATCTGGATCTTGGTTTCTAATATTGTCCTCAATAAAAGGACCAGGCTCCTGGAGAAATGGCTTATTCTAGGTCTGTGGCAAGAAATGTACAAGATGATCCTGAATCATCTTGTAGGGTTAGAAAGTATGGAAGTGCTACAAAAATCAAAATTATAGGTACATGCCAAGAGTACACAGGAGTCACCTGAAAGAGTTCAAAATGTCCAAAGTTGGACCAATTTAAGAAACAAAATAAATAATATAGTATTCTGAATATAAGACATATGTAGAGCCATTTAAAACGGAGCCAGAGCAGCCATTTCAGAGGAAATGACTTGCATGTCCAATTTTCTGAACCTTTGAGTTGGACTAAAACACCAGTGTTCCAGAAAGTCAGTAGGAAATCAAATAGCCAGAAGACTGATAAAATTGAACTTTAGCCTGGTGATCACTTCGCCTGACCAATCAAGGAAGTACAAATACAGGCCTTTTTCTCAATGCCAATGAACTCTTTTCAAAACAACTTAGCTAATCTTCCTTTTCTTTCCCGTAAAATTCCCAAGTCCACCTTCAGTAATCAGTACACTATTTGAGTTTCTACCTAAATCTGTGTACCCCAAATTGCAATTCTTTGATCCTAAATAAAAGCTTTTAGTTCTTGAACTAGTTTCTTGTTTTTAGGTTGGCACATAAAGTTATCACTTCAAGTATAAACTAAATACCCAGAAATCCATACAGATGCTCATAAATGATTGAATAAATAAATGGGTGTAAAGAAACATATTTCCATACTGAAGAATTCTAAGTAATTTATGTAAATAACTTTCCATAAGGAGGTGGAGCTTAATTCTTAATTCCAACAAACACAACTTCTTCTAGGTAATTCAGGTTAACATCATCAATGATGTCATGTCGATAATATGTAACTTTTATATGATGTAATGAGAATGACACTTCTTTTCTGTGACCTTCCTCCAAAAATGCATCACCTCAAAAAAATGATGAAAAAAATTCAGACAAACTCCAACTGAGGGACATTCTTCAAAATTGCTGATCAAAATTGTCAAGGAAACAAAGAAAATCTAAAAAAACTATCATCGTCTAGGTGAGCCTAAGAAGACATAATGACTAAATGTTATGTGATGCTCTGAATGGGATTTTGGTAAAGAAAAGGGACATTAGATTAAAAGCTAAGGAAATCTGAGTAAAGCTTGGAGCTTAGTTAATTACAGTGTATCAATATTGATTCACTAGACACGACAAATATACCATAATGTAAAATATTAACCACAGGGGAAGCTGAGTAGAAGTATCCAGGGATTCTATTTACTATATTTGCAACATTTCTTTATATTGAAAACTATTCTAAATAAAATCTATTAAATGAATATTCTTATATCTATTTTTATATCCTTAGATCTATATTTTTTAATTTTTAATTTTTTCAGCGTAACAGTATTCATTATTTTTGCACCACACCCAGTGCTCCATGCAATCCGTGCCCTCTCCAATACCCACCACCTGGATCCCCCAAACTCCCACCCCCCACCCCTTCAAAACCCTCAGATTGTTTTTCAGAGTCCATAGTCTCTCATGGTTCACCTCCCCTTTCAATTTCCCTCAACTCCCTTCTCCTATCCATCTCCCCTTGTCCTCCATTCTATTTGTTATGCTCCACAAATTAGTGAAACCATATGATAATTGGCTTTCTCTGCTTGACTTATTTTTTAAAGTGTATTTCATAACTAAAATTTTCTTATATTCTTATATCTTGTTTTTATAAGAATATTCTTATATTCTTCTATTTTTCAATATTCTTATGAATATTTTCTTATATCTATTTTTAAATATCCTTGTATCTATTTTTTTTAAAGATTTTATTTATTTGACAGAGAGAGAGAGATCACAAGTAGGCAGAGAGGCAGGCAGAGAGAGAGGGGAGGAGGCAGGCTCCCTGCAGAGCAGAGAGCCTGACACGGGGCTCGATCCCAGGACCCTGGGATCATGACCTGAGCCGAAGGCAGAGGCTTTAACCCACTGAGCCACCCAGGAGCCCCTCTTGTATCTATTTTTAAATGAATATTCTTATATCTATTTTAAAATGTATTTCATAACTAAAACCTTTCCACCAAGAAAAGTGGAATAGAAATTCATGAAAATTAGACTGTTGAACACTCACTCATTTTTTTCAAAATTCAGTTAGAGTATTTTCTGTATTTTGAAGGTTTTCATATTGCATTATTTATGTTCCTTTTCCACTCAGTGTTACACTTATTGATATGTTTACCTGTGTCTCTCTGTTTCACAGTATATTCCCAAGTAGAAGTTATGATTATTTTTCTGTTCATGGTCAGCATCCAGCTCATGTAAGTACATGTAGTTACCAGCATGTCCTTATTAAATGCATGGAAACTGAGCCTATAGAAAGGAAAGAAATAAAGACAAAAATACAGGAATGCCATATTGAAAAAACAACCAGAAAATAAAACAATCAAGAAGATAACTGAACAAGGTTAGAGAAAATTAAGAACAAGAAAAATTCAATATCATGAAAGACAAGATGGGGAAGTTTAGCGGAGGTAAGATTAAGTCATACTAGATTAGGGTCCATAATCAGTGATTGGTGTTCTTATAAAAGAAAGAGGGAGATTTAGACACAGAAACATGGAAACCACACATGCGGAGGAAGGCCACATGACAATGGAGGCAGATACTGGAGTGATGCCCCTACAAAACAAGGAACTACAAGGATGACAACAATCACTAGAAGCTAGAGAGAGCATAGAAAACTACTCTGTAGTATTTCTGGAAATAATGGGGTTCTGCCAACACCTTCACTTCAGACTTCTGACCTCCAGAACTGTGAGGAAACAAATTTTTGTTCTAAACCGTCCAGTTTCTGATAATTTATTACAGTAGCCCTAAGAAACCAATACACTGAAAAGGACTAAATATATGATTTGGAATTTCCCTAGGAGAATTCCAAGAGAATTGTTTCAGATGAGAGACAAATAGCAAAATTATGAATAGCTGGGAAGTGCATGAGAGGTGAGGAAATTAATTTCATAATCAAAAAACATCATTTCAAGGGACACCTGGGTGGCTTAGTGGGTTGGGCTGCTGCCTTCGGCTCAGGTCATGATCTCAGGGTCCTGGGATTGAGTCCCGCATCGGGCTCTCTGCTCAGCGGGGAGCCTGCTTTCCCCTCTCTCTCTCTCTCTCTGCCTGCCTTTCCGTCTACTTGTGATCTCTGTCAAATAAATACATAAAATCTTTAAAAAATAAAAATAAAAAATAAATAAATTTTAAGAAATCATTTCAAAATTTTATATCAAAAGAAAAAGATGCTTTTTCACCTATTTTAATAATTATTATT
The DNA here is from genome assembly GCF_009829155.1 of Mustela erminea. NCBI lineage: Eukaryota > Metazoa > Chordata > Mammalia > Carnivora > Mustelidae > Mustela > Mustela erminea. The sequence goes on along the minus strand of NC_045630.1, from coordinate 47,134,967 downwards.
TAATTTTTTTTATATTAAGCAATTTTTCAATGTGAGCAAAATCCCCAACAGCATGTTTTTATGTGCTATTGGGGGGTTGGGAATTAGGATGACATTCTTGGATGACAATTTGAAATGGTTTTGGGGCGCCTGGGTGGCTCAGTGGGTTAAGCCGCTGCCTTCAGCTCAGGTCATGATCTCAGGGTCCTGGGATCGAGTCCCGCATCGGGCTCTCTGTTCAGCAGGGAGCCTGCTTCCCTCTCTCTCTCTGCCTGCCTCTCTGTCTACTTGTGATTTCTCTCTGTCAAATAAATAAATAAAATCTTAAAAAAAAAATGAAATGGTTTTAACATAAAAATTCATAGCATCTGTAATTTCACAAGTTTACTCTCATGTTAGAAATTTCCTCCTAAACTTATTTTAGCCAATACTACCTAATCCATTTTCACAGTTAAGTTCATAATGAAGTAAGAGTTATCTCTTTCTTTTTCGCTCTCTCTTTCTTTCCTTTCCCTGCTGTGTACTCTGATTCAGGTTTTCTTTGCAGCCAGTTCTATGTGTAAAGAATCAAGATACCATTTCCTTTCTTGTTACTAAGGTCAATGTGTAGTTCAATCTTAAAATAACATAAGCAATAAAAAGAATACTTCTTTTTAGCTCCCCTAACCCTGAATCCTGTACTGTGTTTGCCATCAGATGGGTACTGCTGGTAGAGAGATTAAATCCATACTAGCAACAGCCATTTTTTTCATTAAGGATAGATTTCAACTAACTTTGACCATTGTTTTTAGGAACAAAAGAAAGTTATTGATTACATAACCTTTTTTTTTTTCAACGTTTTTATTTAAATTCAAGTTAGCTAACTAATACTGTAGTATTGGTTTCAGGAATAAAACTTAGTGATTTGTCACTTGTAACACCAAGCGCTCATTGTAGCAAGTGCCTTCCTTAATGCCCATCACCCAATTAACCCATCCCCCTGCCCACCTCCCCTCCAGCAAAACTTACCATAAGGCTGCCTGGGTATAGCCAATTTCCTCCACTTTAATGTCTTTTCAAAATTGAATGATGTAAACATTTCAAGATGTCAGTATCAGAACAGTCACTCTTACCCTCATGGCACATGAAACAGAACATTGCAGTAAGCCTCAGTTTGCACCACAACTTCAGATAACGGGACTGAAGATAAAAAATGAGGGGGTGCCTTGGTGGCTCAGTGGGTTAAAGCCTCTGGCTCTGGCTCAGGTCATGATCCCAGGGTCCTGGGATCAAGCCCCACATCACGTTCTCTGCTCAGTAGGGAGCCTGCTTCCTTTCCTCTCTCTGCCTGACTCTCTGCCTACTTGTGATCTCTGTCTGTCAAATAAATAAATAAAATCTTTAAAACAAAAACAAAAACAAAAAACAAATGAGACAAGGATGGTTGACTATTTTATTCAGCAGTTCAACTATTTTTCATATATAAGACCCCAGCGTTGTGCCCTTCAGGAAATGACAATTTTAATCTCTGAACAATTAAAAAATAGATTTTTATATGCAATCTAAAGGGATCTTCATAACCTTGGCATTCAAATTTATTTCTGATCATTTCAATTTATTTCCAGCCATTTCTTAACAGAGAAAAATAAAAACTAGAATACCATTAAGAAGGATCACAAGGAATTAAAAGGATGTTCCATTTTTTTGGTTTATTGAAACTATGCTATGGGTGGATTTTTAAATTATAGTATTCCTATAAAATGAAATTTTGGAGATGAGTACTTTAAAATTATCTTTTGAGAAATACTTTGTAAATGAAATTTTATTCTCCCAGAATACCTAAAAGAAAAATCTCTGTTTTATAATCAATTGTATTTTTGTGGGTTTACTAATAACATTAGGAATATTATAACATGATGTTTAATTACTAATTAAGAGGATTTCTTAAAAGAATATAAACTTTAACAATAGAACTAGCAGCAACCATGTCTTTTGTGATATAAATAGAATCTTATATCTAATCTACTAAAACTTGGTCATATACCCAGCCTGACTTTTACATATGTTTTATTCCCTTTTTTTTTTTATTAATTTTTTATTTTTTATAAACATATATTTTTTATCCCCAGGGGTACAGGTCTGTGAATCACCAGGTTTACACACTTCACAGCACTCACCAAAGCACATACCCTCCCCAATGTCCCCCTTCTCCCAAACCCCCTCCCCCCAGCAACCCTCAGTTTGTTTTGTGAGATTAAGAGTCACTTATGGTTTGTCTCCCTCCCAATCCCATCTTGTTTCATTAAATACACGTCCAAACAGAAGTTTTCAGTATCATTTTATGCTTGAATTTCATTTAAATAGTGACATATAATCTGGCTGAGCTGGTTATATTAACTGGACTATTAACCATTGACTTTCAACTAACTATACATCATAGGCAAGACTTGTTTTATTTTTCCCCAAGAAATGATCACTTCTATTTTGCAGTACATAATTTAAGAGGTATTTCTAGAAGGATAACTTACAAAAAGAAATTATAGTCTTATTACCAAATACAGTGTAGTATCATTATACAAAATATTACATTATGTGCCTGTGGGTCTTCATTAGAGACAAGAAGAAGAGTAAGTCTAAGAATTTCCTCAGTCCAGAGCAAAAATTGGTAACAAAGTTTGCAAATAAGGTAGCCCCACTTCTCTGCAAGGGATACATTCCTAGATTCCCAGTGGATGCCTGAAATCGCAGATAGTATTGGACCCTACATATATGATTTTTTCCTATACATGTATATATATATATATATATAACTATAATAAAGTTTAATTTAAAAAATTAGGTAAATGGCAAGATTTCATTTCTTTTGATGGCTGCATAGTATTCCATTGTGTATATATACCACATCTTCTAGAGCGTATCATGCTTAGTGAAATAAGTCAAGCAGAGAAAGACAACTATCATATGATCTCCCTGATATGAGGAAGTGGTGATGCAACATGGGGGCTTAAGTGGGTAGGAGAAGAATCAATGAAACAAGATGGGATTGGGAGGGAGACAAACCATAAGTGACTCTTAATCTCACAAAACAAACTGAGGGTTGCTGGGGGGAGGGGGTTTGGGAGAAGGGGGTGGGATTATGGACATTGGGGAGGGTATGTGCTTTGGTGAGTGCTGTGAAGTGTGTAAACCTGGTGATTCACAGACCTGTACCCCTGGGGATAAAAATATATGTTTATAAAAAATAAAAAATTAAAAAATAATAATAAAATAAAAAAAAGAACGCTAAAAAAATTAGGTATAATAAGTGAAACCATATGATAGTTGACTCTCTCTGAAAATAATGAATACTGTTATGCTGGAAATAAAAATAAATAAAAAACAAACAAACAAACAAAAAAAATTAGGTATAATAAGAGGTTAACAACAATAACTAATCATAAAATAGAATAATCATAACACTATACTATGATAAAAATTATGTGAATATGGTCTCTCTCTCTCTCAGAACATCTTATAGCACTGTACTCACCATTCTCCTTGTGATGATGTGAGTTGATAAAATGCCTACATGTGAAGTGAAGTGAGGTGAATGATGCAGACATTGTGATCTAACATTAGGCTACTAATGACCTTCTGACCATTTGTCAGAAGGAGGACCACTTGCTTCCAAACTGGAGGTGAGCATGGATAACTGACACTGGCTAAGAGGGGACTTGTATACAATTGGGTCAGAAAAATGGTTAGCCTAGCGTTAAATGTTCAAATGTGGAACCAGACAGCCTGGTTTCTAATCTGTTTTAGTAATCTACTTAATCCTTTCTGAAATTCAGCTACCATTATGTGGAAAAAGGAATGATAGAACTATCTTACAAGGTTCATAAGGGGATGAAAGCAGACGATACATTTAATACAACACTTGACACACAAAAATTAATCATTAATTAGCAATTATCATTAGATCAGTAGAGCTTTGAAACTTGAAACAATGTCACTGCAGGGCCAAACAAGTGACTCTGCTCACAGATTTTTTTTTATTAAGTTCAATTAGCCAAAATATAGTACATCATTAGTTTTTGATGTAGTGTTCAATGACTCATTAGTTGCATATAACACCCAGTACTCATCAGATCATGTAACCTCCTCAATGCCTATCACCCAGTTTCCCAAAGCCCAACCCCTCCCTTCTGTAACCTCAATTTGTTTCCTGGAGTCCAGAGTACCTCATAGTTTGTCTTCCTCTCTGATTTCTTCCCATTCAGTTTTCCCTCACTTCCCTTCTGGTCCTCTGCACTAAACCTTATGTTACACATGTAAGTGAAACCATATGATAACGGCCTTTCTGTGATTGACTTATTTCACTTAGCATAATACCTTCCAGTTCCATCCATGTCAAAGCAACTCATCCTTTGTGATGGCTCAGTAATATTCCAATGTATATATGCACCACATCTTCCTTATCCATTCATCTGTTGAAGGACATCTTGGCACTGTCCACAGTTTGGCTATTGTGGACATTGCTGCTATGAACATTGGGGTTCAGGTGCCCCATCTTTCCAGTAGTGCAATTGCTGGGTTGTAGGGTATCACTATTTTTAACATCTTGAAGAACCTCCATACACTTTTTATGAGTGGCTGTACCAGCTTGCATTACCACCAACAGTGTAGGAGAGTTCCCCTTTCTCCACATCATTGTGAACATTTGCTATTCCCTGTTTTGTTAATTTTGGTGATTCTAACTGGTCTAAGGTGGAATCTCATTTTGGATTTGATTTGCATTTCCCAGATGACAAGTGATGTGGAGCATTTTTTCATTTGTCTGTTAGTCATTCATATGTCTTCTGTCCATTTCTTGAATTTTTTGTTTTGGTGTGTTGAGTTTGAGAAGTTCTTTATCTGCAATGTCATTTGCAAATATCTTCTCCATTCCATAGGTTGCCTTTTAGTTTTGTTGATTGTTTCCTTCACTGTGCAGAAATATTTTATCTAGAAAAAGTCTCAATAGTTCATTTTTGCTCTTGTTTCCCTTGCCTTTAGAAATGTGTCTTAGAGAAAGTTGCTGTGGCCAAAATCAAAGAGACTGCTGCCTGTGTTCTCCTCTGGGATTTTGATGGATTCCTTTCTCACATTTAGGTCTTTTATCCATTTTGAGTTTATCTTTGTGTATGGTGCAAGAGAATGGTCCAGTTTCATTCTTCTGCATGTGGCTGTTCAATTTTCCCGGCACCATTTATCGGAGAGCCTGTCTTTTTTCCATTGGATATTCTTTCCTGCTTTGTCGGAGATTAGTTTACTAGAGTTGAGGGCCCATTTCTGGGCTCTCTATTCTGTTCCATTGATCTATGTGTCTGTTTTTGTGCTAGTACTTGATGATCACAGCTTTGTAACATAGCTTGAAGTCTATGTTTCCATACAAATTTTAGGATTGTTTGTGCCAGCTCTATGAAAAATGTCAATGGTATTTTGATAGGAATTGCCTTGACTGTGTAGATTGCACTGAGCAGTATAGACATTTTAACAATATTTATTCTTCCAATCCATGAGCAAGGAATGCTTTTCCATCTCTCTTTGTTTTCCTTAATTTCTTTCATAACTGTTCTGTTGTTTCTAGAGTACAGATCCTTTACCTCTTTGGTTAGGTTTATTCCTAGTTATCTTATGAGTTTTAGAGCACTTATAGATGGGATCAATTCCTTAATTCCCTTTTTTCAGGCACATTGTTAGTTTATAGTAATGCAAGTGATTTCTCTGCATTGATTTTGCATCCTGACACGTTGCTGAATTGCTGTATGAGCTCTAACGATTTGGGGGTTGAGCCCTCTGGGTTTTCCACATAAAGTACCATGTCATCTACAAAGAGAAAGAGTTTGACTTCTTCATTGCAATTTGAATGCCTTTTATTTCTCTTTGTTTGATTCTCGAGGCCAGGACTTCTGGTGCTATGGTGAACAACAGTGGTGAGAGTGGGCATCCCTGTTGTGTTCCTGACTTTAAGGGAAAAGCTCTCAGTCTTTCCCTATTTAGAATAATATTTGCTTTGGGTTTGTCATAGATGGATTTAATGATATTTAGGTCTGTTCTCTCTATCCCTATTTTTGGAAAGTATTTATAAAGAAGTGATGTTGTGTTTTGTCAAATGTTTTTCTGCATCAGTTGAGAAGATCATAGAGTTCTTGTCTTTTCTTTTATTAATGTGCTCTATTATGTTGATTGATCTGCAAATGTTGACCCACCCTTGAATCCCAGGAATAAATCCCACCTGGTGATGGTGAATAAACATTTTAATATACTTTTGGATACTAATGGCTATGATCTTGGTGAGTATTTTGACATCCATATTCATCAGGGATATTGGTCTGTAATTCTTTTTGATGGGGTCTATGTCTGGTTTGGGGATCAAGATAAGGCTGGCCTCATAGAATGAATTTAGAAGTTTTTCTCCTATTTCTATTTTTTGAAACAGCTTCAGCAGAATAGGTATTATTTCTTCTTAGGTGTTTGGTAGAATTCCCTTGGGAAGCCATCTGCCACTGGAACTCTTGTTTTTTTGGGTGGTTTTTGTTTACTGTTTTAATTTCCTTGCTGGCTACTGGTTTGTTCAGATGTTCTGCATCTTCCTGGTTCAGTCTTGGTAATTCATAAGTTTCCAGAATGTATCCATTCCTTCCAGATTGCCTATTTTGTTGGCATATAGATCCTCATAAAATGCTCTAACAACTACCTCTTCTTCCTTGGTATTGATTGTGATCTCTCCCCTTTCATTCATGATTTTATTAATTTGGATCTTTTCTCTTTTCTTTTGGATAAGTCTGGCCTGAGGTTTATTGATCTCATTAATTCTATCAAAGAACCAGCTTCCAGTTTTGTTGATCTATTCTACTGTTCTTCTGGTTTCTATTTTATTAATTTCTGCTCTAATCCTTATTATTTCTCTTCTCTTGCTTGGATTGGGCTATATTTGCTATTCTTTCCCCAACTCCTTTAGGGACAAACTTAGCTTGTGAATTTGAGACTTTTCTAATTTCTTAAGAGTGGTTTACACTGCTATGTACTTTCCTTGTAGGACTGCCTTTGAAGTATCCCATAAGTTTTGAATCAGTATGATTTCATTTTTATTAGTTTCCATGAATTGTTCTTTAATTTCCTGGTTGGCCATTCGTTCTTTGGCAGGATGTTCCTTAACCTTCAAATTTCTTTTTGTGAATTGAATTCCAGTTTGAAAGTATTGTGGTCTGAAAATATGCAGGGAATGATCCCAGTCTTTTGGTATCTATTGAGACCATTTGTAACCCAATGTGTGTTTTATTCTGGAGAAAGCTCCATATGCACTTGGGAAAAATGAGTATTCTGTTGTATTAGGATAGAATGTTCTGTATATATTTGTGAAGTCCATCTGGTCCAGTGTGTCATTCAAAGCCCTCGTTTTTTTGTTGATCTTCTGCTTAGATGTTCTGTCCGTTGTTGTGATTGGGGTGTTAAAGTCGACTATGTTTAATATTTATCAATATGTTTCTTTACTATGCATTTTAATTGGTTTATATAATTGGCTGTTTCCACACTGGAGACATAAATACTTACAACTTTTAAATCTTTTGTCAGATAGACCCTTTGGGTATGATGTAGTATCCCTCTACATCTCTTACTACAGTCTTTGGTTTAAAATCTAATCTGTCTGATATGAGGATTGCTACCCCAGCTTTCTTTTGAGGTCCACTAACATGATAAATTGTTCTCTATCCCCTCACCTTCAATCTGCTGGTGTCTTTAGGTTCAAAATGAGTCTCTTGTAGACAGCATATGGATGGGTCCTGCTTTTTTATCCAATCTGATACCCTGTGTCTGATGGGAACATTCAGCCCATTTACATTCAGGGTAACTATTGAAAAATGAATTTAGTGCCATTGTATTGTCTGCAAATTTCCTGTTTCTGTAGATTGTCTCTGTTACTTTCTGGTCCATGTGACTCTTGGGGTCTCCCTTTGCTTACTGTATCCCCTTTACTATTTCCTTTAGGGCTGGCTTGATGGTCACATATTCTTTCAGTTTCTGTTTTTCCTGGAAACTCTTTACTTCTCCTTTCATTCTGAATGACAGCCTTGCTGGATAAAGTGTTCTTCGCTAAATGTTCTCGTTTAATACCCTGAATATATCTCGCCAGCCCTTTCTGGCCTGCCAGATTTCTGTGGACGAGTCTAATATTATTCTGAGATTTCTCCCCCTATATGTGAGGATTCTCCTCTCCTTAGTTGCTCTTGGGAGAGCTTCTTTGGCATCAAGATTTTCAAGCTTCACTATTATATATCAGGATTTTGATATGTTTTTATTGATTTGTAGAGGGATCCTCTCTGCCTCTTGGACATGAATGATTGCTTCCTTCCCCAGATTAGGGAAGTTCTCAGCCATAATTTACTCAAATATCCCTTCCAGCCCTCTCTCTTCCCACTCCCTCTTGTGACCCTGGTTCTTTTCAATGCATCATTAAATTCTCAAAGCCTTTCGTCATGGACTATTAGTTGCTTTTCTCTCCTTTTCTCAACTTCTTTTCTAGCCTGTTGTCTAGATCACTTATTCTCTCTTCTGCCTCATTGACCCTAGCTGTTAAAGAGCGTCCAGTTTAGATTTCATCTCCATCATAGCATTTCTAAGTTCAGCCAGATTAGATCTCATTTCCATAGTTAGAGATTCTGTATTGTCATTTATGGTTTTTTCAAGCTTAGCTATTATCTGTATAATTGCTATCCTGAATTCTATATCTGATGTTTTGCCTATATCCATATGAATTAGCTCTGTGCAGAGAACATTGCCTCTGGTTCTTCCCTTTGTTGTGTGTTCCTCCTTCTAGTCATTCTGCCCAAGGAAGGATGGGTGAGTGAATGAACAGAGTCCAAAATATCATCCATGACCCAAGCAAAATGCATCCTGGAAAAAATCCGAACTGGACTGAAGCCACAACAGAAAAGTAAACAAAGCCAGGATGAACCAAAACAATATAAAAAGGGGTAGGAAGAGAGAGACTCTAATCTCACAGGGTGGACAAAGCAGAGTGATCTGGTTCCTGACTGAATTTTGATTTGTGTGTTAGAGGATACTACATCCCAAAATTGCAAGGAAAGCAGAGTTTGTATACATAAATAAAATTGAACAGAGTGAAAAAAGGACTAGAATGAGGCATAAATCTATAAGATGTAGATGTGAGGAAAAAAATTAAAAAGTGACTTAAAAACATAAGTCAGTAAAATAAGAATCTAGTTGAAATGGGGAAGATGTTTTCAAAAAAATGTAAAATTTTGTACTGAAGGATAAACGAGTCAAGTTGAAACACCTGAAACCCAATATATTATTCTCCCTGGCACTAGTGTTTATAGTCCTGTGGGATCTACAAGCTTGTCATTCACCTGTTCTTCCATTTTGTCTTCTGCAGGGGGGCCTCCTATTTTACTTCTCAGGTGTCTTTGCCTGGGTGAAGTTGTCCCACCCCTTGTCAGGAAGATGGGCCCAAAGTGAACTGGTCCCTGGTACAGTTTCTGTTCCCTGGTGGCTTTCTAAGACTTTTCAGAGGGTCAGAGCAAAAATGGCTGAGCTCAAATCTTCAGATCAGAAGCACAAGATTGTGGTTCCCCTTCTTCAATAAATCTCCCAGTTCAAACCATCTCCACTTCTGTGTACACCAAACCCACAGATTCCCAGGTTTTCCTTCCACCGCAGTTATCCTGGGGAGAGTCAGTGGGGCCACCAACAACACTTCACTTTGTGTCTTTGCAACTGCAAGCAGTTGTGGGTTCACACACATACATTGCTCCACAGCTTGCAGGTCATGGTTGGATAGCATCCTACTGTCCTTTCCAGAGTCACTGCTGCCCTGAGAGATGTTTCCCAATCATGGGTGTTGCTGTTTTGCCTCTCACAGGCTCTGTTAAATGGCTCACATATTCTAGTCCTTTTCAGAGTGCTCAGGCAAAGAGCAGTCTCCCTACCAGCTGAGCTCAAGGTTTATGGCAACCAGAGCTGATCATCCCTTCTGGACTCACTGACCATAACCAGGTTCTCCATTCTACTGCTTGGGCACTCTATTGGATCTGGCAACCTCATTCTTTCTGTGTCTCCTAAGATCCTGAGACCACAATGACCCACCTAGAATTCTGCTCTTTTATTCTCTGTGCCCCTTTTAGAAAGAGATGTTTCTCACTAGAGCAGATTCCTGAGGGTTCCAATTTTGAATTCCAGTGTTATATCACTTTCTAGTAGCCAGCTTATGGAGGCTCCCTCCCCCATCTGTTTATCTTCTGCTATTTCCCATACATTCATGATTCTGCACCTCCTATCTTGAAAAAGCAGTTATGTTACTGCTTGTAGAATTCCAGATGTATTTTCTTACATCTAAGGCTGAATTCATGTGTGTTCAGAACAGTTTCATAGGTATCCAGTTAATTTCAAGGGACCAGATGAAATGAGGTCCCCAACCCTGTTGACGTCTTCTAGAATGCAACTTTCAACTACCCTGCTCACAGTTTTTTAATATAGCCTGGAAGAGACTCAGAAATGTGCATGAATGGGGCACCTGGTTGGCACAGTTAGTTAAGCGTCCAACTCTTGGTTTCTGCTCAGGTTGTGATCTCAGGGTTGTAAGATCAAGCCTGATATTGGATTTTGCATTCAAGGTGGGGTAGCTTAGGTTTCTCTTTCCCTCTCCCTCTGCCCATGCCCTCTGTGCACTCGCTCTCTCTCTCTTTCTCTCTCTCTAAAATATATAAATAAATCACTAGAAAGAAAAAGAGAAGAGAAGAGAAAAGTTATGTTTTAAGTTCTACCCTAAGATGAATGGCTGGAACTCTAGGAAAGCAGACATTAGAGGTTAGAGCTGGTACAGGGAAAGGAGATCCAATTTTCTCTTAAAACTTTTAGAGCTGGGGCACCTGGGTGGATCAGTGGGTTAAAACCTGAGCCTTCGGCTCGGGTCACGATCCCAGGGTGTTGGGATCGAGCCTCACATTGGGCTGTCTGCTCCGTGGGGAGCCTGCTTCCTCCTCTCTCTTTCCCTGCCTGCCTCTCTGCCTACTTCTGATCTTTGTCTGTCAAATAAATAAAATTTAAAAATCTTAAAAAAAAAAAAAACAAACTTTAAGAGCTTTCTGCATGTGTTCCAGTATGACTGAGGAAGTTGCTACAGACATAGTAGTTTTATTTGTTTTTTATTTTTATTATTTTTTTCTTTTTCTTCAAAAGGGCTGATTACTTGATGAGCTCGCAATCTAGTTTTAGAAATGCATCTAATAAAATAAGTGCAATAAATATCAATGAAGACACTTACATGTTTTCACTTTCCCACAACTAGAATTAAAGAAAATCCCAGAGTTCTTCACCTCTATGAAAATTGTTAAACTGGATTATGTTAGCAGTGTCCTCTTAGAAAGAAGTTAAGGTGCTACCCTCCTCAGGAGTGGGAAAGGGAATTCTAGAAGGTTTGGTCTTTGTACAAGTGAGGAGACATTCTGGAATTAATCTGAAGAATGACCTTTACCCTAGGCCATGCTTACACATGATAATTTATATATATATTTTTCATGTCATCAATGAGGAGAGATAATGAAATTTGTGAGGATGTTTTAAGCTCTATCAGGTAGCAAAAGAAAGGAGAGGAAAATTTGACCTCAGAGGAAAATTCTCTGAGTCAATAAGGGAGGAAAATTGGACAGGAGATCAGGTACAGTGACCAAAATGACAACCTGTTCCTGGTCTAAATTTATTAGAGAAATAATAAAGAACTCTTCATAAGTTTTTACAACTTTAATATTTGTATTTTGCATTAGCAGCAGTGCTCTCAATCAAAGTTGTAGTGGCAAGATATTTGGATTCATACTCAGAGAGATAAAACCGAGGAAAAAAATAAAGAGGATGTTTAAACCTATGCTGTTAATTCGTGTGCCACCAGTTAAATGAACTTCAACTTCAGAATGATAGCTGAAAATATATATCTGCTTGATTTTTCACATGTACTATCTTATTTCTTATTTTTTCAAAACAAAAGACAAGTTTAGTTCTGTGTATCAAATTTTTTGAATACACAAACAGAAAAGAAAGTAAATAGAAAACCATATGGGAAGCAAAACAAAAGGTAAAAAGGGACATTTTATGATAAAATGATCAGTGCAAAGAAGGATATCACAATTCTAAATATGTATATAAACATAACCATTTCTTTAAATATATATAAAAATGATTGATATAAACTGAAAAATAGACAAATCCACAATCACAATGGAATACTTATCCTTCCAATATCTAATAGAATAAACAGATTAAGACATAGTAAAAATATAAAAGATTTGAACAATAGAATCATAAATTTGACCTACTGACATGGGTAGAATATTGACCATATAATGAGCCATAAATAAAATTGTATCACATTTTTCCATTATTTTTGTAAATTTTTATTTAAATACCAATTAACATTTAGTGTAATATTAGTTTCAAGTGTAGAATCTAGCGATTCAACATTTTCATACAACACCAGTGCTCATCACAAGTGCACTTAATCCCCATCACCTATTCAACCCATCCGCCCACTCACCTCCCTCTTGGTAACCATCAGTTTTTTCTCTATAGTTAAGAGTCCGTTTCTTAGTTTGTGTCTCTCCCTCTTTTTTTTCCCCCTTTGCTTGTTTGTTTTGTGTCCTAAATTCCAGACATGAATGAAATTATATGGTATTTGTCTTTCTCTGACTGACTTATTTCACTTAGCATTATACTGTAGCTTCCTTCATGTCATTGCAATTGCAAGGTTTTATTCTCAACCAACTCAGCCAATAGCTGAGTAATATTCTATTGTATACATACACTACTTTTTCTTTATCCATTCATGAATCAATGGACACTTGGGCTATTTCCATACTTTGGCTATTGTTGATAATGCTGCTATAAATATTGGGCATATGTAACCCTTTGAATTACATTGTTGCATATTTCAGATAAATACCTAGTAGTGCAGTTGCTGGATCATCAGGTAGTTCTGGTTTTAACTTTCTGAGAAACTTTGGCTGTATCACTTTGCATTCCCACAAGAGGTGCAACAGGGTTCCCCTTTCTCTGCATCGTTGTCAACACCACTTGTTTTTTGCATTGTTGATTTAAGCCATTCTGACAGTCTGAGGAGATATCTCATTGCCATTTTAATTTGTATTTCCCTGATGATGAGTGACGTTGAACATCTTTTCATGTGTCTGTTGGCCATCTATAGGTCTTCCTCGGAAAAATGTCTATACATGCCTTTTGCCCATTTTTTCATTGAATTATTTTGTTTTGGGGGTGTTGAGTTTGATACGTTTTTTACATATTTTGGTTATTAATCTCATCAAATTTTGAGAGAATAGAATTGAGAGTACCTCTTTAGATCACAACAAAATTAAACCAGAAAACAACTTTTTGAAATTTTTTTCTTCCAAGTTTTCATTTAAATGCCAGTTAGTTAACATAAACAGTGTAATATTAGTTTCAGGTGTAGGATTTAGTGAGTTATCACTTACATACACACTCAGTGCTCCTCACAAGTGCCCTCCTTCATACCCATAACCCATTTCACCCATCCACCTCCCCACAACCCCTCCAGGCCACCCTCAGCTTATTCTCTATAGTTATGAGTCTCTTTTATGGTTTTCCTCTCTCTTTTCTCCCCAATGTTCATCTGTTATGTTTCCTAAATTCCTCATATGAGTGAAATCATATGGTTTTTGTCTTTATAAGAAATCAACTTAAAAGATAAGTAGAAAATCCCCAAGTTCCCAGAAATCGACACTTCCTCAGAAGTTTTATTTTAAAAATTAAAGTGGGACTTGTAGATATTGCTGTGTGAATTCACTAAGCCTAGAGAAGCGATTAGGAAATGGACTCAGACATATCCAGTTGTCTGATTTATGATGAAAGTCAGAGTAAAGCAGTGTCATAGGAAAGAGATGATATTTTCAGTAAACAGTGTGAGAAGAGTTGGATCACTGTATTTTAAAAATGTATCCGTTGCCCTTCATTATACCATACACAGAAGTCAAATGCAGTCTTAAATGTGAGGCAGAAAACAATGGTTTTGGAGGAAAGCATCATTGTATCCTAGAGGTAGGCAAAGAATCCTTAAATAGGACACAAAATGCGCTAACCCAAGTAGAAAAAAATTGAAAATTTGTTCTATTTTAAATTTTAAGAAATGTTTCTTCTTAAGCTCCAAACATTTTCCTTTTTTTTTCCCATTGCAATTGTTATATCCTGTGATATTTACAAGGAAATGTTTTCCTGTAATTAGAACAATAAACATGCAAGGGGCTTTAGTAACCCAGAATTCTTTTCTGCTTTAAACATTCAATGAATTCAGCCTGACTTTGTGATTTGAACCCTCTGAAAAACTGTCCCTTTCAAAAGCAGCCTATCTTTGTCAATTGGACTCTTCAAGAATATGTTTGAAAAAATGCGAGTCAAGCATAATTATGTAAACAAAACATTTAATTGTTTAATTTAAAATGCAGAAATTATGCCTTTTAAAAAACACTGAGCAAAATGACAACCCACTGACTGAAGAAGATATTTATAATAAATATGTCCAAGAATGTCTAAGGATACACTGAGTTAAGTAGAAGACAGATAACTCAATAGAAAATATTTATACATGCAGAAGACTTGAATGGACAGTCCACCAAAGAGGATCTCTAAAGGACCAACCGCTACATGAAAGTCACTCAACTTCATTTGTCCTCAGGAAAATGCATACTAAAGTCCCAGAGAATTACAGCTCTGTGTTCACCAGAATGGCTAAAATTACACAGATTGAAAACATCAAGTGCGTTGATGATTTGGAGCAGTTCATTCACTGCTGATGAGAACACCAATTCGCATAATTACACCTATTACACCTAGACATGTTCATCGTTCTGTCCTACCGTTCCACCCCTAAGTGTGCACTCATCAGAAATGAGGGCATGCCTTTGTCAAAAAACTCACAACAACAGCCCTATTTCTATAGGCTCCAAACTAGAATCTACTCAGATGCTCACGAACAGACACACAAATAAAATGTGGTACATTCACAGAATTGAATATTACACAACAATAAGAATTAGTAATCTATAATTAAACCCAACAGTGCAGTTGAATAATAAACATAACTTCTCATGAAAGGCTCTACACACTAAAAAAATAAGTGTCTTTCACTTTATGTAAAATACAAAATAGACCAATGGATTCCATGTTCTTAGAGATCAGGACCATGGTCCCCCTGTGTGTGGTGAGGGAGAGGTTGAGAGGGGCTCATTAAAAGGGACGGCTGGGGCTTCCTGGAGAGCTAGTGCTCTTCAGTGTCCTGAGCTTGGTGCTGGGTTCACACAGAGCGGTCTCCGTCTCCACCATCTCAATATTAATCAACCCACTTGTTTGTATGCTGTTTATGCATATTATGTTTCAGTAAAATGTTTAAAAACTCAGTGTTCAAATTTCTTGATTTTTGAATTATTAAATGCAGTTATGACCAAGGAGAGTGATCCTGTTGCTTCACACACATATTTAAGAAACCCTAAAAGGAATAATTTCCTGGATTGTGGGAAAAGCAGGCCAGCACTACATTCTAGGCAAAGTTTGCTCACACTGGTCTGGGTCTTATTTATGAAAGCGTTGACTCATTCCAAGTTCTGTAAATGATTTTTTAAATTTTATTTTATTTTTTCAGTGTTTCTAGATTCATTGTTCATGCACCACACCCGTGCTCCATGCAATAGGGGCCCTCCTTACTACCCACCACCAGGCTCTCCTAAACTTCCACCAAGAATTTCTATCCTTTTATCTTTTGAGGGTTTATGAAATCCAGAGGATATCAGCAGTTACTGCTTTGCACATTCTAAGAACTTGAACGTGTTCCAGCAGAGAGCATGCCTGGGTTTATGAAACAAATGAAAAGCAGGCCACAGCATTAACATTCAGTGGGAATACAGGGAGAATCAGATTCAAACTCAGACATTGCTGGGGCTTGGGGTTGATTTTTTTCTTCTACCTTGCAAAATTTCTGAGAGGCGGAGCATCTGGTATTCCCTTTAATTCCCGAGTTGTGTTTCAATTTCCTTTTGAGCAAGTGCTTTCCTGCACTAATCACATTTCTTAGAGGAAGAGAACTTGACATCGTGTGAGCACTGTCAGCTATTAAATGTTCCCCTCAAAGATCCTCAGAATGAGATTTCCAGGGGAGATCATTTGGCTTATATCGTGGACTGTTTGTGTTGCACAAGGTAAGCGTAAAAAAAGGGAAGGCTTTTTCCTATATTATAAAACATTTGCCAATATGTTTTTCACAGTGGTAATAGGAATTTGGTCTAGAAAATGTGATTTAAGTTCTGTTCTGTAACTTCATGTGTGTGAGTGGCTTTTGACATTGCTAAGTTAAAAAAAATTGTAAGTAGCTTATTTAAATAATGTGATTATTTATCATGATTTTATTTAATGTAAAAAATCAAAAAAAATTTTATAAGATTTTGTGTATTCATTTGTGAGAGAGAGAAACAGAGAGACAAGGAGAGGACAAGCAGGGGGAGAAGCAGATGGAAAGGGGGAAGCAGACTCTCCGCTGAGGGGAATCCCAATCCCCATCCCCTGGAGCTCTATCCCAGGACCTGGAGATCATAAGCTAAGCCAAAAGTAGATGCTTAGCCATCTGAACCACTCAGGTGCCCCTCAAACATTGTTTTAATAAACATTTTGAAAACTGTAATATATCATCATAATTTCCCTTGAAATTATCATAATTTATTTTGTTTGTTTAGAATTTTCACCAAAATGTTTTGTATGAAAGTATTAAGAAGCATATGAACATTTATAGAATCAGAACAGAAATTAGAAGTCTTGTAGACAAGCAAGCATTACTTGTATCATTAAAATGAAAATATCACAGAAGTTTGAAAAATTTGAACATGCAATGTTTATACATCTAAGTTATTCTTTTTTTTCTTTTTTTTTAAATTTTTTATTTAATATAAACATATAATATATTTTTATCCCCAGGGGTACAGGTTTGTGAATCGCCAGGTTTACACACTTCACAGCACTCACCAAAGCACATACCCTCCCCAATGTCCATAATCCCACCCCCTTCTCCCAAACCCCCTCCCCCCAGCAACCCTCAGTTTGTTTTGTGAGATTAAGAGTCACTTATGGTTTGTCTCCCTCCCAATCTCATCTTGTTTCATTTATTCTTCTCCTACCCACTTAAGCCCCCATGTTGCATCTCCACTTCCTCATATCAGGGAGATCATATGATAGTTGTCTTTCTCTGCTTGACTTATTTCAGTGCAACCACTCTGGAAAACAGCATGGAGGTTCCTCAGAATGTTGAAAATAGAACTGCCCTATGATCCAGCAATTGTACATCTAAGTTATTCTAAAGGGCTTTTTCCTGTAGTGTATTTGAGATACATTCTAGAAGATCAGTCTTCAAGAGTAGTAAATATGAATGTAGAAGTTTTCTTTCTGGTATCGGTAAGATAATTATTAGATTTATATTAAATTTAATTCGAAGAGTCCTTCTCACAGATTAAAAAATTTCTTTGAAGGAAATTTTGTTTCTAATTCATGATAGGTAACTAAATTATGTGGTAATATTTGACTGACATTTTTAAACCAAATCAGTTACCTATCATTCATAAACTTCCAAAACTTTTCACTAAGTCAGCAAGTTTTGATTAACTGCTTACTTCATCTAAGCCTCTATGCATTGAGAAATGTTAGCAAATAACATAAAATCTCTCTTCTTGAGCGTCTTTCAATCAAGAAAATAAATGCAAAGATACCTCTTTAATTACATCCTCTAGTCATTTTTGTAAGGTTTACTTAAATGTGTTTAATTTTTTCTGAGGATAGAGACTTTTTTTTTCAATTTTGCATTCTAATATGCTCCTGCTTGATTTTTAGCTTGGAAACCTTATATCCAACCTTAGATATTCCATCATTCCCCTGCACACATACATATTACAGTTAGTATTCAAAACTAAAATATTATTGTATTGGCAAAGAGTTCCAGAACCCTGTTAATGTTACCAATCATAATAAACATCTTTTCCTTTTCTTCCCCCCCAACATTTTATTTATTTATTTGACAAACAGAGAGAGAGAGAGAGAGAGAGAGAGCGCGCAAGCTGGGGGAGTGGCATAGGGAAAGAAGCAGGCTCCCTGCTAAGGAACCCGGTGTTGGACTGGATCCCAGGACCCTGGGATTATGACCTGAGCAGAAGGCAGATGTATAACAAACTGAGTCACCCCGGGCGCCCCACAAACATCTTTTTCTTTATGTAAGTGTTTTTTGTCTTTCCTTTAACAGGAATAGTTTCAGTGTCTCAATATTTACATGCTGTTTGCTGAGGCTTTATGTAGCAATCATTTGTCATGTAAATAAGACTTGTTTTATTTCTAGTTCATGTTCAAAACTCAAGAACTGAGGGCAAGTTTAATTAAACCATTTAAGTGATTACAAAGTGGAATTGGAAATATTAAAATGGGGTACTACAAAGTATGTAATAAAAATAAAAACATACCAATTTGAACTCATTACATAATTGACTCCAGCTGACTCATTTCATCTATATTTTATATTCCGTCAAAATGTGTTTAAATGTAATATTGGTTTCTACTGGTTGAATACATGTTTGAATACTTTCACAATCTGCTTTACTCAACGAAGCTTGACATTTTAGCATTTCATAAATGGCCTCTGCTCTGTTTAAAGTGAGCATTCCTCAAAAAATATTAGTCACCATTAAAGAGGAATAACAGCTGATAGGAAGAATTTATTGGCCCAAGTGCCTCAGAGACCAACTAGTACTTCTTTAATACAATAAATAGGCTCTCTGCATTCCCATTCCATTTGTATAGAAATATGAGTTGCTTCCTTATAAAACATTGTGTTTGCAGGAGTCCCCACAGGCTGCTAAGAATCTGGTCAGATTTACAAGACAAAGTTGAGAATAACATTCCCTTAAACATACTCTTTGAAATTAGCCACAGCCCAGAAATTCCTGACTTAAATTTATTTATTTGACAAACAGAAAAGGCCCAGAAATTCCTGTGAATAAATTAAAACGTACTAAAATATGTCCAAGTACACACTGGCTATTTTGTGTCGAGATATATGTATCTAATTCTGGATGTTTAAAGGTCAAAAAAGTTCTTTCAGGATTTAAAATATATTATAGGTCAAAGGTAGAGAGATTCTCTTCTATCAGAAAAAGAAGGGGAAAAATTATATATTGTTTCAAGTACAAGAGGGTTTCAAATTTGAATTATCCCTATAATGGAAGAATAATTGACACTATAAATCATAAGAATTAATTCTAAACTATCTTTCTTTATGAGGTTATATGTGAATGTAATACACAGTTTTCTAATCCAGAAAATTTAAGGTAGAGGTTTTTAATCCAAAATTCTATGTTTCAATTCCAATATCATAAGTAAGATTTCTTTCTTCACCAAAACCCCCCATTTTCAGAGATAGTTGTGTGGTGTTTACCCATAGAGTGTGATTTAAAGTTGTGCTTTGACCCAACTGCCTTCAGTATCCTCTCTTCTTCAAAAATTTGATATCACCAGATTCAACAAACCTGAAATTTATGTGGAATGACAAATCTCTGAACAAATACTTTAGAAGAGTGAAAGCTAGTGTTCCTCACTGCAGTTCACTGTCAATTATCAACGTTGACAACTTCTCTAGCATTTTAGTGAGGAAAGGTAGAAAGGGAAGATGAGATTAAGAACTGGACTAAGCAAGTCTGGCACGTGGGGTATTCCTGAGGAGGGGAGATCTGAGGAGAAGAGCCCATGAGAAGGGTCAGAGCAGATGCCCCAGAATGTCATGAGAGGGGGAGGTCAGCCGGAGCAAACCTTGTTTATTTTAAGGGTAGGCATGTCCGGAGAACGCGCATGCTACTCTTCTGCCTGCACATAGAATATGAATTATTGAGTATCGCTGAAATTATTCTTAGCCAGAAGTAAGTTCCCAAATGACACAGGAATTAGTAAAAGTCTTCATTTTTGAACTTTGATTGCTAGGGCTTGAGCCAAAGTCTAAATCGATCTACTTTTCTTTGCTCAATCCCTGATTGTAGGACAGCCTTTGCACTTTTCCTTCTTCCCAGCAATGCCTCCACCTCCTCACCCCACACACCATCCCCCACCTGCCCAGGCCTGTGAGATTCTTGCGAACCAATCTCTCCTGTGCTCACTTTACCCAGTTAACAATTTTAACTGGTTTCAGAATATGGTGCATAAAAAGGATATGAAGTAATTGGGGGTAGGGGAGTGTTACAATTCAGCTGAAAATCATCAGGAGACATTATAAAAATGGCTCAGAGAAATTAATGCAACAGAAAAAAAATCACACACACACACACACACACACACACACCAGAAGGAAAGGGGTAAAAAGATTTTTTAGAACACTTTTATTTGTTTTGACATTTTAACTGAACACACCAAGTTTCTTAAAACTTTTTGACCAAAAATGTAATGCACAGAAAAGTGGTTACTAAAACGTTCACTTTAGAGACTCCCAAAAGTTTTTATTTTTTGAACTAAAAACTTAAATGATTCCTGACTTCAAGATTATGACATAAATTCAAATTTAGGACGTGTGGACAAGATGTACAATGGAATTATAGATATCAGAGTTTCTTGAGTTCATGCAATAGAGCTTTAATGTCACTAGACATTTGTTCCCAAGTCTTATCTTTTACATTTGCTACCATCCACTATGCTCGATCCAGAGGTTGCCTATAATCGCAGGTATAACGGAAAGGCTCCATGAGAATTCCCTAGTCATCCATTCATTTTTTTCTTGCATTTATTTGTTCATCCAATAATCATTTTTTTTAAAAAAAAGGTTTTATTTATTTATTTGTCAGAGTGAGAGAGCACAAGCAGGGGGAGTGGCAGGCTGAGGGAGAAGCGGTCCTGATGCAGGGCTTTATCGCAGGACCCTGGGATCATGACCTGAGCCAAAGGCAGATGCTGAAACTTGGGAGCCACCCAAGCATTCCCCATTGACCATTTCTGAGCGACTGTTAAGTGCCAGGCCCTATGACCAGCATTTTCCAAAAGTCCATTTAGTGGGAAAAATAAAAGGAATGATTCTTATAATTTATTAACATATTGTATTTTATCATATAAAATATTGTGATGGAGATAGCAAAAGAGAAACTATAGCATCATATAGAGGAGGCAAGAAACCCAAATAGGAATGAGAGGACGGAGTGCGATAGGGTTGAAGAGTGGATCTGTAAGAGCTGGAATGAAGAGAGGGAAATAGGGTCACGATGGCTTCTTGGGTAGGCTTCGCAGGTTGAATAGGAGTTAACCAGATAAGGATGATAGGAAGGAGGACATTTAAGACTGAAGAAACATCAATTGGTGTACAACAGACTAACAGTAGATCTGCAAAAATGGAGGCTTGAGATCAGCCCCCACATTTCTAAATCTTCCATCAATGGCATTTCCACAAGTGCTGCAGGTGTAACTGGGTATAGTGTGTGTTGTTTTTCTTCTTTTTCTTTTTCAATACTTATCCTTCAAGATTGTCATGAGAATTATTCAGACAAGATCGGGCGCGTTCAGGGTGGTATGGCCGTAGACATGACAATTATTCAGATGCCAAATCATTCCTGCTAGAGTTTTCAAAAGTCCTCAATTAGTGTCACCCTCTGACCCAACTCCACTTTACAGCAACCAGTCTGTATAGACTATTTTAAGAAGCTATCATTTTTACTTGAACAATAATTGACATTAGGTATTAGTGATCCAAACACTACACATTCCACAAAACTTGATTTCAGTGATGTAGTCAGGCTGTATCCTGAGCGTAGCTTGTTTCAGCCCTCATTATTGTATACTTATTTTCTGCAAGACTTCTTTTGGCTCGTACCTGTTCTCCCATTTGTTTTTCATAACCCTGGAATTATCTTCGTAGTCTTTACACTGTTAAAATTTTGAGAAGAATTTGCATAATCATACTTCCAAATTTTAAAAATATTTTATTTCTTCAAATGCTTTAACAATGCGGGGCGCCTGGGTGGCTCAGTGGGTTAAAGCCTCTGCCTTCAGCTCAGGTCATGATCTCAGGGTCCTGCGATCGAGCCCCACGTCAGTCTCTCTGTTCAGTGGGGAGCCGGCTCCCCCACCCCCGCCTGCCTCTCTGCCTACTTGTGATCTCTGTCTGTCAAATAAATAAATAAGTAAATCTTAAAAAAAAAAAACTCATGGAAATTCTTAAGAATTACTTGAAGTAAAAAGGGTAATCCATAGAACTTTTCCTCTTAGTAAACATACATAACAGTAAATACTGTGAGAAGGTGGTAGGAAGATGATGCCAAAGAGATATACCCTTGTCTTTGATATCTGCTTGCTAAAAGCGGTTAAAGAAATTTAAAAAATCAAGAATTATCTTGAAATATAACTGAGAGGAAATGCATTTGGCTCAGGCTAGCTAATGGGCTGACCCTGTGTGAATGTGTCTGTGTATTGATTACTGTTTTGTGGATGGATTACTTTTTTGGTAGAATCTTTACTTTTTAAAAAATAATTTAGAAGAACCTGGGTGGCACAGCCAGTTAAGTGCCTTACTCTTGGTTTGGACTCAGGTCATGCAGGGTCCTGAGATCAAGCCGTCTGTGGAATTCAGATCTCAGCTTCAAACTTCAGAGTCAGCTTAAAAGTTTTTCTCTTTCCCCTTCCCTATCTCTCCCCTGCCAACCCCATGCAAGCCTGTGCTCCTGTGCTCTCTCTTTTAAATAAATAAGTCCTTTAAAAAATAATAATATGGGGCACCTGGGTGGCTCAGTGGGTTAAAGCCTCTGCCTTTGGCTCAGGTCATGGTCCCAGGGTCCTGGGATCGAGCCCCACATCGGGCTCTCTGCTCAGCGGGGAGCCTGCTTCTTCCTCACTCTCTCCCTGCTTCTCTGCCTACTTGTGATCTCCGTCTGTCAAATAAATAAAATCTTTAAAAAAAATTAAATTGAATAAATTAATTGATAAAAAAACTTTATTACAATTCCCTTCCCTTAACTTAATAGGATAGTAACTAATTCTATCAAAATGTTAATACACCAGTGAAACATAGTTCTGTACTGACAATATAGCAACCTTGTTTGAATTTAACTATTTTATTTTTCCAGTAATCTGAATGCTGTGAAGTGGATCTTAATTTATAAACTGAAAAACGCACATATTAGCCTGTTATTAAGCATAACATTTTCACATGAAAACTTGAACACTAAATTTAAGACTAATGAGTACAAAAACAAAAAAAATCTGGCTTTTGTGAGGGGCAGAAATGCTGGGAGATGGAGTTTGTGTTGTTTTATGATAGGACATCAGCGCCATCTAGTGGAGTAAAAAGTATGTTTACTTAAATTCTGTTTTGTTTTGTTTTGATTATTTTTGTTACATATAATGTTTTATTTGCCCCAGGGGCACAGGCCTGTGAATCGTTAGGCTTACACACTTCACAGCACTCATCATAGCATATATCCTCCTCAATGTCCATAATCCAACCACCCCCTCCCTACCTGCCTTCCCCTAGCAACCCTCAGTTTGTTCTGTGAGATTAAGAGTATTTTAAGGTTTGTCTCCCTCCCAATCCCATCTTGTTTCATTCTTTCCTTCCCTATCCCCCACACCCTCCACTCTGCCTCTCAAATTCCTAATATCAGGGAGATCATATGATATTTGTCTTTCTCTGATTGACTTATTTTGCTCAGTAGAATACCCTCTAGTTCCATCCACCTCATTGCAAATGGCAAGATTTCATTTCTTTTGATGGCTGCATAGTATTCCAGTGTGTGTGTGTGTGTGTGTGTGCGCGCGCGCGCACGTACGTGCACATAATCAAAATTATACTATGGAATCATTTATTAAAAGTTCCCTAACATAAAAGTGCTAAAAATTTGCTAAACTCAAAAAAAAAATGACAATATATGAAGGCCAATACAGGTGTTATTTACTACACAAAAATAGTTTTGTATGGAGCTTCTATGAAATGTTAAACATTTTCATAATGCATATGTTTTATGATGGGATTCAGCTCAGTTGATTATTTGTCCCTTGCCTTTTAAAAAGAAATTCTAGAATGGAATGTTAAATGATTGTCATAAAACCAAGTAAAGAAAAAACTTTAGCAATGAAATTAATACTAATAAATATGTATGGTGATCAGTATCATTGAATTTCCCATTTTTATTTTTTATTTAAATTCAATCAGCCAACATACAGTACATCATCAGTGTTCAATGATTCATCAGTTGCATAAAAGCAGCCAATGATCATCACATCACGTGCCCTCCTTAATGCCCATCACCCAGTTATCCCATCCCCCACCCACCTCCCTTCTGTAACCCCCAAATTGTTTCCCAGAATCAAAGTCTCTCAGTTCTTTTTTCCCCTCTCTGATTCTTCCTCATTCAGTTTTCCCTCCTCTCCCCTATGGTCCTCTGCACTGTTCCTTATATTCCACATATGAATGAAACTATATGATAATTATCTTTCTCTGATTGACTTATTCACTTAGGGTAATACCCTCCAGTTCCACCCATGTCAGTGCAAATGGCGGGTATTCATCCTTTCTGGTGGCTGAGTAGTATCCCATGCATATATAAACCACATCTTCTTTATCCATTCATCTGTTGAAGGAAATCTCGGCTCCTTCCATAGTTCAACCATTGTGGACATTGCTGCTATAAACACTGGGGTGCACATGCCCCTTCCTTTCACTACATCTGTAGTGTTTGACTTCTTCCTTGCTGAATCGAGAGCCTTTTATTTCCTCTTATTGTCTGATTGCCATGGCTAGAACTTCTAGTACTATGTTGAATAACAGTGGTGATAGTGGACATCCCTACCTTGTTCCTGACCTTAGGTGAATAGCTCTAAGATTTTCCCCCATTGAGAATGATATTTTCTATGGGTTTTTCATAGATGGCTTTGATGGTATTGAGGTATGTACCCTCTATCCCCACACTTTGAAGAGTTTTGATCAAGAAGGGATGGTGTACTTTGTCAAATTCTTTTTCAGCATCTATTGAGAGTATCATATGGTTCTTGTTCGTTTATTAATGCATTGTATCACATTGATTGATTTGCAGATGTTGAACCAATCTTGCAACTCAGGAATAAATCCCACTTGGATGTGGTGTTTAATTTTTTTAATGAATTGTTAGATCCCATTGGCTAGTATTTTGGTAGGATTTTTTCATCTGTGTTCATCAAAGATATCGATCTGTAATTCCTTTTGATGGGGTCTTTGGTATTGGGAACAAGGTAATGCTGGCCTTGTAAAATCAGTTTAGAAATTTTCCTTCCATTTCTTTTTTTTTAATAGTTTCAGGAAAATAGATATTAATTCTTTAAAATGTTTTGTAGAATTCCCCTGGGAAGCCATCTGGCCTTGGGCTCTTGTTTGTTGAGAGATTTTTGATGACTGTTTCTATCTCCTTACTGGTTATGAGTCTGTTCAGGTTTTCTAATTTTTCCTGCTTCAGTTTTGGTAGTTTATATATCTCTAGGAGTGCATCCATTTCTTCCAGAATGCTAAATTTGCTGGCATATAGTTACTTATAATATGTTCTTAGAATTGTTTGTATTTCTTTGGTGCTGGTTGTAATTTTTCCTCATTCATTCATTTTTTTTTTTTAATTTGGGTCCTTTCTCTTTTCTTTTTGATACATCCAGCCAGGGTTTATCAATCTTACTAATTTTTTCAAAGAACCAGCTCCTAGTTTCATTGATTTGTTCTGCTGTTCTTTTGGTTCCTATTTCATTGATTTCTTTTCTAATCTTTATTATTTTTCTTCTCCTGCTGTGTTTAGGCTTTATTTGCTCTTCTTTCTCCAACAACTTTAGGTGTAGCATTGTGTTGTGTACTTGAGACCTTTCTTGTTTCTTGAGAAAGACTTGTATTGCTATATACTTTCAGTACCACCTTTG
This sequence comes from Mustela erminea, assembly GCF_009829155.1. Classification (NCBI taxonomy): domain Eukaryota; kingdom Metazoa; phylum Chordata; class Mammalia; order Carnivora; family Mustelidae; genus Mustela; species Mustela erminea. Next base: position 47,109,029 of record NC_045630.1, on the reverse strand, counting down.
CTGTGTCCCCAAGGTTTTGAACAGTTGTGTTTTCCTTTTCATTTGTTTCCATGAATTTTTTTCAATTCTTCTTTAATTTCCTGGTTGACCCATTCATTATTTAGTAGGATTCTCTTTAGCTTCCATGTATTTGAGTCCTTTCCAACTTTCCTTTTGTGATTGAGTTCTAGCTTCAGAGCATTGTGGTCTGAAAATATGCAGGGAATGATCCCAATCTTTTTGTACCAGTTGAGACCTGATTTTTGATGCAGGATGTGATCTATTCTGGAGAATGTTCCATGTGCACTAGAGAAGAATGTGTATTCTGTTGCTTTAGGAAGGGATGTTCTGAATGTATCTGTGATATCCATCTGGTCTAGTGTGTCATTTAAAGTCTTTATTTCCTTGTTGATCTTTTGCTTGGATGATCTGTCCATTTCAGTGAGGGGGGTGTTAAAGTTCCCTACTACTATTGTATTATTGTTGATGTGGTTTTTTTTTTTATTTTGTTATTAATTGGTTTATATATTTGGCTGTTCCCATGTTAGGGGTATAGATATTTTAAATTGTTAGATCTTCTTGTTAGACGATCTTCTTCTTAGATTGTTAGATGCTTTAAGTATGATATAGTGTGTTTCCTCATGTCTTATGGATTTGGGCTTAAAATCTAACTTATCTGAAATGAAGATCGCCACACCAGCTTTCTTCTGATGACCATTAGCATGGTAAATTGTTTTCCACCCCCTCACTTTAAATCTGGTGGTGTCTTTGTGTCTAAAATGAGTTTCTTGTAGACAGCATATCAAGGGGTCTTGTTTTTTTAATCGCTCTGATGCCCTGTTTCTTTTGATTGGGGCATTTAGCCCATTTACATTCAGGGTAACTATGAAAAGATATGAATTTAGTGTCATTGTATTGCCTGTAAGGTGACTGTTACTGTATATTGTCTCTGTGCCTTTCTGGTCTACTACTTTTAGGATCTCTGTTTGCTTAGAAGACCTCTTGCAATATTTCCTGAAGGGCTGATTTGGTGTTTGCAAATTCTTTTAATTTTTGTTTGTCCTGGAAGGTTTTTACCTCTTCTATTTTCAATGACAGCCTAGCAGACTATAGTATTCTTGGCTGCATATTCTTCTCATTTAGTGCTCTGAATATATCATGCCAATCCTTTCTGGCCTGCCAGGTTTCTGTGGATAAGTCTGCCACCAATATAATATTTCTACTATTGTATGTATGTTACAGGCTTCTTGTGCCATGCTGCTTTCAGGATTTTCTCTTTGTCACTAAGACTGTAAGTTTTACTATTAGATGATGGGGTGTGGACCTAATTTTACTGATTTTGAGGGGGATTCATGGGCCAGTAGTTGTTTGTCTCTCTTTTGCTCCACTTCTTTATTCTCTGTCTTTTGGTCTTCTATATCAGTAATTCTCTCTTCTGCATCATTATCCTCATAGTAAGAGCCTCCATTTTTTATTGCACCTCATTAATAGCTTTTTTAAAAATTTCAACTTTGTTAGATTTTTGTTCTTCTATTTCTTCAGAAAGGGATTTTATGTCTTCAGAAAGGGATTCTCTAATATCTTCCATGCCTTTTCTGAGTCCAGCTAGCACCTTGATAATCATCATTCTGAACTCTAGATCTGACATATTACCAATGTCCATATTGATTAGGCCCCTAGCCATAGGTTCTGCCTCTTGGCTTTTGTTTTTGTTTTTGTTTTGTTTTGTGGTGAGTTTTTCTGCCTTGTCATTTTACCCAGATAAGAATATGTGAATGAGAGAGTAAAATACTGGAAGAGTGACAAAGGCCCCAGAAAAATATACACTAACCGAATCAGAAGAGACCTGAAACCAGGGGGAGAAGAAAGGGGGGAAATATATATATATATATATTAGACTGGTGAATAGAACAGATCCACCTGCTTGATTTTGGGTATATTCTGCTCTCTTAGAAGAAACTACCTCCTAAAATTTTAAAGGATGAAACACACACATACACACACACACACACACACACACACACACATATATATACATACAAAAATAAGAAAACACAATGAAGGGGTATAATATGACTATAAAGATGAAGATTTAAAAAGATTGTAAAAAATCAGTTAAGATAAGTGAGTTGGAAAGAGGAAAAAAAAAAGAGGCGAGAATGTGATCAGGCTGCAGCTAGTTTTAGGGTATATTTTCATCTATTAGAATAAATTGTATCCCAAAATTTTAAAGAAAAAACCTACATGTATGCAACAAAGAAGGTTAAATATAATAACAGGATAAAATATGGCTATAACAATGAAAATTTTAAAAGATTTCTAGAAGGTATGGATAAGATAAAATAGTTAAAATACATTAAAGGAGTTCAGAAGAAAAGTTAAAAAAAAATAGAATATGAAATAAAGAAAATTTTAAAAATTTAACCTTGCAAGACTAAAAGCATTGTTGGAAAAAAGCCACGAATTCTAAGTGTTGCTTTCCCCTAGCTCTGGAGTTCCACAGTTCTCCTTAATCGGTAAACTGGGTCTTGGCTGGATGTTCTTTTTGATTTTCTGGGACAGGGGACTGTTGCAGTGATTCTCAAATGTCTTTGCCAGGGCAGAGTTGCACTGTCCTTACAGGGGCCAGGCCAAATAATCTGCTCAGGTTTGCTCTCAGCAGCTTTTGTTCCCTGAAAGCTTTCCACACAGCTTTGGAGGATGGGAATGAAAATGGCAGCCTACAATCTCCAGCCCAGAGGAGCAGAGAGCTCGGGGCCCCACTCCTCAGTGTGCTCTCAGAGAAAAGTGGTCAATTATTCCTATCTCTCTCTCCAGCCATGTTCCAAGCTCACTTGGCCTGTGACCAAGCATTCCTTTCTATGACACACAGCCCTCTTTGGAGTCTCCAAACCAACCATATTTCTGCTGCACTGCTCCTCCCAGAAGAGGATGGTGAGTATCCCCGGATCTGCCACTTGTGGTGTCCCTGCTCAAAGAGCTGTGGTCTGACTGTGCTTTGGATCACTGTTTAAGGTTTCCTGAGCTGAGAGCCCCCACCTTGGCTCCATTTCTGTAGCTGGCTTCCCTGCTCCAATACCTGGGAGCTCTGCCTATTTCAGGCACCCCCGGTCATTTTGTGACCCCATAGGCCTGAAACCACATTGTCTCTGTGAGGGTTCCATCCCGCTTAGCCTCTGGAGTGACACCCCTCAGTGGATCCAACTTCTAAAAGTTCTGAGTTTGTGCTCTGCTGCTCTACTGCTTGCCAGGAGCCGGCCCCTACCCCCACAGTCTATCTTTTTGTCACTTTGGATTCACTTCTCTGCACATCCTACCTTCCAGAAAGTGGTTGATTTTCTGTTGCTAGAATCCTGATCTTCTTCGCTTCTATCTCCTGTGGAGTTTGTAGGTGTTTAGAATGGTTTGATAATGATCTAGCTGAACTCCTGTGACGTAATACTATTTCAGTCTCCTACTCCTCTGCGATCTTGCTTCCTTCCCCACACAGTATGCTTTGAACCCTACAGAAACATTTATAGAATGAAGATTGTCAGGAAATACAAGGAAATATTTATAATGACTACAATTGATTTTAGAGATGCTAAAGAGTTGGTGGTTAAGTCCTTAACGCACACCTGTATTTTCCATGCTTTCTATCATTATATGTATCATCTTTGAACCATAATAAGGTGGTTATTTTAATGGGGTGCCTGGCTGGCTCAGCTGGTGGAGAGTGCTCACAATCTCAGGGTCGTGAGTTTGAGCCCCATGTAGTTAAATATATAAATAAATCTTTTTTTAAAAAAAATAAAATAAAATAACGATTTATTGAAAGTGAGACAATATATGTGGAGAATTATGAGTAACTCTTTGGTAACGATCATCAAATCCAATGACATCTTCATGATTTTGCTGCTATAGAGGATTTTGGAAACACTGAAACACAAGAGTCTGAAATACGATTTTTATATTCATACATTTCAAACAACATAATTAGTTAAAATCAGTTGCCCATACACATTTTTAACTTCTGCAAAACTATGAAAACTTTAAGATGAAAATAAAGATAGAGTTAAGGTAAAAATGTTTTAAGATGGTAACTTGTTACTTCATTTTGTATCAAATCAAGTGGAATTCTTAGAAACCTGGGTCTTTCTAATGGACCCAATTTATCTAAGTCTGAAACACAATTGACAGCCAGTTTTATCACATTTAAAGGACATTGTTATAATTGGCAAGTTATCTTTGCTGTTAATATTGGTATGTACACTATTTCTCCAAAATCTCTTACCTAATTCTTGTGGAATCTATTTATGACACTTATTCTGTAATCAATATAGCCTGTAACTAATCATTTTCATTGTTGGCTGCAAAATAATGAGTTTTAAGACATTCTATTCTTTTTCTAAACTTACTAATTGTCATTCTTGTGTGAAGATGAATGTTAATTTGCCAGATCCTTAAACCATAAGTGACTCTTAATCTCACAAGACAAACTGAGGGTTGCTGGGGGGAGGGGGGTTGGGAGAAGGGGGTGGGATTATGGACATTGGGGAGGGTATGTGCTTTGGTGAGTGCTGTGAAGTGTGTAAACCTGGTGATTCACAGACTTGTACCCCTGGGGATAAAAATATATGTTTATAAAAAAATAAAAAATTAAAAAAAATTGCCTAAAAATGATTTGGAAAATCTTTATTTTTGCTCTTTAATTTCCAGTTTTTGGAGTAAAGACTTAATAATAGTGACTGTGATGGATTTTAAGCTTTTTTCCTTTTTTTTAAAAACATTCTATCAGCATGGATTCACGAATTTTTATTTATTTCATTTGTCACAGTTATAGTCATTATGCTTTGAAGCTCTGATTGTCCCAAATTTGGCTAGTGAGCGCCTCTTGAAACTGGCTCCTGATTGTTTTGTTATACCCACTAGTCTTTGAGTGTTTTATCTCTTTTTAGAACAACACAGTACTCCAGTCTCACTGTATACTTCCCTGACCAATACCCATAATCATACAGCTTTCCAAAAAGGTCTGATTCTTTTTACTGGAAAATAGTGTTTAGAACACAAGAACTGTGTTATTGGTACTAGATGAGAATGTTTAATACTATCAGAATGTTTTTAAATGTCTTTTTACTTATCAGAAATATGAAAAAGAAATGAAATTTGAAGTTCATTGGCTCCTATTGGATCTTATAATTCAGTGTTATAAATAATACTAGGTTAAGAAACTTTTAAATACATATTCTGTCTCTTCTCTTTATTCTTTTATTCATATATTTCAGTACTTAAAATAATATTAAAAGTGTAATGTAAACATTACTATTTGCAGTTAAACTACTGAATGAAGGTTAAAATGTCTTTGCATTTATTTTTGTCCCAGGAAGTTTGACTGTGAGTGTAAGTACGCCCTTCAAAAATGACTTGAAATCATCCTTACCTCTGATAGGTTCATTTACCAAATTACCAAATTAATAGAGTTTTATACTTATTTGCCTTATATTTTTTTTTAAAAGATTTTATTTATTTGAGAGAGAGAGACAGAGCATGAGAGGGGAGAGGTCATAGGGAGAAGCAGACTCCCTGCTGGGCAGGCAGTTCGATGTCGGACTTGATCTCAGGACTCCAGGATCATGACCTGAGCTGAAGGCAATTGTTTAACCAACTGAGCCACCCAGGCACCCCTGCCTTATATATTTTTTCAGTTTTAGACTTTGCATCTTCCTCTTTTAAGCTAAACTTTTTTTGAAAGTATGAAAAACACCTACATTTAAAAAATGATTTTATTTATTTATTTCAGAGAGAGAGAGAATGAGCAGGGAGGGTCGAAGGGAGAGGGAGAGAAACTCAAGGAGTCTCTGAGCCAAGCATGATCGTGATGTGGGCCTGGATCTCAGGGCCCTAAGAGCATGACTTGGGCAGGAAACCAAGAGTTAGAAGATTAAGCATCTGACCCACTAATGTGCCCCAAACATCTGCATGCTTCAAAAGAAAAAGTAATATGAGAAGTATGCTGAGCAGTCTTACTTCCATCTTATCTGTTCCCTCATTTCATAAAGTTATATTTTTATTACTTTCTGACATCTTTCCTGTGTTCATTAATCTCCTTTTTTTATAGAGAAGGGGGATTATGTTACACATTTGTCTGTACATTGCCATTTTTGTGTTTACTTATTATTTATTTATTTTTAGTATCTATTTCTAATATCCCCTTGAATAACCTTCCTTAGCTCCCTGGGCAGAGGCTGCCCCAGTAGCTGTGCTGCAATCGACCTAGTCAATAACACAGTCTGGCATCATCCCCCACCAAAGTGTTGCTGGCTAGGGGCCCAAAGAGAGAAGGTTCTGGGGTACTGTCCTCCTCTGGGATCCTCCAATTTTGGCCTTGTGGCTGGGATGCTTTAGAATAAAGGTCTGGTGGGTCCGACATGTAGGAGGAGCCCAAGTTGCAGGGGGCCCCCAGATGGGGTTCGGGGTCCCTGCAAGAATGGTGGTGGTGGGCAGATACTGTGGAAGGCTTCATCTTTGCACAGCCAATGTGGAATTTTTCTTTGTGTAACTGTGTCATCCAGTCAAATAATTAGGATTTTTTTTCTTGGTGGATGGACACTCTGTCCTTAACTTTTCATATGCAAAATTTAATTTAGTAGGGGCCAGGACCCCAGGTGTGCACAGCAGCCCCCTGCCGGGAAACCCTCCACTCTCTCAATGCTGTCAGAGACTTTTTAAATATATTACTGTAAGTTTGAAAGCACTGTGTAACGTATCACATACATTATCTCAATCGTTTCTAATGGAAACCCTATGAGGTAGGTATTACCTCCACATCTTTCAGAGAATTAAAGAGGTTCAGTAAGAATAAGCCATTGCCCCTTGATGACATTGATAGGGAGAAGCCAAACCATAATTTGAAACTAATCCATCACACAGATTTTTTTGTAATAAGAAAGTCTATTTCATTAGTTTTAAAAACAACCTCCCTTTTACAAATAACACCTGAACTCAAAAAGCAGTAACTCTTTGAAAAATATATATAGAAGTGTCCAAAAATATTTTTAAATAGATTTGGAGATCATTTGTAGTTTTCTCCTCATAACATGTGGGGCAAACCTGGAACAAGTGTGGATTCTCTGTTATTGTTACTGTCATTCCACATAAATTAAAGGAAGAGAGAGAGAGATAAAATCCCGAGATCTCTAGCGTGTAATAAAATATAGACTTTAAGAAACAAAAGTCCTTAAGAAATTTATTCAAGAAGCCTGCAAAACTAATAAAACACAAGAGCTCAATTAATTTTGTGGACCTGAACTAAACTGAACGGAACAGGAGCTGGCACAGTTCCGATCGAACACAATGGAGTGAAAATTAAGTCCGGGTCACCACTGCCGGGACGCCAGAGACCCGCCAGTGCTAGCAATTTGCACAGGCACAGACTCCAGCCCTGGGTTAGCTACAGAGCCCAAGTCCTCCGCGCCTTCCCCAGGCCCCGCCCACCCAGGTTCAGTTCTGGGCGTTGCCACTAGGGGCGGCCGCGGTCTCTGCAGCGCCTGTAGCCATGAAGCTGGTGGTCCGGGTTTCCAGCCGAGCCGCTTTTCCGGAGGGGCCGCAACATGGCTGCGCACAGGCCTGCGAGTCGGGAAGTCGCCGCGTTCTGGTTTTCCTGACAGCCCCCGGCTTCTGTGCGCGCCTTGCCTCCCCCAGGTCACTCCAGCAGACATGTTTGCCAAGGCCTTTCGGGTCAAGTCCAACACGGCCATCAAGGGGTCGGACAGGTGAGGGAGAGAAGGGGCCCGCCCCGCCCACCAGGCACCCAGACATCTCCCAGTGCAGGCTGGCCCACAGCCCTCTCTGAGCTGGGTCCGCCGCCCTGGGTGGAGGCCGGGGAAAGTCCAGCCAGGATGGGACCCCGGAGAGCCAGGGTGGGTTAGACACGTTTTGAGGGCGAAGACGGAGCACAGACCTAGTGTGTCTCCCAGGCTAGTAAAGGAAAACGTAATCCAGTCAGCGCTTCCTGACTGCGGCTAGATAAGGTGTGGGCGGTGCAAACACGAACAATGACAGGGCCGCCCTCCACAGCGCTTCGAGTCCCTTAGGAAAAATCCGATGGAACACCGAGAACTACGACTGCAGAAGAAAAGGGATCCGCTTCTCGCAGGAGAGACGGATGGAGGGTGAGGTGGGAGAGAACCAAGGACGCGTTTTAAGAACTGCGTCTGTTACACAGTGTTGCTGTGTCTGTACACAGTGTTGCTGATGCTGGTACCACGTTGCGAAGTTGGGGACCAGTGTTCCCTAGTTGTCACTCCTGGTACCTTCCTATAGCTTTTTGACCACAAGCTGACAGATTTGCGAGGCAGATAAGAGAAAGGAGTGGGGCGGAGGGCAAGGCTGAGTTTCTAGACAGGCTTACTTGGTTACTCACTAGATCTCAGTTTTCCTCCTTTGTGAAATGGAAAGACCTGCCCCCAGGAATATGTGAAACTAGATGAGACACTGAATGAGAAAGAGGATAGGATGTTTTGGAAGAGTAGGGCATCATATACCGTATATAGGGCATCATAAACCAGTTTTCCTTGGCCCCTGTGATTTTATAGTAGGTCCTCCAGAGTCCTTTGAATTTATTAAAATCCAGGCAGGATTCATGCCAAGTATTGGTTTGCTTTCTTCAGGAGAAAGCTTCGGGTTGATGTGGCGGCTGCTTTCCCGACTCTTGGAACAGATCAGATCTCTGCCTTAGTACCTGGAAAGGAAGAGCTCAACGTTGTGAAGTTATATGCTCACAGGGGGGATGCGGTGACTGTGTATGTGTGTGCTGGTAACCCCATCCTGTTTGGACTGGAGAAAAATCTATACCCAACAGGTATGCCAGTAGGATGGAGAGGACCGTTACTGTAATCCTTGCCTAACCTCTGTTTCTCCTCCTTTCTTTCATTAACCTGCCTTACTTAAAACGGGAAGTACAGAATCTCCCAATATCATCCCTAAGGATCTTTTTGGACCCAGTGTCCCTAAAATCGGGTCTTTGAAGATCAAAAACTGCTGTAGGAGGAGAATGAAAGATCTAACACAGGAAGAGGGTAGTTGGCAAGGGATATTCTGAGAAGAAGGAATAATAGTTCATCGTGGGTTAAGTAGGGATGGAGGAGAGATCTCAAAAAGGGTGAAATTTCAGGATATGTAAAAAATATTTTAAAAATTATCAGTAGCAGGATTTTCTTAAGAAACTGAATAGGAAAGAAGCTGGGTTAATGGAACTACATACCCAGCTGTCCCGTGATGTCCTTCAGTGCAGATATCTCACAGGGATTCTTTCTTAGGCTCTGCCTGGCTCTCGCGATCTTTGCTTTCTGTCTTTGTCACTTGGGCTCTTCTTCCCCCAGCTTGGCTGCAGCAGTGCAGTGGGGTCTCCTTAGGTTACCTCTGCCCCCAGCCCACTTTGCGCCTATCCAGACACAGGCCTTTTTTGATTTACAGTTTTACTGCTATTCTCTGGGAGCACAGGGGGAATAAAAGTAGTAAACATGGGGAAGTTTCAGCATGTCCCACAGGCTGTTCACTTACTTGCTTCTGAGGTACCAGATGGAATCCTTGTTGGTTCTCTGTCCCTGCTTTTATCTCCTGTACCCAAGGCCATTGCTGCATCCAGGTGGAATCATAGGGGCCTCCCAGTCTCAAGGGACATCCCGTTTTTTAAGTATCTGCCTACTTCAAGAAGGGAATCTCTTAGGGCCTCACAGCCTCCTTGCTAGCTTTGAGTTGAGTTTCTTTTCTAAATTAAAGTGACCTTAGTGTTTGGCTTGCCCAGTTCCCTCAGAGATTGACCTTTTGGCAGTAAGTCTTCCTGTGTCTCTTTTTGAGCAGTGTTACACCTTGTGGTCCTATCCTGATCGTCTCCCAATACTCACAACGTGGCCTCTGGTGCTCGAAAAACTGGTGGGGGGGGGGCAGGTAAGAGGATTTTCCTGTATTCTGGCTATTGGCTGAAACTTACTTAGTAAGGGCCAGCTGCTTGAATAAATGCACCCATTTCCTGGGTTCATACCATTGAAAAATGGAATTTTTCATGCATGTGTGTTTCCTCCCTCACCTGGCTGCTTCCATAAGGTCCCTGGGCCTCTACGACCCCGTTGAAAGGCTTCAATAAGCTTCGTACTTTGTACTTACAGCAGAAAGTACTCTGTGAGCGACCATACGCTCTGCTTTACATCAATAAGCTAAAGTTAGGAAAGCAGAATAAGAGATCATGGAACGTGACCCTCAGCTTGTTCCTTCAGTTTGACCACTAGCCCCTGAAGGGAAAAGGTCTGATACTCAGGTTGCATTTCCTAATTTTCATTATGAATAACCTAGTTGATACTTAATAAGTGTTTGTTGGTTGAGTGAATGAATTAATGTTGAAGTCAAACTTGGAATTGCTTAGAGGCAGAATGTGGGTTGTGATGCCTTTGTCTTGTTTCCCACAGATTTGATGCTGCCCGGCCTTGTGGTGCCCCCTGCTGGTCTGCCTCAGGTACAGAAGGGTGACCTCTGTGCCATTGCCTTGGTGGGGAACAGGTACTGTGCCTGTCCCCTGTGCCTTTGGGGGAAAAACTTAGGTAAAACTGGGGAGGGAGGGTGGGGAATAGCAACTTCAAAAGCTTATGGGTAAAGGATTAAAAGAAAAAAACAGATCTTCTCTTCCAGAAGCAGAGAGTGGGCCATGGGAGAATGCTAGTGAGCCTGTGTGAGTGCCAGGAGTTGGGGGATAAGAGAAATAGGGAGAGTTTGGTCAAAGGATACAAACTTTCAATTATAGGATCGAGTTGGAAGATCTAATGGATAACAAGGCGATTATAGTTAGTAACATATATGGTATAACTGAAATTTGCTAAGAGAGTAGAATTTACCTATTCTCACCACTGACCCCCAGCTAAATAAGAGCATTAAAAAAAAAAAGGAAAAAAGAATAAGTTTTGGAGAAGATGGGATATGCCTTTTTCACTCACTATTTAAAGTTACTTTCCAACACAATATGATAGTAAATAGTGAATATTCAACAAATACTTGTTAAGTAGGTAAATGAATATTTATGTCTGATAGTTCTATGTTGATCTCAAAATAAAGCAAGATGCTATGTCTTGTTTTTCATTTTATAAAAATTACTATTGTCAACTAAATACAAACATGCACACATACATAATCTCAACCATACATGTGTGCACACACACATGCACCCTGAACTTTGGGACAAAAATAAGTCACATAGAATCACTTGCTATTTTGTTCTTGTGCAGACCCTGCTGAGATAATATAGAAAATTATTTTTTATGCCAAAAGATAGTTGTTTAAGGAAATCCAGAGTGTCCACAGCAATAAAATAACTAACCTCTTTACATAGGAAAAGGAAGAACATACAGGCAATATAATCCATAACTAAATGATTGCCCAGTTTCAGGACTGGAATGGTTCATTCTGACTAACTGAACTGTTTCTCTAGCTACTTCGGACCGTTAGAGCTGCAGGCTTTAAAGAACTGTTCACCTGCAGATGCTCATAGAGGTCTATCAGAATGCGTTTGGGTTCAATATAAACTATATAGAGTAAGGAAAACAGTCAAAGAATTTTGAAAAGCAATACATTTAGCCCATTTAATGAAACTGGAATAATATTATAACTACACCAGGTAAAGAAATATTTTAAAATGAGACAACTTGCTGTCTGTACTTAGAAGGAACACAGAAAATAGTTTAATTCCTTCCATTTCTGAAGGGGGATTTATTTTTGTAATCACACTGGTAGTTTTAAATTTTCTTCAAAGTGTTTGTGACATATTGACATTTACTATTACTAATACTTGGCAGTATGTGTATCTCTATGTTACTAAGAATATGTTCATATTTTATATCTCTTCCACTTGGTTTCAGCCAATGCAGTCAAAGCAATAAACAGTTTTCAGTGTTTACTGTCTGTCAGTAATCTGTTTGGTTCTAGAGGCATAAGGTATAAAACACAGCCCTTTTCCTGAAGGATCATATAGTTTATGTGAAGGAGTCAGGGAATTAGATAGGAAAACAAATAATATGATAACAGTATATTGTTTCTTTAAATTGATTTTGTACTTAATATTCTGACATGATTATTATATGACACTTTTATTTTCTGTAATATCTTTTCAATGAATACATTATTGTATTCATTGAATTAATGAATTCAATGAACAGTAAATAATTTACTGTTGTTAACATATAATTAGCATGACCAATCCTGTATCATAGAACATTATGTCTTTCTATTTTGGATTTAGGATATAATGTCGCAATTAAAAGGAAGACATTTATCTCAGTATTTTTATCTCTCTCTCAACCTCAGGAGCCAGATCAGGTTAAGGAATATTAAATCTATTTTTGTATCCTAACTAGTTGATGGAGTGGTATGCTCAGAGCTGGACCTTGAGGCATTAAATTATTTACAAGGGTATAAAGCAATATTAAAGCATAAGAAGTGGTAGCTAATTGGATGATAGAGGTAATCAATGACAAAAGACATCAAATATGATGAGTTTGGCTGTACGAGACCCGTTCAGTTAAAAATATTGTTGAAAGGCTATTATGCATTTGTATTACAAAGGAGAAAAAGTCACCATCCCTACCTGTTATGGACTGAATGTTTGTGTCCCGCAAGTTCATATATTGAAACTCTACCCTCTAATGTGCCTGTATTTGGGGACAGGTCCTTTATAAAATGTAAATAGGGTTAGATGAGATCATGACAATTGGTGTCCTCGTGATGGGATTAGTGCCCTCATTCAGAAGAGGCACTAGAGCGGGCTCTCTCTCTCTGCTCACATAGAAGAGGTCATGAGAACACACAGCGGGATGGAGGCAACCTCTCGCATCCAGGAAGAGAAATCTCTTCAGAAACTGACCATGTTGGCATCCTGACTTGAACTTCTGGTTTCCAGAATACTGAAAACCTAAATGTCTGTTGTTGAAGCCGCTGTCTATGGTATTTTGTTATGGTGGCATCAGTGTCTAATAATCTGCCTTTGGGAAACAAACCAGTTAACACAGTCTTAGGTGGATAGGACTTATGCTAGGAGACATTCACACATGGCATCACTATCACAGCTTATGAGAGGAAAACTTAGCTGAGGTCATGAATTCAGGGAAAGTACATATTCTGTAGAATATTATGCCTAAGCAAAATCTCAAATGGTGAATAAGGATCAACCAGGACCAAAAGTTAGGAAGGAACGTTTCATCAGAAGAAATAGCATAAGCAGGAATGTGAATATTGGCAGCAAATCCACACTGCTTGGTACCTGTGATGGGCAGAATCCTAAGATGACCTCCCTAAGATTTTCACTCTAGTCTTAGTACCAGAAAGAAATGTAAGCATGATGAGATACCACTGCTATGATTATGTGATTAGTCAATTGACTTTGAGTTCATCTGGGCATATCTGACTAGCCAGAGAAGCCCTTAGCTGGATCCAGGGCCTTCCTGAAGAGAGACTGAGGTGTGAGAGGACATGTGGAGGAGGTCCCCGGGGAGGGAACTGAGAAGAGCCTGAAAGAGCTCAGAGCCATCCCCAGCCATGAGCCAGCAAGAGAACGAGACCTCAGTGCTACCATTGCAAGAAACAATACTGTCAGCAGCCCTGTGAGCTTGAGAGAGGACATCGACCTGCAGAAGAAACGCACAGGCCAACCAACACCTCAGTTTCAATCTTGTGACAAGTTGACCAGAGGACCCAGATTCCTGACCCACAGACAGTCTCTGCTGTTTTATGCAACTAACTTGGGTAACTGGTTAGGTAGCAGTAGAAGCTACTACATTCATAGAGATCATAAAGCATGAAACTAAAAGAAACTAGGTATAGGAGAGGTAGATAGGATTTCGTGAATCTTCTAAAGCTTTTTAAGGAAACATGGGCTTCATTTTGTGGATCATGGCCATATCTCTGGGTGGTTACAAGCGAGGGTGCAGGGGTCAGATTTCAGTTGTGTAAGGTTGCTCTGGCTGCAGTTTAGAGGATAGATATGCGGGAGTTACCACGACCATGTACGAGGCTGCTGCTCCTGCCTGGAGCAGTTATAATCACAAATCACAACATATATTAAATATACCGTATTTAGGGGCACTTCTGTGGCACAGTCATTTGACTGTCTTCCTTGGGCTCCCGTCATGATCCCAGGGTCCTGGGATTGAATCCCGCATCGGGCTCCCTCTGTCTCTCAAATAAATAAATAATATCCTTAAAATATATAATATTTATACAAAATGCTTGAAATCTGCATTTGCAGATATCCTTTATAGAAAACATTAAAAGCTAGAATTGGGCTCCCAATCCAGCCAAATTAAGAAATTAATTGAAAGAAGGGAGAAAAGAAGGAATGACTGATTTATGAGACTATCTAGAAAATTAATATGTGGGTGAATAGAATCACCCAAAAAGACTAGCTGGAGGTGCTTTGAGCTGATAACCCTCAAATCTGACCTGGTGTCAGTTTGGCCACAAGTACGTCCACTCCAGTCAAAATCAAAGGTGACATGGGAGAGTGGGCTGTTTACTTTGACACAATCAAAGCTGCCATCTGAGACTAAATCACCTGGAGATCCGAATCACAAATCAGTCATTTCTGATTTGGTGGGTTATCAACTTCGGTGAATATTAATTTATGAAGAAAGTCTCAGACATGCCAGACTCCTCCTGCCTGACTCCTGAGAATCAAATAGCTCTACAGCAGAACCTGAGGCTGTCCCATCCCATAAAATCAGACACAACCACTCATGAATGACGTGTCCATAATTGTCTGTAAAGACTTTGTGCTCATCCATCTACCTGTTTGTTTACATATCCATTCATGGAGGCGTTAATTCCTTGCCTTCTCTGCCTGGACTTTGCTTGGTGCTGAGGATACAGGGTGAACTAACCAGACAGAATCCCTGCCCTCACGAAGCTTACATTTTATCTGGGCGTATGGATATTAAACAAATCCTATGAAATTAGTATTTCTAGCAAAAACATAATACATGCCACAAAGAAGACTATGAATGAGAATGAAATGGGCAGAAATTAAAAACTTGAAAGACGAAGGAAAGTTCTTTGAAGAAATTTGGGTTGACCTATGAAGAAGAGAAGGAAAATAACTAGGAAAAAGAGGGATAAAATGCTGTCCAATGAAAGAAGCATTCACAGCCAGTGTATCTTGAAAACTCTACACACTAAAATATCTTGTCAGGGAATCTGTGGGTATACTGAAAAAAGTCAAGATAAAATAATTCGAGACTTTTTGCTATTTGGTACTTTGTCCCAAGTGAGCTTTCTCATTTACAGAAATATTTGCATTATTGATAAATAAGAAATAGACATTTTTAAGAGTTTATTTTTAAGTAATCTCCACAACACTAATTACTGGTTTAAAAACACTGAACATAATAGAAATTGATTAGGAATTCGCTAACATAACTTACAAATCCTTTTTATTTGTCAATTTGTATCTGCAGTTTCACCTTCTGGCTAAAATCTATTTGTAACCCTAAAATTAATACCTGGGGCCTTTTCACCATCATTCCAGGGCACGTACACACACAGAGCAGTGAAAAATCAGAGTTGTCCAAATGTGCACATCCCCTGCTGGTCCAACAAGGTGCTGCTCTACCTTGTCCTTTCCAGCAATTCTACAGAGACGACCATGGGATGGAGGCAGCAGGGGGCAGGACTGTGTAGTACAAGACACAGGCTCTATGGCCAGTTAGGTAGGGTTTGAAGGTCAACTCTGGTACTGTTATTGGGATGGTCACTTAACACTTCTAAACCTACTTTTTTCTCTGTAAAATAAAGCAAGTATAATCTACCGGGATGAAATGCTTTAGGAATTAAGATTATATGTGAGGTATGTCTCTATCAACATAGACACAAAAATACATGTACATATGATACCCCTAGGAGCAATGGTATTTGTTAATGTAGATTTCTGTGGCGATTTTCTAGACACTAGTAGCAGGAAAAATGAGAATTGAGTGTCTATGTGTGTCTATGTGTGTATGGGTGTGTATTGTACACACATATGTAAAATACATATACAAATATGAAATACATATGTGTATATATATGTACACATATGTATCTTATATATCGTGTGTATCATATATATGTGAAAAGTAAGCATTGTATATATGCGCTAATACTGAAAGCTTTATTGCTAAGTCAAGAAGATGAAAGTACTATAATCAGCTCTACTGTCTAACACAGCACTAGATGTTCTCACTCATGTAACTGGTCAAAAGAGAGAAATTAGAAGCATAAACACCAGAAAGAGAGTAATAAAAATATCAGTATTTGCAGATGACATGATTTAAACCCAGCAATTCCACTGGACTTCAGTGGAAAGATTCTACAGATGACAAAGTAATTCAGTTAGTGGTATGGTGTGAAATTAAAATACAGACATCAATAGGCTTCATCAATACACACAATGATCAATTGAAGATATGAGGTAAAAGAAGACCTGACTTACATTTTCAACAAAAATAAAAGCTTAGAAAAAACACGAAAGTTGAGAAAAATCTACCTGAGAAAATATTTTCAGCATTCTTAATCACAAACATGAAATGAAGTACATGGAGATATATACTATAGAAAGACAGCTTCATAAAAGTGTCAGGGACAGGCTATATGGAAAAACAAATAGACATAAATATCCAAGAAAACTTTGGAAAGAAGAGTAACAATGATGACAAGAGTGATTAGATTAGGCCTATTAAAAAACAAAACTCAATTTAAAATTAAGTTAGTGACTTCTGGATACACAGACCGATAAAATAAACTGAAGTTTCAGAAATAAACCCACATATGTACAGCAATTTACTATATCCTATGGTGATCTCTGGGTCCTGAGACTGAGCTCAGCATCAGGCTCTGTGCTTAGCATGGGATCTGCTTGAAATTCAGTCCCTCTCTCTGCCCTGCCTGTTCATTCTCTCTCTCTCTCTCTCTCTCTCTCTCTCTAAAATAAGTACATCTTAAAAAAAAAAAAAGGAAAAGAAGATGATGAAGAAATGTACTATATCCTAGGGGTAGTATAGGGGTAGTATTTCAAATAGATCAGGGAGTTTTGGAATTTTAACATCAATGGTGTTGTGACAAACTGAGTAGTTATTTGAAAAATAATGGGGTTCAATTGATTACACACTAAAATAAATTCAAATCAGTTAAAGGTATATATATATATATATATATATATATATATATATATATTCAGACTTATGATATATATATGTAGATAGATAGATATCTATAGCTATAGATATCTATATCTCCAACAAAGATGTAGAAGAAAAACTTGTTTCAACTTTACACAATAAAATATTTATTTTTACTTGATATAAATAAGAATATGTGCTTAACCACCCCCCGCCCAGTCCTGGTAACCAAAGGCAAAAGACACAACAAACTGAACAAAATTAGAATTCACGGTACATACAAAAAGGCTACCATACTAATTTATAAAAAGCTCTATATATCAATAAGGAAAAGTTCAGTAGAAAATGTGTGAAACATATGAATAGGCAATTATATATATTGAGCAAGAGGTCACCACTTATATAGCTGGATTTTGAAGAAAAACACCTTTTTGCTAACCTATTTTTGTTCATATATATGTATGAAAAATTAACTTGAAACATCCTCTCAACTTTCATTTCCACGATGATCACAGAGTGATCTCAAAAAGGACCTCTGAAATATTTGGTATCTGAAAATATTGCCATTTTCAGGACACAGAAGTAAATAAATGTGTTAGTGTTCTTTTTTTATTTTATATAATGAGAATTTTAATTCTACTTCATGGTATTCTTAATTATAAGTAAAATGTGCTCTTCCTTATAATAAAAACAAGAGTTTCTTCAGGCAAAATATCTTTTATAGATTTTTCTGATGACAAAAACGTCTTTGTAATTTAGCCCAAACCACGCCCTTCCGATGATTGGGAGCATCTTTAAATATTAGGGATGTCGAAATTTTCCAAGTCACAGAGTGTAACCACACAATTTTTTTGTTCATTTTCATAACAATCCAAATACTAAAAATAAAATCATATCCTCATTGTGTCTATGAAGAAAGAGAAGACTACAGATCTTATCCCTGCAGTGTTTAATACGTGTGTTACTTTATGAACATGACTTTTCATATACTAGCAGCTCCTTCAGAAACAAGACCTACACTGGCTCAGTAACTGCTTACCTTTGGATCTTTGCAGCTTTTTCATTCAGTAATTACTTAGATTAAGTGAAATGTAGAAATAGCATCAAATATAGAACATTCAGAATATGCAAGGAAATGCACCTTTAATAAATCCCATATTAAATCAGTGAATGTTACTCAGTTTAAAGCAGGTATAATGAAATCAGAGCTATGTAATGAAATCATGGTTTCATCTATCTGCTCATCTATTTGTAACCTGTCTTCATAAATATCTCTCTCTGATTCAGTAAGCAATTCAGACGTGCTAAAAATTGTGTTACAAGCTTTATTTCCTTATTCTCATAACAGTATGTGCTTAAAAATATCATATCTCTGTAATATCTATGAAGAAACAAATTATAAATATTCCTTAATCTGTTTTGAGGTAGACTACAAATAAGAAGTATGACTTCATAGCTTAATTTCTTAAACATTAGACCTTATTTTCTGCCCCAAAATACTGTCATGAATATTCATTTATAACAAATGTATGTTGTTAAACTTCTGACATAAACAAATGCATCTAACTTGCCTCAGTGCTAGTTGATTTAAGTATGTTACATTGGAAAAATACTTTTCTCTCTCTAAATGCTGATAGTTTATTTCCTTTTCTATTTTCTTTCTTATCCCTGAAAAAGGGAAGAAAAGCAGAGAGACCAACACACTGGTGGGATTTAGGGCAGTGCTGCCCATATAATTTTCTGTAATTCCAGATTTGTTCTGTCTCCATTCTCTGAGACAATAGCTACTAGTCACATGGGGAGAATGGATGAAAATGGTCAAAAGTCATAACCCTCCAGTTATAAGATGAGTAAGTTCTGGGGATATAATGGACCACGGTTAACTATGGTGTATTATATACTTGAAAGTTGCTAAGAGAATAGATCTTAAATATTCTCATCACACACACACACACAGAAAGAAAAAGAAAAAAAAACTAGGTGAGGTGGTGCATGTTAACTAACCTTATTGTGGTAAGGACGAAATACATATGTACATCAAAACCATGGAGCTGCAAACCTTAAACATATACAATGTTTTTTTTTTTATCAATCATATCTCAGTAAAGCTGGAAAAAATGTTAAATTTTTGTTATAAATGAAAACATGATTAATACAATAAAGAGCTAGATTTTCATTTAATTTTAAGTACTTATAATTGTCAGTGGCTATGTGTGACTAACAGATCTTGTATTGGACAGTGTACATCCAATGTCTTTGCCACACCACCACCCTGTCATGATGTAAGTCCCGTCATTCTACATCCAAACATATCCCCAATCGCTCCACTTTTTTTCATCTGTCCCACCATAGCAACAAACATTGAGCAATTTCTTTCTAGTTAGTGCACCTGCTTCTACTCCCAGCAGTCTGTTCTCCAGATAGCGATAAAAGTAAGCATTTAAAAAACTCAAAATTAACATAATGCTCAATGGTGCAAGATTGAAAGCCTTTCCCCTACGGTGGGAACAAGACAAGGACTCCTGCAATCGCCACTTCTATTTCACATAGTACTGGAAGTTCTAGCCAGAGCACTTAGGCTTCAAAACAAAATAAATGGCTTTCAAACCGGAAAGGAAGAAGTAAAACTATCTCTATTTGTAGAAATGATTTTTTTTTTCAAAATAATGACTGTGGGCTCTCTCCCCACAGAAAAGATGCTATTTATTTTTTTAAATTTATTTATTTTCAGCATAACAGTATTCATTGTTTTTGCATCACACCCAGTGTTCCTTGCAATCCGTGCCCTCTATAATACCCACCACCTGGTTCCCCCAACCTCCCACCCCCGCCTTGGCCACTTCAAACCCCTCAGATTGCTTTTCAGAGTCCGTAGTCTCTCATGGTTCACC
This sequence comes from Mustela erminea, assembly GCF_009829155.1. Lineage (NCBI taxonomy): Eukaryota > Metazoa > Chordata > Mammalia > Carnivora > Mustelidae > Mustela > Mustela erminea. The sequence goes on along the minus strand of NC_045630.1, from coordinate 47,088,994 downwards.
TCCCCTTCCAATTTCCTGCAACTCCCTTCTCCTCTCTAACTCCCCTTGTCCTCCATGCTATTTGTTATGCTCCACAAAGAAGTGAAACTATATGATAATTGACTCTCTCTGCTTGATTTATTTCACTGAGCATAATCTCTTCCAGTCCCGTCCATGTTGCTACAAAAGTTGGGTATTCGTCCTTTCTGATGGAGGCATAATACTCCATAGTGTATATGAACCACATCTTCCTTATTCATCCGTTGAAGGGCTTCTTGATTCTTTCCACAGTTTGGTGCCAAACTGTGAAATGATCTTATGTAGAAAAAAAGTCTGATGAATACACAGACACACAAACTGTTAAAGCTAATAAAGAAATTCAGCAAAGTGCAAGACTCAAAATCAATACATAAAAATCAGTTGTATTTCTATACACTAACAATGAAGAACCCAAAAATAACATTAAGAATACAATTCCAGGGTGCCTGTGTGGCTCAGTGGGTTAAGCCTCTGCCTGTATTGTATTGTGAAGTTTTATATTAAGCTTAACTTCTCTAGGTAAAGGTTATGATGTGCAAATTTGAAAGTAAAAAGACAAATTACCTTTTAGTGAGAGAAGCAGAATAAAAATAATAAATCAGTGGAGAAATACAATAGTAAAACCAGTAGTTTGAGATTAGGGCTAAGAAGAAAAAATTGCAAAATAATTTTGAAATAAAAAGTAGTAAGAAAATCCAATTTAGTTAGAGCAGCCAAGAAATGCTTTTCTGAGAAAGTGGCATTGCAGTTCTGACTTGTACGGTGAGAATGAGGGGGTCGTGAGAAAGGCCAAGAAACACACTCCGAAGCAGATAAACAGTGGAAAGGCTTGGGAAGGGTGCTTGGGGACAAGGTGTCTAGATGGTAGTGAGAAGGTGAAGAATTCTACAAGAAATACCAGAGAAATGGAGAGAGGAGGTGCATGAGTCATGGGAAGGGATTTAGAATTTGTTCTGAAAACAATGGGAAAAAAATCACTGAATGTTTCTGTTCAAAGGATGGATGTAATCTAATTTACATTGCTGAGAAATCTGGCTGCTTACTGTGAGCGAATTGTCTGAGCCCTGCCAGATGCTTGGAACAATGGTTCAGATCAAATATTACAGTGTCTTTGGCTAAGGCTGAAGTATGGCATGCAGGCAAGGGGATGGACTAGAAATCAGAAGTGCTCATGGACCGAGTGTGGTTAATGAGGGAAAAGGGGGTATTGGAAATCATCCATAGATTTTAAACTGGGACAAGTAGCTGAGTGATGGTGAGGAAATGGGAAAAGGCTGAATTTTTGGAGGAATATCAAGAGCCCATTTCCCACATACTGGTTTTGAGATAGCCATTTAATATCCAAAATAAGATGTTAGAAAAGTAGATGGATATTAGAATCAGGATGAATTTTATTTATTTATTTATTTATTTGACAGAGTAGAGCACACAAGTAGGCAGAGAGTCAGGCAGAGAGAGAGGTGGAAGCAGGCTCCCCGCTGAGCAGAGAGCCCCGACGCGGGGCTCGATCCCAAGACCCTGGGATCATGACCTGAGCCGAAGGCAGAAGCCTAACCCACTGAGCCACCCAGGCACCCCTCAGGATGGATTTCTGAAGAGAAATCTGGACTGAAGAAAGAAATGTTATATATCTGTATCACCAAATATTGTATTTAATATTATGGGTCAGACTGAAATGGATTCCTCAGGAAGGTATTTCCATTTAAGAGGGAAAGATGTACCAGGACAGCAATTTGAGGCAAGGAAGAAATTAGATGAGGAGTATTCAATCATTTATGATCAATTAAAACATCTCTAACTCAAACCAAATCAAGAAGGAATCTTATCAAGTAACATACACTTAAAACTAGATGTAAGGTGCATGTCTGAGGTTGTGTATTCACTGCTTCCAAGATGCTGACAATCCTTAAGGATAGTTGTTATAGTTCACCTACTTTACAGATAGCAAAACTGATCACATAGAGAAAAAACAACTTGTGCATAGTGGCATAATTAATGAAAGAGAGATGCCAGGCATTAGGATCTAAGCTCATTTCTGTCACATCACTCTCACAAAAAAGTGTATTTAATCTTTCCCAGTATGATACTATAAACCAATGAATTTAGGTTGATGAGTCCCATTGTCCCCGTTTTCTTATCAATGAAAAATAGGAGCCTCAAAAATATTTGACAATTTGTTCATGCTCACACTGATGATTAGTAGAGTCATGGCTAGCATTCAGGTCTCAACTCTTCCACAAATACTGTCTTCCCCAGAGCCCAGGAGGTCGTGTTTCCTATCTAGTCTTGGTCCCATTATAAAACAACTTTTAGTTTCTTCATTTACTGGTTTTTTTCCTTAAATATTTATTTATTTATTCATTCATTTATTTGAGAGAGAGAGAGAGAGAGAGTGAGAATGGGTGGGGGTGAGGGGCAGAGAGAGAGAGGGAGAAATCCCAAGCAGACTTCACACTGAGCACAGAGCCCTACATGGGGCTTGACCTCATGATCTTGAGAGCATGTCCTGTGTTGAAATCAGGAGTCAGACACTTAACCAACTGAGCCACCCAGGTCTCCCTACATTTATTTTAAAAACTCCCGGGTATATTAGTCCACGTCCTCATTTTGGCTGTCCTTTGCTTCCTTGACATTTTCCTCCACCCAAAAGGCATTGGCGATACGGATAAAATTTTCAGTATCTGTGGCAGGATTTCAGGGAGCCACTGGCATGGCTACTTACCATTATGTGCTGAGCCAGGCTTGATTTTCAGGTGTAATACTCATATTATTTTTATTATGAGATATGACTACTTTTTTAAAGGTAAATAAAGTTGAAGGAAATAGAACCATGCATTTGTATTTCTTATCTCTATCCTTAGACTTTGCTATCTCTAACATTACAGAATCTTTAAAATTTTAATTGGTAACATATACATACCAATGACCTTGAATTTAGCCTGTCATATAAAAAATTCATTAATTATTAAATAATAATGTAAATGAATGGTAATGAATAGTACCTTTTTCATTAAACCTATCAGCTAATTCTTATTCATGTTCCGACCCAATTTCATTCACCATATACTGATATCTTGTTGGCCTTCAGCATATGGATCAGTACTTATTTCCAGGATTATTTCAATATTCTTTTCCTTTTCATAAAGATAATTTGTGAAATTAAACTCTTCAGATTACATATAGTAATTTCCTTGTTACAAAGTTTTATATTAAGTTTAATTCCTCTGGATAAAGCTTATGATGTGAAAATTTGAAAGTAAAAAGCACAAATAATGGTGCTTTTTGGTGGCACCAAAGTGGTGGCAGAAAATTGTATGTGCACATCCAAAACAGATATGCATATTGCATAAAACCAATCATACCTTGCAGAGAACACGTGATAATTCTTTTTTTAATATTAGCTCTTTTGTCTTAAAATGTAATATTTTTGTCTACTTCAAGAAATCTAAAAATCGTCATTACCATGACTCTTTAAGTTCCATTTCACCTTTTTACTGACATGAAATATAAAATTGAAAAACAACAACAAAAAATATCCCAAGATGCATGTGCTTACCTCTAAAGAATCTTGAGGTTTTTTGTTATTTTTCAAAATCTTCTCAACTTTTCCTAATTACTTCCTACTTAGAAATCCTGTCACAGCTTTCCTTCTCTTCACAACCGGGATTTACATTCTCCCTCCTAATACACCATCACAAATGAAAACATTGTTTTTGGTTCCAAATGCATACTCAACAGCTGTTGAGGAAATTAGAAATGTGTGTTCATTTACTAACACACTCAGACTTCAGCTTAGTAGTGTAACAAATTGAAAAAAGTCCCGAACTACAAAGTTGTACAAAAGATCACACTGAGCCAAGAATTAATTTATTTAGAGAAGAGGGGAATGGGGCACTAATTGCTTAATCTTCCTAAGAAAAGGTCAATTTACTTTTAGCAAATACTGAAGAAAAGTACACATTTATTAAGCTTCTATTTTATTGAACTTTTTGTCCCTTCAGATCACGCCATTCAAAGTTGACCTTTGTCTGACAATTCATATGTCCTTCTAATGAATTTCACCTGCTCTCAAATATTAAAAATTCCCTTTCATGATAAATTTTCTTTCATGAACTTACCAGCCACTGAACAGGCCAAAGCACAGTTCTAATAGGTCTGTTTACAGTGTGAGATCCAAGTAACAGTGCCCTAGTTATGGACCTTGTGAGTGAGTTTCCCAATCCAATCTGGGAAGAGCAGACGCTGCAGTCATTTCAATCACTGCGGTCATGTAGACCCAGCCTCGTTCTAAATTTCCTCAAGTGCTTTCATCACATGGGTTTGGCAAATTGACAACTCAGAGTAGATACAGTATTGAACTATGTCTTCTCAGTGGTGCGGGTGGAACAGGGCTATGAAAGGAGGCCCTTGAAATTAGTATATTGGCGCTCATCCATTCCTGGATGTGTTCTTTTCCCGTCTATTAACCTCGGGAAAATATCCAACTCGGTGTTTTGTATGAGGTCATTCACAAAGATATTCTTTATTTTTGTTTTGTTTTGTTTTTATCATTTTTAGTGGGCCTTAGATTCAGGAGAACCTAAATTTCTTGTTCTCATATTAAAATAAAAATAAGGCATGCTCTGTTAGTTAACTTTTACCTTCTGTTCAGGTCATGGTCCCAGGGTCCTGGGATCGAGCCCCACATTGGAATCCTTGCTAACCAGAGAGCCTGCTTCTCCTTCTGCTGCTCTCCCTACTTGTGCTCTTTCTGTGTGTGTCAAATAAATAAAAATCTTAAAATTAAAAAGAATAGTCAGGAAAGCCCTATAACGCTCTCAACTGCCTTCCACCTGCCTGCCTCATCTTTTGCTTGTTCACCTTGCAGGATTCAGCCTCATTGTAACCCTCCATATGCTGTGGTTTCAAAGCCTGCCTATGATTGGAGCACCTGGGTGGCTCAGTTGGTTAAGCATCAGACTTTTTTTTTTTTTAATATTTTATTTATTTATTTATTTTGACAGAGAGAGATACAGCAAGGGAGGGAACAGAAGCAGGAGGAGTGGGAGAGGGAGAAGCAGGGAGCCCGATGCGGGGCTCCATCCCTGGGATCATGACCCGAGCTAAAGACAAATGCTTAACGACTGAGCCACTCAGGTGTCCCAAGCATCAGAATCTCGATTTCACCTCAGATCATGATCTCAGGGTCCTGAGATTAAGCCCCTCATGGGGCTCTGAGATGGGCATGGAACCTGCTTGGAATTCTCTTACCCTCAGCCTCTCCCCTCACACCCACACCAGTTCTATCTAAAAATAAATAAATTTTATATATATATATACATATACATATACACATATATAAAAAAACTGGTTATGATTAAAAAATCATATATATATAAATAAAACTTGTTATGATTAAAAAACAAATGGTGCCCTCAACATACTCATTATATTGCTGTCAAACCCAAAGCAATGCATGATGGATCCCTACTGAAAATCCCTACTGTGCCTCTATGATTTAACATTATCTAAAAAAAAATTAAACCTTATGACCCCTTTCCCCACTTCCCTCCCTCTTTCTCTTTCTCTCTCTTTTTCAAGTAAAATCTTTGGGGCACCTGGGTGGCTCAGCGGGTTAATCATGGAACTCTTGGTTTTGGCTCAGGTTGCGATCTGAGTCGTGAGATCTGAGTCATGAGCCTGATGGCTCCACACTTGCATGAAGTCTATTCAAGAGTCTCTCTCCTTCCTCCTCTGCCCCTCTCCCAAACCCAGCCCTACCATCTAACTCACACTCTTTTTCAAATAAATCAAAACTTCTAGAAAAATTAAATAATACAATTTTTTTTGCCATATACATCATCCTTTCAAAAGTAGTTGCACCCCGATATTAAAGAACTTTCTTGGACAATTATAATAATTCTGTATTTTCCATGTGAGTAGTCACTTGCAAGCTAGAGACTGTTTAGCTTGTCTAAAAGAGAAAGCAAATCTTAAAATCAATATTCCTTAGTTAAACTTCAAATATTAGAAAACTCTAATTACATAGGTTTCTCTGTAATCAGAAGGGAAAATGAAAATCTGAGTGTTTTAACATCACTACATTTAGAAAATTTCAAATTAAACTCAGAATTCTTAAATCCATTTTTTATTTAAAATTTTTTATTTATTTTCAGCATAATAGTATTCATTGTTTTTGCACCACACCCAGTGCTCCATGCAATCTGTGCCCTCTCCAATACCCACCACCTGGTTCCCCAACTTCCCAGCCCCTTCAAAACCCTCAGATTGTTTTTAGAGTCCATGGTCTCCCATGGTTCACCTCCCCTTCCAATTTGTGTTGGAGAGGATGTGGAGAAAGGGGAACCCTCTTACACTGTTGGTGGGAATGCAAGTTGGTGCAGCCACTTTGGAGAACAGTGTGGAGATTCCTCAAGAAATTAAAAATAGAGCTTCCCTATGACCCTGCCATTGCACTACTGGGTATTTACCCCAAAGATACAGATGTAGTGAAAAGAAGGGCCATCTGTACCCCAATGTTTATAGCAGCAATGGCCACGGTCACCAAACTGTGGAAAGAACCAAGATGCCCTTCAATGGATGAATGGATAAGGAAGATGTGGTCCATATACACTATGGAGTATTATGCCTCTATCAGAAAGGACGAATACCCAACTTTTGTAGCAACATGGACGGGACTGGAAGAGATTATGCTGAGTGAAATAAGTCAAGCAGAGAGAGTCAATTATTTTAAATCCATTTTTAAGAACAAAAATTAAGTTGTTGCAAGCTCACCATTTTTTAATTAAAGTAATAGAGTATAAAAAACTAAATCTGATATATTTCTTTTCATTATCTTTGTTCCACAAGTCCAAAATGTAAAATTCTATATGAATTTTAAGTGTAAATCATTGATCATTCTTATAAAAAGATCTGTTCAGTAATATTTATAATTGAGTTTAAAGACAAATAATGGATATTTATCCCATTAATATTCTATCTAAACTTAGTTCTAAAAATATTTTATTGAATAACTGTATACTTAAAACTATATATAGAAGTAGTTTTTGTCAAGTTTTGGTATCTGATGCCAAGTGAACGAAGATGGCAAACCCGACTCACTCGCCTAGTGTTTTTATATGTTTTCTTTGTATGGTTCCTAGTTTTAAAGATTATGTGTATATGTACATTCACACACACACACACATGTGCATGCCCACATATTTTAAGTTCCTAAGAAAGGGTAAAGAGAACAGTGATTATAAGAAATAGAAAGTTAATATCAGTTACTGGTATATAGGCCTTTACCAACTCTAAGAATAAAACTCCCTATTTAGAAAAAAAAAGTATTTCCAGGTCAATATGCAAATGTCATTTGAAAGCATTCTCTTTTTTAAAATAAATTGTTTCTCTTGAGTGGTTTTACAAATATCAGTTGTGTTGGTATAATATGTTTACAAGCAAACCAAATTTACAGGCCAAAGGAGATTTTTAAAATAAATCTATATATGAATTTTAAATAAGATTTGATAAGCACACAGATGGTTCTGCAGGTGGTGATGTCTCAGCAACAGAAGCTCTTCGAGAAGGAGCATGTGTTAGTGTCTTGAAGTAACAATGGACACGCACAACTACTCTAATTCTCCAGTCCATCGAGCTGACATCTTATGCCAATCATTTGGTCACCACTATGTCTCCAGTTGTCTCAACATGTCACAGTCTCTCAACAGTCCTCATGTTACCATCCCTGAATGTACATCCTGAGCAGGTATATATGACATGTGTGAAAAAGGCTGGAGATTGTTGGACCTAGAAAGGATCCAAAAACAGAAAAGAAAACTCTATTAATAAATGCAGTTAGATCAGACTTCCCACTTTCATCATAAGAACAGAATAAAATCAAATATTTAACAATCATTCTATTTGTAACCCTGAATTAGCCAAATTGACCAATTCTTTCATTTCTAAAAAATGTCACATTTTTTAGAAACAAGTTACACTTTCAACACTAGACTATGTATAATTAACCTATGAATTGATCACAAAACTTTAGTACAGTGTTAGGTTTCGATAAATTTCGGTTTAGAAAATTGAGTTTAGTCCTCTGATTTTAGAAAATGTCATCAAACCATCATCCTTGGCAAAAATCTTATTATTCTTTGAAAGTGAAACATCCTGAATCCTGTCACTTATTCAGGTAGCATCAGCTATCTTGTTCAAAGATCCAGCAAAGGCAGCTGAGGTTGTATAGATTGCCAAGTCTGAACGAGGATGTGAGACAGACAGTGCTTCCAGTGAGATTTTGGCCCCTCCACCCTCCACCCATCTAAATGTTTCTATTTTAGGTACCAGAAAGAGGTCAGAACAAGCTTGTTCACTGAAACCTCTTGAGTGCATGTTAGTTTCCTGCTCTTATGACTAGCAAATATAATAGTTGCATGATTCTCACTTTGTATAAAAAGAATGACACAGATATCATCTTGGTACTAGCTGATCTACTGACAAGTGCACAAGCCTTTAACTTAGCTCTAATTGTAATTAGAAATAAAATTACTCATACCCTAATCCAATAAATGACTAATCACCAGATTTTTCATATGTATTCCCAACAATTGTCCTTTTAGTAAAGTCACAAATATCTTATTTTGCATGCTAGATGCTTGAAATGTAAAAATGACTAGCTGATTCATGAAGAACAGTAGAAATTACTTGGGCAAGATGTTTTTCTTACTGCTATTTGAAGTGGTTTAAAAAACAACTAAGCTTCTTAGGAAACCCTGCCTTTCAGCAGTTTCCTTAGTCCATCTGTGACCCATGAACTATTGAAGACGCAATCTTTAAAAAAAAAATGATCCTGAAGATCAATCTCTACATTAATTTATTCATTCTTATGTAGAAATGTATCATTATATATCAATCAGACTAAAGGGGATTCTCCAGCCATGATAAAGCACTGTCACAAGATAAATTTTATGAAAAGGAAATGTCATTCCTATGACATAAATCTTCACTCCATTTCTTAAAATTAGTTATATATGTGATTATGTACATAAATATCATTTTTGTCTATCTAGACCCCATACAACTTAAAGAACATACCTTAATGATTAGGATTTTAAGAGACCTGAAATCACTCTGTCCATAATCTTTAATCTATATATAATTTTTTATCTGCAAACTTTCCTAATATTCTCAATTGATCCTCACATAAAACTTTCTTCATACACTTTATGATTCTCATAGCCTTTTCTGTACAATTTCATGTTTCCATACATTATGCCTACCACAACTCCATATAATGCTTTCATAATTTTTAAAATTTTAAAATATGATTGAGTAATTTTTTAAATTTTGTTTTTAAAATTCTTATGAGAAATGACTAGAATTGTAATGTTTCCCTAATGTCATTCCTATAAAAATAATGAGCCACAATCACCATAAGAATTATGGCCAACTTTTCATCAGAAACTACAAAAGCAAGAGAAGAATGAGATAAAGTTCTAAAAGTACATTCTACTGACCTAGAATTCTATATCCAGCAAAAATTGTTTTGGTCAAGGTGATCAATGATTCTAATGTTGCTAAATCCAATTTTTTTTAAGGATAAATCTAACTTTTCAGTTGCTTAGGCCAAAAAACTATAGAGCATTTTTTACACCTATTTTCCAATTACTCACTATATCTCTTTGACTAGGAATTTGAGTTATGTTTACCTTAAAATTGTATCAAGAATCCTACCATATCTCAACTGCCTGGGTGGATCAATTGGTTAAGCATCTGCCTTGGGCTCAGGTCATGATCTAGAGTCCTGGGTTTGAGTCCCCCATTAGGCTCTCTACTCAGCAGGAAGTCTGCTTCTCCCTCTGCACCTCCTCCACCTCATGCACTCTCTCTCTCTTTCTCTTTCCCTTTCTCACAAAAATAAATAAATACATAATCTAAAAAAGGAAAAGAAAAGAATCATATCACCTCTCATGCCATCTAGCGCTAACATTCTGTTCTGATCAACCATTAGCACTCAGTTTAATGTTTCCTCTATTTCTTTCCTTGACCTGCCATAGCCTGTTCTCAACCCAACAGCCAGAGAAATCCTTAAAAATATAAGTAAGATAATGCCATTCCTTTCCATTGCTTAAGATGCTATAATACCACTTAACTCAGAGTAAAAGTCAATGTTATTATTAAGGTCTTTAAGGCCCCAGGGGATATTGTTCCCTCTCTGAATGTATGTCTCACTACTGTCTTCCTCCACCTTCCTGCTTCAGGGTACATCCTGGGTATTTTTGCACAGACATCTGCATGAATTTTTCTCCCTCCTTCAAGCCTTGCTCAAATGTTATATTTTCAGTAAGTCTTAATTTAAATTGACAAACCTGTTTAAAACTTGAACTTATACCTGACTGATAATATAAAAAACTGATAGCTGTACAGCCATTTTGGAAAACAATTTAGAAAATTCTTATAAACTTAAGCAAACACTTAATGTAGGGACCACCAATTCCACCCCTAGGTATTTACCCAAGAAAAAGAGATTGTTTATGTCCATACAAAGACCTGTATACAAATGATTGTAAGAGGTTTATTAGTAATCTCCAGAAATAGGAAATAACCTAAATGTTTGCCAACTGGTAAGTGAAAAACACACTGTGATATATTTATTCACCTGAATGCTACTCAGCAGTAAGAACAAATGGACCACTGGTCTGTGCAACATTGTTACTAAAACTGGAGCTTTGTTGGTCACCTCTATAAAGTCAATACTTAAGAGACACGTATTGGTTGGAAAGGAAAGGTTGCTTTACTCAGGAGGCCAGCAACCTGGGAAACAGCTGAAGGATGTCCAAGGATCACCTCTGGAGTTCTGGGTTACGGAGCAGCACTTTAACAGGGGAAATTCAGGGTGGGAGATTACAAACATATTGATGAAAAGGAGCAGGGAAATTTAGGTGTAAATCATGAGGGAAGATGGAGCATGCGCACTGAGCAAACATAGATGTAACCTACATCTCACGTTCATTTCAGATGGAGACTTAACTCCCGAAGGAGGCAAAATTTGGCCCCTGACATTGGGAGGTTAACATAGGACTAAGAGAAGTGTTTATAGGCCTGTTCTGAGAGCAGGTATAAGCTGGTTGGAGTCTTGGGCTTATTTTTTGGATAAGGAATGCAAGACCTTCTTGTTTATAAGCTGGAATCATACCAGCTGACCCTGAATCCCGGCTTCTGCAGAAATAGCCAGTGGATGTGTTAGTGGGGCCTGAAAAAACACAATAGCTGATTAGGGGATTCTGATTCAGTTTTCTGAAAAATATGCTTTAAACGTTCTGCTAGTTTTAACCACCTTAACCCTGTAGGGCATGTTTCAATACCACGGATGAATCACAAAATCACTTTTCTAAATGAAAAAAAAAAAAAAAAAACTTGAAACAAATGACTATATATGTTATAATTTTATTTATAGGAAAATTTATATAAAAAGAAACCTATAAGGACAGCAATAAAATTAATATTTGAGAAATAATGGAATGAAAGAATACTGAACATAAAAGGACACTAAGGAACACATTTGGTGATGGAAATATTCTATCTTGATTGTAGTGGTAGCTAAATGACAGCATTTCCAAAAATTCATTGAACTATACACTAAAATTGCATGAATTTCACTGGCTACAAATTATACTGAAATAATCATTTTCTTAAAAGACAAAGTTGTTTTTTTGGCAAAGATGAATATAATTAACATTCTGACAATATTGATCAAATAAAAAGAGAACATGCATGCAATGTTGAGAATGAAGAAAAGGGACATGACTACAGCTACAGCTATAACTGACAATGATGACAGTAATATATAAACATTTCTGACAGAAAGTTTGCAAAAATTTTGATAAAACTGAATCATGAATCAAGAGGAAGCCACAATAGCCCAATAAAAAATAAGATACTTGAATCTGCAGTCAAAACTCAACCAACATGAAAAAACATGATCTAGATCTAGAAGGTTTTTTTTTTTAATTTTTAAAAAGATTTTATTTATTTATTTGTCAGAGGGAGAGCACAAGCTGTGGGAGTGGCAGGCAGAGAGGTAAGCAGGCTCCCCACTGAGCAAGGAGCCTAAAGTGGGACACATTCCCAGAATCCTGAGATCATGATCTCAGCTGAAGACCGAGGCTTAACTGACTGAGCCACCCAGACATCCCAAGGTCCAGATGATTTTAGAGCAAATGTTACCCCACTATCAAGGAATAGATATTTCCAATTTTATACAAATTTTCCCAGAAAATTAAAAAAAATGGACAACTCCAAGTGTCACTTTAAAAACCTGGTATAATTATTATCTACATTACATCTAGGTACTATAAGAAAGAGATATTACAGTCTGATGTCAATTGTGAAAACAATTACAAAAAAAAACAGCTCAAAAATATAAATCAGAGTTAACACAACATGAGTAATTTGAATATATTCCAGTAATATAAGGTTATGTTGGTATTATAGATTTTTTTTAATTTATAAATATATAGCAGATTAAAAGGAGGAAACTGTGTATTTAACTGAATAAGTGAAGAAAAAAGTGATAAAATTTAACACCCATTAAAGGTAGAAAAATCATAAAAAACAAGCAATATATGAAACCTCAATGTGGAAGAGTAGCAAACATTCTTAATGAAGCCATACTTATTTCAGTCTCTTTACCATCAGAAAAGAAAAAGAAAAAAGAATATCTACTCAGCTTTTATCAGTGTTGTTCTAAAAACTTGTGCCAATGCAGCAAACAGATTTAGAAAATGTAATTTTTAAAATTACACAAATTAGCAATGCATAAATATAAGAGAAGTGGCTAAAGACCTAGGATAAGGACCCTCAACCCTATGGTCAACTAATCTTCCACAAAGCAGGAAAGAATGTCAAATGTAAAAAAGACAGTCTCTTCAACAAATGGTGTTGGGAAAACTGGACAGCCACATGCAGAATGAAACTGGACCATTTCCTTACACTACACACAAAAATAGACAATAATGGATGAAAGACTTAACGTGAGACAGGAATCCATCAAAATCCTTGCAGAGAACACAGGCAGCAACCTCTGCGACCCTGGCCACAGCAACTTCTTAGACATGTCTCTACAGGCAAGGGAAACAAACAAAGGCAAAAATGAATTATTGGGACTTCACCAAGATAAAGCTTTTGCTTTTCACCAAAAAGCTTTTGCACAGCAAAGTAAATAGTCAACAAAACCAAAAGACAACTGAGAAGCTATTTGCAAATGATATATCAGATAAAGGGCTAGTATCCAAAATCTATAAAGAATTTTTCAAACTCAAAAAACAAACACCCAAAGAACAAATAATTCAATCAAGAAATGGGTAGAAGACATGTATAGACATTTCCCCGAAGGAGATATCTAAGAGTCCAATAGACATAGGTGCTCAATATCACTCAACATCAGGGAAATACAAATCAAAACCACAATGAGATACCACCTCATATCAGTCAGAATGGCTGAAATTAACAAATCAGGAAACAACTGATGTTGTTAAAGATGTGGAGAAAGGGTAACCCTCCTGCATTGTTGGTAGGAATGCCAGCTGGTGCAGCCACTCTGGACAACAGTATGGAGTTTCCTCAAAAAGTTAAAAATAAAACTACTATATGGCCCAACAATTGCACTACTAGGTATTTATCCAAAGGATACAAACTTAGTGGTCTGAAGGGGCACATGCACCCCAATGTTTATAGCACCAATGTCCATAATAGCCAAACTATGTAAAGACTTTAGATGCCCATCAACAGATGAATGGTTAAAGAAGAAGTGATATATACAATGGAATATTATACCCCCATCAAAAATGAAATCTTGCAATTACCAGTGACATGATTTATTCTAAGTGAAATAAATCAATCAGAGAAAGATTTACCACAGGATCTTGCTGCTATGTGGAATTTATGAAACAAGGCAGAGGATCATAGGGAAAAAGAGGAAAAAATAAAACAAGATGAAACCAGAGAGGGAGACAAACCTAAGAGTCTCTTTATCATATGAAACAAACTGAGAGTTGCTGGAGGGGATGGTGTGGAGTGATACAGTAACTGGGTGATGGACATTGGGAGGGTATGTGTAGTAATGAGCTTTCTGTATTATACAAGACTGATAAATCACCAGGCCTGTAACCCTGAAACAAATAATACATTTTATGTTAATTAATTGAATTAAAAATAAATAATTTTTAAAATCTGTGCCAATATAGCAGAGAGCTTTAGAAAATGTAATTTAAAAAATTACATAAATTAGAAATGCACAAATATAAGAAAAATGACTGAAAACCTGTGTAAATAAAATAATTAAATTTTACTGTAAGAATTTAAGGAAATCTGAAAGGGATTTTACCATATTTGTGGAAATGAAAAAAAATGTAATTTGACATACACGTTAAGTGTAGTTTCACTAAATGTCCTAATTGACTCAAGCAGATTCAAATTATTGAAGGAGCAAAGATTCTAGAATACTCTAGGATAAAGTGGAGGAATTCTTTTATCTAATATCAAGATTTGTCAGAAAGTTGTGATAACTAAATAAGTAGGATATTGCCAGTGGGAAAACAAAAACTACTCACTGGACTATAAAATTCAGTGTCCTGCATATGGCCATTTATGTATGCAAATATGACATAATGAAAGTGACATTGGCCATCAATGTGAAAAGGAATATCTTGTCCATGATGTTAGGAAAATTGGTTATCTATATTGGAAAAAATCACATTGTATTTGATTTCACACTATCTATAGATACATAGTTCTAGGTAGACATAAATATGAAATGAATATTTTGAAACTTTTACAAGAATCACTGTGCTTTCAGTGTAAGGAATTACTTCATGTACAAACAAAAAGTCCTAATCTATATTTGTTGGTCGAAATCACCTACAAATGTAGATTGTATTTAATAAATATTGATCATATTTAATAAAATTAAAATTTCTATTGATAAAAGGACTCCAAAAACATGAAATATTAAAAATCACAGAGGTAAAAGCAATTAGTAACATGTTATCATCTTATAAAGAGTTCCTACAAATCAATAATAGAAGAGACATACAACTTATTTTTTTTTTAATTGGGCAAACTAATGAGAAGGCATTACAGAGAAAAGCACCCAAACAGACCAATGAATATACCAATAAATGTAGTGGAGATTTATGTATGTAAATATATATGCACTATGGAGGAAAATGAAGCAGCATACAGGAATAAGTGAAAGGGGCTGGGTTAGGAATATATTTTGGGGATAGGATAGACATGTCTTATAATGCATCAGCTGTGGTATAAAAAAGAAAATGAGAAATTGAAGATGGCCCCTTGATTTGGGCCTTGAACAACTGATTAACATTCATTGAGATGAGAAGACTAAGGCTAAAGTAGGCTTTTTTGGTGGATGGAGTGATGAATTATGAATTTTGTTTTATGTGTGTTAGGTTCTAAATGCCTGTTAGTGTTAACCAGTTACTGATGCCCCAGTATGGGGAGTGTCTTCACATAAGTATGGTAATAAACCAAAACAAAAAGTTCTCCAGATATTGCCATATATCATAAAAAGAAATTTGGCAAAATTTGCAGTCATTTCTTTATTTAGGAAGCTGAATTAAATAAGAATAGATGAAAATCTGCTCTTTAATGAGGAAACATTGAAAGAATTTTTGTGATGTCAAGTTATAACACTTCAGCCACAATTACATTAATGTTGTGACAAACAAAATTATTTAAGATACATAGAAGTGTATAAAATGCAGATATAGTAGCAAGTTTATTATACTGTGTTAAGATCTAGACAGATTTGTTTCATTGAAAAAGCCCATTGAGGCATTAAGAAATAGAACTTGAAGAAAAGTAATTTTGAAGAGCTAAGACTCCTTAACAAAGTGAATTTTTCCCTGTTATAATCCCTTCTTCTTCCAGCCTCCATCATAACAGTCCAGAAGAGTGGTAATTCAGGGCATTAGCCAAAACAGTAAGAAATTTACTGGAGAATAAGGGAGACAGGTAATAAAAATTAATTAAAAATTAATTAATTCACAATTTGATTAGGTGAAGTACAGGAGAATTTTTCTGGGTCAGTAAAACTTTTGTATGGTACTAGAGTGGTGGATACATGACATTACACATTTGTCAAAACTCATAAAAGTTTACAGCACAAAAAGTAAGAATTCATATATTCAAAGTTTTAAAAATCAATTATGAGGTTGAAGGATCTCAGGATGGAATGCAAAATGTAACAAAACAAATAAATGGTATTATAAATGCATAGTATAATGTCAGTGAAGACGGAGGGAAAGAGGGTACTGGCCTAAATAACTAGAAATTAATGGGACTGTAAGACTAAAGACAAAGGAGCTGAACATAAGGAATACTATAGTTGGTGAAATTATTTATCATGTGGGTGTTGATCAATAAATATGCAAGTACTATATATGTATACTAGAATGAAACACAAGGAAATCAGTGTGAAATAGTAGGAGCCAAACTTCTTAGTGTTAGAAAGGGAGCTTACAAGTAAGGAGGAAGACTAGAATGAAATATCGAGTATTGGGTTAGAGTCAGAGCCAGTGGTCTGAACATGTAGATACAGAGAGATATGGAAATATATGTATATACACAGACTAGTGTTTATTCATATATTTATTGGCTCTGCTGCCTGAGAGAGCCCACAAGCAAGAACCCCAGTAACAACAAGCATGTCAGCCTCTGGATCTTGGTTTCTAACATTGTCCTCAATAAAAGAACCCAGGACTCCCAGAGAAATGGCTGTTTCTAAGTCTGGGGAAAGAAATGTACAAGATGATCCTGAGTCCATTTTGTAGGGTTAAAAAAAAAGGAAGTGCTAAACAAAATAAAAATTATAGGCACGTGCCAAATGTACACAGAAGTCACCTGAAAGAGCTCAAAATGGCTCAAAAGGTGGATTTGAGAACAAAATAAATAATGTAGCATTCATGAATATAAGACATAAGTAAAGCCATTTTGAAATGCAGCCAGAGAGGCCATTTCAGAGGAAATGCCTTACATGTCCAATTTTCTGAACCTTTGAATTGGACTAAAACACCAGCATTCCAGAAAGTCAGCAGGAAAGCAAATACCCTGTTTGAGAAGACTGATAAAATTGAACTTTTGTCTAGTGATCACTTTGCCTGACCAATCAAGGAAGTACAAATATTTCTCAGCACCAATGAACTCTTTTCAAAAACAACTTACTCAATCTTCCTCTTTTTTCCTGTAAAATTCCTAAGTCCACCTTCTGTAATCAGTAAACTGTTTGAGTTCCTACCTAAATCGATGTAACCCAAATTGCAATTCTTTGGTCCCAGGTAAAAGCTTTGCTTCCCGAACTGGTTTCTAGTGTTCAGGTTGGCATATAAGTTTATCACTTGAAGTATAAACCAAACATCTAGAAATCCATACAGATGCTCATAAATGACTGAGTAAATAAATGGGAAGTAAAGAAATGAATTTCCATACTGAAGAATTCTAAGTGATTTATGTAAAAACTCCCCATAAGGTGATGGAGCTTAATTCTGAATTCCCAACAAACACCACTTCATCTAGGTAATTCAGGTTAACATCATCAATGATGTCATGTTGATAATATGCAACTTTGATATGATGTAATGAGATTGACACTTCCTTTCTGTGATCCTCCTCCAAAAACACATAACCTCAGTAAAATGAAGAAAAAGACTTCAGACAAACTGCAACTGAGGGACCCTTTAAAGTTGCTGAACAAATTGTCAAGGAAACTAAGAAGACATAATGACTAAATATAATGGGATGTGTTACTCTGGATGGGATTTTGTAAAGAAAAGGGATGTTAGATAAAAACTAAGGAACTTTGAGTAAAGCATGGAGCTTAGTTAATTACAGTGTATCATTCTTGTTTCATTAGTCATGACAAATGTGCCATAGTAATGTAAAATGTTAACCACGGGGAAACTGAATAGAAACAGGGATTCTATGCACTATATTCACATTTCTTTAAGTTGGAAATTATTCTAAAGAAAGTCTATTAAGTTTTAGCACTAGGAGAAATGGCAATATGGATATTCTTATGTCTATTTTTTTTAAAAAGGTACTTCATAATTAAAACCTTTCCACCAAGAAAAGAAAGTGGAATAGAAATTCATGAAACTTGGCCTGTGTAACCCTTACTCATTTTTTCAAAATTCCGTTAGAGTATCTTCTCTATTTTGAAGGTTTCCCTATTACATGATGTATGTTCCTTTTCTACTTGGTGTTACACTTATTGGTATGTTTACCTGTGTTCCTCTGTTTCACCATAAGTTCCCAAGTAGGAGCTATAATTATTTTTCTGTTCGTGGTCATCGTCCAGCTAACATAAGTACATATGGTCACCAGTTTGTCCTTATTAATACATGGAGATTGAGACTATGGAAAAGAAAGACCTAGAGACAATAATATAGGAATCCCATATGAAAAAGCAACCAGAAAATGAAACAAGAAGACATAACTGAACAAAGCTAGAGAAATTTAAGAACAAGCATAATTCAGTATCATGAAAGACAAGAAGAGGAGGTTTCAAAGGAAAAAATCAATAATGACAAAAACATCAAAGAGGTTATGGGGAATTTTATATAAGATTGAGTATTGTTGGTTGAATTTTGTCCCCCAAAATAGTATGTTCGAGTCCTACCTCCTGTAACTTTGAATGTGACTTTATTTGGAGATATTATCTTTTGCAGATATAATCAAGGTAAGATTAGGTCATACAAGACTAGGGTCCATAATCATTGATTGGTGTTCTTGTAAAAGAAAGAGGGAAATTTAGACACAGAAACATGGAAACAGCACATGAGGAGGATGGCCACATGACAATGGAGGCAGAGACTGGAGTGATGCCCCTGCAAAACAAGGAACTACAAGGATGACAACAACCATCAGAAGCTAGGAAGGGCATAGAAAGCTACTCTCTAGTATCTCTGGAAATGGTGAGGCCCTTCCAACACCTTCACTTCAGACTTCTGACCTCTAGAACTGTGAGGAAACAAATTTCTGTTCTAAACCACCCAGTTTGTGGTAATCTGTTGTAGTAGCCCTACAGAAACAATACACTGAAAAGGACTAAATAAGTGATTAAGAAGCTCACTGGGAGCACTCCAAGAGAACTGTTTCAGATGAGAGACAGAAACCAAAATTATGAATAGCTGGGATTTATGTGAGTGGTGAAGAAATTAATTTCATAATCAAAAAGTATCACTTCAGAATTTTGAAGTCATCAAAACAAAATTAAATTATACTTTTCACTTAGAATAATTATTTATAATTTGTGTATTAAACAATTTTGCAAGGTTAGCAAAATCCTTAACAGCATGTTTTAGTGTGCTATTGGGGGGTTAGGAATTAGGATGACATTCTTGACCAATTTGAAATGGTTTTAACATAAAAATTCATAGCATCTGTAACTTCACAAATTTATTCTCATTTTAGAAATTTCGATCGTAAATTTATTTTGGCCAGTAATGCATAATCGAATTTCACAGTTAAATTCATAATGAAGTAGGACATATTTCTTTTGAGTCTCTTTCTTTCTTTCCTTTCCCTGCTGTGTACTCTGATTCAGGTTTTCTTTGCAGCCAGTTCTATGAACAAAGAATCAAGATACCATTTCATTTCTTGTTACTAAGGCCAATATGTAGTTCAATCTTAAATCAACATAAAGAATAAAAGAATTCTTCTATTTGGCTCCACTAACCCTGAATCCTGTACTGTGTTTGCCATCAGATGGGTACTGCTGGTAGAGAGATTATATCCAAACTAGCAGCAGCCATTTTTTTCATTAAGGATAGACCTCAGCTAACTTTGACCACTGTTTCTAGGAACAAGTGAAAGTTATTGTTTACATAATCTTTTTTTTCAATTTTTATTTAAATTCATGTCAGCTAACATATGCTGTAGTATGGGTTTCAGGAATAAAATTTAGTGTTTCATCACTTACTTGTTACATCCAGTGCTCATCATTGCAGATCATCACCCAGTTAACCCACGCCCCTCTCATCTCCCCGCCAGCAAGACTTATCATAAGGCTGTCTGGGTATAGCCAGTATTAATGCCTTTTTAAAATTAAATGCTGTAACCACGTCAAGATGTCAGTAGCAGAACAGTCATTCTTACCCTCACGGCACATGAAACAGAACATTGCAGTAAGCCTCAGTTTACACCACAGCTGAAGATAACAGGACCAAAGATAACAAATGAGACATGGATGGTTGACTATTTTTTTCAGCAGTTCAACTATTTTTCAAATATAAGACCCCAGAATTACACCCTTCAGGAAATGACAATTTTAATCTATGAACAATTAAAAAATTGATTTTTATATACAATCTAAAGGGATCTTCATAACCTTGGCACTCAAATTTATTTCTGATCATTTCAATTTATTTCTGATTATTTCTTTACAGAGAAAAATAAAACCTAGAATACCGTTAAGGAGGAGCCGAAGGAATTGAAAATATATCCCATCTTTTTGTTTATTGAAACTATGCTATGGGTTGGTTTTTAAATTATGGTATTTTGGGGTGCCTGGATGGCTCAGTGGGTTAAGCCTCTCCCTTCAGCTCAAGTCATGATCTCAGGGTCCTGGGATCAAGGCCTGAATCGCGCTCTTTGCTCAGCAGGGAGCCTGCTTCCCCCTTCTCTCTCTCTGCCTGCCTCTCTGCCTAGTTGTGATCTCTCTCTGTCAAACAAATAAATAAAATCTTAGAAAATTTTTAAAAATAAAAAATAAAAAAATAAATTATAGTATTTCTACGAGTTAAATTTTGGAGATGATTACTATAAATTAACTTTTGAGAAATACTTTGTGAATGGAATTTTATTCTCCCAGAATACCAGAAGAAAAGAAATCTGTTTTATAATCAATTGGATTTTTGTTGATTTGCTAGTGACATTAGAAATATTATAGCATGATGTTTAATTTCTAATTAACAGGATTTCTTAACAGAGTATAAACTTTAACGTGCAACGGATAGCAACCACATTTTTATGATATAAATAGAACCTTATATCTAATCTACCAAAACTCGGTCATGTACTCAGCGACTTTTACATATGTATTATTCCCTTTGATTTTTAAATACATGTCAAAACTGAACTAAACAGAAGTTCTCAGGTATCATTTTATGTTTGAATTTCATTTGAATGATGACATATAAGCTGACTTAACGAGTTATATTAACTGGTTTATTAACCACTTACTTTCAACTAACTACACACCATAGTTAAGACTTATTTTATTTTCCCCAAGATGATCACTTCCCTCTTGCAGTACATAATAGATATTTCTAGAAAGAGATAGCTTAACAAAAGAAATTATATTCTACCAAATACGGCATAGTATCATTACATTTAATTGTGTTCCATAAATCTTCATTAGAGACAAGGAAAAGATTAATTCTAAGAGTTTCCTCAGTCCAGAGCAAAAATTGATAAAGTTTCGGAATAGGGTAGCCCCACTTATCTGTAGGGGTTACATTCCAAGATTCCCAGTGGATGCCTAAAATCACAGATAGTATTGTGTCATGGAGAAGAAGAAGTCCGTGTCACTGCAAGAAGTCGCAGGGAAGATTGAGAGAGAACTGTGGGGAATTAAGAAAAACGAGAGACAGAAAGCTGGAATCTGGAGGTCTCCCATTCAGTTCTCCCTCCCTTCTCCTATAGTCTGCACGATTCTTTATGTTCCATATATGAGTGAAACCTTATGACAGTTGTCTTTCTCTGATTGACTTATTTCACTTAGCATAATACTCTCCAGTTCAATCCATGTTGATGGGAATGGTAGGTAGTCACCCTTTCTGATGGCAGAGTAATATTCCATTTTATCTGAACCATATCTTCCATATCCATTCATCTGTTGAAGAACATCTCAGCTCCTTTCACAGTTTGGCCATTGTGGACATTGCTGCTATGAATACTGGGGTGAAGGCACCCAGTCTTTTCACTTCATCTATATCTTTGGGCCAGTAGTGCAATTGCTGGGTGGTAGGGCAGCTCTATTTTTAACATCTTGAGGAACCTCCGTACTGTTTTCCAGAGTGGCTGTACTATTTTGCATTCCCACTGACAGGGCAAGAGAGTTCCCCTTTCTCTGCATCCTTGTCAACATCCGTTACTTCTTGTGTTGTTGACTTTAGCCATTGACAGGTGTGAGGTGACATCTCATTGTGGTTTTGATATGTATTTCCCTGATGATAAGTGATGTTGACCATCTTTTCATTTGTCTGTTGACCATCAGCATGTCTTCCTCGGAGAAGTACCTATTCATGCCTTCTGCACGTTTTCTAATTGATTTATTCATTTTGAGTTGTTGAGTTTGAGAAGTTCTTTATACATTTTGGATATTAATATAGTCAGATTTTGAAAGAATAGAATTATTGAGAGTACATCTTTAGATCACAACAAAATTAAACAAGAACACTTACATAATAAACCCAGTGCTAATCACAGGTGCCCTCCTTTATGCTCATCACCCTTTAAACCATCCACCTGCCCACCACCCCTCTAACCACCCTCAGTTTATTCTCTACAGTTACAAGTCTGTTTTATGGTTTTCCTCACTCTTTTCTCCACCTATGTTCATCTGTTACATTTTTAAAATTCTTCATATAAGTGAAATCATACAGTATTGTCCTTATAAGAAATCAACTTAAAAGATAACTAGAAAATCTCCAGTTCCCAGAAACTGACACTTCCTCAGAAATTTTATTTTCTTATTTTTTATTTGTTATTTTAAAAATTAAAGTGAGACTTGTAAATATTGTGTGAATTCACTAAGCCTAGAGAAGAGATAAGGAAATGGACTCTCACATATCCAGTTGTCTGATTTATGATGAAAGTCAGAATAAAGCAGTGTCCTAGGAAAGAGATGATATTTTCAGTAAACAGTGCCAGAAGAATTGGATCGCCATATTTTAAAAATGTATCTGTCGCCCTTCATTATATCATACATAGAAGTCAAATGAAGTCTTAAATGTGAGAGAGAAAAAAATGCTTTTAGAGGAAAGTGTCATTGTACCCTAGGATTTGGCAAAGAATCCTTAAATAGCTCACAAAATAAGCTAACCCAGTAGAAAAAAAAAATTGAAAATTTGTTCTTTTTTAATATTTTAAAAATATAGTTTCTTCTTAACCTCCAAACATTCTGTTTTCTTTTTTCATTGCAAATGTATATCCTGTGACCTTTACAAGGAAATGTTCTCCTATAGCTAGAACAATGAACATGCAAGGGGTCTTAATGACCCAGAATTGTTTTCTCTTAGACATACCAGTGACTCAGCATAACTTTGTGATTTGAACCCTCTGAAAAACTTCCAGTTCAAAAGCAGGCTACCTTTGTCAGTTGGACTTTTTATGAATATATTTGGAAAAATGAATCAAGCATAATTCATACAGAGCTGTCTTTATCTCAACCATCTCAATATTCATCAACCCACTTGTTTATATGCTCTTTATGCATATTATGTTTCAATAAAAGGTTTAAAAACTCAGTGTTCAAATTTCTTGATTTTTGAATTATTAAATGCAGTTATGACCAAGGAGAGTGATCCTGTTGCTTCACACACATATTTAAGAAACCCCAAAAGGAATAATTTCCTGGATTGTGGGAAAAGCAGGCCAGCACTACATTCTAGGCAAAGTTTGCTCACACTGGTCTGGGTCTTGTTTTGAAAGCATTGACTCACTCCAGTTTTGTAAATGATTTTTTTCAATATTATTTTATTTTTTCAGTGTCCAAGATTCATTGTTTATGCACCACAGCCGTGCTCCATGCAATAGGTGCCCTCCTTACTACCCACCACCAGGCTCACCCATCCCCCACCAAGAGTTTCTATTCTTTTATCTTTTGAGGGTTTATGAAATCCAGAGGATATCAGCAGTTACTGCTTTGTACATTCCAAGAACTTGAACGTGTTCCAGCAGAGAACATGCCTGGGTTAATGAAACAAATGAGGTGCATATACGCTGTGGAAATTTTTTGCCTCCATCAGAAAGGACGAATACGCAACATGGACGGGACTGGAAGAGATTATGCTGAGTGAAATAAGTCAAGCAGAGAGAGTCAATTATCATATGGTTTCACTTATTTGTGGAGCATAACTATAGCATGGAGGACATGGGGCAATAGAGAGGAGAAGGGAGTTGGGGAAATTGGAAGGCGAGGTGAACCATGAGACTATGGACTCTGAAAAACAATCTGAGGGTTTTGAAGGGGCGGGGGGTGGGAGGTCGGGGTACCAGGTGGTGGGTATTATAGAGGGCACGGATTGCATGGAGCACTGGGTGTGGTGCAAAAATAATGAATACTGTTATGCTGAAAATAAATAAAAAATAAATAAAAAAAAAAAGAAAAAAAGAAAAGCAGGCCACAGCATTAACATTCAGTGGGAATGCTGGAAGAATCAGATTCAAACTCTGACACTAGTGGGGTTTGGGGTTAATTTTTTTCTTCTACCTTGCAAAATTTCTGAGGGGCGGAGCATCTGGTATTCCCTTTAATTCCCGAGTTGTGTTTCAGTTTCCTTTTGAGCAAGTGCTTTCCTGCGCTAATCACATTTCGTAGAGGAAGAGAACTTGACATCGTGTGAGCACTCTCAGCTATTAAATGTACCCCTCAAAGATCCTCAGAATGAGATTTCCAGGGGAGATCATTTGGCTTATATTGTGGGCTGTTTGTGTTTCAGAAGGTAAGGGTAGAAGAAGGAAAACTTTTTCCTATATTATAAAATATTTGCTAATATGCTTTTCACTGTGATAATAGGAATTTGGTCTAGAAAATGTCATTTAATTACTGTTCTCTAGCTTCATGTGTGTGAGTGGCTTTTGACATTACTAAGTTTAAAAAATTGTAAGTAGCTTATTTAAATGATATGATTATTTATCATAATTTTTGATTTTCTTAAGATTTTATTTATTCATTTGTGAGAGAGAAAGAGAGAGGCAGAGAGAGGACAAGCAGGGGAAGAGGCAGAGGGAGAGGGAGAAGCATGACCTAAGCCAAAGGCAGACACTTAACCATCTGAACCATCCAGGTACCCCTCAAAAACTGTTTTAATAAACATTTTGGAAACTGTAATTATCATAATAATTTCCGTTGAAATTATCATAATTTTTTCTGCTTCGAATTTTGACCAAAATGTTTTGTGTGAAGGTATTAAGAAGTATATGAACATATATAGAACCAGAACAGAAATTAGACAATAGAAGCCGTCAAATCATCCAATGATGGGATTTATTTCAGAGATTGTTGTTAACTCTCTCTAAAGAAAAATCCATGTATCATTTACAATTGATATTGCCAAAGCGTTAGAAGTCTTGCAGACAAGGAGGCATTACTTGTATCATTAGAATGAAAATATCACATAAATTTGAAAAACTTGAACATGCAATGTGTGTAACACTGAGTTATTCAAAAGGGTTTCTTCCTGTGGTATATTTGAGATATATTCTAGATCAGTCTTTAGGAGTAGTGAATACGAATGTAGAAAGCTTTTTTTCTGGTATCATAAGACAATTGCCAGATTTATAATTAAATCTAATTCTAACCCTCCTTCTCAATAGATTAAAAAGTTTCTTTGGAAGAAATTTGGTTTCTAATTAGTGATAGGTAACTAAGTTATGTGATAATATTTGACTGACATTTTTAAACCAAATTAGTTACCTATCATTCATCAATTTCCGAAACTTTTCACTAAGTCAACAAGTTTTGACTGAACCCTTACTTCATGTCAGCCTCTAAGCATTAAGAAACATTAGCAAATAACAGAAAATCTCTCTCCCTGAGCGTCTTTCAATCTAGAAAATAAAGGTAGATATCGCTTTAATTATATCCTTTAGTCATTTTTGTAAGGTTTATTCAAATGTATTTAATTTTTATCTAGGGTAGAGCCTTTTTTCAGTTTTGCATTCTAATATACTACTGCTTGACTTTTACCTTGGAAACCTCAAATCTAGTCACCTTTTCAACTAGGTATTCCATCGTTCCTCTGCACACATAAATTTTATAGTTAGTACTCAAAAGTAAAATATTGTATTGGCAAAGACTTCCAGAACCCTGTTATAGTTACCAACCATACCAAATATCATTTTCTTTTTTTAAAAGATTTTATTTATTTACTTGACAGAGAAAGAGAGCACAAGCAGGGGGACCAACAGACAGAGGGAGAGGGAGAAGCAGACTCCCTACTAAGTAGGAGCCCAACGTGGGACTCAGTCCCAGGACCTTGGGATCATGACCTGAGCCAAGGGGAGATGCTTACTTAACCAACTGAGCCACCCAGGAACCCCACAAACCTCTATTTCTTTACCTAAGTGTTTTTTGTCTTTTCTTTAAAAGGAATACTTTCAGTGTCTCAAAATTTACATATTGTTTGCTGAGGCTTTATGTAGATATCATTTGTCACATAAGTAAGATGTGTTTTATTTGTAGTTCATGTTTAAAACTCAAGAATTGAGGCCAAGTTTAATTAAACGGTTTAAGAGGTTACAAAGTAGAATAGGAATTAAATCTGTGAAATATGTAATAAAAATTAAATCATAGAGATTTAAACTCCTTACTTACATAATTGATTCTAGCTGACTCATTTTATCTGTATTTTGTATTTCATCAAAATGTGTTTAACTATCATATAGGTTTCTTCTAGTTGAATACTGGCCTGAATACTATCACAACCTGCTTTCTTCAAAGGAGCTTGGCATTTTAGCTTTCATAAATAGCCTCTGGTCTGTTTTAAACTGAACATTCCTCAAAAAATGCTACTCACCAGTAAAGAGGAATAACAGACAATAGCAAGAATTTATTGGCGCAAGTTTCTCAGAGACCAACTAGTACCTTTTTAATGTGATAGGCTCTCTGCATTCCCATTGCCATTTGTATAATTGCTTCCTTATAAAACATCATGTTTGCAGGAGTCCCCACAGGCTGCTAAGAATCTGGTCAGATTTACAGGTCAGAGTTGAGAATAACAGCCCCTTAAACATACCACATACTCTTTGAAATTAGCCACAGCCCAGAAATTCCTGACTGATAAATATGAAGAAATTAAAGCCCATTGAAACATGTCCATGTATACACAGGCTATTTTTTGTGGAGAGATATATGTGTTATCTAATTCTGGAAGTTTAAAGGGCAAAAAAGTTCTTTAATTTAGGACTTAGAGATCAAAGCTAGATGATTCTCTTCAATCAGTAGAGGAGGAAAAGGAACTTTATATATGGTTTCAAATTTGAGTTAATCCTAAAAAGGAAAAAATAATTGACGTTATAAATCATAAGAATTAATTCTAAACTATCTTCTTTTATGAGGTTATATGTGAATGTAATACATGGTTATCGAAGCCAGACAACTTGAGGTAGAGGTTTTTAATCCAAAATTCTATGTTTCCATTCCAATATTATAATAAATTTTCTCCTTCTCCCTTCACCAGAACCCCCCATTTTCAGAGATAGTTGTGTGGTGCTTACCTTTATGATGTGACTTAAAGTTGTGCATTGACCCAACTGCCTTCAATATTCTCTCTTCTTCAAAAATATGAGATCACCAGATTGAACAAACCTGAAGTTTATGTGGAATGACAAATACTCGGAACAAATACTTTAGAAGAGTGAAAGCTAGTGTTCCTCACTGCAGTTCACTGTGAATTATCAAAGTTGGTAAGTTCTCTGGAGCATTTCAGTGAGGAAAGGTAGAAAGGGAAGATGAGGGTGAAGAACTGGACTAAGCAAGTCTGGCACGTGGGGTATTCCTGAGGAGGGGAGATCCGAGCAGGAGAGCCCCATGAGAAGAGTCAGAGCAGATGCCCCAGAATGTCATGAGAGGGAGAGGTCAGCCGAAGCAAACCTTACTTTAACGTACACATGTCTAGAGAACGCGCATGCTACTCTTCCGCCTGCACGTAATGCTCGACTACAACTGAATTATTGAGTATCACTGAAATTATTCTTAGCCAGAAGTAAGTTCCCAAATGACAACGAATTAGTAAAAGTCTTCATTTTCGACCTTTGATTGCTAGGGCTTGAGCCAAAGTCTAAATCGATCCACTTTTCTTTGCTCAATCCCTGATTGTAGGACAGCCTTTGCACTTTACCTTCTTCCCAGCAATGCCTCCTCCTCCTCACTACACACACCATCCCCCACCTGCCCAGACCTGTGAGATTCTTGCAAACCCATCTCTCCTGTGCTCACTTTACCCATTTAACAACTTTAACTGGTTCCAGAATATGGCGCATAAAAAGGACATGAAGTAATTGGAGATGAGAGGAAGTGTTACAATTCAGCCGAATATTATAAGGAAACATTATAAAAATGGCTCAGAGAAATTAATGTAATAGAACAGGAAAAAAATCACAAAAATAACAGAAGGAAAAGGGTAAAAAGATTTTACAGAGCACTGCTATTTGCTTTGACATTTTAACGCAGCGCACCAAGTTTCTCAAACCTTGTTGACCAAAAATGTAATAGACGGAAAAGTGGTTACTGAAATGTTCACTTCATAGACTCTCAAAAGTTTTTATTTTTTGAACTAAACTAAAATCATTCCTGACTTCAGAATTATAAGTTAAAATTTAGGACATGTGGACAAGACATACAATGGAATTACAGATATCAGAGTTTCTTGAGTTTATGCCATAGAGCTGTAAGATCACTAAATATTTGTTCCCAAGTCTTATCTATTACATTTGCTACCATCCCTATGCTCTTTCCTGAGGTTGTCTATAATCTGCAGATATAATGGGTAGGCTCCATGAGAATTCTCTAGTCATCCATTCATTTTCTTATTTCGTTTCTTTGTTCATTCAATGATCATTTTTTGAATGACTGTTAAGTGCCAGGCCTCATGACCAGCATTTTCCAAAACACCATTTTTAGTAGGGAAATCAAAAGGAATGGCTATTGTATTTTATTAATATATGTATCTTATCCTATAAGGTATTGTGATGGAGATAAGCAAAAGAGAGACGATAGGATCATTTAGAGGAGGCAAGAAACCCAAATAGGAATGAGAGGATGGAGTGGGATAGGGTTGAGGAGTTGATATGTGAGAGCCTGAATGAAGAGAGGGAAATCACAATGGCATCTTGGGTAGGTTTTGCAGGTTGAATAGGGGTTAACCAGATAAGGATGATAGGAAGGAGGACATTTAAGACTGAAGAAACATCAATTGGTGTACAAAAGACTAACAGTAGATCTGCAAAAATGGAGGCTTGAGATCAGCCCCCACATTTCTAAATCTTCCATCAATGGCATTTCCACAAGTGCTGCAGGTGTAACTGGGTATAGTGTGTGTTGTTTTTCTTCTTTTTCTTTTTCAATACTTATCCTTCAAGATTGTCATGGAGCACTGGGTGTGGTGAAAAAATAATGATACTGTTATGCTGAAAATAAATAAATGAAAGAAAAAAAATAAACATACTTTGAACAACAACAAAAAAGATTGTCATGACAATTATTCAGATGCCAAATCATTCCTGCTAGAGTTTTCAAAGGTCCTCAATTACTGTCACCCTCTGACCCAGCTCCATTTTACAACAACCAGTTGGTATAGACTATTTTAAAAAGCTGCCATTTTGACTTGAACAATAATCAGCATTAGGTTTTAGTGATTCAAACACTACACATTCCACGAAACTTGATTTCAGTGATGTATTCAAGCTGTATCCTGAGAGTAGCTTGTTTCAGCCCTCATTACTGCATACTTGTTTTCTGCCTGACTTGTTTTTCCTAGTACCTGTTCTCCCATTTTTTTTTCATAACCCTGGAATTATCTTCATGGTATTTACATGGTTAAAATTTCTGAAGAAATTGTAAAATCATACTTCCAAATTTTAAAATTATTTTATTTCTTCAAATGCCCTAATAGTGCAATATAATCTCTCTTTTTCTAGAGTTAATTTTTAAAACTTCATTTGTGGACACCTGAGTGGCTCAGTCAGTTGAGAAACCACTTCTTGATTTCAGTTCAGGTCATGATCTCAAGGTCATGAGATCGATCCCTGAATAGTGCTCTGCATTCAGTACAGAGGGGCTGAGATGCTCTCCTCCCTCTGCTCCTCCCCCCAACCCCTTACCCCTGTTCACATGTGCACACAAGTGTGCTCCCCTCCTAAATAAATAAATAAACTCTTTTAAAAAATTAAAACAAAAAATAAAACCTTCACTACAACTGATGTTTTCTTTATATAGATATATATTTAATTGGCCAAATACCTTTAATTATTCTCATGTTATTTACAAAATACTTTAAATATGTTTTATTTTAAAAAGCTAATTGGATCGTATATATATGCACATATAACTAATATGCATATATACCAATGAGAAATTGGAAAAGAATTTTTATATAAAATATCTACTTTTGTTATTTCCATTTTGTCCATTTAATTTTTTTCTAATTTGATTTTTAGTTTTCTTAATAATATATTTTAATATCTACTAAATTTAAAATTAGACTAGCTGAAAGATAGAATCTCCTGGGTTTTTTTCCCCAAATTATTTTAGAAAAACAGACTAATTGTATGAAGAGAACAACTTAAGTCTGCCAAAGCAATCTGGTACACATCTCATTAAGATTTTCTTAAATATATAATTTATCATGATTTATTTCATTTGATTAAGAATACTTATCAAATAACAGTTTATAGATACACTGATTTAAAAACAAGTAATTAGGGGCCCCCGGGTGGTTCAGTGGGTTAAAGCCTCTACCTTCAGCTCAGGTCATGATCCCAGGGTTCTGGGATCAAGCCCCGCATCCCATCGGGCTCTCTGCTCAGCAGGGAGCCTGCTTCCTCCTCTCTCTCTCTGCCTGCTTCTCTGCCTACTTGTGATCTCTGTCTGTCAAATAAATAAATAAAATCTTTAAAAAAACAAACAAACAAACAAACAAACAAACAAAATCCAAGTAATTAGCTCTCTGTTTTATGTTAATAGTATCCCTTTAAAATTTGAAATTGGAAATATTAAATAAATAATGATTATTAAATTATCAAGGATACTAGTTTTTAACTTAAAGAAATTATTTGTAACTATGTCCCTCAAATAGAAGCAAAATGAATCCCAGTCTTATCCAATAAAAAACTATTCACACTCTTATTTAAGGGGAGAATAATTTTAAATTACAAAATCAGGCCAAGAGAATAAAATGTTCACCAGATAGTTTTATAATGTTTTTTTACAAATTTAAGTGACTACATAAACATGTAAGTTGAAATATTTGTTGTTTAAACTTAAATAGTATGTAAGACAATAGAAAGTTTAGTTCATTCATTTCATTAACTTAGAACTTGAGAATAGAGATATTTTTCAAGAAAAGAAAAAATAGAGTCATCAGCTAAGACCTCCCTGAAAATGTCTGTATGCCTTTGAAATACGTTTATGTTACCTACTTAAAGCTGCCAACTTAATTTAAACAATAGTGGTAGCTGTAAATTCATGCCAATAATTTGACTGCAAGGGCTGAAATTACTCTTTTTGTCTAATTAAAAAAATTTTTTGAGAAAGTAGTTTAAGTAAACTTTACTTTTTTTGGTCAATTCAGACAAATAAAAGTCATGTTTTGTAAGATATGCCTAATTCCTGTTAGAACACAAGATAGTGAATCATTGAAATATTTTGTTATGACATGAGCTGATCATGCTCAGCGTGTTTAAGATTAGAACCAAAGCAGACAGGAGGTGAATTTGAGGTTAGAGGATCTGAGTATTACTGAGAATCATTCCTTCTATAAAACAGGATGGAGATTGTCATTCTTCTCAGGAAGCTTACATTTTGTTGGCAGGATAGATGAAATCCTTGTAAAAAGATTATGAATAATAATTATGAATCGTGAACTATGTTGGGAAGGAAGTAAAGTAGGGGCTGAGGGAAAACAACAGAGACGAGGTAGTGGGGTAAGAGCCTTTAGCTGGGCTGGTCTGAAGTGGGTCACTTTGAGGACATAATATTTGAGCAGAACCTGAAAGATGAGACAAAGGCAACCACGAAAAGTCTCCAGTGCACGTGTTGCAAGAGAGAAAACAACCAAAAGACCTAAAGGAAAAAAATACATTTGAGATGCTGGACAAAACATGAAGAAACCAGGGAGAATTTGACACAATGAATTTGTGGTAGAGGAAACAAGATGATCCCAGAGAGAATGGCAAGAGCCAGATAGGGGGTTCCCAGGGCAGAGTAAGGAGTTCGGAGTGTCTTACACGTTAAAGGGGAAGTCACCAAAGAATTTTAAACACAGGAGCGGTGTGACCAATTTTGCAGTAACTCCTGTGTAGCCCTGTGGAGAATGCGAGGACGGAGGCTTGGAGACTGGTTAGCAGGCTGTTTCCCAGTCAAGGTGGCAAAGGATCATAATCAGAGCTGAGATTCTGGAGATGGCAGTAGAAGGATGGACAAATAGGTTAGGACAAATAGGGGGTGGTGATACCATTTTCTTACAGTCAAGAGCTGCCATTTAAAATTCATGGAAATTCTTACGAATTACTTGAAGTAAAAAGACTAATCAATAGAACTCTTCCTCTGTAGTAAACATACATAACAGTAAATACCATGAGAAGGTGGTAGGAAGACGACATCAAAGAGATATGTCCCTGTCTTTTATATCTGGTTGCTAAAAGCAGATAAATAAAGTTGAAATTAATAAAATTGAAAAATCAAGAATTATCTTGAAATACAACCAAGAGGGAATGCATTTGCCTCAGGCTAGCTAATGGGCTGATCCCATGTGTATGTGTCTGTATTGATTGCTGTTTTGTGGATGGATTATTCCTTTGGTAGATTAGTTACTTTTTAAAAAATAATTAATAGGAACCTGAATGGCACAGCCCATTAAGCGCCTCGCTGTTGGTTTGGACTCAGGTCATCATCTCAGGGTCCTGAGATCAAGCCCTCTGTGGAGTTCAGAGCTCAGCATAAAGTCAGGTTAACACTCTGTCCTTCACTTCCTCAGCCCTTCCCCCTTCCCCATCTCCCCTCCTCCCCACCCCATGCAAGCCTGTGCTCCTTTGCTTTCTCTATCAAATAAACAAATCCTTTAAAAAATAATAATAATTTAAATTGAGTAAATTAATTGATAAAAAAAACCCTTTATTACTCTTCCCTTGCATTAACTTAGTAGGATAGGTAATAATTCTATCAAAATGTTAATATACTAATGAAAAATATTTCTGTATGCACAATATAGCAACATATTTGAAATTTAACTAATTTATTTTTCCAGTAATCTTTATGCCATGAGGTGGATCTGAATTTCTAAACTGAAAAGCACACATATTAGCCTGTAATGAAGCATAAAATTTTCCTATGAAAACATGAACACTAAACTTAAAACTAACAACTACCAAAAGAATCTGGCTTTTGGTCGGGGGGTAGAAATGTGGGAAGTTGGGATCTGTGTTGTTTTATGTTAGGCCATCACCACTATTTAGTGGATAAAAGTATGTTCACTTAAATTCTAAACAATCAAAATTATACTGTGGAATCTTTTCTTAAAAGTTCCCTAATATAAATGTGCTAATAATTTGCTAAAACTGCAAGGAAAAATGACTATATATTAAATCCAACACAGGTGTTATTTAATACACAAAAGCACAATTTTATATGGACCTTGAATAAAATGATAAACATTTTCATAATGAATATGTTCCATGATGGGATTCAGCTCAGTTGGTTATTTGCCCCTTGCCTTTTAAAAAGAAATTCTAGAATGGACTGTTAAATGATTGTCATAAAACCAAGTAAATAAAGGAGTTTAGCAATTAAAGTAATAATAAATATGTATGGTGATAAGAATAATTGAATTTCACTTTTTTATTTTTTATTTAAATTCAATTAGCCAAACTATAGTACATCATTAGTGTTCAATGATTCATCAGTTGCATATACCAGCCAATGATCATCACATCACATGTCTTCCTTAATGCCCATCACCCAGTTACCCCATCCCCCCACCCACCTGCCTTATGTAACCCCCAATTTGTTTTCCAAAGTCAAGAGCCTCTCATGGTTTGTTTCCCTCTCTGACTCCCATTCAGTTTTTCTTCACTTCTGCTATGTTCCTCTGCGCTATTCCTTATGTTCCATAAATGAATGAAACTATAAGATAATTGTCTTTCTCTGATTTACTTACTTCACTTTTACTTATTTTCACTTATTTACTTCCTGCAGGTGATACCCTGCAGTTACATCTATGTCTATGGAAATGGTGGGTATCCATCCTTTCTGATGGCTGAGTAATATTCCATGCATATATAAACCATATCTTTTTCATCCATTCTTCGGTTGAAGGACATCTTGGCTCCTTCCACAGTTTGGCTATTGTGGACATTGCTGCTATGAACATTGGGGTGAAGGTTGGCTATTGTGGACATTGCTGCTATGAACATTGGGGTGCAGGTGCCCCTTTTTTCACTACATCTGTATTTGGGGCATAAATAACCTCTAGTGCAGTTGCTGGGTTGTAGGGAAGTTCTATTTTTAATGTCTTGAGGAACCTCCATACTGTTATCCACAGTGGCTGCACCAGCTTGCATTCCCACCAACAGTGTAAGAGGGTTCCCCTTTCTCCACATCCTCTCCAACACTGTTGTTTCCTGTGTTGTTAATTTTTGCTATTCCAACAGGTGTGAGGTGCTATCTCATAGTGGTTTTGATTTGTATTTCCCTGATGACAAGTGATGTTGATCATTTTTTTAAGTGTCTGGTAGCTGTCAGTATGTCTTCTTTGGGAAAATGCCTATTCATGTCTTCTGCCCATTTTTAAAAATTTATTTATTTTTTCAGAGTAACAGTATTCGTTGTTTTTGCACCACACCCAGTGCTCTATGCAATCCCTGCCCTCCATAATACCCAGCACCTGGTTCCCCCAACCTCCCACCACCCCCCCGCCCCTTCAAAATCCTTAGATTGTTTTTCAGAGTCCATAGTCTCTCATGGTTCACCTCCCCTTCCAATTTCCCTCAACTCCCTTCTCCTCTCCATCTCCCCTTGTCCTCCATGCTATTTGTTATGCTCCACAAATATGTGAAACCATATGATAATTGACTCTCTCTGCTTGACTTATTTCACTCTGCATAATCTCTTCCAGTCTCATCCATGTTGCTACAAAAGTTGGGTATTCGTCCTTTCTGATGGAGGCATAATACTCCATAGTGTATATGGACCACATCTTCCTTATCCATTCGTCCGTTGAAGGGCATCTTGGTTCTTTCCACAGTTTGGCCACCGTGGCCATTGCTGCTATAAACATTGGGGTATAGATGGCCCTTCTTTTCACTACATCTGTATCTTTGGGGTAAATACCCAGTAGTGCAATGGCAGGGTCATAGGGAAGCTCTATTTTTAATTTCTTGAGAAATCTCCACACTGTTCTCCAAAGAGGCTGCACCAACTTGCATTCCCACCAACAGTGGAAGAGGGTTCCCCTTTCTCCACATCCTCTCCAACACATGTTGTTTCCTGTCTTGCTAATTTTGGCCATTCTAACTGGTGTAAGGAGGTATCTCAATGTGGTTTTAATTTGAATCTCCCTGATGGCTAGTGATGATGAACTTTTTTTATGTGTCTGATAGCCATTTGAATGTCTTCATTGGAAAGTGTTCATATCTTCTGCCCATTTTTTGATATGATTGTCCATTTTGTGTGTGTTGAGTTTGAGGAGTTCTTTATAGATCCTGATATCAACCTTTTGTCTGTACTGTCATGTGCAAATATCTTCTCCCATTCCGAGCGTTGCCTCTTTGTTTTGTTGACTGTTTCCTTTGCTGTGCAGAAGCTTTTGATCTTGATGAAGTCACAAAAGTTCATCTTCGCTTTTGTTTCCTTTGCCTTTGGAGAAATATCTTGAGAGAAGTTGCTGTGGCTGATATCGAAGAGGTTACTGCCTATATTCTCCTCTAGGGTTCTGATGGATTCCTGTCTCACATTGAGGTCTTTTATCCATTTCGAGTTTATCTTTGTGTACGGTGTAAGAGAATGGTTGAGTTTCATCCTTCTACATATAGCTGTCCAGTTTTCCCAGCACCATTTATTGAAGAGACTGTCTTTTTTCCACTGTATATTTTTTCCTGTTTTGTCAAAGATTAATTGACCATAGAGATGAGGGTCCATATCTGGGCTCTCTACTCTGTTCTACTGGTCTGTGTGTCTGTTTTTATGCCAGTACCATACTGTCTTGGTGATCACAGCTTTGTAGTAAAGCTTGAAATCAGGTAGTGTGATGCCCCCAGTTTTATTTTTGTTTTTCAACATTTCCTTAGCGATTCAGGGTCTCTTCTGATTCCTCACAAATTTTAGGATTATTTGCTCCCACTCTTTGAAAAATACCGGTGGAATTTTGATCGGAATGGCATTAAAAGTATAGATTGCTCTAGGCAATATAGACATTTTAAAATGTTTATTCTTCCCATCCAAGAGCATGGAATGGTCTTCCATCTTTTTGTCTTCTTCAATTTCATTCATAAGTCTTCTGCCCATTTTTAAAAATTTATTTGACAGACAGAGATCACAAATAGGCAGAGAGGCAGGCAGAGAGAGCGAGAGAGAGAGAGAGAGAGAGGAGGAGGAAGCAGGATCCCTGCTGAGCAGAGAGCCTGATGAGGGACTCAATCCCAGAACCCCAAGATCATGACCTTAGCCGAAGGCAGAGGCTTAACCCACTGAGCCACCCAGGCACCCCTTCTACCCATTTCTTGATTGGATTATGTGTTCCTTGGATGTTGAGTTTGATTAACTCTTTATATATTTTGGATAGTAACCCTTTATCAGAGATTTTATTTGCAAGTATCTTTCCCATTCTGAAGATTGTCTTTTAGTTCTGTTGATTGTTTCCTTCACTGTGCAGAAGTTTTTTATCTGATAAAGCCCAATGTTTTATTTTTTTTCTTTTGTTTCCCTTGCTTCTAGAGATGTGTCTAGGAAGAATTTGCAGCCTGAGTTCTCTAGGATTTTGGATGTTTCCTGTCTCACATTTAGGTCTTTCATCCATTTTGAATTTTCTTTTGTGTATGGTGTAAGAAAGTGGTCCAATTTCACTCTTTTGCATGTGGCTGTCCCCAGTGTTCCCAACACCATTTGTTGGCTAGACTATCTTTTATCCATTGGATATTCTTTTCTGCTTTGTCAAAATTTAGTTGACCTTACATTTGTGGGTCCATTTCTGGGTTTTATTTTGTTCCATTGGTTGATCTATGTATCTGTTTTTGTACCAGTACTAACCTGTTTGGATGACTACAGGTTTGTAATACAGCTTGGAGTCCAGAATCATGACGTCTCCAGCTTTGCTTTGCTTTTCAACATTCCTTTGGCTTTGCGGGGAATTGGGGGGGGGGGGTCTTTTGTGGTTCCATGCAAATTTTAGGTAGGTTGTTCTAGCTCTGTGACAAATGCTGGTGGTATTTTGATAGGGATTTCTTTAAATGTGTAGATTGCTTTGGGTAGTATAGACATCTTAACAGTATTTGTTTTTCTGATCCATGGGCATGGATTGTTTTTCCAATTTTTTGTGTCATCTTTAGGTTCTTTCATCAGCATTCTATAGTTTTTTTTTTTGTTTATTTGTTTGCTTTTAAAGATTTTATTTATTTGTCAGAGAGAGAGAGAGAGAGAGTGAGCACAGGCAGACAGAATGGCAGGCAGAGGCAGAAGGAGAAGCAGGCTCCCTGCTGAGCAAGGAGCCTGATGTGGGACTAGATCCCAGGATGCTGGGATCATGACCTGGGCTGAAGGCAGCCACTTAACCAACTGAGCCACCCAGGTGTCCGAGCATTCTATAGTTTTCAGAGTACAGATATTTTACCTCTTTGGTTAGGTTTATTCTCAGGTATCAGATGGGTTTTGGTGCAATTATAAATGGGATCAATTCTTCGATTTCTCTTTCTGCTACTTCATTATGGGTGTATTGAAATGCAAGAAATTTCCTTATGTTGACTTTGTATCCTACAACTTCGCTGAATCATGTATCATTTCTAGCAATTTTTTAGTGGAGTCTTAAGGGTTTTCCACATGGAGTACCATGTCATCTGCAAATAGTGAAAGTTTTACTTCTTCCTTCCCAATTTGAATGGGAAATTTTATTTCTTTTTGTTGTCTGATTGCTGAAATCTATGACTCCTTGTACTATGTTGAATAACAATGGTGAGATTGGACATTGCTGTCTTGTTCCTGCTGATAGAGGAAAAGCTCTCAGTTTTTCCCCATTGAGAATTATGTTAGCTGTGGCTTTTTTGTATTCAGACTTATGATGTTGTGATACATTCCCTGTGTCCCTACTTTGTTGAGGGTTTTCATCAATTTTGTATTTTTAGTATAACACATGATTACTTTTAAAGCATCATTTCTCTTTGGAATATCTTTATCTTTTTTCTCACTTTATTATTTTCCTTTAACATACATAATAGCTATAGAACTTGACACTAATTTCAACATCTGGTTTTGAGTGTCTTCTTCTATGAGCCATTTATTTTTGTTTCATTTTTTATCATTTTTTTTTGCTTCTCTGTTTGTCTTTTAATTTTTTTACCCAAAACCATACATTTCATATGAAATAAATGTACTGATAATGTTTATATTGTTTACCTCCCATTGACAGGTGTTTTCTCTTTCTTGATTTAGCCAAGAAGCGAACTCTGATGGGTCTGGTTTGCACTTCTATTTTGAGTTAGTCCACTACTAGTTTCAAAAGTTTCAAGGTAGAGACCTTCTTGGCTTTTTATCAAGAACCTGGTTGGTCTCTCTTCCCCTATCCCAAGCACTCTGAGAGATTCATCCTGCTTTTCTGACTTTTTGACCTCTGCTTCTAAGTCTCATTCTGAGTGACTTTCAAAGGTAGCAACTGTCTTGATGGCAATACAGTTGTGTATTTGAAACAAGAGTCTTCTCTTATTAGGACTTTCTCTATGAGACTATAGGAACTTCCACTCCACTCTTTTTTTTTTTTTTAAATTTTCAGCATAACAGTATTCATTATTTTTGCACCACACCCAGTGCTCCATGCAGTCTGTGCCCTCTCCAATACCCACCCCCTGGTTCCCCCAACCTCCCATCCCCCGCCCCTTCAAAACCCTCAGATTGTTTTTCAGAGTCCATAGTCTCTCATGGTTCACCTTCCCTTCCAATTTCCCTCAACTCCTTTCTCCTCTCCATCTCCCCTTGTCCTCCATGCTATTTGTTACTCCACTTGTAAGAAACTACTTAGGCTCCAGGAAAGCATGCTTATTCTGCAGGGTTTCAGAACTTTTCGTGTTAGACATTCCTCCAAAATTTGCCTAGTTTTTCTTTTTCTCATCACAGTCACACATTCAGGCAAAGCCTTATCTTCAATCCATATCCAGAGTTGGCAAACACAACCAGGTAATAAATGATGAAAAACAATATGTTTGCATGAAACAGGCCCTTCTCTGTCTTTGGTTTAGGTCATTTAATCCTTTTTTTTTTTTTTCTCAGAACATCTAGTTCCTTTCAACGTACACACACACACACACACACACACACATACACACACGTGAGTTTGTTGTTTTTCCAATTTGCATTAGGAATGTTGTTCTGGTCCATCCTATTCCACCATATTTGGAATGTTCCCACTCAAATGTGTATCACCTTGCTGTATTTTATTTTTCTAAATAGAATTTATCTACTGTAATGCAAATAATACATCTCTTTAATTACTTATTTAATAACAAACTTCCTGAAGAGAATGGAAATACCTGAGAACAGGTAACTTGTCTCTTTTTTAAATTATAGTTTTCTCTTCAGAACTTAGAATACCTTTTTGATGAATACATGCAAATTCTCAGTTGATATTCAGAATCACTAAACATCAGACATTCAAACCAAAACCACAATGAAATATCACCTCACAGCTGTTAAAATGGCTTTTATCAAAAAGACAAGAGATAACAAGTGTTGGTGACAGTGTGGAGTAAAAGGCACACTTGTATATTTGGATGGAAATGTAATTTGTGATATGCATATGGAAAACAATATGGAAGCTCTCAGAAAGTTAATGAAACTATCATAAGACACAGCAATCCCATTTCTGGTATATATCTAAAGGAAATGAAATCAATATCTTGAAGAAATATCTGCACCCTATGTTCATTATAGCTTTATTCACAATAGACAATATATGGAAACAACCTGCTTCTGTCCATTGATGGGTGAATGGATAAGGTGATGCAATATATATATATATATATATAGGTACAATGGAATATTATTCAACCATGAGAAAAAAGAAAATTTTGTTATTTACTTCAACATGATTGAACCTAGATGATATTATGTTAGATGCGATAAGACAGACAGTCCTAGACAGACAAATATTTCATGATTTAATTTGTATATAAAATCAAAAAGAGAGAGAAAAAAAGAAAAGGTCAAACTCACTGAAGCAGAGAGTAGGATGGTAATTATCAGTGGCTTGAAAATGGGGGGGTGAGAAGATGATGGTCCATGGGCTTAAGCCTTCAGTTATAAGATGAAAAATTCTGAAGATCTAATGTACAGCATGATGAATATAGTAGGTAGTAATGTATTGTATATCTGCAATTTGCTAAGAGAGTCAATATTTTTTTAATATTTTTATTTATTTATTTGACAGAGAGAGACACAGTGAGAGAGGGAACACAGCAGGGGGTGTGGGTGAGGGAGAAGCAGGCTTCCCATGGAGCGGAAGCCTGATGCGGGGCTCGATCCCAGAACCCTGGGATCATGATCTGAGCTAAGAGGAGACACTTAATCACTGAGCCATCCAGGTGCCCCCCTAAGAGAGTCAATCTTAAGCATTCCATGTTAAAATAAAAAGTAATTATGAGGTGAATAATCAATTTTGAAAATAATTTCCAGATGCATAGGTGTACCAAGTCATCTCATTGTACACTTTATATATACAATTTTGTCAATTATACTTCATTAAGTAGGAAGAAAACCATTAAAAAACTAATAAATGTACAAAGATAAGAATCAAAGTGAATAACTATAAAACATAATCAAATAATAAAGGAAGTCATCAAAAGTGGAAGAGATTGAAAAACAATCACAAAAGAGAAGACAGTTATCCAAATGTAAGGAATGAGTGTTCACCAATCAATAATTGCTTTCAATGTAAATGGATTAAACTTACCTATTAAAAGGAATATAGTACTTGAATGAGTAAAACAAATAAGTACTCGCTTTTGATTTAAAGACACAATAGGCTAAAAGTGAAGGAATGGAAAAAGATATTTCATGTGAATGGCAATCAAAGGTATTGGAGGAGCTACACTTCTATCAGAAAAAAACTGACTACATCTAAAACTGTCTCTCGAAACAAAGAAGGTCATTGTGTAATAATAAGGAGTCAATTCAAAAGGAAGATGTAGCAATTTTCAACATATGTGAATCCAATATTGGAACTCCTAAACATATAAAGCAAATATTGACAGATCTAAAGAAGAAAAATTGGCAGCAATACAATAATATTAGGAGACTTCAATACCCCACTTTGAATAATGGATAGCACACCCAGACAGAAATTCAAGAAAGAAGCCCTAGATTTGAACAACAATATAAACAAAATGGACCTAATAGATATATATGAAATTTTCCACCCAACAGTGGAAGAGTACATTCTCCTCAACTGCACGTAAAAGATTCTATACAGTATCTTTTTCAACCACAGTGGAGTAAAACTAGAAATCTGTAACAGCAAAAAGAATAGGAAAATTCACAGATAAGTAGAAAGAAAACAGCACACTCTCAAACAACAATGGAATCAAAGAAGAGAGAGCAAGAGAATTTTCTTTAAATATCTTGAGACATGAGAGACTATGGACTCTGAAAAACAATCTGAGGGTTTTGAAGGGGCAGGGAGTGGGAGGTTGGGGGAACCAGGTGGTGGGTATTGGAGAGGGCACGGATCACATGGAGCACTGGGTGTGGTGCAAAAACAATGAATACTGTTATGCTGAAAATAAATTTTAAAAAAATAGAAAAGTACAAAAAAAATCTTGAGACAAATGAAAACAAAAGCACAATATAACAAAATTTAGAGATGCTGCAAAAGCAGTGGGAAGAGGGAAATTTTTAGTGACAAATGCCTACTTTGAAATAGAAAATCTTATATAAACAACCTAAATTTATACCTCAAGGAACTAGAAAAACAAACCAAATCCGAAGGGAAGCAATAATAAAGATTAGAGCACAGATAAATCAAATAGAGAATAATAAAAAAAACCTCTTCTACCATCTCCCTAATAATAGTCTGTATTTTCAAATTTATATGGATGTTGGGTCTTTTTGCCTTTTTATATCTTAAAGCAGAAACAATGAGTTGATATGCAGTCTATTGTTTTCTATTACACCTATACAATGGTAAAATTCCCTCTCAGCACTACTTCAGTATCATCTCACAAAATTTTATTTAAAATGTTTTTCTTTTTATTCAATTCAAAGAACTTAATGTCTATTTATTTATTATTTGTTTATTTATTTCTATTTATTTATTTATTAACTAGGCTCTATGCCCAGCATGGAGCTCAACACAGGGCTTGAACTCACAGCCCTGAGGTCAAGACCTGAGCTGAGCATTAAGAGTCAGATGCTCAACTGACAAAAGCACACTGGTGCTGTTTTAATGTCTTTTTTTGAGAAGGGAGTTGGGGGAAATTGGAAGGGGAGGAGAACCATGAGAGACTATGACTCTGAAAAACAATCTGAAGGGTTTGAAGTGGTGGGGGGGGACAGTGGTGGGAGGTTGGGGGAACCAGGTGATGGGTATTAGAGAGGGCACGGATTGCATGGAGCACTGGGTGTGGTGCAAAAATAATGAATACTGTTATGCTGAAAATAAATAAAAGAAAAAAAAGATTATATACTTTTAATTCCATATCGTCAGTGTTTAATATTCCAAGTATCCCATATCCAGTCTACTAGGTACCCCAAGAGAAGGAATAAAATTATGAAATGGAATTGTGAAATAAAATAAAATAATGAAAATATATATACTTCATGTTTTCTCCTTTGATTTCTTCTTTATCCATGGGCTAGGCAAAAGCTGAATTTTGTGAATAGATCTGGTAACTGACAGAAGTCTTCTTTATTGTTTCAAGTGAAGTTATACATAATTTGAGAATCATCATTTTGGTCTTAGAAGATAAATGAATGTAAGGTGTTAATCTGTGTCATATTCATCAAACTCCATGCATCTGTATGGTTTTAAGCACCAGGTTATGATGGCAAACATTTCAAATTCTCAGAGTCGTAGTAGCTATGGTGACAGATTCTCTGAGATCATCACCTGATCTGAGATACCCCAATTAGTTAACTGAATGCTGGGGTTGCTAAAGAGATCCTGAGTACACAGTATTTAAAACAAGTGCCTGCAAGGGATCCGTTGCCAGTGTAATTCTGGCATGCTGTAGGATTCCAGATCCACTAGACAAACAAACTTCTAATAATTTCCTAGAAGGGATTCTGGATATTTTAAATATTGCTTCTTTACTCCAAAAGAAATTTTAATGAACTATCCTGATTTAATACCTCATGGCTTATTTTCTCTGTCACAAGAATTTAGGTGATTTGGGTTTTCTAGGCTTTCATTTATAAATGACTTCTTATTTTTTATATTGTTGTATTACTTAAGACTTCATAAAATGTTTATTTATATGCTTATCTTTTCCTTATACTTTCCCCTTTTCAGAAAGATGTTTAAAATCAGAGATATCAATTGAAAATGGATTTTTTTCTGAATCTGAATTTGCATATCCCTTGAATAAAGAAACAAAATATCAGTGTAAATCAGGATATGTAACACCAGATGGTAAAACTTCAGGATCAATTACATGTCTGGAAAGTGGATGGTCTCCTCAACCCACATGTATTAGTAAGTAATTTCATGTTCATATTCATTATCCTGATGATTGTTATGCAAAAATTTACTTTAACTTAATTCTTCTCTGTGGGCAAGGGCTTACGTGGTTCCTATTTGAAAAGATAAATGAAAAAATATGTAATATTTTTTACTATTAAGATTAATCACTTGTAGGGTGGCATATCAGTCCATCTTTCAGTTCAAGTTTTCTTTTACATTAAAACATCCTGTGATTTAATTAATTAATCAATTAATTAAAATAAAACATCCTATGATTTGGAAACTAGATAGAGAGCCTTATGTGTATTCTCCTAGAAACTCATTTATTTTTAGCTGACATCCTTGTGCCTACTGTACCTGTTTTAAAGTGACTGAACTTTTATGTCAGTCTTTGTTCCTAGACATAAAATTTATATTTTTTAAGTGAAGATCTGGGTCCATAGTGCATAATTTTAATTTAACCTATAGAATTTACATGTTTGATAATTCAGGGTAGGCCCACTTCTAAAAAAGCCTCTCCCTTGGGAAAGATCATAAGCATCTATTTATTTGAGACAGAAATGTTTCCAGATAGTACCAAATGCAGCTGTGTTGAAAGATTTCCCTGTCTCTAGATACAGATTTTTTAAGAACAAT
Organism: Mustela erminea; assembly: GCF_009829155.1. Lineage (NCBI taxonomy): Eukaryota > Metazoa > Chordata > Mammalia > Carnivora > Mustelidae > Mustela > Mustela erminea. The sequence goes on along the minus strand of NC_045630.1, from coordinate 47,044,463 downwards.
TTGCTCAGTTTATCTTATCCTCCAAAGCTACACAGCGATAGTGTGAACTGATATTTAGTATATTCACTTTAAGTAAAGTGGATATTTGAATATCCGTTTCTACTGTTTCCATTTCCTTATTTTTTTTCAATTCCCATGCTTACTATGGGCACTAGCCACAGGAAAAAAATGATAAACTTGTTCCCATATCGAACTCATTTTATACTAAATTGTAATCAGTTATCCATTAAAACACTCTTATTATGAAAGAGAAATCTCTCTCTCTCACATTTTCCACTAGTATAGCTTTGCTTTCTTTTTTAAGCTTTAAGGTAGATGCCTACATAACACAGTATAACATTTGAGATGAATTATTAAACCTTTATTAACATCATTCTAGTATTCTGTTAGCAAGAATTGAGACTTTTAACACTTTACTTCCTTATAATGAAAAAAATAGAATTATCTCTCTATTTGATCGTGGTAAATTTAAAAGAATACACAACCATTAGGAATATATTTGAGAAAGAAAATCAGCATATGAACTTTAGAAATTATGTTGTCAAGTACAGTTTTATAGAATGTTTAAAAATTTACTTGCACAGTTGAAAATTAATCTTGAATCAACCAATCTGGCCTATTTGTCACAGTGCTAATGAGTCTGGCAACTTAATTCACAAAATTTGCTAGATAAGGTCTGATACATCTGTAATGGCCTATTTTATTATAAGCATGGGATAAACATGTAGGTATATCGAGAAAACAGTATGCCCTGAAGCATTCCAACGTTTAGGTGTCAGGCAGAAGAGAAATAGGTGGCAAAGGTGCTAGAAAAAAGGAGGACCCAGAGAACAGGGAGAAGAAAACATCTTGGAACGACGGTTCTCATAGACGTGAAGAGAAGGAAGTGATTAAAGGATGAGGAGGTGTACGTGAATCCTGTGGAGTCAGCCTGGTCAGTTCCAATTCCCTCATTCACTAAATTCCAATTCCCTCATTCACTAAATTCCAGTTCCATCATTGACTAAACATGTATCCTAAGGTAATAGCCAAGCTTATTTGGAGTTTTGTTCACTCTTCCTCATCTGCAAAATGTTTTAATAATTACAAATGTTTTAATATGTCAAAGGATTGTTTTCCATTTTAGTATGACTCTAATATTTAAATTCCAGGTTTTAATTTTGCAAATTAATTAGCAAGATAGGAAGGTTCCATATTTGAAAAATATTTTATAATACTTAGGAATTTCATAAATGTCACAAATGTCACAAACTTGATAAATTTAAAAGGATAATTTGCATATTCTGAAATTGAATCATCATAATCAACAGTTTATTAATAGATGATATACATTATAGTCCAATAAGAATAGATAGTTGTATGTTATATAAATATTCAGGACACCTAGAATATGCCTAATTATGTGGCCTTGAATATGTTTCTTTATTTTGTTTCATGTTTCAGTTTATGGTTCAATTTTATTTCTTTACTAATATAATCAACATGATATAATATAAATTAAGGAATTTTAATAGTGTCTTTAAACCATATTAGAAATACCTTACATGTGTTCTGGTTCTCCAATTACATTTACATGAAACAAAAACACCAACTATTAGTTGAGTGCAATTTTAAACTTATAGCATCACTTTTTTAATGCAAAAGAATACTTTTATGTTTTGACAGTACAAAACAATATCACATATTTTATAAATAAATGGCAGTTATAAAATTAGATCCAATACAAGCAAGTTGATGTTACAAATAAATTTTCAGGATACATATATTGTTATTCAATGCCTGAGTCCTCTATGAATTTAGAAGGTGTGTAACATCTAATATGGAATATTTTCCAAGGAGGAGGATTTAACTGATGCCCCTCTTTATATGTATTCATTTCCTCATTTTTTAAAAAAGATTTTATTTACTTATTTGACAAACAGAGATCATAAGTAGGCAGAGAGGCAGGCAGAGGGAGAGGGGGAAGCAGGCTCCACATTGAACAGAGAGCCCAATGCGGGGCTTGATCCCAGGACCCTGAGATCACAACCTGAGCCGAAGGCAGAGGCTTTAACTCACTGAGCCACCCAGGCGTACCCCCTCATTTTTATAAGACACATAAAATTTACTGTGGTGATGATTGATTAGATATTCTCACCAAATTATTTGACCTTTTCTTTATAGAAATAGAATGCAAGCTTCCAGAAGTGGAAGAAAACTTAATTGTTACCCCCAGAAAGGACAAATACAGAGTTGAAGATGTGTTGAAATTCTCCTGCAGATCAAGACTTAAAAGAGTTGGACCAGACTCAGTTCAATGTTATGATTTTGGATGGTCCCCTAACTTTCCAACATGTAAAGGTGAATATCTATCTTACAATTGCTAAAACAAGAATTAGGATTTGGATATCAGCCTTTTTTACCTCTTGATTTTCTGTTGGGTTTGAGTGTGTCTATAATCTAGTGCATTAAGCCAGGACATGTACTGGGTGGGTAGATCCTTCAGACTCCCTTAGTTAAGCAATTAATCTCCAATTGTTTCTTGAAATATGTAGTGGAAGTATGCATAGATACACATATGATGTCTCACATTCCTTTTGTTTTTTTTCCTTTTGCCTACAGTTCCACCAATAATATTGGACACTTTGTATAGTATGCACCTCTCCTCAAGTTTCATTGTGTCTAAACGATATTCAAGCAACTTATTGTCAATTCAATCACATGTATGCTTTAATCAAAGTTAAAACATCTTGATCAAATGCCTCAAATCATGGCATTTTCTCAAACACTTCTAATAAAATGCTTCCATGAAATATGAATATTGCTGTAATTTACACAACCACATTTATTAACTGGTTTGCATACATCTTTAGAATATCTAGATTATTAAACATATTTTCTGGGCTTAAATACAATTCCAATACACTCGTCCAGTGTAAGTAATAAAACTGGGAAACATGTTTCTGGTTTAACACCATTGTTTAAGAATGCTATAATAAATTATATTGTAAATTACATAAATTAATGTTAAAATTTTCTATTTTATGCATTATTAAGTTGTAGAATAGATAAATTAACCATTATTTACACAGTATTTCTCTTCTAGAGCAAACAAAACAGTGTGCTCCACCTCCTCAACTCCTCAATGGGAAAGTTAAAGAAACACCAAAAGAAATCTATGAACACGATGATTTGGTGGAATATGTTTGCAATACTAGATTTTTGATGAAGGGTTTTAAAAAAATTCAGTGTGTTGACGGACAATGGACAGACTTGCCTATGTGTATTGGTAATGTATAAAAAATATTCATGTTTAAACAGAAATCAACACTCTCTGTATTCATATAAACACATAAATTGCATTTTGTAAGGAAACATACTTTTGTGAAATTTTCACAGAGGTGGAAGGTATATGTAGAGAGATACCTGAACTTCATTATGGCTCTGTTGTTCAGTCTTCTGCCCCTCCCTATCACCATGGAGATTCGGTAGAGTTCAATTACATGGAAGACTTTACAATGATTGGACACAAGTCAGTTACATATCTTAATGGAATGTGGACCCCACTTCCTTAGTGCATTAGTGAGAAGACACTTCTCAAATTGACAGTCAATGAAATTTAACATTTTATTGTAAAAGCTATATTTGCGAACGTATTTTTGAAATTGAGGTTTATTCTTGAAAATGACCAGTCGTAGGGGTACCTGGGTGGCTCAGTCAGGTAAGCTTCTGCTTTCTGCTCACCTCATGATCTCAGGGTCCTGGGATTGGACCCCCACATCAAGCTCCCTGCTCAGCCGGGAATCTGCTTCTCCCTCTCCCTCTGACCTTCCTTCTCATGCTCTCTCTCTTTCTCTCAAATACGGAAATAAAATCTTATTTTAAAAAAGTCAGTTCTTCAATTATAATGAAAGCAGACATTGCTTATAGCTCATTATATGTCTACAAATTAGCAATAGAATTTAATCAGTGTTTCTGTCCCTGATAGTAACACTGTTTTTAAGTACGAAGCTAAATTTTACTTATGGTTATTCATATGATTTAAATAGGAGTACTAATTTCCAGGAAAATAGAACTGTATTTGCATAAATACCACTTTTGTTTTTAGGTGGTACTCTTAATTTCAGGCCCTGGAAAAAGGAAGTTAATACCCACTTGCTACCTTCCTAGAGGAATCTTGCCTCTCTCCAAGTCTCTAACAATTTCCCAATCTGTTTCAAAAGCAACAAGTTAATGTGCTGAGGGTGGATGGGCTGCAGGCCCTCTCAATCAGTAGGAGAACTCCGTCAAAAGAGGAAGTCAGCCTTAGACCAGGAAACCAATCTGATGGATGACTTCACTCAGGTTGATGTATGTAAATCATCCTGACCTTTGGATAACCAAGTCTTTTATGACTAACATGGAAAATATTGGGGACCCTTTTCATTTTTCTCTTGGAATGAGCTCTTTCCCAGAGTTTTCCTAAGTCCTACATTCAAAGAGAGCTCTGAGTGTCCCATCTTACTTATTCATCAGATTTCTAGGCATTAATTGTTCCAAGGAGAAGGCAGGGCTTAGGCACACGGTCCATGAGAGCAGAGATTTACTCCTCTTTTGTTCATGATGTATTCCCAATACCCAAAAGACTGGCAGACATAGAGCACACGTTAAACAGGAGTTTGTTGAAGGAATTATAAGTTTGGTTGTTTATTAATCCTTACATTTTTGCTAAACACATTCCCATTGGACGTACTGTCAGTCCTTCAAGACCAAACCTCATCTTTGTCCTCTTCTATCTCCACAAATGATCACCCCTTGCTTCACATCAGGGAAAAACCCAAAGTTATAACAGGCATGAAAACGTTCAACTTTTCACTCTTATTCTAAATTATCTGCTTCAATTATTCTTCTTTTCTGATCTCAGAGTTTGCCTTCCAATGGTTAATCTTCTACCTATATTCAGCTTAACATAATCCCCTTACACCTATCATAGCCCTTACTCCAATTTTCTTCATTCAGTATTAATATCGTACCTCCAGCTAGTCTAGCTGTTCACTCTTCTCCCAATGTTTATTTTCTCCTAATAAACAAAGAAATTCTTTCAGAAACCAATCAGTCATCGCGCAATGAGAACAACCACCACCACTCCTTTTGTCCCTCAGTTACCATCACCTGAACATCTTGTTTTATCTCCCTCAACATTGTGGACAAGCCTTAAAAATAGGACTAATTCTCAGCCTCTAGAGTGTTTTGAATTGGTCTCCTTTGTTTTATTTTTTTATTACAAAATCATTACTTCTTTGGCTAACCATTAACAAATCATTAACAAAGACCTACATCAACTCATATTTTATCAAATGCAAAATGTACTTCGATCTGCACTGAATTTTGGAAATATGTATTTACATAAAAAGTTGGTATATTTAACTCAGAGTCAGTAAAAATGTACTATTGTAGCATTATAATGTTGAATTATAACGTGATCCAGTATATAAAATAGCTTTTCAAAGATTATAAGAATATAAACAGGAAACAGGTTGGGGCTTTTAGCACTCAATTACTTATTCAAAAATCTGTTCCTATTTTTTAGCCATCATGCAGAAGATCTACTTAAATATTCACATTCTGTAAGAGACATCTTAGCTGTACTTTTCATATTGTATTACATCACCTTTATTGAAAAAATATATTTAAGCTAGCAATTTCATATATTCTACTTCCACAGATAAATGTGGGACCAAATGTAGTCAAGGTGATGACTGTTCAGTATATAGATCATCCTAAAAAGTGAGCCTCTTTTCTAATCCCCAAAGTGCAGGAGGTATTTATGATGGACATTGTCCCAGAAATCTCCAGGACTGAACATAAGACTTACGTTCATACATAAGAGCCCATCTCATGCCATATGGTCAGTAGTAGGCTGGTTGGTGGGATTTATGGGCTCAGATGTTTATTTCATTATACTATTGACTCTAAGCTATTTTTTTGATTCTTATTAGTCTTTTCAAGGGAATATTTTCATTTTATAGCAACTGATGAACTTGAAAAATATAAATACAGCTTGAATAGAAAAGAGGTATAACCATTAAGTAAGACTGTATATGATCATAACGAGAAAGTAAGTTATAAATGCAGAGAAGCAACAAAGCTGAAACTCTCAACATGCATAAATGGGCGATGGAACTCCGAACTAAGCTGCATAGATAAGCTCTTGTTTTCAAAAACTTACTCTATTTCTTCCTAACTTGTAATTTTAGTACTTTTGTGTCTTTTAAAATTTTTTGCTTATGTATCACTACACATAATTTTTCAGCTGGGAGGAAATTCAGAAACTAGCCCAAACACTATTCCTAAGTATTAATTGCATCAGTGCCTTAGTCGGCTATAAAACAAAACCCAGAAACGTGGTGGCCTTAAATTAACATCCGGTCAGGTAGCTGTAAGAATTAGCGTTTGGGTTTTCTTTGAGGCTGAAGAGGGCACAAAGTTGGTGTCCCCCTCCTCCCCTTCAAGTTTCCGTTCCCAGAGAAGCCTCCAAATGTGCTGCAAATCTGAAGTCTGTCCCTGGAGCTGACATTCCAGGACAGGTAAATAGGCCTTTGTCACAGCAAGCCTGGGGGTGTGTTTCAGTCCGCTGTCTGTGGAATGCCCTGGAGGTGGTAGGAATGCCCTGGAGGTGGTAGCCTGTCATGAATGACCTCCCCAGGGTTACAGTCCTGTGGGACCCAGAAAGGCAAGCCCATCTGGCCAGGAGAGCCAGGAGATCAAGGAGCGTCCCCTCTGTGGGCTGAGCATGCTTGCCAGCTTTAGCGAGGCAGCAGGAGAAGACAGGGCTCGGGCTCCAGGAGAGCCCTGGGCTGGAGTGCACCCACGGGTGGTACCAAGGAGGAGAAAAAGTGTCAGCATCTCCATGGCTGAAAGAGTCCCAACAGACCCCTGCCCCTCAGGTAGTTTTAAGATTAGCAAATGAATCTCCTTCTCATGTGTCTAGGTGTTCTTCCAACTCCTCCTTTCACGTGGTCCCCTGAGGTTCCTGACTCACAGCGCATGGGTGGCTCAGTGGGTTAAGTGACTGCCTTCCAATGCGATCATGATCTCAAGGTCGGGGGGATCGAGCCCCACATCAGGCTTTCTGCTGAACTGGAAGTCTGCTTCTCCTTCTCCCTCTGCCTGTTGCTCCCCTTGCTTGTGTGGCTTGTGCTCTCTGTCAAATAAATAAATAAAATCTTAAAAAAAAAGAAATCTCAGTTCTCTGCAGCCCATTGGGTCTCCTGGATGTGAGACCCTTTGGTTTTCAAAGCCAGGTGTTTGGGGGGAGCTCATCTTGCTTTTGCCAGTCCCAGAGTTTGGGGTGCTGATGTGCAACACGGACCTCTCTCTGCTCAGGGAGAAGTTTGTGTGGGAGAACACCTGACTGTGTGTGGCCCTGCCAGGGGTGGGGTTTCTGTCCCTATTGGGTCTCTGACTCTCATACCCATCTGGAAGTGGCCTTTTCACTGTTTATTGTGAGGGAGCTATTCAGCTAGAGGAAATTGTTCCATATACACCTGTGAGTCTCTGGGAGGAGTGAGGTCAGTTTCTTCCTATGCATTTGTCCTCCCACTCGAATCGTGCACATTGATTTTATACTCTGACACTATACCAGTTGCATTATTCATTTTAGGTACTATTTTGTAGATCTGTTGCAATTTCTATAAGCAATTATATCACTGAAAATACAAGATTTTATTTTTGCCGGTTCATATTTATTTACAGACTAGGACCTCTGGTAAACTGTTGAAACAAAGCGACGAAAACATACACATCTTTGTCCCATTCCTGATCACTGGGAGAGGGTATTCAACATTTTACCACAAATATAATGTCAGTTTAGGATTTCTGTAAATGCCCTTATCAGTTTAAGGAAATTGCCTTCTATTCTCACTTAACTGAGAAATTTTATGATCACCAATGTTGAATGTTTTTAAATGCTTCTTATGTATCTCTTGATATGATAATATGACTTCCTTAATTCTGTTAATACAGTGAGGTATAGACATGAATCTTGGGTTGTTGAACAAATCTCTCTTCCCTAGAGTTAACTCTACTAGATGGTGACATGTTATTCTTTCTACATTTTCATGTACTCAATTTGCTGATATATTTTTAAGTTTTACATCTATAGTCATGGGGAATATAAATCTATAGTTACTTTTTCTTTAAATGCATCTCCCAAGTTTTCTTATTAGGATTATCATGGCCTCATAAAACAAAATGAGAACTGCTTTCTGCTCCTCTGTTTTCTGAAGGTATTTATGTAATTTTATTATAACACATTATTATTTTATTATTTTTACCTTAAATGTTTGATAGACTTCACCCACAAAGTCATCTGATACATAATTTGCTTTTTGGGGGGAAGTTTTTCTTGATGAAGAATTCAATTTGTTTAGTAAGTAGTGAAATATTCAGATTTTCTTCTTGTCTTTTGTCAGTGCAAGGAAGTTGTATTTTTGAAGAATATCTTTCTTTTATCTAATTTATGAAGTTGATTGGTGTACAAATATTTTAATAGTCACTTAATATTCTATCTTCCTTTAAATAGTTTATTTGTTGGTACCACTTCTTTCATTCTTGACATTGATATTTGTTTCTCTCTTATACTTGATTACTCTTCCTGGGTTTTTTTTTTTCTTCAGTTTTATTAATATTTCCAAATAACCAATTTTAACACTTAGTTTTCTTCATTTACTCTCTCATCTATTTTTTAGCCTTACTAACATTCATGGTCTTTTCTGTTTTCTTTTTTCTATTTGTCTTTCTCAATTCTCTCTCTTCTGTGACTTAACTGTTTTTTTTTTAAATTCTAATTACATTGGTTTTAATTTTATATTTCATTTCTTAAGGTAGAAAATTGAAACATGGATTTAAACCATCCTACTTTTTAAAGAGAAACTCCATTTTTCCCTCCAAGTACTACTGTAGCAGTCTCAAAAATTTTACATGCACTTCATTTTCATTTAATTCTATCTGAAATGTTTCCTAATATTCCTTGTGATTTCTTCTTTAATCTGTCAGTTATTTACAGGGTTTTTTTTTTTTTTTCTTAATTTCCAGATTTTTTTTTTTCTAAATAGATTCATTCTCCTTTAAGACTTTTTTTGGTGGAGTGATTGCTGTACAAAGTACTGCAAAAAATAATGACAATAATAATAATAATTTTAAAAACTAGAAATAAAATAAATATAAATAATTAATTAAGATACAAAAATATAAAGAAGCTTTTTTTTAAAAAAAAAAAAGCATAAACAGATGATTAGCAGATTAGTAATTTTGCCTTTAGGAAAATTTAGTTGCTAGACCAAAGTCTGGCAAATGTATCAGAGGAAGTACTAATAAAGATTATTAGTGCAGAAGTGGTTAAACATCAGATACAGAAGAAACTCTGTCCTTGATACTGCATTGAAAAAATATGCCAAGATATTTAGAACAAATAAGAAAAAGGTTTCTAATTAAATATAAAATACTTCTACACTTAGAAAATATGAGAAAGAGAAAATATAAGATAGAAATAGAAAATATTAGTTACATGAATGAATTGTATTCAGTCAAATATTTCTCTGCATTGACTACAAAATCTCGGGTAATTGAAGGGACTGACAAGACTTCCCCGTGTACAATCACATAAGGCCTTTGATGAAATAAACACACTATAGGAGAAAGCAAAACCAAGGACTCATAAAGAGGTCCAAAAGCCTCCAAGTAGAGCCATCGAGAGTCTTCCCTCAGTTTTGAACAAACATGCTTTGTCTTCAGATTAAGAGCTGCCACGATATATGTGTGGTATCTCAGTTCTTTGGGAGCTCAAACACAAGTTTACAGAGGAATCATGTGTCCCTGCTGGTCATGCAACTGAAGCCAGCCTGTCTGATCTGTTCAAGAGGGTGCGTTTCATTAACCTTCCTATCTCTCAACAGTGTAGGCAAGCTAGGAAACAGTATCTCCAGAGAGTTTTGTAACTTTAAAAACACAGTTTAAGGGTGCCTGGGTGGCATAATTGTTAAGCGTCTGCCTTCGGCTCAGGTCATGATCTCAGGGTCCTGGGATCCAGGCCCCACATCCGGCTCCCTGCTCAGCAGGAAGCCTGCTTCTCCTTCTCCTGATCCCCCTGCTTGTGTTCCCTCTCTCTCACGCTGTGTCCCTCTCTGTCAAATAAATACATAAAATCTTAAAAAACCAAAACCAAAAACACTATAAATCATTAAGGATTTTTTCTTTTTCTTAATTTTTTTCTTAGCCAAGAATCTGTAACTGATAATTGTCATTATTTCAATTTATATCAATTGATAATTGATCGTTAACTATATGTAATTCTTCCTCTGACTAATTAGCTTCCATTCCACATCTTGTGAAGGTTTTAATCCAAGCACAATACATTTGATTATGGATATCAGTATTTATTTAGTGCCTCTTACTGAGTGGACAATTCAGTTAGAACCTCCAAATGGTTAGAAATCATTAAAATAAGTTTTACATAAATTATGCAAGATTTATCACAGAAAGAATAAAACAGTTACTACAAGACGGTGAGACTATAAGCCACATGTGATATATGAAAGTGCTCTACAAGCTGATGAGCATAACATGTTTAGATATAGACCATAATGTCATTATTTGATCACTAATGGTACATTACTACTGAGTTTCCTGTTTAATTATCTTTGTAATATGTTTAACTTATGACTTTTAATCAAGAAATCTAATTTTAATATTTTTAGAAGTTATCACGCAGCCGTGTCCCCCTCCACCTCAGATTCCCAATGCTCAAAATATGGCAACGACGGTGAATTATCAGGATGGAGAAAAAGTATCTGTTGTCTGTCAAGACAATTATATAATTCAGGGTGCAGAAGAAATTGTGTGCCGAAATGGAAGATGGCAGTCAATACCACGCTGTGCTGGTCAGTAGCCCATAACTTGCTTTATAACATTTCTTCCAAATGAGGTTAACGCTCCTCTGTGCTTTGTGTAAAGGAACAACATGAAGGCCTTTCTCTAGATCTGTTTCACTTTACCTCGAAGCAGTAAATTACAAACTAAGCATGTAAATCAATCAGTATTCTTTCACTTCTGCTGTGAAATGAACAGACAACAGCTTTGGGTTGTTGTGAAAATACCATAGAAAATTTCTGCTTCCGCCTATTTTACTCCTCATAATGAACAGGACAAGAATGAAAGGGGCATAGCAAACAAGTAGATAATAGCACAGATTTTATGGAGATATATATGCTTGCAAGTTTCAAATGTTTTTCAGTTTTTCAGTATCTAATTTGTCCAAGTTATCCTTATTTTAAAACCCCAAGTGGTATTTGATTGCACTTTTCAATTTTTACACTGTATCTATACCTGACCCTTTGATCTCTGTTCTTCATACAGAATAACTTGGGTGTCCTCATCTCCTGTTTGGATCTTCAGTTAATCATCTTCTCCTTTCAACTCTAGTACTCTTCAAAGTGTGTTAATTCTTCATTTATTGTCTAAGGAAGTGCCTACTGTGTTTGTTTTTCTAAGGGCCTAAAATCACATTCATAAACAGGATGACTGCAAGCCAAAATTTGACATCAAATGATTTTTTTCACTATTATTTTCTTGTGGTGTACAAATTCATATTGAATTTATATAATTTTTAATATTGATTTTACTAAAAATGGGAAATGTCCAGAAAAATTCTCATTTTCATAGGAGCTTAAATCTTATCAAAAGATATTTATCTCCTTTTCTTCAATCTTATATGTAAATTTCCTAAATTGGCACTCTTTCATGACAGATTAAGTGTTGATTTTAAATCTCCCTTATCCCGTTCATTGATTTGCTACTCAAAATGATCATTACGTTAGAGATGCTATTTTTTTCTTTCTATTCAGCTATTTCCTGTGAGAATCCACCCAAAGTGGAAAATGCTATTATACTAAATGAGAAGCCTAGGTATCTACCTGGTCAGACTGCACGTTATGAATGCATCAAACCTTTTGAATTGCTTGGGGAAGTAGAAGTGACATGTTTAGATGGGTATTGGTCACAACCGCCTCGGTGTGCAGGTAAAGTATCTTATTTCCCCTCGGGTTTTAGAGAATATATTAGGGAATAAATATGTCAATATAAATAAATATAGTGACATAGTTCTTATGGAATCTTTTTTTCATCTCAAATAAAATGGTGGTGCTTAAAATACAATTTTTTTTCTTTTTGTGGACTGCATAGTGATAATATATATTTATTTTATGGAAGATTTGAACACATTAGGACAGTTGGAGTCATGGAAAGTTCTCTCTCTCTCTTTATCCCTCTCTCTTTTTTTTTTTTTTAAGAGAGAGAGCACATGAGTGTAAGCAGTGAAGGGAGGAATAAGGGGAGGGAGAGAGAGAATCTTTAGCAGATGCCACACTGAGTGTGGAGCCCAACACTCGATCTTACGACCCTGAGAGTATGACAAGAGCAGAAATCAAGAGTCAGACGTTTAATCGACTGAGCCACTCAGGTGCCAAGAAAATTCTCTATCTTAAGTGTTAAGAAGCTCAGTTATTTCCTGAGGAATAAATGTACTAAACATATGTTGGGGGTGGGGGCTACTTCACTTTGAGACACACAATCGATCAGCAGCTGGGGCATATCATGGAATGTGATATAAATTTGGGCTTCTTCAGCATGTGGACTATAAAAAGGTAGGTTTCTAGCTGAGGTCAACCAGATAATTCATATATATAGGAAAAAACTCTGAAAACCTGGTCATAACACACTCCAGTATTTAGAGTTTTGGAAATATTATAGGAGGAGATATTATAAGGAGATAGAAGTATTATAAAGAGGAGATATTATAGCTGGTTGTTTTTCAAATCAAATTTTGCCTGGCATATATAGTTTCCAGTCTTTTACTTGAGCCCACGTATGTTTTCACAATGAAGTTAGTTTCTTTTAGTTGCCATATAGTCAGCTCTTGTTTGTGTGTCCACTCTGCCACGCTCAGTCTTTTAACTGAAGAATTTAAACCATTTACAGTTGGAGTAATTATTGATAGATTAATGGCTGTGTCAGTGATTTTGTTATTTGCCTTGTGTTTCTTTCCTATGTTTCTCACTCTCGTTTCCTTTTTTGCCAATTCTGTGGATTTTGGGGGGAATATTTTAAAATAATCTCATTTTCATGTGTCTTTATTGTATTGGTGCATATTTCTTTGTATAGTTTTATCCATGGTTGCTCAAGGTATTAAGATGCACATATATAGCTTGGCACTTCTCCCCTTGGTTTTGACATTTTACCACTTCGAGTGATGAGGAAAACTTACTTCCACTTAGGGTCCATTTACTCACCCCACATTTTATTTTATTTTATTTTATTTATTACTTATTTATCGAGATAGAAAGGGGGGGATTGGAGTTTTAGAAGGAGGAGAGAGAAAATCTTCAGGAGATTCCATGCCCAGTTTGGATCCCGAAACAGGGCTCAGTTTCACAACCCTGACGTCATGACCTGAGCTAAAGTCAAGAGTGGAAGCTTAACCAACTGACTGAGCCTCCCAGGCACCCATGAGATCCCCACAGTTCAAACATAAATGTCTGAAATATTTCTTCTACATATATGGAGCACCATATCAAATGATATAATGTTCCACAAACACCAAACCTGACAAACTCCTTAGGAAAAAGAAAGTTCATCATATTTACCCTTATTTCTTCAGTCCCTTGTTTTTGATTCCTTAGTGAAGTCTCAGTCCTTGCTGTGTTATCTTTTTCCTGATATCTGAAGAATCCCTTTAGCAATTCTTTAAAGACAGATCTGCTGGAGATAAATACTCCATTTCCCTTTGTCTCAGAATATCTTCTTCTCTCCCTTAAACCCCAAAGGATACTACGATGGGAGAAAGCATTCAGGGCTGACAGTTCTTGTCTTCTAGCACTTGAAAAATGTTGTCACTTCTTTCTGCTTTGAAGGTCACAGAAGAGGGCCCCACTGACATTTGAATCCTTTCTCCCTTATTAGTTTGCATAGTTTCAATGTTGCTGCTTTTGATATTTTTTCTTTTCCTTTCCTTTTCCTCAGTTTAATTATGGTGTATGTTGGTATGAATTTTGGGGGGTTTGTCTTGTTTGGCTTTTTCAATATGAATGTTTATGCCTTGTAAAAATTTGGGAAACTTTCAGTCCATATTTTTGAGAGTTTTTTTGGTTTTGTTTTCAATCTATTTTCAAAGTGAGTCATTTATATTCTATAGTCAAGTTTATTTAGCCTTCTGTCATCCGTAATCCATAATTGAGTCCATCCAGTGAGTTTTTTTTATTAATTCCACTATTATATTTTTCAGTAATATAATTCCAACTATATTTTTAAAAACCATCATCAAATGATGCCAATATCTACATCATCTCAGTGTTGTGATCTATTGATTATCTTTTCTCTTCTGAAATTTTTCCAGGTCTGTGCTATGATGAATGGTTTTCAATTGTATTTTAGAATTTCGGGTGTTATATTTTAAGACTCTAGATTTATTGAAATTTCTTATTTATCAAGCCTCCATTACTGCAGAGTGCAAGTCCAGGCTTCCCACTTGGCCTCCACTGACACCGTGGAAAGTAGTGAGGTGTCTTGTTCCCTGGTGGCTGGAAGTCAAGGCTCCACTCTTGATTGCTGATCCACATGGGGAGAGGGCTGGTCGAGGTTTCTTCTAGGAGATTCTTCAGGAGTAATTCAAGTTTTGTAAAAAAAAAAAAAATCTCTCTTGCTAGAATACTCCTTTCCTAAGCCTTTGACTAAAGACAGCAGGCAATTAGGCAATTCTTGGGACCTTTTTCCCCTAAACTTGATATCATCTCTGGTTCCAGTCTTCCTCAGTGCCCAGTCCAGGATCCATAGGCGACAACATGAAAACCCAAACAACTCACTGCAGTATGATTCCTTGAATACCAAAGCCTGAAATCAGATCGACATCTTCTCTGCATCCTTCACAATCTCTTTTGTTGGTCTTTATAATATGTTCAGGATTTTTAGTGATACTGAGCAGAAGGAATAAGCACAAATTTTCCTACCTCATTCTGTCCAGAACAGCAAGCCATCAATTCCCTTTTCCATGACACAAATGTGTAATTCTTTCACTTTAATTAACAAAGTTGATGTTCCTTTTATAATAGAAATGACAATCAATAAACAATGACTAGAGATCCAATAGAAACTGCAGTATGTTATATGTAACAAGAAAGTTTCTTTATTCCTATTAGCTATCCATCTGCCCAGTACTGATTCAGGAGGAAAAACACTTTTTAACACCAGTATATGGTAAAGAAAACATATTTGTTAATGCTTTATGTATGCTTTTATGTGGTATGAAAGGAAAGGTTTAAAAGTGTGATTCTCAGTTTAAGTGATTAAAATTTCTTCAGTAGGGGTGCCGGTGTGGCTCAGTTGGTTATTTTAATGTTACATATTTTTGTAACATATGTAATGTGACCTATCTTAACGTTAGGACTGCATCTTAACCATTGTTTATTGTTTAAGGGTATGCCTTCTACTCAGGTCATGATCTTGGGGTCCTGGGATGGAGCCCCACATCAGGCTCCCTGCCCAGAAGGGAGGCTGATTCTCCCTCTGCCTCCCGCTACTTGGCCTGTGCTCTCTCTGTCTCCCTGACTCTCTCTCTCTCTCAATAAATGCATAAAATCTTTTTTTTAAATAAAATAAAATTTCTTAAATGAATCATTTCTGTCAGCAGAAATCACAAGTTTTGATATTGCTTTTTTTATTTGCTTTATTTTAACCTGTTTTTCTTTGGTCTTTCAATAAATCAAAATTTTTTTTTTAAGAACCTAGTGGAAAATGTGTGTCTCCTCCATCTATTGACAATGGAGACATTACCTCATTCCCACTACCAGCATATGCTCCAGGATGGTCAGTAGAGTACAAATGTCAGGCCTTCTATGTACTTCAGGGACCCAGGACCGTAACATGCAGAAATGGAAAGTGGTCATCACCACCAAAATGCTTAGGTAAATATTTCAATATTCTCATGGATCCTGGGAAAATCAGTATAATAGAAGCTTTGCTGTTATTAGTAGACTTGTCATGGGTTAACAAACATTCATTGAATGCTGACTACCAAGTACTAATGTGTAACAAAATAAAGTGGGAAGAAAAACCTCTGTTTCAAGCAAAAGATCCTTTAATGAAAGAACTTGATTTCATTGATACTATGAATCTTTGATTATAACATTTAATTATCACAGCTTAAAGATAGCACCTCATTTTGCATCACTCACCATTTAAAGTGTTTAAAATGGACACAATGGTCTTTCAGTGAGTTGGTTTGAAAAAGGTTTTGGAAATGAAGCTCTGGACCAGTGTAGAAGATTCTACCTGAAAGTCTGAAATTCTGTTTTCAATGTTTTATGTTCTTTTTTTTTTTTATATTAGTGCCCTGTGCAGTATCAGAAGAAATCTTGAGAAGACATAAAATAAGATTTCGATGGTCTTATGAGAAAAAAATATATTCTATGACAGGGGATATGATTGAATTTGTCTGTCTTCATGGATATCGCAAAAAGACACCAGAGCATACATTCCGAGCCATATGTCAGGATGGGAAACTGTTATATCCTGAATGTGAATAAAACAATGATTAAGATGCAGTCCTAAAATTAAAATATGTACATTTACTCAGAATTTTTCATTATCAATCCAATTCTCAGTTTATTTTTTCAAGTATTGTGTAACTCACTTATATTCATAAATCAGAATTTGTATTGAATATTATATGCATGATATGATAATAAGAGGGATGAATAAATCACTTCTTAAAAGCACCTCATTAAAACTTGGCCAACCAAAATGCTTTGTGCTCTACTCATAAAATACTTACAGCAAGAAACTAGATTCAGTCACTCCAGTGCATACTTCCATCCATCTTTCCTTCTAACTTTCTCAAAGCTTCTTCCATTACTTCTGGGACTGAGACTCTCTGCTCAGAGGAAATGGGAGAAAATGCTTTTCTCCATCTTTAAGGTAATTTCACTTCAAAAATACATAAAAGCCTAACTATGACGTACCTACCTGTAAGTAATAAGATGTCAGTAGTTATTATCTACTTTTGCTTATCTACCAAATGATGAAATGCAAGATCTTCTACAAGATGGCTATCTAGCACACATAAAAATTTGAACACATCATAAAGAGAAATTAGAATCTAATTGGGTACATAACTGGCATACTATAACATGAAAAGTGACCAAAAAATCCTATACCAAGTATAAACACACACACATACACAGAGTATAACTTGATCCCACATAAATGTTTATAAAACAAAGATTGTCGGGAAGTACAATAAAATATTTATAATAATTATACTTGAATTCAGAAATGCCGGGCTAAGAGTTTGTGGTTAACCACAGAAGGGGAGAAAATATTCACAAGTGACAGTACAAAGGGCTGATGTCCAAGATCTATAAGGAACTCTTCAAATTCAACACACACAAAACAGATAATCATGCCAAAAATTGGGCAGAAGACATGAACAGACACTTCTCCAATGAAGACATACAAAGGGCTGATATCCAAGATCTATCAAGAATTCCTCAAACTTAACACATATAAAACAGATAATCACATCAAAAAATGGGCAGAAGGCATGAACAGACACTTCTCCAAAGAAGACATACAGATGGCTAACAGACACATGACAAATGTTCATCATCACTAGCCGTCAGGGAGATTCAAATCAAAACCACACTGAGATACCGCCTTACACAGTAGAACGGCCAGAATTAACAAGACAGTAAACAACATGTGTTGGATAGGACTTAGAGAAAGGGGAACGCTCTTCCACTGTTGGTGGGAATGCAAGTTGGTGCAACCACTTTGGAAATCAGTGTGGAGAGTCCTTAAGAAATTCAAAATAGAGCTTCCCTATGACACTGCAATTGCACTACTGGGTATTTACCCCGAAGAGACTGATGTAGTGAAAAGAAAGGCCATCTGTACCTGAATGTTCATAGCAGCAATGGCCACAGCCGCCAAACTATGGAAAGAGCCAAGATACCCTACAACAGATGAATGGATAAAGAAGATATGGTCCATATATATTATGGAGTATTATGCCTCCATCAGAAAGAATGAATACCCAACTTTTGTAGCAACATGGATGGGGCTGGAGGAGATTATGCTGAGTGAAATAAGTCAAGCAGAGAGAGAATTATCATATGGTTTCGCTTATTTGTGGAGCATGAGTAATAACATGGAGGACATTGGGAAATGGATAGGAGAAGTGAGTTGGGGCAACTAGAAGTGGGAGAGACTGTGGACTCTGAGAAACAAACTGAGGGTTGGGAGGGGAGGGAGATGGGGGGTTGGGTGAGCCTGGTGGTGGGTATTAAGGAAGGCACCTATTACATGGAGCATTGGGTATGGTGCATAAACGAATTCTGGAACATTGAAAAGAAATTTTTAAAATAAATAAAAATTAAAAAAAAAAGAGTTAGTGTTTAAGTCCTTAATGCTCACCTGTATTTTCCATGTTTTCTGTCTTTGTATCACCTTTGAACTACAATAAAGATGGTTATTTTATTTGGGTGCCTGGCTGGCTCACCCAGTGGAGTATGCCCTCACTCTCAGGGTCGTGAGTTTGAGCCCCACATTGGCTGTAGAGATTACTTAAATATGTAAATAAATCATTTTAAAATTAAAATAAAATAAGAATATATTAAAAGTAAGATGGTATATGTGGAAAATTATGAGGACCTTTTTGATAATGATCTTCAAGTCTAATGACATCCTCATGATTTTGCTGCTCACGGGGGTTTTGGAATCATTCAACCACAAGAGTCTGAAATATGATTTTTATGTTCATACATTTCAAACAACATAATTGGTTGAAATCAGTTGACTTCTACAAAACCATGAAAACTTTAAGATGAAAATAAAGATATAATTAAGGTAAAGGTGATATCTTATTACTTCATTTTGCATCAAATCCAGTGGCATTCTTAGAATGAGAAACTGGTTGTCTCCAATGGAGTCAATTTATCTAAATCTAAAACACAAGCGACAGCCAGTTTTCTCACATTGAAAGGAACATTGTTACAATTGGCAAGTTATCTTTGCTGTTAATATTGGTTTATATATACTATTTCTCCAAAACTTTTCACCTAATGTTTGTGGAATCTATTTATGACTCTTAACCTGTAATCAATATAGCGTATAATTAATCATTTTCATTGTTGGCGATTTTTAAAATGAATTCTATTCTTTTTCTTTACTTACTAATTGTCATTCTGGTGTGAAGATGAGTGTTAATTTATGCTTTTTAATTTCCAATATTTAGAGTAAGAACTTGATGAAAGTGACCAGTGATGGCTTTAAAGATTTTTTCTTTTTTCTTTTTTTCAACATGTATCAGCATGGAATTTTTATTTATTCAGTTTGTCACAAATAATTATAGTCATTATTCTTTGAAGCTCAAATTATCCCAAATCTGGCTAGTGAGTGCCTCTTGAACCTTGTCCTGATTGCTTTGTTATACCCACTCGTCTTTGAGTGTTTCATTTCTTTTTAGCACAACACAATGCTCTAGGCTCAGTGTACACCTCCCTGACTAATACCCATAATCATATAGCTTTCCAAAAAGTTCTGAATCTTTTTATTGGGAAATATTGTTTAAAATACAAGAATTGTGTTATTGGTACTACATGGGAATGTTCAATACTGTTGAAATGTCTTTAAATGTCTTTGGGACATTTAAATGTCTTTGCTTGTGGGAAAGCTGAAGTAGAAATGAAATTTAAAATTCATTGGCTCCTATTGGATCTTATCATTCAGTGTTTTAAATAATACAGGGATAAGAAACTTTTAAATACATTTTCTGTCTTTTCTATTTATTCACATATCCTTATATTTCAATATTTTTAAAAATAATAATGCAAACATTACTATTAGCAGTTAAACTACTGAATGAATGTTAAAATGCCTTTGCCTTTATTTTGTCCCAGGAGGTTTGACTCTTGAGTTTAAGTATTCTCCTCAAAAATTACTTGAAGTAGGGGCGCCTGGGTGGCTCAATGGGTTAAGCCTCTGTCTTAGGCTCAGGTCATGATCTCAGGGTCCTGGGATTGAACCCTGTATCAGGCGCTCTGCTCAGAAGAAAGCCTGTTTCCCTCTCTCTCTGCCTGCCTCTCTGCCTACTTGTGGTCTCCCTCTCTCTGTCAAATAAAGACATAAAATCTTTTTAAAAAATGAATTGAAATAATCCTTACCTCTGATTGGTTCATCTACCAAATTAATAGAGTTTTACACTTATTTGCATTAGTATTTTTTTCGATTTTAGATTTCATTTCTTCCTCTTTTACGCTAAACTTTTTAAAAATATATATATAAAAAACATTCACATTTTTTAAAAATATTTTCTTTATTTATTTGCGAGAGAGAGAAAGGAGGGAGGGGCAGAGAGAGAGAAAGAGAAACTCAAGCAGACAGCAAGCCAAGCACGGTCCTGATGTGGGGCAGGATCTCACCACCGGGAGAGTATGGTGTGAGCTGAAAACCAAGAGTCAGACGCTTCATCCACTGAGGCACCAGGCGCCCTAAACACCTGCATGCTTCAAAAGTCAAGGTAATATGAGAAGTATGCAGAGTAATCTTACTTTCATCATATCTGTTCCCTCATTTCATAAAGTTACATTTTTATTGGTTTCTGACATCTTTCCAGTGTTCATTAATCTCTTTTAATAGAGAATGGAGATTATGTTACACCTTTGTAGTTGCCATTTTCGTATTTACTTATGGTTTATTTAATTTTTGTATCTATTTCTAATATTCCCTTGAATAACCTTTGTCTTCTGCCTGGGCAGAGGCTGCCGAAGTAGCTGTGTTTCAATCGACCTAGTCCACAACACAGTCTGGCATCATTCCCCACCCAAGTGTACATGACATCCATAGGGAGAAGACAAACCATAATTTGAAACTAATCTGCCTCACAGATTTTTTTTTTTAAATAAGCAACGTTATTTCATTAGTTTTGGAAACTTCCCCCTCCAAATAACGCCTGAACTCAAAAAGCAATAAAGCTTTGAAAAATTTATATGAAAGTGGCCAAAAATATTTTAAAATAGACTTGAAGATCATTTGTAGTTTTCTCCTTATAACATGCGGGGCAAACTCTCACGGAACACAATACGGACGGAGTGGAAACTAAGTCATCTTGGTCGCCACCGCTAAGTCACCGGGACCCCGGGGGCGCCTGCAATTCGCGCAGGCGCAGAGCCTGCCAAGGTACGGCGATAGCGCGGGAATCCGCCCCACCTTCCCCAGGCCCCGCCCACCCAGGTTCAGTTCCCGGCGTTGCCACTAGGGGCGGCCGAGGTCCCCGCAGCGCCTGTAGATCAGAACCTGAGTGGTCCGGGTTTCCAGCCGAGCCTATTTTCCAGCTGGGCCGCAACATGGCTGCGCACAGGGCTGCGAGTCTGGAAGTCGCTGCGTTTTCGTTTTCATGATAGTCCCCGGCTTCTGTGCGCGCCTTGCCTTCCCCAGGTCACTCCAGCAGACATGTTTGCCAAGGCCTTTCGGGTCAAGTCCAACACGGCCATCAAGGGGTCGGACAGGTGAGGGAGAGAAGGGGCCCGCCCCGCCCACCAGGCACCCAGACATCTCCCAGTGCAGGCTGGCCCACAGCCCTCTCTGAGCTGGGTCCGCCGCCCTGGGTGGAGGCCGGGGAAAGTCCAGCCAGGATGGGACCCCGGAGAGCCAGGGTGGGTTAGACACATTTTGAGGGCGAAGACGGAGCACAGGCTTAGTGTGTCTCCCAGGCTAGTAAAGGAAGACGTAATCCAGTCAGCGCTTCCTGACTGCGGCTAGATAAGGTGTGGGCGGTGCAGACACGAACAATGACAGGGCCCGCCCTCCACAAAAATCCGATGGGACACCGAAAACTACGACTACAGGAGAAAAGGGATCTACTCCTCGCAGGAGAGACGGATGGAGGGTGAGGTGGGCGAGAACCAAGGGACGCGTTTTAAGAACTGCGTCTGTTACACAGTGTTGCTGTGTCTACACAGTGTTGCTGATGCTGGTACCACGTTGCGAAGTTTGGGACCAGTGTTCCCTAGTTGTCACTCCTGGTACCTTCCTATAGCTTTTTGACCACAAGCTGACAGACTTGCCAGGCAGATAAGAGAAAGGAGTGGGTCGGAGGGCAAGGCTGAGTTTCTAGTCAGGCTAACTTGGTTACTCACTATGATGAGGGACCAGGAGGCTGGCTGAAGACAAAGCAAAAGCTGGCGCCTTGCACCCCCCCCTCCACCTGCTCCCCTCCATAATATGTGTAGCATTCCTCAGGCACTCCTGACCGCCATAAATGATAAACAGTTAACTTGCAGAGATCACAACCCTGCAAGACAGGAATCTCCATTGCTCTACAAATGTCCTAGAGATCTACAAACAAAGAAGTTACCTTATCAACAGCACAAATTTCCAGAGACAAATAACTCTCTCAGTTCCTCAAGCCCTAATGTCTCCCTCCCCATCATAAACGAAACTGGAGGAGGCTGAGGTGGAAGGGAAGGTAAAATGATAGCAGGATCATAACACCCCACCAAGAATCTCCCAATTATCTTGATGTTAATGGCTGGCCTAAAGACGACATTGATCAAGCCACAAGGGCAACCCCCTCCCCTTGTAGGCCCTCTTTAACATATGAAAACTTCTTTGAAACCTCCCTTCCCCTCACCTTCCCCAACCGAAGGCAGCAGCTCTTCCTGCCCAGGGGTCCTGTCCCCGTGCTTTAATAAACCACCATTTTGCACCAAAGATGTCTCAAGAATTCTTTCTTGGTCATCAGCTCCAGACCTCAGCCACCGAACCTCACCTAGGTTCTAGAACTTCATCAACTAGATCTCAGTTTTCCTTTTCCTTTGTGAAATGGAAAGACCTGCCCCCAGGAATATGTGAAACTACATGAGACATTGATGAGAAAGAGGATAGGATGTTTTGGAAGAGTAGAGCATCATATACCATATATAGGGCATCATAAACCAGTTTTCCTTGGCCCTTGTGATTTTACAGTAGTTCCTCCGGAGTCCTTTGAATTTATTAAAATCCATCCAGGCAGGATTCATGCCAAGTATTGGTTTGCTTTCCGCCAGAGAAAGCTTCGGACTGATGTGGTGGCTGCTTTCCCGACTCTTGGAACAGATCAGGTCTCTGCCTTAGTACCTGGAAAGGAAGAGCTCAACGTTGTGAAGTTATATGCTCACAGGGGGGATGTGGTGACTGTGTATGTGTGTGCTGGTAACCCCATCCTGTTTGGACTGGAGAAAAATCTATACCCAACAGGTATGCCAGTAGGATGGAGAGGACCGTTACTGTAATCCTTGCCTAACCTCTGTTTCTCCTCCTTTCTTTCATTAACCTGCCTTACTTAAAACGGGAAGTACAGAATCTCCCAATGTCATCCCTACAGATCTTTTTGGACCCAGTGTCCCTAGAATTGGGTCTTTGAAGATCAAAAACTGCTGTAGGTGGGAGAATAAAAGATCTAACTCAGGAAGAGGGTAGTTGGCAAGGGATGTTCTAAGAAAAAGGAATAATAGTTCATCGTGGGTTAAGTAGGGATGGAGGAGAGGTCTCGAAAAGGGTGAAATTTCAGGATATGTAAAAAATATTTTTAAAATTATCAGTAGCAGGATTTTCTTAAGAAACTGAATAGGAAGGAAGCTGGGTTAATGGAACTACATACCCAGCTGTCCCGTGATGTCCTTCAGTGCAGATAACTCACCGGGATTTTTTCTTAGGCTCTACCTGGCTCTCGCGATCTTTGCTTTCTGTCTTTGTCACTTGGGGCTCTTCTTCCCCCAGCTTGGCTGCAGCAGTGCAGTGGGGTCTCCTTAGGTTACCTCTGCCCCCAGCCCACTTTGCGGCTATGCAGAGACAGGCCCTTTTCAATCTAAGGTTTTACTGTTAGTCACTGGGAGCACAGGGGGAATAAAAGTAGTAAACATGGGGAAGTTTCAACATGTCCTACAGGCTGGCGCCCCATTCTTTGCTTACTTGCTTCTGAGGTCCCAGATGGAATCCTCGTTGGGTCTCCCCACTTTTATCTCCTGTGCCGTGGCCATTGCTGTATCCAGGTGGAATCACAGGGGCCTCACAGCCTCCTCTCTAGCTTTGAGTTTATGTTCTTCTCTGTTTCTTAATTAAAGTGACCTTAGTGTTTGGTTTGTCCAGTTCCCTCAGAGATTGACCTTTTGGTAATAAGTCTTCCTGTGTCTCTTTGTGGGCCGTGTACACCTGTGGTCCTATCCTGATCTCCCAACGTTCACAACATGGCCTCTGGTGCTCGAAAAACTGATGGGAGGAGCAGATAAGAGGTTTTTCTGTATTCTGGCTATTGGCTGAAACTTAGTAAGGGCCAGCTGCTTGAATAAATGCACCCATTTACTGTGTTCATACCATTGAAAAATGAAATTTTTCATGCATGTTTGTTTCCTCCCTCACCTGGCTGCTTCCATAAGGTCCCTGAGCCTCTACGACCCCATTTGAAAGGCTTCGATAAGCTTTGTACTTTGTACTTACAGCAGAAAGTACTCTGTGAGCGACCATACGCTCTGCTTTACATCAATAAGCTAAAGTTAGGAAAAGCAGAATAAGAGATCATGGAAACTGACCCTCAGCTTGGTCCTTCAGTTTGACCACTAGCCCCGGAAAAGGTCTGATACTCAGGTTGCATTTCCTAATTTTCATTATGAATAACCTAGTTGATACTTAATAAGTGTTTGTTGGTTGAGTGAATGAATTAATGTTGAAGTCAAACTTGGAATTGCTTAGAGGCAGAATGTGTGTTGTGATGCTTTTGTCTTGTTTCCCACAGATTTGTTGCTGCCCGGCCTCGTGGTGCCACTGCTGGTCTGCCTCAGGTACAGAAGGGTGACCTCTGTGCCATTGCCGTGGTGGGGAACAGCTACTGTGCCAGTCCCCTGTGCCTTTGGGGGAAAACCTTAGGTAAAACTGGGGAGAGGGAATGGGAAAGGATAACTTCGAAAGCTTATGGATAAAGAATTAAAAGAAAAAAAACAGATTCTTCTTCCAGAAACAGAAAGTGGGCCTTGGGAGAATGCTAGTGAGCCTGTGTGAGTGCCAGGAGTTGGGAGATGAGAGAAATAGGGAGAGTTTGGTCAAAGGATACAAACTTTCAATTATAGGATCGAGTTGGAAGGTCTAATGGATACCAAGGCGATTATCGTTGGTGACAATATCATGTAACTGAAATTTGCTAAGAGAATACGATTTACCTCCTCTCACCACTGACTTCTAGCCACATAAGCACCAAAAAAAAAAAAAAAAAAGAATAAGCTTTGGAGAAGATGTTATATGTCTTTCTCACTCACTACTTTAAAGTTACTTTCTGACATAATATGATAGCAAATAGTGACTATTCAACAAATATTTGTTAAATAGATAAATGAATATTTGTACCTGATAGTTCTGTGTTGATCTCAAAATAAAGCAAGATGCTATGTCTTGTTTGTTCCATCTATAAAAATTACCGTTGTCTACTAAGTACAAACATGCACACATAGATAATTTCAAACACACACACACCCTGAACTTTGGGGAAATAAGTCACATACAATCACTTATTTTTGTTCTTCGTGCAGGTCCTGCTGACGTAGTGTAGGACATTATTTTTCATGTCAAAAGATAGTTGTTTCAGGAAATGCAGAGTGCCCACAGCAAGAAAAAAACTAACCTCTTTATGTAGGAAAAGGAAGAACATCCAGGCAATACAATCCATAACTAAATGATCGCCCAGTTTCAGGACTGGAATGGTTCATTCTGACTAACTGAACTGTTTCTCTAGCTACTTCGGACCGTTAGAGCTGCAGGCTTTAAAGAACTGTTCACCTGCAGATGCTCATAGAGGTCTATCAGAATGCGTTTGGGTTCAATATAAACTATATAGAGTAAGGAAAACAGTCAAAGAATTTTTTTTAACAGTTAAAAGATTTTTGAAAAGAATACATTTAGCCTATTTGTAAAACTGAAATAATATTATAACTATACCAGGTAAAGAAATCTTTTAAAATGATAAAACTTGCTGCCTGTACTTAGAAGGGGCATAGGAAATCGTTTAATGCCTTCCATCTCCAAAGGTGTATTTATTTTTATAACTACACTGATAGTTTTAATTTTGCTCCAAAGTGTATGTGACATATTTGATATTTACTGTTCCACACTAAGACGTGGCAGTATTCTGTATGTGTATCTCTGTGTTACTAAGAATATGTTCACATTTTATATCTCTCCCACTTGGTTTCAGCCAACTCAGTCAAAGCAATAAACATTTTTCAGTGTTTACTGTCTGTTTACTGTTTAGAGACATAATGATATATAAAATACAGCCCTTTTCCTGAAGGATCATACAGTTTATGTGAAGGGGCCAGGGAATTAGATAGGAAAACAAGTAATACAATAACAACACATAGTTTGCTTAAATTGATTTTGTACTTAATAATCCAGCATGATTATTATCTGATACTAGTATTTTCTATAATATCATTTCAATGAATACATTATTTACTGTTGTTAACATGTAATTAGCATGACCAATCCCCTATCATAGAACATTTATGTCTTTTTATTTTGGATTTAGGATATACTGTTGCAGTTAAAAGGAAGATATTTATCTCAGTATTTTCATCTCTCTCTGGACCTCAGGAGCCAGATTAGGTTAAGGAATATTGGATTTATTTTTGTATACTAATTAGTTAATGGAGTGGTATGGTCAAAGCTGGACCTCGAGGCATTAAATTATTTACAAGGGTATATCGCAATATTAGAGCATAAGAAGTGGTAACTAATTGGATGATAGAGGTAATCAATGACAAAAGACAGCAAATATGATGAGTTTGGCCGTACAAGACCAGTTCAGTTAAAAATATTGTTGAAAGGCTACTGTGCATTTTTATTACAAAGGTGAAGTAGTCACCATCCCTACCTGCTATGGACTGAATGTTTGTGTCCCCCAAGTTCATATATTGAAACTCTACCCTCTAATGTGCCTGTATGTTGGGGACAGGTCCTTTATAAAATGTAATTAGGGTTAAACGAGATCATGAAGGTTGGTGTCCTCGTGATGGGATTAGTGCCCTCATTCAGAAGAGGCAACAGAGCACACGCGCGAGTGCTCTCTCTCTCTCTCTCTCTGCTCACATAGAAGAGGTCATGAGAACACACAGCAGGTTGGAGGCAACCTGTAGCAGCCAGGAAGAGAAATCTCTTCAGAAACTGACATGTTGGCATCCTGACCATGTTGGCAACCTGAACATCTGGTTTCCAGAATACTGAAAACCTAAGTGTCTGTTGTTGAAGCCGCTTGTCTATGGTATTTTGTTATGGTGGCGTCAGTGCCTAATAATCTGCCCTTGGGAAACAAACCAGTTAACACAGTCTTAGGTGAATAGGACTTATGCTAGGAGACATTCACACATGGCATCACTATCACAGCTTATGAGAGGAAAACTTAGCTGAGGTCGTGAATTCAGGGGAAATACATATTCTGTAGAATATTATGCCTAAGCAAAATCTCAAATGGTGAACAAGGATCAACCAGGACCAAAAGTTAGGAAGGAACGTTTCATCAGGAGAAATAGCATAAGCACGAATGTGAGTATTGGCGGTAAATCCACACTGGTGACCGGTACCTGTGATGGGCAGGAGTCTAAGACGACCTCTCTAAGATTTTCACTTTATTCTCTTCGTTCCAGAAAGAAATGTAAGCATGATGAGATATCAGTGCTATGATGAGGTGATTAGTCAATTGACTTTGAGTTCATCTGGGCATATCTGACTAACCAGAAAAGCCCTTAGCAGGATCCAGAGACATCCTGAAGAGAGACTGAGGTGTGAGAGGGCCTATGGAGGAGGTCCCCGGGGAGGGAACTGAGAAGAGCCTGAAAGAGCTCAGAGCCATCCCCGGCCACGAGCCAGCAAGAGAACGAGACCTCAGTGCTACCATTGCAAGAAACTGAATACTGTCAGCAGCCCTGTGAGCTTGAGAGAGGACACCGACCTGCAGAAGAAACACACAGGCGAACCAACACCTCAATTTCAATCTTGTGACAAGTTGACCAGAGGACCCAGATTCCTGACCCAAAGATAGTCAGTCTCTGCTGTTTTATGCAGCCAGCTTTGGTAACTTAGGTACCAGTAGAAGCTACTACATTCGTAGAGATCATAAAACATGAAACTAAAAGAAACTAGATATAAGAGAGGTAGATAGGATTTTGTGAATCTTCTGAAGCTTTTAAAGGAAACATGGGCTTCATTTTGTGGATCATGGAGATACTTCTGCTTGGTTACAAGGAGGGTTCAGGGGTCAGATTTCAACTGTGCAAGGTTGTTCTGGCTGCAGTTTAGAGGATAGATTTGCGGGAGGTACCACGCTTATGTACGAGGCTGCTGCTCTGGCCTGGCAGGTACCTGAAGAGAGCTTGGGGAGAGCCGAAGTGGTCAGAGTGAAGTGAATGCATTAAACAAAATTAACATGTGAGGTGACAGGCATGGACATTATACAGGTGTCGAAGATGAACAAAAAATTGCCTAGAATGATTCTGAGATTTCAACTGTGTATGTCCTGGTGAATGGTGAGCTATAACCGTTAATGGAAACACATTTGGTATAGATTTGACTTGGTGAATGAGACAAAATGATGAATTAAATTATAAGATACTGTATTTGGAGTGTCTACAGAAGAAAATGAAGATTTATGAAGAATAAATGATGTCCCATATCTGTAGTTCCTTTTTGCTTGAAATGTAATTCATAACCTTCTTCTCAGAAGAAATTAGCATTTCTGATAAAATGTTCAAGCAATTTCAAGGTAAACTTTAATGGTATTCGGGCAGATTCTGGGAAATGAAGCTCCTTCCCACTCAGTTGTCAGTCAAAGAACCTAATGATCCAAGTTTTGGTTTTTTTCCTGTTTTAATTTTGTATGGGTATTCTGTGACTCCCCCCAGCCCCCCTTTTAGATGTCTCTCACAAGCATGAATCTTAACTTGCTTGTTTCAGGAATCAGGAATCTTTATATCATGGTTAACGTAATACTTGCATATATGGTCCTTTCCAAATATTTTGGAAATTTTATTTGAGCCAGTGATCTATCTGGGAAGACGTTAGTATTATCAGTCTGCATTCTGTGCAAAAGATTAGAGGGTGAGATAGAGCTAGTGTGGCGCAGTAAGGAGAGAGAAATGGGACAACCAAAAAGCTGAGAACCAGAAAAACACAAGAGCCTTGCTGTGTGAAAACACAGATCAAATGTAACCATTATATTTTGTAACAGTTATAATTGTAAATGATAACATATATTAAATATACCAGGGGTGCCTGGTGCATGTGACATATACCAGGGTTGGCTCAGTGGGTTAAAGCCTCTGCCTTTGGCTTGGGTTGTGGTCCCAGGGTCCTGGGATCGAGCCTCACATCGGGCTCCCCCTCTCACTCTTTCTCTCAAATAAATAAATACTGTCTTTAAATATATATCTATATCTATATCTGTATATACACATACAGATATAATTTATACAAAATATTTGAAAAACTGCATTTGCAACTATCCTTTATAGAAAACATTAAAAGCTAGACTTGGGCTCCCAATCCAGCCAAATTTAGAAAAGAATTGAAAGAAGAAAGGAAGGAATGATAGAGTTAGGAGACTCTCTAAAAAATTAATTTGCTTGTGAATAGAATCGCCCAAAAAGACTAGCTGAAGGCGCTATGAGCTGATAACCCTCGAATCTGACCTGGAATCAGTTTGGCCACAAGTACTTCCACTTCAGTTAAAATCAAAGGTGACATGGGAGAATGGGCTGTTTACTTCGCCACAACCAAAGCTGCCCTCTGAGACTTTAAATCACCAGGAGATGCAAATCACACAAATCAGTCATTTCTGATTTGGCGGGTTATCAACTTTGGTGAATATAATTCATGAAGGAAGACTCAAACACACCAGGCTCCTGCCTAACTCCTGAGAACGAAGTAGCTCCACAGCAGAGTCTGAGGCTGCCCGTCCCATAAAATCAGACACGACCACTCAATGAATGACGTGTCATAACAGTGTGAGAAAGACTTTGTGTGCTCATCCACCCACCCGTTCGTTTTCATGTCCACTCATGGAGGCATTACGTGCTTGCCTTCTCTGCCTGGACTTTGCTCGGTGCTGAGGATACATGGTGAACTAATAGGACAGACTCCCTGCCCTCATGAAGCTTACATTTTATCTGGGGGTATGGATATTAAATTCTATGAAATTAATATTTCTAGCAAAAGTATTATACATGCCACAGAGAGGGCTATGAGAGAGAATGAAATGGGGAGAATTTCAAAATTTGAGAGATGAAGGAAAGTTTCTTTGAAGAAATTTGGGTTGACCTATGAACAGAAAGGAAATAACTAGAAGAAAAAAAGGGATAAAATGCTGTCCAATGAAAGAAGCGTGAAGGCGCACAGCCAGTGTATCTTGCAAACTCTGCACACTAATATATCTTGCCAGAGAATCTGTGGGTTTAATGAGAAAAGACAAGATAAAATAATCAACATCTTCTTGTTACCTGGTACTTTGTCCCAAGTCAGCTTTCTCATTTGCAGAATTATTTGTGTTATTGATAAATAAGAAATATACATTTTTAAGAGTTTATTTTTAAGTAATGTCTACAACACTAATTACTGGTTTTAAAAAAACACTGACCTTAATAGAAATTGATGAGGAGTTCACTAACATAACTTACAAATGCTTATAACCATGATCCCTGTTATTTGCTAATTTGTATCTGCAGTTTCACCTACTGGCTAAAATCTACTTGTAACCCTAAAATTAATACCTTGGGCTTTTTCACCATCATTCCAGGGCACGTACACACACAGAGCAGTGAAAAATTAGATTTGTCCATATGCGCACATCCCCTGCTGGGGTCCAAGGGGCGGCTCTGCCTTGTCCTATTCAGCAATTGCAGGGAGAGGACCATTGGATGGAGACAGCAGGGGGCAGCACCGTGTAGTACAAGACACAGGCTGTATGGCCAGTTAGGTAGGGTTTGAATGTAAACTCTGATAATGTTATGGGGATGGTCACTTAACACTTCTAAACCTACTTTTTTCTCTGTAAAACAAAGCAAGTATAATCCCTCAGGATGAAATACTTTAGGAATTAAGATTATAAGTGAGGTATTTCTCTATCCACACCCACAACACACACAAAAATACGTGTACACATAATACCCCTAGGAGCAATGGTTCAGTGTTTACTAATAATAGATTTTTGTGGTGATTTTTTAGACATTATTAGCAGGAAAAATGAGAATTGAGTGTTTGTGTGTGTACGGGTGTGTATTGTACACACATACGTAAAATGCGTATAGAAATATGAAATATGTATGTATATATATGTACACTAGATATATATCAGGTGTATCATATATATGTGAAAAGTAAGCATCACAGGCTAATACTGAAAGCTTTATTGCTAAGTCAAGAAGATGGAAGTCCTATGGTTAGCTCTACTGTCTAACACAGCACTAGATGTTCTCACTCATGTAACTGGTCAAAAGAGAGAAATTAGAAGTATAAATACCAGAAAAAGAACACTAAAAATATCAATATTTGCAGATGATATGGTTTAAACCCAGCAATTCCACTAGACTTCAGTGGAAAGATTCTACAGACGACAAAGTAATTCAGTTAGTGGTGTGGTGTGAAATTAAAATACAGACATCAATAGCCTTCATCAATACACACAATGACCAATTGAAGATAAAAGGTAAAAGAAGGCCTCTGCAAAAATAAAAGTTTAGGGGAAAAAAAGTTGAGAAAAATCTTTGTGAGAAAATATTTTCAACATTCTTAATCACAAACATAAAATGAAATACATGGAGATATATACCACAGAAGGACAGTTTCATAAAGGTGTCATGGACAGGCTATATGGGAAAAACAAATAGGCATAAATATCCAAGAAAACTTTGGAAAGAAGAGTGACAATGATGACAAGAGTGATTAGATTAGGGCTATTATAAAACAAAACTCAATTTAAAATTAAGTTAATGACTTCTGGATACACAGACCAACAAAATAAAGTTTCAGAAATAGACCAAATCTGTACATAAATTTATTATATCCCATGGTGATCTCTGGGTTCTGAGACTGAGCCCATCGTCAGGTTCTGTGATTATCATGGGATCTGCTTGAAATTCTCTCTCTCCCTCTCCCTTGCCTGTTTATGCTCTCTCTCTCTCTAAAATAAGTACATCTTTAAAAGAAGAAGAAGAAGAAATGTACTATATCCTAGAGGTAGCATTTCAAATATATCAGGGAGTCTTGGAATTTTAAAATCAATGGTTTTGTGACAAACTGGGTAGTTATTTGAAAAATAATGGGATTCAATTGATACACACTAAAATAAATTCAAATCAGTTAAAGATACATATATTCACACTATATATATACATATATTATATATACATATATGTGTGTGTGTACTCCAGCAAAAGTATAGAAGAAAATGTTGTTTCAACTTTACTCAATAAAATATTTCTTTTTAGTTGATATAAATAAGAATGTGTGTTTAACCACCCCCCTTCCCAATCATGGTAACCAAAGGCAAAAGACAGAACAAACTGAACAAAATCAGAATTCACAGCGCATATAAAAAGACAAACATGCCTAATTTATAAAAAGCACTATATATCAATAAGGAAGAGTTCAGTAGAAAATGTGCAAAACATATGAATAGACAGTTATATTGAGCAAGAAGTCATCACTTACATAGCTGGATTTTGAAGAAAGACGCCTTTTTGGTAACCTATTTTTGTTCATATTATGTATGAAAAATTAACTTGATACATCCTTTCAACTTTCATTTCCACAATGATCACAGAATGATCTCGAAAGGACCTCTGAAATATTTGATACCTGAAAATATTGCTGTTTCGAGTACATAGAAGTAAATAAATAGGTTAGTGATCTTTTTTCATTTTATGTAATGATGATTTTTAGTTTGCTTTCATGGCCGCCTTAGTTTTAAGTAAAATATGCTCTTCATTATAATAAAAAAAAAACACAAGAGTTTCTTCAGGCAAGATGCATTTATAGGTTTTTCTGATGACAATACCCTTGTAACCAAAACCACACCATTTTTATGTTTATTTTCATAACAAACCAAATACTAAAAAAAAAAAACAACACAAACCTCGTTGTGTTTATGAAGAAACAGAAGATTATAGATCTTATCCCTGCAGTGTTTAATACATATAATACTTTATGAACATGACTTCTGCTCATATACTAGCAGCTCCCTGAGAGTAATTGCTTACCTTTGGGTCTTTGCAGCTTTTTCATTCAGTAATTGCTTTAAGTGAAATGTAGAAATAGCATCAAATATAGAATGTTCAGAATACCCAAGGAAAGCCACCTTTAATAAACTTCATATTAAATCTGTGAATATTCCTCAGAGTTTAAAGCAGGCATAATGAAATTGAGCTGTATAATAAAATCATGGTATCATCTATCTGTTCATTTATTTATAACCTGTTTTCATAAATATCTCTCTGTGATGCAGTAAGCATTTCAGATGTGCTAGAAATTGTTATAAGCTTTATTTCCTTATTTTCATAACAATACATACTTAAAACATATCCCTGTAATATTTTTGAAGAAAAAGATGATAACAAGTATTCCTTAAATCTGTTTTGAGGTAGAATACAAATACGAAGCGTAACTTCATAGCATAATTTCTTAAACATTAGACTATATTGTCTGCCCCAAAATACTGTCATGAATATTCATGTATAACAAATGTATTCTGTTGAACTTCTGACATAAACAAATGCATCTAACTTGCCTCAATGCTAGTTGACTTAAGTATGTGACATTAGAAAAATACTTTTCTCTTTCTAAATGCTAGTAGTTCTATTCACTTTTCTATTTTCTCTTTCTTGTCCCTGAAAAGGGGAAGAAAAGGAGACATCAACATGCAGGCGGGATTGAGGGCAGTGCTGCCTATAGAATTTTCTGTAATTATAGATTGGTTCTGTCTCCATTCTCTGAGACGATAGCCACTAGTCACATGGGGAGAAAGGATGAAAATGGTCAAAGGGCATAAACCTCCAGTTTTGAGATGAATAAGTTCTGGGGATATAATGGACAGCCTGGTGACTACTGTTAACTCTGCTGTACTATATACTTACTAAAGTTTAAATCCAAGCCTCACCACATACTACCTGCATGACTTTGTAAGTTACAAATGTCTCAGTTTCCTCATATGTAGAATGAGAATAAAAATAAAACCTACCTTATGAGACTGTTATGGGTATAACATAACATATGTTATGGGTACAACATTAATTAATGTATTGTAATATAAGTCCTCAGACCAATGTCTGGCTCATGGTAAATGTTACTGTATTCCACTTATTATCATTATTGCCCGAGTTATCTTCCTTTCTTCCTCCTTCTTCCTGCTCCTTCCTTATCAAAAGAAAACAGTTGGTGTACTTCGTAGGCAGCAAGTTCCCAGTGGAAGAAGGCCTTATATCCAGTTGTAAAGGATGCATCTCAATTGAGCTAAAGTACAGGAAAAAAGGCTCTTTTTACATGGTAAAAGTACAGGAAAAAAGGCTCTTTTTACATTGCTCTGTCCTTTCTGCTTTGAACAGACCTGTGCGAAGACATGATTTTGGAGCTAAGGTAGCCCTCTTCTAACACCAGACCCTTAGGAGCCGATTCTCCATGGTGTTTCTATTCCTACTGTGACAGCTTTCATTTTGAATTATTTGTTCAAGAATGTTTGCATGGCAAACAGTTTTGAAACTTGGAAACAATATTTCCCTTGGACAAGAGGGCATATTTGTTTTCTGACTCGGAAAACAAAGCCAATGCCCTCTAAACAAAGTAAAACAAATGTTTGCTGCCGGTCTACTTTTAAAATTTGGGATTTCCTACCTTGGGATTACTCAGCTGTGACACAACCTGAGTGTGTGTGGAGCATCCGTTCAAGCTTCTCTAGAGAGACCCTGAGGGTCTGCAGGACAGAGAGAACCAGTGTGAAAGTCAAATTCATGCCACCTGCTATGCTAAGACCAATAAATTCCTCTGTCTCTGATCCAGGAGTTCAGTGTCTTCTGCCAGCAGCTGGGAGCTGTGGTGAGGTAACTACAGTTAACCCTTGAACAATGCAGGAGGTTGGTGTACTGACACCCACGCAGCCCAAAATCCACATACAACTTTGGACTCTCCTAAAACTGAACTACTAATAGCCTACTGTTGACCAAAAAGACTTACTGATAACACAAACAGAATTAACCCATGTTTTGTATGTGATATTGTATTCTCACAATCAAGCTAGAGAAAAGAATGTTATTAAAAAACCATATGGAAGAGAAACTACTGTACTGTATTATATTTACTGAAAAAAAATCCGTATGTAAGTGGACCCACACAGTTTAAACGTTCAAAGGTCCACTGTACTTATTTTGCAAGCAGGGTGAAGTATCAGACCTCACAGTTCCTGACAAACACAAGTTTGACGACAAGAGCCAGCTTGCTGAGCACAGCAAAAGATTGGAACTTCTGACAGAACCAAAGTACCAATCTTGGAGTATCTACCTCCAGATTTAGTACATGATTAAAACATACCCACCCAAGGGGCATCTAGGTTCCTTTGTTGGTTAAGGGTCACACACTTGGTTTCGGCTCAGGTCGTGATCTCAGGGTCGTGATTTTGAGCCCCGTGTTGGGCTCTGTGCTCAGGCGGAGTCTGTTTGAGAGGCACACTCCCTCTCCCTCTGCACCTCCCCCCCCCAACAAACCCCTAAAGCACACACACCCAATAAAATATATTCAGATAGTGAACACAATGTATCTGAAGTTATGAAAATTTTTTGTGAGACTCATTCATTTACATGATGAAAGTGAAGTCACCATGATTTGAGTACCAAGAAAAAAGTTTAGAATATCTATTTGAAGAGATGTTCTTTTATTTACCCTTCTCATACTTCCTGTAATATGTGTTATAGCTCAAGTTCAACTCTTAGGCAATCAGGAAATTTTTAAAAATCTAAAAAAAATTTGTTATCTTCTCCCATTCCATGGGTTGTCTCTTTGTTTTCTTGACTGTTTCCTTTGCTGTGCAGAAGCTTTTGATCTTGATGAAGTCCCAAAAGTTCATTTTCCCTTTTGTTTCCTTTGCCTTTGGAGACATATCTTGAAAGAAGTCGCTGAGACTGATATAGAAGAGGTTACTGCCTATATTCTCCTCTAGGATTCTGATGGATTCCTGTCTCACATTGAGGTCTTTTATCCATTTTGAGTTTATCTTTGTGTATGGTGTTTGAGAATGGTCAAGTTTCATTCTTCTACATATAGCTGTCCAATTTTCCCAGCACCATTTATTGAAGAGACTGTCTTTATTCCACTGTATATTTTTTCCTGTTTTGTCAAAGATTAATTGACCATAGAGTTGAGGGTCCATATCTGGGCTCTCTACTCTGTTCCACTGGTCTGTTTGTCTCTTTTTATGCCAGTACCATGCTGTCCTGGTGATCACAGCTTTGTAGTAAAGCTTGAAATCAGGTAACATTATGCCCCCAGTTTTATTTTTGTTTTTCAACATTTCCTTAGTGATTTGGGGTCTCTTCTGATTCCATACAAATTTTGGATTATTTGCTCCAGCTCTTTGAAGAATACCGGTGGAATTTTGATCAGAATGGCATTAAAAGTATAGATTGCTCTAGGCAGTATAGACATTTTAACAATGTTTATTCTTCCAATCCAAGAGCATGGAATGGTCTTCCATCTTTTTGTATCTTCTTCAATTTCTTTCATGAGTGTTCTGTAGTTCCTCGAGTACAGATCCTTTACCTCTCTGGTTAGGTTTATTCCCAGGTATCTTATGGTTCTTGGTGCTATAGTAAATGGAATCGATTCTCTAATTTCCCTTTCTGTATTTTCATTGTTAGTGTATAAGAAATCCACTGATTTCTGTACATTGACTTTGTATCCTGCCACGGAATGGGAGAAGATATTGACAAATGTCAGTACAGACAAAAGGATGATATCCAGGATCTATAATGAACTCCTCAAACTCAACACACAGAAAACAGGCAATCATATCAAAAAATGGGCAGAGGATATGAACAGACACTACTCCAATGAAGACATACAAATGGCTATCAGACACATGAAAATATGTTCATCATCACTAGCCATCAGGGAGATTCAAATCAAAACCACATTGAGATATCACCTTTCACCAGTTAGAATGGCCAAAATTAGCAAGACAGGAAACAACATGTGTTGGAGGGGATGTGGAAAAAGGGGAACCCTCTTCCACTGTTGTTGGGAATGCAAGTTGGTGCAGCCCCTTTGGAAAACAGTGTGGAGACTTCTCAAGAAATTAAAAATAGAACTTCCCTATGACCCTGAAATTGCACTACTGGGTATTTACCCCAAAGATACAGATGTAGTGAAAAGAAGGGCCATCTGTACCCCAATGTTTATAGCAGCAATGGCCACGGTTGACAAACTGTGGAAAGAACCAAGATGCCCTTCAATGGATGAATGGATAAGGAAGATGTCATCCATATACACTATGAAGTATTATGCCTCCATCCGAAAGGTCGAATACCCAACTTTTGTAGCAACATGGACGGGACTGGGAGAAATTATGCTGAGTGAAATCAGTCAAGCAAAGAGAGTCAATTATCATATGGTTTCACATATTTGTGGAGCATAACAAATAGCATGGAGGACAAGAGGAGTTAGAGAGGAGAAGGGAGCTGGGGGAAATTGGAAGGGGAGGTGAACCATGAGAGACTATGGACTCTGAAAAACAATCTGAGGGGTTTGAAGTGGCGGGGGGGGGGGGGTGGGAGGTTGGGGTACCAGGTGGTGGGTATTATAGAGGGCACGGATTGCATGGAGCACTGGGTGTGGTGAAAAAAATAATGAATACTGTTATGCTGAAAATAAATAAAAAATAAAACATCAAAAATTTTGTTACATCAAAAAAGATTACTATGCTTGAGAATATTTTTAGTTCTTGAGAAACAACTTCCTCATCTTGTCACCTTGTTGATAAGGAATCTTATCCAGTAACATACACTTAAATCTAGACATAAGGTGCACGTCTGACATTGTGGATTCACTGCTTCCAAGATGCTACAATCCTTAAGGATAGTTGTTATAGTTCACCTACTTGACAGATTACAAAACTGATGACATAGAGAAAAAACAACCTGTGCATGTTTGCATAATTAATAAAATAGGGAAGCCAGGCATTGAAGTCTAAGCTCATTTCTATTACACCACTCTGTCACAAAAAGTATATTTAATCTTCCTCATTATGATATTATAAACCAATGAAGTTAGGCTAAATCCAATTATCCCCATTTTCTTATCAATGAAAAATAGGAGCCTCAAAAATATTTGCTAATTTGTCACATTCACACTGATAATTAGTAGAGTCATGGCTAGTGTTCAAGTCTCAACTCTTACACAAATACTCTCTTCCCCAGAGCCCATGAGGTCATGTTTCCTATCTAGTCTTGGCCCCATTATAAAATAAATTTTAGGTTCTTCATTTACCTGGGTTTTTTTTTCTTAAAAAAATTATATATATATATATATATATATATATATATATATATATATATATATATATTTAAGTGAGAGAGCGAGTGTGAGTAGGGGTGAGGGGAAGAGAGAGAGAGAGAGAGGGAAAGAATCTCAAGCAGACTTCTCACTGAGCACAGAGCCCTCCATGGGGCTTGACCTTATGACTCTGAGAGCATGTCTTGAGATGAAATCAGGAGTCAGGCACTTAACTGGCTGACCCACCAAGGCCCCGCCTACCTATATTTATTATTGACAAAACTCTTAAGTATGTTAGTCCAGTTTCCTCATTTTCACTATCCTTTGTTTCCTTGACATTTTCCTCCATCAAAAAGGCCTTGCGGATCTCACTATCTGTGGCAGTACAAGCTGTCAGGGAGCCCAGACCACTGGCATCGCTACTTACCATTATGTGCTGAGCCAGACTTAAGCTTCAGGAACAATACTCATATTATTTTTATTATAAGATATGGCAACTTTACTTTTTTAAAGGGTAATGAATTTGAAGGAAATATAAGCATGTATTTGTGTTTCTAAACTCTATCCTTAGACTTTGCTATCTCTAACTTTACACAATCTTTAAAATTTTCATTGGGAACACACAGATATCCCAGTGACCTCAAGATTTCCATTTAGCCTAAATCATTTAAAAATATTTATTAATTATTAAATAATAATAATAATAATGTAAATGATCCTAGTGAATTGTACCTTTTTCTTTAAATCTATCAGTTACTACTCATTCATGTTACAACCCAATTTCATTCACCACACACTGATACCTTATTGGTTTTAGGCATATGTATCAGGACTTATTTCCAGGATTATTTCAATATTCTTTCCCTTTTCCTAAAGATAATTTGTGAAATTAACTTCTTCAGATTTTGTATGGTAATTTCCTTGTTAAAAAGTTTTATATTAAGCTTAACTCCTCTGGGTAAATCTTATGATGTGCAAATTTGAAAGTAAAAAGGCAAAATAATGAGTAGTGACAGAAAATTCTATGCACACATACAAGACATAGATACACGTATTGCATAAGGTCAGTCATACCTTGCAAAGAACATGTGATAATTCTTTTTCTCTTTTAACATTAGCTTTTTTGTTTTAAAATGTAATATTTTTGTCTAATTTAAGAAATCTAAAAATCTTCATTACCATGAATCTTTACGTTCCATTTCACCTTTTTACTGACATGAAATATAAAACTTGAAAACAACAACAAAATATCCCAAGATGCATATGCATACCTCTAAAGAATCTTGAGGTTTTTTGTTATTTTTCAAAATCCTCTCCACTTTTCCTAATTACTTCCTACTTAGAAATCCTGTCACAGCTTTCCTTGTCTACACACCTGGGATTTACATTCTCCCTCCTAAGACAACATCACAAATGAAAATATTGTTTTTGGTTCCAAATGCATACTCAACAGCTGTTGAGAAAATGAGAAATGTGTGTTCATTTACTAACACACTCAGACTTCAGCTTAGTGGTGTAACAAATTGAAAAAAGTCCCGAACTACAAAGTTCTACAAAAGATCACACTGACCAAGAATGGATTTATTTAGAGAAGAGGGGAATTGCTTAATCTTCCTGAGAAAAGGATAGTTTACCTTGGGCAAATACTGAAGAAAAGTATACATTTATTAAACTTTTTTTTTTATTGAACTTTTTGTCCCTTCAGATCACGCCATTCAAAGTTGACCTCTGTCTGACAATTCAAATGTCCTTCTAATGAAATTCAACTGCTCTCAAATATTAAAAATTCCCTTTCATGATAAATTTCCTTTCATGAACTTACCAGCCACTGAATTGGCCAAAGCACAGTTCCAATAGGTCTGTTTACAGTGTGAGATCCAAGTAACAGTGACCAAGTTATGGACCTTGAGGTTCCAGCCCTTTAAGTGAGTTTCCCAATCCAATCTGGGAAGAGCAGAAGCTGCAGTCATTTCAATCACTGCCATCATATAGATTCAGCCTCGTTCTAAATTTACTCAAGTGTTTTCATTACATGGGCTTGGCAAATTGACAACTCAGAGTAGATTTATAGTATTGAACTGTGTCTTCTCAGTGGTGCGGGTGAAACAGGGCTATGAAAGGAGGCCCTTGAAATTTGTATATTGGCACTCATCCATTCCTGGATGTGTTCTATTCCTATCTATTAACCTCAGGAAAATATCCAAATGGGCGCTTTGTATGAGGTCATTCACCAAGATATTCTCTGTTTTTGTTTTTGATTTTTAACATTTTTAGTGGTCCTTAGATTCAGAAGAACCTAATTTTTTTGTTTTCATATTAAAATAAAAATATGGGACACCTGGGTGGATCGGTCAGTTAAGCTTATACCTTCAGCTCAGGTCATGGTCCCAGGGTCCTGGGATTGAGTCCCATATCTAGCTCCTTGCTCACCAGAGAGACTGTTTCTCCTTCTGCTGCTGCCCCTGCATATGCTCTCTCTCTGTCAAATAAATAAATAAAATCCTAAAATAAATAAGAATAGTCAAGACTTACTGTGAGCCCCTGTAAGACTCTCAACTGCCTTCCACCTGCCTGCCTCATCTTTTGCTTCTTCAGTTTGCAGGCCTCAAACCTAATACAAGGTTCAGCCTCCTTGTGACCCTCCATATGATATGGCTTCAAAACCTGGCTATGATTGGGACACCTGGTTGGCTCGGTCAGTTAAGAATCTGACTCTTATTTTCACCTCAGGTCATGATCTTAAGGTCCTGAGTTTAAGCCCCTTGTGGGGCTCCATGGAGCTGGGCATAGAGCCTGCTTGGGATTCTCTCTCTCCCTCAACCCTTCCCCCCCACACTCCCACCAGTTCTCTCTCTCTCTCTAAATATATATGTAAATACATACATAAGTAAAACTGGTTATGATTAAAAAACAAATGGTGCTCTCAACATACTCATTATATTGCTGTCAAACCTAAAGCAATGCATGATGGATCCCTACTGAAAATGTGCCTTAAGACTTTACTTTTTTAAAAACGATTAAATCTTATGGAACTCTTGGTTTGGCTCAGGTCGTGATCTCAGAGTCGTGAGACTGAACCCTACATCGGGCTCCACATTTGCATGGGGTCTGTTCAAGAGTCTCTCTCCTTCCTCCTCTCCCTCCTCCTCTGCCCCATCCCCAACTCCCACCAGCTAGCTCACACTCTTTCTCAAATAAATAAAATCTAACAATTAAATAATATGAATTATTTTGCCGTATAAATCATCCTTTCTGAAATATTTGTGCCTCTGATATTAAAAAACGTTCATGGAAAATTCGAATAATTCTATATTTTCCATGTGAGTACCCACTTGCAAACTAGAGGCTGTTTAGCTTGTCTAAAAGAGAAAGCAAATCTTAACATTGATATTCATTCCTTAGTTAAACTTCAAATATTAGAAAATTCTAATTACAAGAGTTCCTCTGTGGTCAAAATGGAAAATGAAAAGCTGAGTGTTTTGACATCATTACATTTAGAAAACTTAAAATGAATCTGAGAACTCTGAAATCCATTTTATGAAACAAAAATGAAGTTGTTGCATGCTCACCAATTTCTTATTAAAGTAATAGAGTATAGAAAACTAAATCTGGTATATTTCTTGTCATTATCTTTGTTTCACAAGGACAAAACATAAAAATCTGTATGAATTTTAAGTGCAAATCATTGGTCACTCTTATAAAAACATTTTGTTCAGTAATATGAATAATTGAGCTTGAAAACAAATAGTACGATTATTTATCCCATTATTATTATATCTAAACTTAGTTCTAAAAATACTTTATTTTAATAACTGTATACTTAAAACTGTATATAGAAGTAGGTTTTGTCAAGTTTTGGTATCTGATGCCAAGTGAACGAAGATGGCAAACCCTACTTACTCCCCTAGTTTTTTTGTATATTTTCTTTGTATGGTTCCTAGTCTTAAAGATTATGTGCCTACATCCCTTCACACACACACACACACACACACACACACACACACACACCACACACACACACACACACACTCACACACTTTAGGTTCCTAAGAATCTGTAAAGAAATCAATGTTTATAAGAAACATAAACATAATGTGAATTACTGGAATATAAGCCTTTAAAACTATTAGAATAAAACAGTCCCTATAAAAAAATATTTCTGGGGACGCCTGGGTGGCTCAGTTGGTTGGACGACTGCCTTCGGCTCAAGTCATGATCCTGGAGTCCCGGGATCGAGTCCCGCATCGGGCTCCCAGCTCCGCGGGGGGTCTGCTTCTCCCTCTGACCTTCTCCCCGTTCATGCTCTCTCACTGTCTCTCTCTCAAGTAAATAAATAAAATCTTTAAAAATATATATATATTTCTGGGTCAATATGGAAATGTCATTTGAAAGCATTTTCTTTTTTAAAATAAATTGTTTCTCTTGAGTGGTTTTAAAATATTACCTGTGTTGGTACAATATGTTTATAAGCAAACCAAATTTATGGGCCAAAGGAGATTTTTAAAATAAATCTATATATGAATCTTAAATAAGTTTCAATAAGCACACAGATGGTTCTGCAGGCAGTTATGTCTCAGCAACAGGAGCTCTTCAAGAAGGAGCATGTGTTAGGGTCTCAAAGTTACAACGGACATGCACAACTGCTCTAATTCTCCAGTCCATTGAGTTGACACCATCTGCCAATCATTTGGCCACCACTATATCTCCAGTTGTTTCAGCATGTCACACTCTCTCAACAGTCCTCATGTTACTGTCCCTGAATGTACATCCTGAGCAGGTGTATATGACATGTGTGAAAAAGGCTGGAGATTGTCGGACCTAGAAAGGATCCAAAAACAGAAAAGAAAACTCTATTAATAAATGCAGTTAGATCAGACTTTTTACTTTCATCATAAGAACAGAATAAAATCAAATATTCAGCAATCATTCTATTTGTAATGCTGAATTAGCCAAATTGACCAATTCTTTCATTTCTAAAACAAACAAACAAACAAACTCATTTTATAGAAACAAGTTACACTGTCAGCACTAGACTATGTGTAAATAATCTATGAATTGGTCACATAACTTTACTAAAGTGTTAGGTCTTGATAAATTTTAATTTAGAAAAATGAGTTTAGTCCTTTGATCTTTGAAAATGTCTTCAAACCATCATCCTTGGCAAAAATCTTATTATTCTTTGAAAGTGAAACATCCCGAATCCTGTCACTTATTCAGGTAGCATCAGCTATCTTGTTCAAAGATCCAGCAAAGACAGCTGAGGTTGTACAGATTGCCAAGTCTCAACGAGGATGTGAGCAAAAGACGGTGCTTCCAGGGAGATTTTGGCCCTTCCAGGCATCTAAAGGTTTCTATTTTAGTTACCAGAAAGAGGTCAGAACAAGCTTGCTCCCTGAAACCTCTTGAGTACAGAGGTGTTAATTTCCTGCTTTTATGACTCTAGCAAATATAATAGTTGCATGATTCTCACTTAGTATGAAAAGAATGACACAGATATCATTTTGGTACTAACTGATCTACTGACAAGTGCACAAACCTTTAACCTCACTCTAATTGTCATTAGAAATAAAATTACTGTGGCTGATATCGAAGAGATTACTGCCTATGTTCTCCTCTAGGATTCTGATGGATTCCTGCCTCATGTTGAGGTCTTTTATCCATTTTGAGTTTATCTTTGTGTACGGGGTAAGAGAATAGTAAAGTTTCATTCTTCTACATATAGCTGTCCAGTTTTTCCAGCACCATTTATTGAAGAAACTGTCTTTTTTCCACTTTATATTTTTTCCTGTTTTGTCGAAGATTATTTGCCCATAGAGTTGAGAGTCCATATCTGGGCTCTCTACTCTGTTCCACTGGTCTATGTGTCTCTTTTTATGCCAGTACCATGCTGTCTTGGTGATCACAGCTTTGTAGTAAAGCTTGAAATCAGGTAACATTATGCCCCCAGTTTTATTTTTGTTTTTCAACATTTCCTTAGTGATTTGGGGTCTCTTCTGATTCCATACAAATT
Source organism: Mustela erminea (assembly GCF_009829155.1). NCBI lineage: Eukaryota > Metazoa > Chordata > Mammalia > Carnivora > Mustelidae > Mustela > Mustela erminea. The sequence continues at coordinate 46,999,843 of NC_045630.1, read as the reverse complement.
TTTGGATTATTTGCTCCAGCTCTTTGAAGAATACCGGTGGAATTTTGATCAGAATGGCATTAAAAGTATAGATTGCTCTAGGCAGTATAGACATTTTAACAATGTTTATTCTTCCAATCCAAGAGCATGGAATGGTCTTCCATCTTTTTGTATCTTCTTCAATTTCTTTCATGAGTGTTCTGTAGTTCCTCGAGTACAGATCTTTTACCTCTCTGGTTAGGTTTATTCCCAGGTATCTTATGGTTCTTGGTGCTATAGTAAATGGAATCGATTCTCTAATTTCCCTTTCTGTATTTTCATTGTTAGTGTATAAGAAATCCACTGATTTCTGTACATTGACTTTGTATCCTGCCATGTTGCTGAATTGCTGTATGAGTTCTAGTAGTTTGTGGGTGGAGTCTTTTGGGTTTTCCATATAAAGAATTGTGTCATCTGCGAAGAGAGAGAGTTTGACTTCTCATTGCCAACCCGGACACCTTTTATTTCTCCTTGTTGTCTGATTGCTGTTGCTAGGACTTCTAATACTATGTTGAACAAGAGTGGTGAGAGTGGGCATCCTTGTCGTGTTCCTGATCTCAACGGGAGGCTGCAAGCTTCAATATCAGCCACAGCAACTTCTTCAAAGATATGTCTCCAGAGGCAAAGGAAACAAAAGCCAAAATAAACTTTTGGGACTTCATCAAAATCAAAAGCTTCTGCACAGCAAAGGAAACAGTCAAGAAAACAAAGAGGCAACCCACGGAATGGGAGAAGATATTTGCAAATGACAGTACAGACAAAAGGTTGATATCCAGGATCTATAAAGAACTCCTCAAACTCAGACAATCATATCAAAAAATGGGCAGAAGATATGAACAGACACTACTCCAACGAAGACATAGAAATCGCTATCAGACACATGAAAAAATGAAAAAATGTTCATCATCACTAGCCATCAGGGAGATTCAAATCAAAACCACATTGAGATATCACCTTTCACCAGTTAGAATGGCCAAAATTAGCAAGACAGGAAACAACATGTGTTGGAGGGGATGTGGAGAAAGGGGAACCCTCTTACACTGTTGGTGGGAATGCAAGTTGGTGCAGCCTCTTTGGAGAACAGTGTGGAGATTCCTCAAGAAATTAAAAATAGAGCTTCCCTATGACCTGCCATTGCACTACTGGGTATTTACCCCAAAGATACAGATGTAGTGAAAAGAAGGGCCATCTGTACCCCAATGTTTATAGCAGCAATGGCCACGGTTGCCAAACTGTGGAAAGAACCAAGATGCCCTTCAACAGATGAATGGATAAGGAAGATGGGGTCCATATACACTATGGAGTTTTATGCCTCCATCAGAAAGGACGAATACCCAACTTTTGTAGCAACATGGACGGGACTGGAAGAGATTATGCTGAGTGAAATCAGTCAAGCAAAGAGAGTCAATTATCATATGGTTTCACTTATCTGTGGAGCATAACAAATAGCATGGAAAACATGGGGAGTTAGGAGAAGGGAGTTGGGGGAAATTGGAAGGGGAGGTGAACCATGAGAGACTATGGACTCTGAAAAACAGTCTGAGGAATTTGATGTGGTGGGGGGGGTGGGAGGTTGGGGGAACCAAGTGGTGGGTATTATAGAGGGCACGATTGCATGGAGCTCTGGGTGTGGTACAAAAACAATGAATACTGTTATGCTGAAAATAAATTAAAAAAGTGATTTACTGGGTCACAAATCAGGACTCAACTGATACCAAAAGACTGAGATTATTCCCTGCATATTCTCAGATCACAATGCTTTGAAACTGGAGCTCAATCTCAAGGAAAAGTTCCAAAGGAACTCAAACACCTGGAAGCTAAAGACCACCTTGCTTAAGAATGCTTGGATCAACCAGGGGATCAAAGAAGACCTGAAACAATTCATGGAAACCAATGAGAATGAAGACACTTCGGTCCAAAACCTATGGGATACAGCAAAGGCGGTCCTAAGGGGGAAATACAGAGTCATCCAATCCTCCCTCAAAAAAATTGAAAAATCTAGAACACAGCAGCTGTATCTACACCTTAAAGAACTGGAGAATCAACAACAAATCAAACCAACTCCACACATAAGAAGGGAAATAAGATTAGAGCTGAGGTCAATGAGGTAGAAACCAGAGATACAGTAGAACGTATCAATGAAACTAGAAGCTAGTTTTTTGAAAAAATCAAGAAGATCGATAAATTATTGGCCACACTAATCCAAAAGAAATGAGAGAAAGCCCAAATTCATAAAATTATGAATGAAAAGGGAGAGATCACAACTAACACCAAGGAAGTAGAAACAACCATCAGAAGTTATTATCAAAAGTTATATGCCAATAAGCTAAGCAACCTAGATGAAATGGATGCATTCCTGGAAAACTATAAACTCCCAAAACTGAACCAGGAAGAAATTGACAACTTGAATAGACCGATATCTAGTAACGAGATTGAAGCGGCGATCAAAAACCTCCCAGAAAACAAGAGCCCAGGATTTGACGGATTCCCTGGGGAATTCTACCAAACTTTCAAAGAAGAAATAACACCTATACTCCTGAAACTGTTTCAAAAAATTGAAGCAGAACTAAAACTTCCAGACTCTTTCTATGAAGCCAGCATTACCCTGATCCCCAAACCAGGCAAAGACCCTACCAAAACGGAGAATTTCAGACCAATATCACTGATGAATATGGATGCTAAGATTCTCAACAAGATCCTAGCAAACAGGATCCAACAGCACATTAAACAGATTATCCACCATGACCAGGTGGGATTCATCCCTGGGCTACAAGGATGGTTCAACATTCGCAAATCAATCGATGTGATAGAACAAATTAATAAGAAAAGAGAAAAGAACCACATGGTCCTCTCAATCGATGCAGAAAAAGCATAGGACAAAATCCAGCATCCGTTCCTGATTAAAACATTTCAAAGTATAGGGATAGAGGGAACATTCCTGAACTTCATCAAATCTATCTATGAAAGACCCACAGCAAATATCATCCTCAATGGGAAAAAGCTTGCAGCCTTCCCATTGAGATCAGGAACACGACAAGGATGCCCACTCTCACCACTCTTGTTCAAGAGAGTTCTCTTGTTCAAGAGAACAAGAAGTCCTAGCAACAGCAATCAGAAAACAAAGAGAAATAAAAGGTGTCCAGGGTGGCAATGAGAAGTCAAACTCTCTCTCTTCGCAGATAACACGATTCTTTATATGGAAAACCCAAAAGACTCCACCCACAAACTACTAGAACTCATACAGCAATTCAGCAACATGGCAGGATACAAAGTCAATGTACAGAAATCAGTGGATTTCTTATACACTAACAATGAAAATACAGAAAGGGAAATTAGAGAATCGATTCCATTTACTATAGCACCAAGAACCATAAGATACCTGGGAATAAACCTAACCAGAGAGGTAAAGGATCTGTACTCGAGGAACTACAGAACACTCATGAAAGAAATTGAAGAAGACACAAAATGATGGAAGACCATTCCATGCTCTTGGATCGGAAGATTTAAAAAAATAAAATAAAATTACTCATACCCTAATCCAATAAATTGCTAATCACTAGATTTTTTATATGTATTCCCAATAATTGTCCTTTGTTTAAAGCCACAAATGGCTTATTTTGCATGCTCGATGGTACTGACATGTAAAAATGACTAGCTGATTCATGAAGAACAGTAGAAATTATTTGGACAAGATGTTTTGTTTACTGCTATTTGAAGTGCTATAAAATGCAACTAGGTTTCTTGGGAAACCCTGACTTTCAACAGATTCCTTAGTCTATCTGTGACCCATGAACTATTGAAGATGCAACTTTATAAAAATGATCCTGAAGATGAACCTCTACATTAATTTATTCATTCTTATGTAGAAATAGATCACTATGTATCAGTCGGACGAAAGGGGATTCTGCAACTGTGATAAAGCATGGTCGCAAGATATATTTTATGAAAAGTAAGTCATTCCCTATGACATAAATCTTCACTCCATTTCTTGAAATTAGTTGTATATGTGATTATGTACATAAATACCATTTTTGTCTACCTAGACCCCACACAACATAAAGAGCATATGTTTATGATTAGGATTTTAAGAGACCTGAAATCACTCTGTCAATAATCTCTGGTCTTCATGAAATTTTTATCTCCAAACTTTTTAATATTCTCAATTGATCCTCACATAAAACTTTCTTCATACCTTTTATGATTCTCATAGTCTTTTCTGCACCATTTCATGTTTCCATACATTATGCCTACCGCAATTCCATACAGTGCTTTCATGATTTTTTTTTAAATATGACTGAGTAATTTTTAAATTTTATTTTAAAAATTCTTATATGAAATGACTATGATTGTAATGTTTTCCTGATCATTCCTATAAAAATAATGGGTCACAATCATTGGAAAACAATCTACAATAATGCAGTTAGATAAAGAAATTTCTGAGCAGAATTTACATTTAGAATAAACATAAGACACAAGAGTCAGTCTGGCTGGACCCAGAGGACAGGCTATGTGAGAAACTTGAATAAATAACATAGACAAAATTTGTAAGCATTGGAGGCAAGACTATATTTTTACCTTTGATGGGTTGCCGGATTAATAAAAGTAATTTTCACAAAGTTTACTATGGGATTTCTATGAAGAACAGATTGGAGGTATGATATAAAATTTCTTTGATTCCTATATGACCATTTGATTAGTTTTTTCTTTTCCACTTAGTTTTCAAACCGTGACTGCAACACACAAAGACATATACACCCTATCCATCTTCCCTGCTGTGTTTTTTCTTCTCAACTCCTATCACATCCAACACACATACATACCTATTCATTTGTTTAATAATATGCCCTCAACTAGACCATAGTTTCCATAAGGTAAGACATTTTTGTCTTTGTTTTTTCCCATTGTGGTAATCCCAGAAACCAGAATGTTCTCTAGCTAACAGTAAAATACAATTAATAGTAGTCAAATAACAATAAGCATGAATTAATGACTGATTTAAGGTAGAAATATTCCAATGTTTTATTGTAAAAGAAACTGTAGTAACTATATACCAGATATGACCTAAGGAAATAGACAACTATATCTAAGAATATGAAAGTGATGCAGTTTTAGAATATTGGTAAGGTTTAGTGGGGTGAGGTCTGCAACCGACAACCAAGAAAGAATTCTTGAGCTGCCATGTGATCTAAGAGATGTATGCATTGTCCCCTAAAGCTATGTTTAGCAGCATAGAACAAGTGAACCCCACCTTGTGTCTTTCCATAATCAGACTCTTCTGTTTTCTGTAAGACCCCTTGCTACACATCACTTGCTTGAGAAACAGAGTAATAAAGATTTGTGATTATGCAGAAGCATGGGTAAAGGTGGGAGCAAAGAAGAGCAAAGGGTCTTTGTCTCTGACTGTTGACCCCCTGCCTCCTGTCTCTCACAGCAAAGTCGGGAATAATCTTCCATCGGTGGGTACAGGGATTGCTGGCCATTCCGTGCATTTATACAGAGTTAAAGCTGAATTCTGAGCAAGAAGTTATTCAATTTCATATTATGAACAACTGTAAATGACAAAATAAAATTTAGTGTTTATACTCTGTTTTTTTTTTTTCCTTCTGTTGAGTAACAATATATGCTAACTGCACTGGAACTTACACAAGTATTAATACATAAGAAAATAATCCTACATTACTCCACAGATTAAAATAAACCACTCCTACCATTTTGGCACATGCATTCAGGCCATTAAAAATAATTTTGGGGGCGCCTGGGTGGCTCAGTCATTAAGCATTTGCCTTCAGCTTAGGCAGATCATGTGCCCTTTTTTATACACTTATTAAGTGTGTGTGTGTGTATAATATATAATATATTACATATATTATATATATATATACATTTGTCATCCTCCTTTCATCCCTAGTCTGTTACTTCCATATCTGTAAGCACTCTCCTGCAGCCAAATTGGCCTCTTTACAGAAATTTCCAGTTGTGCGCCTTCTAAGGCCATCATATTGAGAGGAATTCCCATTTTATACTTACCTGATCCTACTCCCAGGGCTCATTGGGTGTAAAAACAGCTGTTCAGAACAATCTCCCTCTTGAAAACTTGGATATTCTCCATCACACACATGAGAAACAAGGTGGTGCTATTTGGGGTTCCTTTTCTTTCTAAAATGCCACAATGAGATCTTTACTATACTGTAAAGCACCCATTGAAAGTTGTTTTCTTCCAAAGTTTTAGGAGAAAAGTGGAGCAGAAATATCTCTGAGATTTCCAATTATCTCCTTATACTCATCTTCTACCTTGCTCTTCCTTTCCCCTCCTCTCCCCTGGCTGAGAGGACTTCCATTAACTATCTGTAAGTAAAAAAACTGCCCTGTATCTAGTGCTCTAAACATTAGAATAAAAATTCTCTAGATTAAAATGTGTTCTAACAGAGTAAAAAAAGACCCTGTGATGAGGTCTCTGAAATCAGGTTCTCAAAGGTAAATTTATAAAATTCATTTTATTTAATGATTAGCTCTGGCAAACAGAAAGCACCTTGGTATCATACCATGTGGTCAACTGGGACTAAAACAATACAAACAGAACACTCAGCACTTTAACTGATACTGTTTTCTCTTTAGGTGAGGAAATAGAAGAGGACTCCTGTATTAAAATATCCAGCTATTACCCCATTGCTTTAGAACAAGAATGTAAAAGTTTTATAAGTAGGAGAAACATGGAGTGATGAATTTGAATCCTTCTATATCTAGGAATGTGCTTTTCTTTTAGTGTAGATATTTGTTCTTGGTCTTCACTAGGACACTTTCCAGTATGCTGTCTAATGTGTCAGAACAGGGCTAGATATTTGACTCAGGACCACTGCTGCCCTCAAAAGCCAAATGCCTCCACTTCTATTCCTTCCAGAATATTGAATCAACCACATAACTGTTTCTTTAATTTGTAACATTAAAAATTGAATCTCAGATTGGATCTGACCTGTGGGCGTAGTTCACCTGTTCACACCACACTATAAAAAAAGAGAAAGGAAGTTTGAAGCTGAAATTCACTATAGGTTAAAAGGTGATGATTTTCATAATATAATAAGGGGAGAATAAGGCAAAATAATGCCTATTAAAAATTAAAATTTAATTGAGAAATTACTGTAGATTTTGTATACTCATAGAATATTAATGATCAATTAAAATCATCATGCAAATATATTTTTAAAGAGGTTTGAAATATAATTATATTCTCTTTCTCATGCAAATTGTATGTTTTCAGCCTCTTTCCTTTAACACTCAGACCAAATATTCAGGTCAGGAAAATCCACAAACATTGTCCAGTCTATTTCTTTCTGATGAATTCTAATTGAGTTCTAGGAAGAAATGAAATTGAACTAATGTAGCAGTTCATGCTTTTACCTATACTATTTCCTAACACATTAATACATATAATTAAGTCATTGAGATTATTAATTATAGGAAAAAATATTTTTAATCCAGATTATAATAGGAAATAATTATTTAAAGTTGTAAAGTAAGAAAATTAATTTCCCTAAATATTATGAATATAAATGAATAACTATGTTTAAAATCAATTTACACATACGTACTATAGACGCCTCAGTCAATTTTCTAGCTATTCCTCAGGGACAAGACAAAACATATTTTAGTAAATATTGTTTATATATACAACATTAAAGGCCGTAAAGTAAGAGATCCAAGATGGCAGAGGAGTAGGAGACCTAAATTTTGTCTGGTCCCAGAAATGCAGCTAGATTGTTATAAAACCATTCTGAACACCTGCAAACTTAATACGAGATGGAAGAAAAGAATAGCAGAAACTCTAGGAACATAAAAACGAGCACTTCCTGGAAGGTACAGCCTGCAGAGAAATTAATCCGAGATGATATACAGGAAGACAGCAGGAGAGGGAGCTTCTGTCAGCCAGCTGCCAGCAAGAGAGAGCAGGGTTGCAAAAAATCAGAGCTTTTAGAAATCTGCTTCCATGAGGGATGATGTTCCAGTGGCTTAGCAGAGGGATGGAACCCTCACTGGGACAGTGTGGTCTCAGGACCCTCAGGAATACAGAAAGACCACAGGTGCCTGAGTGCTGCAGATCTCCATGTATCAGAGCAAGAAAACCTGTCACAAAGAATGAGCTGAGGAGTGGGGTCTCAGCTCCGGGATGCCATAAATTGGGGTTGCCATCAACCATGATCTGCAGCAGATCCAGGGAGACTCACATTCAGGCTGGGTGAGCTCAGAGCGCAGCTGGACACAGGGAGACAGAAGGGATTGACTGCTTTTCTCAGAGGGTGCAGTGAGGAGTGGGGTCCTGAGCTCTCAGCTCCTCTAGGTCAGAGATTGGGAGGCTGCCAAGCATTTTTTTTAATGTTAAATGTTAAGAGCTTCAATGGGAAAAAAATACGCAACATGCAAAAACAGATGGGAATGAAGGGATAAAAGATTCTGAGAAAGAATCTAAAGGAACGTTAGAAATCAGAAACATAGGGCACCTGGGTGGCTCAGTGGGTTAAGGGTCCTGGGATTGAGCCCCACATCAGGCTCTCTGCTCAGCAGGGAGCCTGCTTCTCTTACTCTCTCTCTGCCTGCCTCTCTGCCTACTTGTGATCTCTTTCTCTGTGTCAAATAAACAAAATCTTTAAAAAACAGCAACAACAAAAGAAATCAGAAACATAGTAACTGAAATGAAAAAAATGCCTTTGGTGTTCTCCTCACTAGACTGAACACGGCCAAGGAAAGAACCAGTGAGTGGGAAATAGGTCAACAGAAACTTTCCAAACTAATATTCAAAGAGAAAATCATAATAACAGTTAAGTAGAACAGAACCTCTGGGAACTACAGCAAATTTTGAAAGGTGTCAAGTATGTGTAATTAGAATATCAGAAGGAGAAGAAACATAGAAAGAAACTGAAGAAATACTTGAAATAAAAAAAGCCAAGAATTTTCAAAAATTAAAATTGGCACCAAATTCAGGAACTTTAGATAACACCAAGCAGAACAACTTCCAAAAAGTACTCCTAAGCTTATCACATTCAAACATCAGAAAACCAAAGACTCAACACACACAAAATGTTAAAGACTATATAGAGAAAATCACCTTATCTATCAGAGGAACAAGGATAAGAATTATGGCCAAATTTTCATCCAAAACTACAAAAGCAAGAATATAATAGAGTGAAATAAAGTACTCAAGGAGCATTCTACTGATCTAGAGGTCTATATCCAGCAAAATTGACTTTCAAGAGTGAAAAGGAAATAATTTTCTCAATGAAACAACAATTGAGGGATTTCATCACTGATAGACATGCTTTATAAGACATGTTGAAAGATTTTCCTTAGGCAAAAGAAAAATAATATAGATCAGAAGCTAGGATCTACAGATATAAAAAAAAATTCAGAGTAAGAAGTGAAGGTAAAAATAAAATGTGTTTTTCTTATTTACTTAATCAGCTATACAGGCTGACAAAACAGGAAGTAAAGTCGAGACACAAAATCCAATATAATAACCATGTCAAATCTGGCTTCTATAAATTCAAGAACGTTTGAAGTCTTCCCCTGGGAGAAAAGTAGGGGATCAAGTCTTATTTCCTATTTCCTATTTCCCACTTATTTCCTCTTTTAATTCTTTGAGGGGTAGTCCAGGCTTTGGCACCAACCTACTGCTAGGCTGCTATGGATCCACTTGTCTCTTATTTCATCATTTTGTTGGCCTTCAGCCACAGAGCATTTACCTTTCTACAGTTTTTCTCCAGATCCCAAAGAACATGGACTCAGCTCTACTATCAGCCGTCTAAAAGCTGGGGTTTTCTTTTTGTACAAATCCAGTCCTTTTTCAAATGACTTGTTTGCTTTGGGGATTTTAGAGGCTAACAAACTCTTCTGCTCTTTTCCATTCTCCCTGGGGCCTGCATCAGGCAGTTCCAAAGTCTTGCTAGGTGCCGAGTTAGCCAACTCTATGTCTGTCCTACCTCCTCCTAAGCCCTGAATAGAATTCTCAGCAATTTCTCTGAAAGTCCAGGATTGGTGGACACCCTGCCCAGTCTTGATTACTGGCTACCTGATAACTGGTCTTCCAATGACCTGTCATTGTCTCAAGGTTGGAAAACTTCAATTTAAACTCCTGTTTCCAAAAACACATAGCACCAGGAGAAGTAGAGCGTGTCCCATGTCTTAACATCAAACAAGGGAGTCACAGACAAATACCATTAGTCCTTACAGTATGTATATAGCATGGGATTTATTGGGGGCTGGGAGTAGATTTGCAAGCAGAGAAGTAGGGATCACAAGAATTCTCCTGAATTTTCACTGCCTCACAACATAAGTCGATTATAGACTCCAAAAGAGAGAGGACTGCTCAGTTGAGATTCCTTGAAGAAGAACAAGCCCAACTCTCACTGCATGCTCCATATTTGTAGGTTAGCCTAAGAGGGACTAAAGAACATCTTTCTCTAAATAAATGTGTCAAGGAATCTCAGAACCCAGGAGAAACACTAACAGTGTGTATCTGAAGGACCATCGTCTGCACCTCAAAAACCCTAGAACAGCATGAAAATATCAAGAAGTCAAAAGTTTTGATAGTCCACAGAATGTCTTGCTCCAGCTCAGTCAGCTCTCTGCTTTGTGATCTCAGTGGGGAAGCAGATGAACCTTTAGGACCAGCCAGACTAATTTCTCATCAAAAATGAACCTTGAAGTGTGTAATCCTGGCAATTCACAGACCTGTACCCCGGGGGATAAAAATATATTATTTGTTTATTAAAAATTAAAAATTTTTTAAAAATTAAAAAAAAAATGAACCTTGACAAGCTAAATCTGTAAGGCCTATGAAAGAGTACATTCCCGGGACTTCACTGGGGGGACTCACCCTACCAGGATACAATGACTGAGGCAGTGTGGTTTTATTATTTTATTTATTTTATTTTTACATTTTATTATTTAGTCACATGGGAATGAATGAGTAAATTGGCCACTAGAACAGAATTACCTGCTTAAAGAGAGAACTATCCATGATTGTAGACCCCACTTATGTTACAAGAAGCTGCCTTTCTATAAATAGTGCTGGCCCCCTTATCCTTAAGGAAGATAATCAACTGGGATTTCACCCCCATGAAGCTGAAACATACACACACACACACACACACACACACACACACACACACACACACACTGTCAATGGTGGTGACTGGTCTGACTTTGAATTCACAGCCACAACTTTAACTGAGTACTTAATGCTGCCCTAAAATCATACCTTTCCAGAGTACATGTGCATTTCCATATTTTTAGACAACTATTTCAAAGTTCCACTTTCTCTTTCAAATGTCCAATTTCTTCTGCCTTATCTTTAATCTGAGCTAGGGCCCATGCTTCTATTTCTTTGAAAAAAACTGAAGCAACAAACAAAAATATCCACATTTCCACCATTGCATCTATCTTATGCAGCCATTAACACCCTTATTTCCTGTTTTCTTCCTTCTCACCTTTGACTATAAACTGCCTCTACACATACCTAGAGCCAGTCCTTCTCTTTGTGGAGTCAATTCCATCTGGTCTGTCCATTAGAAGCATCACTTTTATTTGACTATGTTCTATGATATACTGGGTCCTCCCTACCAGCTTGTATTTTATCTCCTCAATATTATGAAAAGAAGAAACAAAAGTAAATGTTATCTTCATGTCTCCCTACCTCAAGTTTTACATAGGTATTTATGTCCTATTTATAGCAAAAATCATGGACTGTATCAATGTTATTGCTGCACTGTTTTAACCCCATTCGAAGATTTTACTCTTTCTGTACCAGCAAAAATTGTTTTGGTCAAGGTCGTCAGTGATTCTAAAGTTTCTAAATATAAGGGTTGTTGTTATGGTTGTTGTTTAAGGATAAATCCAACTTTTCAGTTGCTTAGGCCAAAAGCCTATAGAGCATTTTTGACTCCTATTTTCCAATAACTCACTATATCTCCTTGACTAGGAATTTGAGTTATGCTTACCTTAAAATTGTATCAAGAATCCAACCATATCTCAACTAGCTGGGTGGATCAATGGTTAAGCATCTGCCTTGGGCTCAGGTCATGATCTAGAGTCCTGGGTTTGAGTCCCCCATCAGGCTCCCTACTCAGCAGAGAGTCTGCTTCTCCCTCTGCACCCCCCCTTCATCATTCACTCTCTCTCTTTCTTCCAAAAATGAATAAATAAATAAATATATAAATAAATAATCTTACTGCTGTCTTCCTCCACATTCCTGCTTCAGAGTACATCCTGTTTTTTGTTTTTTTTGTTTTTTTTTTTTGCACAGACATATGCATGAATTTTTATCCCTCCTTCAAGCCTTGCTCAAATGTTATTTTTTCATTGAGGTTTAATTTAAATTGACAAACCTGTTTAGAACTTGAACTTATACCTGACTGATAATATCAAAATGGATATGGAGGTAGAGCAACTAGTACTTTCATAACTCTACAGCCATTTTGGAAAACAATTTAGCAGATTCTTATAAACATAATTAAACTCTTATGATAGGAACCAACAATTCCACCCTGAGGTATTTACCCAAGAAAAAGAGATTTTTATGTCCATATGAAGACCTGTATACACGTGATTATAAGAGCTTTATGAATAATCTCCAGAAGCAGAAAATAACCTAAATGTTTGTCAACTGGTAAGTGAAAAACACACTGTGATGTATCTATACACCTGAATGCTACTCAGCAATAAAAACAAATGGACCACTGGTCTGTGCAACATTGTTTCTAAAACTGGAGCTCTGCTGCTCACCTCTGAAAAGTCAATACTCAAGAGACAAGTGTTGGTTGGAAAGGAAAGGTTGGTTTACTCAGGAGGCCAGCAACCTGGGAAACAGCTAAAGAACATCCACAGATCACCTCTGAAGTTCCAGGTTAAGGAGCTGGTTTTAAAAGGGGGAAATTCAGGGCAGGAGATTGCATACATATTGATGAAAAGGGGCAGGGAAACTTAGGACTAATCATGAGAGAAGATAGAGCACGCGCATTGGGCAAATATGGATGTAACATACATCTCATGTTTTTTTTTCAGATGGAGACTTAACACCAGAAGGAGACAAAATTTGGCCTCTGACATCAGGAGGTTATCATAGGACAAAGAGAAGTTGTTATAGGCCTGCTCTGAGAGCAGGTGTAAACTGGTTGGAGTCTTGGACTCATTATCTTGGATAAGGAATGCAAGCCTTGCTTGTTCATAGGCTGGAATCATATCAGTGACTCTGAATCCAGGCTTCTGTGGAGATAGCTAGTGAATGTGTTAGTGGGGCCTGAAAAACACAATAGCTGATTAGGGGAAAACAGTTTTCTGAAAAATAACTTTAAACTTTCTGCTAGTTTTAACCACCTTAACTCTGTAGGGCATGGTTTCAATACCACGGATGAATCACGAAATCACTTTTCTAAATGAAAAAAACTCGAAACATATGACTATATATGTTATAATTTTATTTATAGGAAATTTAGGTAAAAAGAAAGCTATAAGGACAGTAATAAATTAATATTTGAGAAATAATGGAAATGAAAGGATATGGAACATAAAAGGACACTAAGGAACACGTTTGGTGATGGAAATATTCTATCTTGATTGTAGTGGTAGTTATATGACACCGTTTCCCAAAATTCATTGAACCATACACTAAAATAGCATTAATTTTACTGACTACAAATTATACTGAAATAAACATTTGCCTTAAAAGACAAAGTTGTTTTTTTGGTAAAGATGAGTATAATTAACATTCTGACAATATTGATCAAATAAAAAAAGAACACACATGCAATGTTGAGAACAACAAAAAAAAGGAACATCACTATAGTTATAGCTACAACTCATGATGACAGTAATATATAAACATTTCTGGCAGGATATTTGCAAAAATAAACAAAATTGATAAAACTGAATCATGAATCAAAAGGAAGCCACAATAGCCCAATAACTAGTAGGATACTTGAATCTGCAATTAAAACTCAACCAATATGGAAAATATATTCTAGATCTAGAACATTTTGTTTAATTTTCAAAGATTTTATTTATTTATTTGTTTATTTGTCAGAGGGAGAACACAAGCTATGGGAGTGGCAGGCAGAGAGGTAAACAGGTTCCCCACTGAGCAAGGAGTCCAAAGTGAGACATATATCCAGGACACTGAGATCATGATCTGAGCTGAAGACAGAGGCTTAACCGACTGAGCCACCCAGACATCCCAAGGTCCAGATGATTTTAGTCCAAATTATACCCTGCTATCAAGGAATAGATATTTCAAATTTTATATAAAGTTTCCCAGAAAATACAAAACACAGGACAACTCCAAGAGTCACTTTAAAAAGATACTATAACTTATTATCTACTTTAGGTCTGGGTATTATAAGAAGGAGATATTATAGACTGATGTCAATTGTGAAAACAAATGGAAAAAAAAACCAGCTCAGCAATATAAATCAAAATTAACACAAAATGCATAATTTGAATATATTCCAGTAATTTAAGGTTATGTTCATATTATAGCTTTTTTAGAATTTATAAATATATAGCAGATTAAGAGGAGGAAACTCTGCAATTAACTGAATAAGTGAAGAAAAAAGTGATAAAATTTAACACCCATTAATGGTAGAAAAATCATAAAACAAAAACAAGAAATATATGAAACCTTCTTCAATGTAAAAGAGGAGCAAACATACAAATGGCTATCAGACACATGAAAAAATGTTCATCATCACTAGCCAGCAGGGAGATTCAAATTAAAACCACATTGAGATATCACCTTATACCAGTTAGAATGGCCAAAATTAGCAAGACAGGAAACAACATGTGTTGGAGGGGATGTGGAGAAAGGGGAACCCTCTTACACTGTTGGTGGGAATGCAAGTTGGTGCAGCCTCTTTGGAGAACAGTGTGGAGATTCCTCAAGAAATTAAAAATAGAAGTTTCCTATGACCCTGCAATTGCACTACTGGATATTTACCCAAAAATACAGATGTAGTGAAAAGAAGGGCCATCTGTACCCCAGTGTTTAGAGCAGCAATGACCATGGTCGCCAAACTGTGGAAAGAACCAAGATGCCCTTCAATGGATGAATAGATAAGGAAGATGTGATCCATATACACTATGGAGTATTATGCCTCCATCAGAAAGGACAAATACCCAACTTTTGTAGCAACATGGACGGGACTGGAAGAGATTATGTTGAGTGAAATAAGTCAACAGAGAGATTCAATTATCATATGGTTTCACTTATTTGTGGAGCATAACAAATATCATGGAGGACAAGGGAAGTTAGACAGGAGAAGGGAGTTGGGGGAAATTGGAAGGGGAGGTGAACCATGAGAGACTATGGACTCTGAAAAACAAACTGAGGGGAATGAAGTGGTGGGGGGGTGGGAAGTTGGGGTACCAGGTGGTGGGTATTATAGAGGGCACAGATTGCATGGAGCACTGGGTGTGGTGCAAAAATAATAAATACTGTTATGCTGAAAATAAATAAATTTAATTAAAAAAAAACAAACTGAGTTGCTGGAGGGGTTAGGGTGGAGGTTTATAGTAACTGGGTGATGGACATTGGGTAGGGTATGTGTAGTAATGATCACTAGGTATTGCCACCTCCTGATGGTGCATGGGAGAAGAATGAGGCACAAAGTCAGCTGCAAGAGAATGGGAGCAGGGGACAACAGTAAAAAAGACTGTCTCCCCAAACAACTTCTCAGTCTCATATTTATTAGAAAGTGAATAACAATCAACAAAGCCAAAGTAGATTACACATTGACCATGAGTCTTGTAAATACATACAAAGAAAGACCAAATATGTCTGGTTATGTAGTACATGACCTATAGTGAGCAAGCTTAAATGAAAGGATTGCCTGACTAACGGCTGATGCTCTCCAGGGAAGGGGCGATAACGGAAAAATGAAGCAGGCAGCATTCAGCTCTGAGCAAGCCGGACATCCCCAGCTGCTTGGTTTCAAGGACGTATATCATCCTCTCCCCCAGAGGCCTCTTGCCAATACATGTTTTTCTTAAGGCTATCTGTAAGCATGCTTGTAACTAGTATAATTTCTCATAGGCTATATTTTAAGCAGTACATTGTTCTGAGGGACAGTTACAGGGTATTCTATAAGACTGACAAGTCACCAGACCTGTAACCCTGAAACAAGTACATTTTATGTTAATTAATTAAACTTAAGTTAAAACTAAATATTTTTTTAAAATCTGTGGCAATGTAGCAGAGATATTTAGAAAATGTTATTTTTAAAATTACATAAATTAGCAATGCATAAATGTAAGAAAAGTGGCTGAAGACCTGTGTAAATAAAATTATTAAATTTTTTAGAAGAATTTAAAGAAAGCCAAAAGGAATTATACCATATTTATGGAAATGAAAAAAAATGTAAATTGAGATACACATTAAGTGTGGTTTCACTAAATGTCCTTACTGACTCAAGGAGATTCAAAATTATTGAGGGAGCAAAGATTCTAGAATATTCTAGAATAAAATAGAAAAATTCTTTTTTTTCTAATTCATTAATTTTTTTATAAACATATAATGTATTATTAACCCCAGGGGTACAGGTCTGTGAATCACCAGGTTTACACACTTCTCAGAACTCACCATATCACATACCATCCCCAATGTCCATAACCCCACCATCCTCTCCCTCCCCCCCTCCCCCAGGTCACCCTCAGTTTATTTTGTGACAGTAAGAGTCTCTTATGGTTTGTCTCCCCCCCATCCCATCTTGTTTTATTTATTCTTTTCCTACCCCCCAAAGCCCCCATGTTGCATCTCCACTTCCTCATATCAGGGAGATCATATGATAGTTGTCTTTCTCTGATTGACTTATTTCACTAAGCATAATACCCTCTAGTTCCATTCACATCATCGCAAATGGCAAGATTTCATTTCTTTTGATGGCTGCATCATATATATATATATATATATATATATATATATATATACCACTTCCTCTTTATCCATTCATCTGTTGATGGACTTCTAGGTTCTTTCCATAGTTGGCTTTTATGGACATTGCTGCTATAAACATTCAGGTGCATGTGCCCCTTCAGATCACTACATTTGTATCTTTAGGGTAAATACCCAGTAGTGCAATTGCTGGGTCATAAGGTAGCTCTATTTTCAACTTTTTGAGGAACCTCCATGCTGTTTTCCAGAGTGGTTGCACCAGCTTGCATTCCCACCAATAGTGTAGGAGGGTTCCCCTTTGGAGAAAGTCTTTTATCTAATATCAAGATCTATCAGAAAGTTGTGATAGTTAAATAACTATGGTATTGCCAGTAGGAAGACAAAAACTACTCAATGGACTAAAATTTGGTGTCCTGCATATGACCATTTATGTATGAAAATATGACATAATGAAAGTGACATTGGCCATCAATGTTAAAAGAACATCTAGTATATAAATTATGCTAGGAAAATTGGTTATCTATATTGGAAAAAAATCACATTGTATTTGATTCCACATTATCTATAGAAACATAGTTTTAGATAGACATAAACATAAATGAATATTTTGAAACTTTTACAAGAAAATAGAGAATCACTGTGCTTTCAGTCTAAAAAATCACTTCATGTACAAACAAAATGTCCTAATCTATATTTGTAGGTGGAAATCACCTACAAACATAGATTGTATTTAATAAATATTGATTGTATTTAATAAAATTAAAATTTCTATTGAGCAAAGGACTCCAAAAACATGTAATATTAAAAAGCACAGAGGTAAAAGAAATTAGTAACATGTTTTCATCTTATTAAGAATTCCTACAAATCAGTAATAGAAGAGACATACAACTTATTTTTTTAACTGGGTAAACTAATGAATAGGCATTACAGAGAAAAAGCACCCAAACAGGCCAATGTTTCCAATATATCAATAAATATAGTGGAGATTTATGTATGTAGACATATATGCACTGTGGAGGAAAATGAAGAAGCATAGGGGTGAAAAGGGCTGAATTGGGAATATAATTGGGGATAGGATAAATATGTCTTATGATGCATCAGCTGTGGTATAGAAAGAAAATGAGAAATTGAAGATGGCCCTTTGAATTTGGCCTTGAGCAACTGATTAACATTCATTAAGATGGGAAGACTAAGGCTAAAGTGGGCTTTTTTGGTGGATGATGAATTAAGAGTTTTGTTTTATATATGTAAGGTTCTAGATGCCTATTAGTTTAACACTAATATAATACCAGTTATTGATGTCTCAGTCTGGGGAGTCTCTTTACTATTACTATTACTATAACCAAAAGAGAAAGCTCACCTGATATTGTCATACAATATGAAAAGGTATTTGGCATAATTTACAGTCATTTCTCTTATTTAAGAAACTGATAAAGTAGCAATAGATGAAAATTTGCTCTTTAATGATGAAACATTGAAAGAATTTTTGTGATGTCAGATATGACACTTTAGCCACTATTATATTAATGTTGCAAACAAAATTATTTAAGATAAACAAATCATGTGTGTAAAATGCAGATATAATAGCAAGTTTATTATACATGTGTTAAGATCTAGACAGATTTGTTTCATTGCCACTATTATATTAATGTTGTGACAAACAAAATTATTTAAGATAAACAAATCATGTGTGTAAAATGCAGATATAATAGCAAGTTTATTATACATGTGTTAAGATCTAGACAGGTTTGTTTCATTGAAAAAGCCCATCGAGGCATTAAGAAATAGAACTTAAAAAAAGTAATTTTGCAGACCTAGGATTTCTTTTTTTTTTTTTTTTTTAAGACCTAGGATTTCTTAACGAAGTGAATTTTTCCCTGCTATATTCCCCTCTTCTTCCAGCCTCTATCATAACAGTCCAGAAGAGTGGTAATTCAGGGCAATTAGCCAAGACAGTAAGAAATTTCCTGGAGAATAAGGGAGTCATGTAATAAAAGTTAATGAGCTGAAAATTCACAATTTGATTAGGTGAAGTACAAGAGATTTTTTTCTGGGGCAGTAAAATTTTGTATGGTACTAGGGTGGTAGATACATGACATTACACATTTATCAAAACTCAAGAAACTTTACAGCACAAAAAGTAAAAATTCATATACTCAAAGTTTTAGAAAACAATTGAGGTTGAAGGATCTCATGATGGAATGCAAAATGTAACAAAACAAATAAACTGTATTATAAATGCATGATATAATGTCACAGAAGAGGGAGGGAAAAAGGATCCTGTCTAAATAACTTCTGAAATTATTGGGACTGTAAGACTAAAGACAAAGGAGCTGTACATAAGGAGTACTATAGTTGGTGAAATTATTTCTCATGTGGGTGTGGATAGATGAATCTGAAAATACTATACATGTATACTGGAATTAAACAAAAGGAAGTCAGTGTCAAATGGTAGGAGCCAATCTTCTTAGTGTTAGAAAGGGAGCTTACAGATAAGCAAGGAGGAAGACAGAGTGATCTAATATCGGGTTAGAGTCAGAGCCATTGGTCTGAACATGTACATACAGAGAGATATGGAAATATGTGTATATACACAGACTAGTGTTTAATTTCTTAGCTCTGCAGCCTGAGAGAGCCTAGAAGCAAGAACCCCAGTAACAACAAGCACGTCAGCCTCTGAATCTTTGTTTCTAATATTGCCCTCAATAAAAGGACCCAGGACTCCCAGAGAAATGGCTGATTCTAGGTCTGGGGCAAGAAATGTGCAAGATGATCCTGAGACATCTTGCAGGGTTAGAAAATAAGGAAGTGCTAAAAAAAAATCAAAATTACAGGGACATATCAAAAGTACACAGAAGTCACCTAAAAGAGCTCAAAATGGACAAAGTTGGATTTGAGACAATAAATAATGTAGCAGTCATGTACATAAGACATAAGTAGAGCCATTTTGAAATGCAGTCAGAGAAGCCATTTCAGTGGAAATGCCTTGCATGTAAAATTTCTGAATCTTTGAATTGGTCTGAAATACCAGCATTCCACAAAGTCAGCAGGAAATCAAACACCCTGTTTGAGAAGATTGATAAAATTGAACTTTTGCCTAGTGATCACTTTGCCTGACCAATCAAGAAAGTACAAATATAGCCCTGCTTCTCAGCACCAATGAACTCTTTTCAAAACAACTTGCCTAATCTTCTTTTTTTCCCATAAAATTCCTAAGTCCACCTTCTCTAATCAGTACACTGAGTTTCTACCTAAATCGATGTAACCCAAATTGCAATTCTTTGGTCCCAGGTAAAAGCTTTGCTTCTTGAACTGATTTCTTGTTTTTAGATTGGCATATAAGGTTATCACTTGAAGTATAAACCAAACATCTAGAAATCCATACAAATGTTCATAAGTGACCGAGTATATAAACGGGAAGTAAAGAAATGAATTTCCATACTGATGAATTGTAAGTAATTTATGTAAATATTCCCCATAGAGTGGTGGAGTTTAATTCTGAATTCCCAACAAACACCACTTCATCTAGGTAACTCAGGTTAACATCATCAATGATGTCATGTTGATAATATGCAACTTTGATAAGAAGTAATGAGAACAACACTTTCATTCTGTGATCCTCCTCCAAAAACACATAACCTCAATAAAATGAAGAAGAACTTCAGAAAAGCTCCAACTGAGGGCCACCTCAAAATAGCTGAACAAATTGTCAAGGAAACAAAGAAGACATAATGACTAAATGTAACGTGATGTGATACTATTGGTGGAATTTTGGTAAAGAAATGGATGTTAGATAAAATACTAAGAAAATTGGAGTAAAACATGGAGCTTAGTTAATTACAGTGTATCGCTCTTGTTTCATTAGTCATGACAAATGTACCATAGTAATGCAAAACGTTAACCACAGGGGAAGCTGAATACAGTTATCCAGGGATTCTGTGCACTATATTCGCAACATTTCTTTAAGTTGGAAATTATTCTAAAGAAAGTCTATTAAATGTTAGCACAAAGAGAATTGACAATATGGATATTCTTATATCGATTTAAAAAATGTACTTCATAATTAAAATCTTTCCACCAAGAAAAAAAAATGGAGTAGAAGTTCATGAAAATTAGCCTGTTGAGCACTCATTTTTTTCAAAATTCAGTTAGAGTATCTTCCCTATTTTGAAGTCTTCCTGTTACATGATTTATGTTCCTTTTCTACTCAGTGTTACACTTAGTGGTATGTTTACCTCTGTCCCTCTGTTTTACCACAAGTTCCCAAGTAGAACTATGATTATTTTTCTGTTCATGTCATCATCCAGCTAACATAAGTACATGTAGTTACCAGTATGTCCTTATTAATGCATGGAGATTGAGACTATGGAAAACAAAGAACTAAAGACAACCATATAGGAATGCCACATGGAAACACTAACTAGAAAATGAAACAATCAAGAAGACATAACTGAACAAAGTTTAAGATTAAGAACAAGAAAAATTGAGTATCATGAAAGACAAGAAGAGGGAATTTCAAAGAAAAAAATAATGTCAAAGGCATCAAAGAGGTTATGGGGAATTTTAATAAGATTGAGTATTGTTGGTTGAATTATGTCCCCCAAAATAGTATGTTCGAGCCCTACTTTCCATAAATTTGAATGTGACTTTATTTGGAAATAGGATCTTTGCAGATATGATTGAGGTAAGATTAGGTCACACTAGATTAGGGTCCATAATCAGTGACTGGTGTTCTTATAAAAGAAAGAGGGAGATTTAGACACAGAAACATGGAGACCACACATGCGGAGGAAGGCCACATGACAATGGAGGCAGAGATTGGAGTGATGCACCTGCAAAACAAGGAACTACAAGGATGACAACAACCATCAGAAGCTAGGAAGGGCATAGAAAGCTACTCTCTAGTATCTCTGGAAATGGTGAGGCCCTGCCAACACCTTCACCTCAGACTTCTGACCTCTAGAACTGTGAGAAAACAAATTTCTGTTCTAAACCATCCAGTTTGTGGTAATCTATTGTAGTAGCCCTAAAAAAAAAAAATACACTGAAAAGGACTAAATAAATGATTAGGAAGCTTACTGGGAGCACTCCAAGAGAACTGTTTCAGATGAGAGACAGAAACCAAAATTATGAGTAGCTGGGATGTATGTGAGTGGTGAAGAAATTAATTT
Source organism: Mustela erminea (assembly GCF_009829155.1). NCBI lineage: Eukaryota > Metazoa > Chordata > Mammalia > Carnivora > Mustelidae > Mustela > Mustela erminea. Next base: position 46,977,724 of record NC_045630.1, on the reverse strand, counting down.
CATAAAATAATTTCAGAATTTTTGAAGTCATCAAAACAAAATTAAATTATACTTTTCACTTAGAATAATTATTTAAAATTTATATATTAAACAATTTTGCAAGGTTAGCAAAATCCTTAACAGCATGTTTTAATGTGCTATTGGGGGGTTAGGAATTAGGATGACATTCTTGAACAACAATTTGAAACGGTTTTAACATAAAAATTCATAGCATCTGTAACTTCACAGATTTATTCTCATTTGAGAAATTTTGATCCTAAATTTATTTTGGCCAGTAATGCGTAATCGATTTTCACAGTTAAATTCATAATGAAGTAAGACATATTTCTTTTGACTCTCTTTCTTTCCTTTCCCTGCTGTGTACTCTGATTCAGGTTTTCTTTGCAGCCAGTTCTATGAGCAAAGAATCAGGATACCATTTCATTTCTTGTTCCTAAGGTCAATATGTAGTTCAATCTTAAAACAACATAAAGAATAAAAGAATTCTTCTATTTGGCTCCACTAACCCTGAATCCTGTACTGTGTTTGCCATCAGATGGGTACTGCTGGTAGAGAGATTATATCCAAACTAGTAGCAGCCATTTTTTTCATGAAGCACAGACCTCAGCTAACTTTGACCACTGTTTCTAGGAACAAGAGAAAGTTATTGTTTACATAATCTTTTTTTTCAATTTTTATTTAAATTCATGTTAGCTAACATATGCTGTAGTATGGGTTTCAGGAATAAAACTTAGTGTTTCATCACTTACTTGTTACATCCAGTGCTCATCATTGCAGGTCCCCTCCTTAATGCCCATCACCCAATTAACCCACACCCCTCTCATCTCCCCGCCAGCAAGACTTATCATAAGGCTGTCTGGGTATAGCCAGTATTAATGCCTTTTTAAAATTAAATGCTGTAACCACGTCAAGATGTCAGTAGCAGAACAGTCATTCTTACCCTCATGGCACATGAAACAGAACATTGCAGTAAGTCTCAGTTTACACCACAACTGAAGATAACAGGACTAAAGATAACAAATGAGACAAGGATGGTTTGACTATTTTTTTCAGCAGTTCAACTATTTTTCAAATATAAGACCCCAGAATTACACCCTTCAGGAAATGACAATTTTAATCTATGAACAATTAAAAAATTGATTTTTATATACAATCTAAAGGGATCGTCATAACCTTGGCACTCAAATTTATTTCTGATCATTTCAATTTATTTCTGATTATTTCTTTACAGAGAAAAATAAAACCTAAAAAAAATAAATAAATAAAAAATAAAACCTAGAATACCGTTAAGGAGGAGCCGAAGGAATTGAAAATATATCCCATCTTTTTGTTTATTGAAACTGTGCTATGGGTTGGTTTTTAAATTATGGTATTTCAGGGCACCTGGGTGGCTCAGTGGGTTAAGCCTCTGCCTTCGACTCAGGTCATGATCTCAGGGTCCTGGGATTGAGACCCGCATTGGGCTCTCTGCTCAGCAGGGAGCCTGCTTCCTCCTCTCTCTCTGCCTGCCTCTCTGCCTAGTTGTGATCTCTCTCTTTCAAATAAATAAGATCTTTAAAAAATTAAAAAAATAAATTATGATATTTCTACAAATTAAATTTTGGAGATGATTACTATAAATTAACTTTTGAGAAATACTTTGTGAATGGAATTTTATTCTCGAAGAATACCAGAAGAAAAGAAATCTGTTTTATAATCAATTGGATTTTTGTTGATTTGCTAGTGACATTAGAAATATTATAGCATGATGTTTAATTTCTAATTAACAGGATTTCTTAACAGAGTATAAACTTTAACGTGCAACGGATAGCAACCACATTTTTATGATATAAATAGAACCTTATATCTAATCTACCAAAACTCGGTCATGTACTCAGCGACTTTTACATATGTATTATTCCCTTTGATTTTTAAATACATGTCAATACTGAACCAAACAGACACTCTCAGGTATCATTTTATGTTTGAATTTCATTTAAATGATGACATATAAGCTGACTTAATGGGTTATATTAACTGGGTTATTAACCACTTACTTTCAACTTACTGCACACCATAGTTAAGACTTATTTTATTTTCCCCAAGAATGATCACTTCCCTCTTGCAGTACATATTTAATAGATATTTCTAGAAAGAGATAACTTACAAAAAGAAATTGTATTCTACCAAATACGGCATAGTATCATTACACAAAAGATTTAATTGTGTTCCATAAATCTTCATTAGAGACAAGGAAAAGATTAATTCTAAGAGTTTCCTCAGTCCAGAGCAAAAATTGATAAAGTTTTGGAATAGGGTAGCCCCATTTATCTGTAGGGGTTACATTCCAAGATTCCCAGTGGAATCCTAAAATTACAGATAGTATTGTGTCACGTAGAAGAAGTCCATGTCACCGCAAGAAGTCGCAGGGAAGACTGACAGAGAACAGTGGGAAATTAAGAAAAACAAGAGACAGAAAGCTGGGATCGGGAGGTCTCCATGGGCAGATGACCCAGTGAAGCCCCCACAAGCATAAGAGACTTTATTTTATAATTCAATAACAAGAATGTTTATCAAGGAGCTTGAGGTTGGAGGACCACAAGTCCCACATCACCACCTTGCTTCAAAACAGAGTTTTCTCAAGCATATTTACAGAGGTGCTCAAGGTCTGTGTCAGCATGACCCAGACCGATCATGTGAGCCAAATCAAGTAGTGAGTGAACTGCAGGGATTGCAGGAGGTAGCCCTTGGCAAGATTCCCTTGAGTGAAGGACCATGTCAGTTTGCAGTTAGTTCCCCAACAGTACTGGACCCTATATGTATGATTTTTTTTCTTAAAATCCATACATATATCTCTATGATAAAGTTTAGTTTGAAAATTAGGCATAATAAGAGATTAACAACAATAACAAACCATAATAGAATAATTATAGCACTATACTGTGATAAAAAATATGTGAATGTGGTCTCCCTCTCTCTCTCAAAACATGTTACAGCACTGTACTCACCATGATCCTTGTGATGATGTGAGATGATAAAATGCCTATATGGTGAGATGAAGTGAGGTGAATGATGCAGACATTGTGATCTAACATTAGGCTACTATTGACCTTCTGACAACCTGTCAGAAGGAGGATCAACTGCTTCTGGACTGAGGGTGACCATGGGAAACTGAAACTATGGCTAAGAGGACACTGCTGTGTATATACTTGGAATCAGAAAAATGGTTACCCTAGTGTTAAATCTTCAAATATGAAAACTTGTTTTCAAGTCTGTTGGCTTAGTCTACTGAGGAATCTACTTAATTCACTCTGAAATTCATTTTCACTTATGTGCAAAAAGAGAATGATAGAGCTCTCCTACAAGGTTTATAAGGGGATGAAAGCAGATAATACATTTAATACAGCACCTGACACATAAAAATTAATCATTAACCAGCAATTATCATTAGATAAGTAGAGCTTGGAAAGTTGAAACAGTGTCATTGCAGGGCCAAACAAGAGACTTTGCTCACAGATCTTTTGTTTGTTTGTTTGTTTGTTTGTTTTTGTTCAATTAGCCACCATATAGTACATCAATAGTTTTTGATGTAGTGTTCAACAATTCATTAGTTGCATATTAACCCAGTGCTCATTAGATCACACGCTTTCCTTAATGCCTATCATCCAGTTATCCGATCTGCCGCTTTGGCAACCCACAATTTGTTTCCCAGAGTCAAGAATCTCTCTAGGTTTGTCCTCTCTGATTTCTTCCTATATTTTTAGAAGAAATGTGTTACACTCAGAAATGATGAAAACAAATCTTATATTAAAAGGCAAAGATGCTGGGGGCAAAAAAAAAGAGTTCTCCCTCCCTTCTCCTATAGTCTGCACTATTCTTTATGTTCCTTATATGAGTGAAACCATATGATAATGTCTTTCTCTGATTGACTTATTTCACTTAGCATAATACTCTCCAGTTCAAGCCATGTTGATGGGAATGGTAGGTAGTCACCCTTTCTGATGGCAGAGTAATATTCCATTTTATCTGAACCATCTGTTCCGTATCCATTCATCTGTTGAAGAACATCTCAGCTCCTCTCACAGTTTGGCCATTGTGGACATTGCTACTATGAATACTGGGGTGAAGGCACCCAGTCTTTTCACTTCCTCTATATCTTTGGGCCAGTAGTGCAATTGCTGGGTGGTAGGGCAGCTCTATTTTTAACATCATGAGGAACCTCCGTACTGTTTTCCAGAGTGGCTGTACTACTTTGCATTCCCACTGATAGGGCAAGAGAGTTCCCCTTTCTCTGTATTCTTGTCAACATCAGTTACTTCTTGTGTTGTTGACTTTAGCCATTTTACAGGTGTAAGGTGACATCTCATTGTGGTTTTGATGTGTATTTCCCTGATGATAAGTGATGTTGACCATCTTTTCATTTGTCTGTTGGCCATCAACATGTCTTCCTCAGAGAAGTACCTATTCATGCCTTCTGCACGTTTTTTAATTGAATTATTCATTTTGAGTTGTTGAGTTTGAGAAGTTCTTTATACATTTTGGATATTAATATAGTCAGATTTTGAAAGAATAGAATTATTGAGAGTACATCTTTAGATCACAACAAAATTAAACAAGAACACTTACATAATAAACCCAGTGCAAATCACAGGTGCTCTCCTTCATACTCATCACCCTTAAACCATCCACCTGCCCACCACCCCTCTAACCACCCTCAGTTTATTCTCTATAGTTACAAGTCTGTTTTATGGTTTTCCTCACTCTTTTCTCCACCTATGTTCATCTGTTACATTTTTAAAATTCTTCATATAAGTGAAATCATACAGTATTGTCCTTATAAGAAATCAACTTAAAAGATAACTAGAAAATCTCCAGTTCCCAGAAACTGACACTTCCTCAGAAATTTTATTTTCTTATTTTTTATTTGTTATTTTAAAAATTAAAGTGAGACTTGTAAATATTGTGTGAATTCACTAAGCCTAGAGAAGAGATAAGGAAATGGACTCTCACATATCCAGTTGTCTGATTTATGATGAAAGTCAGAATAAAGCAGTGTCCTAGGAAAGAGATGATATTTTCAGTAAACAGTGCCAGAAGAATTGGATCGCCATATTTTAAAAATGTATCTGTCGCACTTCATTATACCATACATAGAAGTCAAATGAAGTCTTAAATGTGAGAGAGAAAAAAATGCTTTTAGAGGAAAGTGTCATTGTACCTTAGGATTAGGCAAAGAATCCTTAAATAGCTCACAAAATATGCTAACCAAGTAGGAAAAAAAATTGAAAATTTGTTCTTTTTTAAAATTTTAAAAATATCGTTTCTTCTTAACCTCCAAACATTCTCTTTTCTTTTTTCATTGCAAATGTATATCCTGTGACCTTTACAAGGAAATGTTCTCCTATAGCTAGAACAATGAACATGCAAGGGGTCTTAATGACCCAGAATTGTTTTCTCTTAGACATGTCAGTGAACTCAGCATGACTTTGTGATTTGAACCCTCTGAAAAACTTCCAGTTCAAAAGCAGGCTACCTTTGTCAGTTGGACTTTTTATGAATATATTTGGAAAAATGAATCAAGCATAATTCATACAGAGCTGTCTTTATCTCAACCATCTCAATATTCACCAACCCACTTGTTTATATGCTCCTTATGCATATTCTGTTTCAATAAAAGGTTTAAAAACTCAGTGTTCAAATTTCTTGATTTTTGAATTATTAAATGCAGTTATGACCAAGGAGAGTGATCCTGTTGCTTCACACACATATTTAAGAAACCCCAAAAGGAATAATTTCCTGGATTGTGGGAAAAGCAGGCCAGCACTACATTCTAGGCAAAGTTTGCTCACACTGGTCTGGGTCTTATTTTGAAAACATTGACTCACTCCAGTTCTAGAAATGATTTTTTTCAATATTATTTTATTTTTTCAGTGTCCAAGATTCATTGTTCATGCACCACACCCGTGCTCCATGCAATAGGTGCCCTCCTTTCTACCCACCACCAGGCTCACCCATCCCCCCACCAAGAGTTTCTCTTCTTTCATCTTTTGAGGGTTTATGAAATCCAGAGGATGTCAGCAGTTACTGCTTTGCACATTCCAAGAACTTGAACGTGTTCCAGCAGAGAGCATGCCAGGGTTTATGAAACAAATGAAAAGCAAGTCACAGCATTAACATTCAGTGGGAATGCAGGGAGAATCGGATTCAAACTCTGACACTGCTGGGGTTTGGGGTTAATTTTTTTCTTCTACCTTGCAAAATTTCTGAGGGGCGGAGCATCTGCTACTCCCTTTAATTCCTGAGTTGTGTTTCAATTTCCTTTTGAGCAAGTGCTTTCCTGTGCTAATCACATTTCGTAGAGGAAGAGAACTTGACATCGTGTGAACACTGTCAGCTATCAAATGTTCCCCTCAAAGATCCTCAGAATGAGATTTCCAGGGGAGATCATTTGGCTTATATTGTGGACTGTTCGTGTTTCAGAAGGTAAGAGTAAGAAAAGGGAGACTTTTTCCTACATTATAAAACACTTGCTAATATGCTTTTCACGGTGGTAATAGGAATTCGGTCTAGAAAATGTGATTTAATTACTGTTCTCTAGCTTCATGTGTGTGTGAGTGGCTTTTGACATTGCTAAGTTTAAAAAATTGTAAGTAGCTTATTTAAATGATATGATTATCATAATTTTATTTAATGTAAAAACTCAAAATTGTTTTTTTTAAGATCGTATTTATTCATTTGCGAGAGAGAAACAGAGAGAGAGAGGACAAGGAGGGGAATTGGCAGAGGGAAAGGGAGAAGCAGACTCTCCGCTGAGCTGGAACTCCCCCCTACCCGACACACACAGGCTGGGGCACCATCCCAGGACCAGGAGATCATGACCTAAGCCAAAGGCAGACACTTAACCATCTCAAGCACCCAGGTACCCCTCAAAAAATGTTTTAATAAACATTTTGAAAACTAATTATCATAATAATTTCCCTTGAAATTATCATAATTTTTTCTGCTTCGAATTTTCACCAAAATGTTTTGGGTGAAGGTATTATGAAGCATATGAACATACATAGAATGAGAACAGAAATTAGACAATAGAAACTGTGAAATCATGTGATGATGGAATTTATTTTGGAGATTGTTGTTAACTCTCTCTAAAGAAAAATCCATGTATCATTTACAATTGATATTGCCACAGCCTTAGAAGTCTTGCAGTGAAGCAAGCATTACTTGTATCATTAGAATGAAAATAACACATAAATTTGAAAAAGTTGAACATGCAATGTTTGTAACACTGAATTATTCAAAAGGGTTTCTTCCTGTGGTGTATTTGAGATATATTCTAGAAGATCAGTCTATAGGAGAAGTGAATATGGATGTAGAAGTTTTTTTTTTTCTGGTATCAGTAAGATAATTACTAGATTTATAATTAAATTTAATTCTAACCTCCTTCTCAATAGATTAAAAAGTTTCTTTGGAAGAAATTTGGTTTCTAATTCAGAATAGGTAACTAAGTTATGTGATAATATTTGACTGACATTTTTAAACCAAATTAGTTACCTATCATTCATCAATTTCCAAAACTTTTCACTAAGTCAACAAGTTTTGACTGAACCCTTACTTCATGTCAGCCTCTAAGCATTGAGAAATATTAGCAAATAACAGAAAATCTCTCTCCCTGAGCATCTTTCAATCTAGAAAATAAAGGTAGATATCGCTTTAATTATATCCTTTAATCATTTTTGTAAGGTTTATTCAAATGTGTTTAATTTTTTTCAAGGGTAGAGCCTTTTTTCAGTTTTGCATTCTAATATACCACTGCTTGACTTTTACCTTGGAAACCTTAAATCTAGTCACCTTTTCAACTAGGTATTCCATCGTTCCTCTGCACACATAAATTTTACAGTTAGTACTCAAAAGTAACATATTGTATTGGCAAAGACTTCCAGGACACTGTTAATGTTACCAATCATACCAAATATCTTTTTATTTTTTTTAAGATTTTATTTATTTATTTGACAGAGAGCGCACAGGCAGGGGGACCAACAGACAGAGGGAGAGGGAGAAGCAGACTCCCTACTAAGTAGGAGCCCAATGTGGGACTCAGTCCCAGGACCTTGGGATCATGACCTGAGCCAAGGGGAGATGCTTACTTAACCAACTGAGCCACCCAGGGACCCATAAACACCTTTTTATTTACCCAAGTTTTTTTTTTGTATTTTTTTTGTTTTGTTTTGTTTTGTCTTTTCTTTAACAGGAATACTTTCAGTGTCTCAACATTTACATATTGTTTGCTGAGGCTTTATGTAGATATCATTTGTCACATAAAGAAGATTTGTTTTATTTGTAGTTCATATTTAAAACTCAAGAATTGAAGCCAAGTTTAATTAAATGGTTTAAGAGTTTACAAAGTGGAATTGGAATTAAATTTGATGCTGTGAAATATGTAATAAAAATTAAATCATAGCGATTTAAACTCCTTACTTACATAATTGATTCTAGCTGACTCATTTTATCTATATTTTATCTTTCATCAAAATGTGTTTAATTGTCATATAGGTTTCTTCTAGTTGAATACTGGCCTGAATACTATCACAATCTGCTTTATTCAAAGGAGCTTGGCATTTTAGCTTTTATAAATGGCCTCTGGTCTGTTTAAAACTGAACATTCCTCAAAAAATGCTACTCACCAGTAAAGAGGAATAACAGACAATAGCAAGAATTTATTGGCCCAAGTTTCTCAGAGACCAACTAGTACCTTTTTAATGTGATAGGCTCTCTGCATTCCCATTGCCATTTGTATAATTGCTTCCTTATAAAACATCATGTTTGCAGGAGTCCCCACAGGCTGCTAAGAATCTGGTCAGATTTACAGGACAGAGTTGAGAATAATAGCCTCTTAAACATAACACATACTCTTTGAAATTAGCCACAGCCCAGAACTATCTGGCTCATAAATGTGAATAAATGAAAACTTGTTGAAACATGTTCAAGTATACACAGGCTATTTTGTATGGAGATATATATGTGTTATCTAATTCTGGAAGTTTAAAGGGCAAAAAACTTCTTTAATTAAGGACTTAAAATATAGATCAAAGCTAGATGATTCTCTTCAATCAGAAGAGGAGGAAAAGGAACTTTATATATGGTTTCAAATTTGAGTTAACCCTAAAAAGGAAAAAATAATTGACCTTTTAAGTCATAAGAATTAATTCTAAACTATCTTCTTTTATGAGGTTATATGTGAATGTGATACATGGTTATCCCATCCCCAGACAACTTGAGGTAGAGGTTTCTAATCAAAAAATCTATGTCTCAATTCCAATATCTTAATAAGTTTTCTCCTTCTCCCTTCACCAGAACCCCCCATTTTCAGAGATAGTTGTGTGGTCCTTACCTTTATGATGTGACTTAAAGTGCATTGACCCAACTGCCTTCAATATTCTGTCTTCTTCAAAAATATGAGATCACCAGATTGAACAAACCTGAAGTTTATGTGGAATGACAAATACTCTGAACAAATACTTTAGAAGAGTGAAAGCTAGTGTTACTCACTGCAATTCATTGTGAATTATCCTAAGTGGATAACTTCTCTGGAGCATTTTAGTGAGGAAAGGTAGAAAGGGAAGATGAGGGTGAAGAACTGGACTAAGCAAGTCTGGCACGTGGGGTATTCCTGAGGAGGGGAGATCCGAGCAGGAGAGCCCCATGAGAAGGGTCAGAGCAGATGCCCCAGAATGTCATGAGAGGGGGAGGTCAGCTGAAGCAAACCCTGTTTATTTTAAGGGTACACATGTCCAGAGAACGCGCATTCTACTCTTCTGCCTGCATGTAATGTTCAACTACAACTGAATTATTGAGTATCGCTGAAATTATTCTTAGCCAGAAGTAAGTTCCCAAATGACAACAAATTAGTAAAAGTCTTCATTTTCGACCTTTGATTGCTAGGGCTTGAGCCAAAATCTAAATCGATCCACTTTTCTTTGCTCAATCCCTGATTGTAGGACAGTCTTTGCACTTTTCCTTCTTCCCAGCAATGCCTCCCCCTCCTCACCCCACACACCATCCCCCACCTGCCCAGGCCTGTGAGATTCTTGCCAGCTGATCTCTCCTGTGCTCACCTTACCCATTTAACATCTTTTTTTTTTAATTAATTTTTTATTTTTTATAAACATATATTTTTATCCCCAGGGGTACAGGTCTGTGAATCACCAGGTTTACACACTTCACAGCACTCACCAAAGCACATACCCTCCCCAATGTCCATAATCCCACCCCCTTCTCCCAAACCCCCTCCCCCCAGCAACCCTCAGTTTGTTTTGTGAGATTAAGAGTCACTTATGGTTTGTCTCCCTCCCAATCCCATCTTGTTTCATTTATTCTTCTCCTACCCACTTAAGCCCCCATGTTGCATCACCACTTCCTCATATCAGGGAGATCATATGATAGTTGTCTTTCTCTGCTTGACTTATTTCGCTAAGCATGATACGCTCTAGTTCCATCCATGTTGTCGCAAATGGCAAGATTTCATTTCTTTTGATGGCTGCATAGTATTCCATTGTGTATATATACCACATCTTCTTGATCCATTCATCTGTTGATGGACATCTAGGTTCTTTCCATAGTTTGGCTATTGTGGACATTGCTGCTATAAACATTCGGGTGCATGTGCCCCTTTGGATCACTACGTTTGTATCCTTAGGGTAAATACCCAATAGTGCAGTTGCTGGGTCATAGGGCAGTTCTATTTTCAACATTTTGAGGAACCTCCATGCTGTTTTCCAGAGTGGCTGCACCAGCTTGCATTCCCACCAACAGTGTAGGAGGGTTCCCCTTTCTCCGCATCCTCGCCAGCATCTGTCATTTCCTGACTTGATGATTTTAGCCATTCTGACTGGTGTGAGGTGATATCTCATTGTGGTTTTGATTTGTATTTCCCTGATGCCGAGTGATATGGAGCACTTTTTCATGTGTCTGTTGGCCATCTGGATGTCTTCTTTGCAGAAATGTCTGTTCATGTCCTCTGCCCAATTCTTGATTGGATTATTTGTCCTAGGAACAACGCAAAAGGCAAGGGAAGCAAGGGCAAAAATGAACTATTGGGATTTCATCAAGATCAAAAGCTTTTGCACAGCAAAGGAAAGAGTTAACAAAATCAAAAGACAACTGACAGAATGTGAGAAGATATTTGCAAATGACATATCAGATAAAGGACTAGTGTCCAGAATCTATAAAGAACTTAGCAAACTCGACACCCAAAGAACAAATAATCCATTTAACATCTTTAACTGTTTTCAGAATATGGCGCGTAAAAGGGACATGAAGTAATTGGGGGTGAGAGGAAGTGTTAAAATTCAGTTGAAAATTTTAAGGAAACATTATAAAAATGGCTCAGAGAAATTAATGTAGTAGAACAAAAAAAATCACAAAAATAACAGAAGGGAAGGGGTAAAAATATTTCTTAGAAAACTATTTGCTTTGACATTTTCACTCAGCGCAACAAGTTTCTCAAACCTTGTTGACCAAAAATTTAATAGACAGAAAAGTGGTTACTGAAATGTTCACTTCACAGACTCTCAAAAGTTTTTATTTTTTGAACTTAACTAAAATCATCCCTGACTTCAGAATTATAAATTAAAATTTAGGACATGTGGACAAGATATACAATGGAATTACAGATATCAGAGTTTCTTGAATTCATGCAGTAGAGCTTTAAGATCACTAAACGTTTGTTCCCAAGTCTTATCTATTACATTTGCTACCATCCACTATGCTCTTTCCTGACATTGTCTACAATCTGCAGATGTAATGGAAAGGCTCCTTGAGAATTCTCTAGTCATCCACTCATTTTCTTGTTTCTTTTTTTTATTCATCCAGTGATCATTTTTTGAGTGACTGTTAAGTGCCAGGCCCCGTGACCAGCATTTTCCAAAAGACCACTTTTTGTAAGGAAAACAAAAAGAATGGTTGTTGTATTTTATTAATATACTGTATTTTATCATATAAGGTATTGTGATGGAGATAAGCAAAAGAAAGACTATAGGATCACTTAGAGGAGGCAAGAAACCCAAATAGCAATGAGAGGATGGAGTGGGATAGGGTTGAGGAGTTGATTTGTGAGAGCCTGAATGGAGAGGTAAATCACAATGGCATCTTGGGTAGGCTTTGCAGGTTGAATAGGAGTTAACCAGATAAGGATGATAGGAAGGAGGACATTTAAGACTGAAGAAACATCAAGGTGTACAAAAGTCTAACAGTAGATCTGCAAAAATGGAGGATTGAGCCCCCACATTTCTAAATCCTCCATCAATGGCATTTCCACAAGTGCTGCAGGTGTAACTGGGTATAGTGTGTGTTGTTTTTCTTCTTTTTCTTTTTCAATACTTATTCTTCAAGATTGTCATGAGAATTATTCAGATGCCAAATCATTCCTGCTAGAGTTTTCAAAGGTCCTCAGTTAGTGTCACCCTCTGACCCAGAGCCATTTTACAACATCCAGTCAGTATAGACTGTTTTAGGAAGATACCATTTTGGCTTGAACAATAATTGACATTAGATTTTCGTGATCCAAACACTACACATCCCACGAAACTTGATTTCAGTGATGTAGTCAAGCTGTGCCCTGAGTGTAGCTTGTTTCAGCCCTCATTCTCACATATTTGTTTTCTGCCTGATTTCTTTTAGCTATTATCTGTTCTCCCATTTGCTTTTCATAACCCTGGAATTATCTTCATGGTATTTACACTGTTAAAATTTCAAGAAGAAATTGTATAATCATACTTCCAAGTTTTAAAAATATTTTATTTCTTCAAATGCTTTAATAATGCAATAATTAATAATCTCTCTTTTTCTAGAGTTAATTTTTTGAACTTCATTTGTGGACACCTGAGTGGCTCAGTCAGTTGAGAAACTACCTCTTGATTTCAGTTCAGGACATGATCTCAGGGTCAGGGGATTGAGCTCTGAATAGTGCTCTGCAGTCAGTACAGAGGGGCTGAGATGCTCTGCTCCCTCTGCCCCTCCCCCAACCCTTCACCTCTCTCATATGTGCAAACAAGTGTGCTCCCCACCCAAAATAAATAAATAAATAAACTCAAATTAAAATAAAACATAAAACCTTCATTACAATTGATGTTTTCTTTTTTATGGATATATATATTATTGGTCAAATACCTTTAATTATTCTCATATTATTTACAAAATACTTTGAATATGTTTTCTTTTAAAAAGCTAATTGGATCATATATATATGCACAATAACCAATATGCATATATACCAATAAGAAGTTGGGGAAAATTTTTAATATAAAATATCTACTTTTGCTATTTCCATTTTGCCCATTTGCTTTATTTTTTTCTAATTTGATTTTTAGTTTTCTTAATAATATATTTTAATATCTACTAAATTTAAACTTAGACTAGCTGAAAGATAGTATCTCCTGTTTTTTGTCCCCCAAATTATTTTAGAAAAACAGAGTAATTGTATGAAGAGAACAACTTTAGTCTACCAAAGCAACCTGGTACACATCTCATTAAGGTTTTCTCAAATATATAATTTATCATGATTTATTTCATTTGATTAAGACTGCTTATCAAATAACAGTTTAAAGATACACTGATTTAAAAACAAGTAATTAGCTCTCTGTTTTATGTTAATAATAGCCCTTTATAATTTGAAATTTGAAATATTAAATTAATGATGATTATTAAATTATCAAGGATACTTGTTTTCTTTTTTAAATTAATTTTTTATTTTTTATAAACATATATTTTTATCCCCAGGGGTACAGGTCTGTGAATCACCAGGTTTACACACTTCACAGCACTCACCAAAGCACATACCCTCCCCAATGTCCATAATCCCACCCCCTTCTCCCAAACCCCCTCCCCCCAGCAACCCTCAGTTTGTTTTGTGAGATTAAGAGGATACTTGTTTTTAACTTGAAGCAATCATTTATAACTATGTCCCTCAAATAGAAGCAAAATGAATCCTAGTCTTATCCAATAACCAAAACTATTCACCCTCTTATTTATGGAGAGAATAATTTTAAATTACAAAATCAGGCCAAGAGAATAAATAGTTCACCTAGATAATTTTATAATTTTTTTTTACAAATTTAAGTGTCTACACAAACGCATAAGTTGAAATATTTGTTGTTTAAACATAAATAGTACATAAGACAATAGAAAGTTTAGTTCACTCATTAACTTAGAACTTAAGAAGAGAGATACTATAAAAAAAAAATAGTCATCAGCTAAGTCTTCCCTGAAAATGTTTGTATGCCTTTGAAATATGTTTATGTTACCTACTTAAAACTGCCAACTTAATTTAAACAATAGTGGTAGCTGTCAATTCATGCCAATTATTTGACTGCATGGGCTGAAATTACTCTTTTTGTCTAATTAAAAAAATTTTGGAGAATGTAGTTTAAGTAAAGTTTGCTTTTTTTGGTCAATTCAAACAAGTAAAAGTCATGTTTTGTAAGATATGCCTAATTCCTGTTAGAACACAAGATATGAATCATCGAAATATTTTGTTATGACATGAGCTGATAATGCTCAGCGTGTTGAAGATTAGAACCAAAGCAGACAGGAGGTGAATTTGAGGTTAGAGGATCTGAGTATTACTGAGAATTGTTCCTTCTATAAAAGAGGATGGAGATGGTCGTTCTTCTCAGGGAGCCTACATTTTGATGGCAGGATAGTTGAAATCCTTGTAAAAGGATTATGAATGATAATTATGAATCGTGAACTATGTTGGGAAGGAAGTAAAGTAGGGGCTGAGGGAAAACAACAGAGACGGGGTAGTGGGGTAAGAGCCTTTAGCTGGGCTGGCCTGAAGTCGGTCACTTTGAGGAAATAATATTTGAGCAGAACCTGAAAGATGAGACAAAGGCAACCACCAAATTCTCCGGTGCACATGTTGCAGAAGAGAAAACAACCAAAAGACCTACAGGAAAAAAAATACATTTGAGATGTTGGACAAAACATGAACAAACCAGGGAGACTTTGGTGCAATGGGTACATGGTAGAGGAGACAAGATGATGTCAGAGAGAATGGAAGAGTCAGACAGGGGGTTCCCAGGGCAGAGTAAGGAGTTTGAATGTCTTACACGTTAAAGGGAAAGTCACCAAAGAATTTTAAACACAGGAGTGGTGTGACCAATTTTGCAGTAACTCCTGTGTAGCCCTGTGGAGAATGGGAGGATGGAGGCTTGGAGACTGGTTAGCAGGCTGTTTCCCAGTCAAGGTGGCAAAGGATCATAATCAGAACTAAGATTCTGGAGATGGCAGTAGAAGGATGGACAAATGGAGTAGGGGGTGGTGATACCGTTTTCTTACAGTCAAGAGCTGCCATTTAAAATTCATGGAAATTCTTGAGAATCACTGGAAGTAAAAAGGGTAATCGATAGGAGAACTCTTCCTCTTTAGTAAACATACATAACAGGAGAAGGTGGTAGGAAGATGACGTCAAAGAGATATGTCCTTGTCTATTATATCTGGTTGCTAAAGTGGTTAATAAAGTTGAAAAATCAAGAATTATATTGAAATATAACCAAGAGGGAATGCGTTTGGCTCAGGCTAGCTAATAGGCTGACCCTGTGTGTATGTGTTTGTGTATTGATTGCTGCTTTGTGGATGGATTATTCCTTTGGTAGATTCTTTACTTTTTAAAAAATAATTGAGATGAACCTGGGTGGCGCAGCCAATTAAGCACTTTGCTCTTGGTTTAGACTCAGGTCATCATCTCAGGGTCCTGAGATCAAGCCCTCTGTGGGGTTCAGAGCCCAACATAGAGTAGGTTAACACTCTGTCCTTCTCTTCTTCAGCCCTTCCCCCTTCCCCATCTCTCCTCCTCCCCACGCCATCCAAGCTTGTGCTCCTGTGGTCTCTCTAGCAAATAAATAAATCCTTAAAAAATAGTAATAATTTAAGTTGAGTAAATTAATTGATTAAAAAACTTTATTACTCTTCCCTTGCATTAACTTAGTAGGATAGGAACTAATTCTATCAAAATGTTAATATACTAGTGAAAACTATTTCTGTATGCACAATATAGGAACATATTTGAAATTTAGCTAATTTATTTTTCCAGTAATCTTTATGCCATGAGGTGGATCTGAATTTCTAAACTGTTAGCCTGTAACGAAGCATAAAATTTTCATATGAAAACATGAACACTAAACATAAAACTAACAACTACCAAAAGAATCTGGCTTTTGGTGGGGGGGTAGAAATGAGGGAAGTTGGGGTTTGTATTGTTTTATGATAGGGCATCATAGTGGAGAAAAGTATGTTCACTTAAATTCTAAACAATCAAAACTATACTATGGAATCATTTCTTAAAAATTCCCTAATATAAATGTGCTAAAAATTTGCTAAAACTGCAAGGAAAAATGACTATATATGAAATCCAACACCAGTGTTATTTAATACACAAAAGTACAATTTTATATGGAACTTGAATGAAATGTTAAACATTTTCATAATGAATATACTCCATGATAGGATTCAGCTCCATTGGTTATTTGCCCCTTGCCTTTTAAAAAGAAATTCTAGAATGGACTGTTAAATGATTGTCATAAAACCAAGTAAAGAAAGGAGTTTAGCAATTAAAGTAATAATAAATATGTATGGTGATAAGAATCATTGAATTTCACTTTTTAATTTTTTAATTTAAATTCAATTAGCCAAACTATAGTACATCATTAGTGTTCAACGATTCATCAGTTGCATATACCAGCCAATGATCATCACATCACATGCCCTCCTTAACGCCCATCATCCAGGTACCCCATCCCCCCACCTGCCTTCTGTAACCCCCAATTTGTTTCCCAGAGTCAAGAGCCTCTCATGGTTTGTTTCCCTCTCTGACTCTTTCCCATTCAGTTTTCCCTCCCTTCTGCTATGGTCCTCTGCGCTATTCCTTATGTTCCACATATGAATGAAACTATATGATATTTGTCTTTCTCTGATTTACTTATTCACTTTTACTTATTTTCACTTATTTACTTCCTGCAGGTGATACCCTGCAGTTCCATCTATGTCTATGGAAATAGCGAGTATACATCCTTTCTGACAGCTGAGTATTATTCCATGCATATATAAACCACATCTTCTTCATCCATTCATCTGTTGAAGGACGTCTCTGCTTCTTCCACAGTTTGACTATTGTGGACATTGCTGCTATGAACATTGGTGTGCAGGTGCCCCTTCTTTTCACTACATCTGTATTTGGGGCATAAATAACCTGTAGTGCAGTTGCTGGGTTGTAGGGAAGTTCTATTTTTAATGTCTTGAGGAACCTCCATACTGTTATCCACAGTGGCTGCACCAGCTTGCATTCCCACCAACAGTGTAGGAGGGCTCCCCTTTCTCCACATCCTCTCCAACAACATTGTTTCCTGTATTGTTAATTTTAGCCATTCCAACAGGTGTGAGGTAATATCTCATTGTGGTTTTGAATTGTATTTCCCTGATGACAAGTGATGTTGATCATTTTTTTAAGTGTGTGGTAGCCATCAGTATATCTTCTTTGGGAAAATGACTATTCATTTTTTTTGCCCCCCCCCTTTTTTTTAATTTGACCGACAGAGATCACAAATAGTCAGAGAAAGAGAGAAAGAGGAGGAAGCAGGCTCCCTGCCGAGCAGGAGCCTGATGAGGGACTGGATCCCAGGACCCCGAGATCATGACCAGAGCCGAAGGCAGAGGCTTAACCCTCTGAGCCACCCAGGTGCCCCTTCCGCCCATTTCTTGATTGGATTACTTGTTCCTTGGGTGTTGAGTTTGATAAACTCTTTATATATTTTGGATAGTAACCCTTTATCAGAGATGTTATTTGCAAATACCTTTTCCCATTCTGAAGGTTGCGTTTTAGTTCTGTTGATTGTTTCCTTCACTGTGCAGAAGTTTTTAATCTGATGAAGTCCCAATATTTCATTTTTTTTCTTTTGTTTCCCTTGCTTCTAGATATGTGTCTAGGAAGAATTTGCCGCGTGTGTTCTCTAGGATTTTAGAGGTTTTCTGTCTCACATTTAGGTCTTTCATCCATTTTGAATTTATTTTTGTGTATGGTGTAATAAAGTGGTCCAGGTTCACTATTTTGCATGTGGCTGTCCAGTGTTCCCAACACCATTTGTTGAATAGACTATCTTTTTTCCATTGGATATTCTCTTCTGCTTTGTCAAAAATTAGTTGACCTTACAGTTGTGGGTCCATTTCTGGGTTTTCTTTTATTCCATTGATTGATCTATGTATCTGTTTTTGTACCAGTACTAACCTGTTTGGATGACCCCAGGTTTGTAATATAGCTTGGAGTCCGGAATCATGATATCTCCAGCTTTGCTTTGCTTTTTCAAAAGCAAATTCCTTTGGCTTTATGCCGGGTGGGGCAGTCTTTTGTGGTTCCATGGATTTTAGATAGGTTGTTCTAGCTCTGTGAAAAATGCTGGTGGTATTTTGATAGAGATTGATTTCAATGTGTAGACTGCTTTGGATAGTATAGACATCATTACAGTATTTGTTTTTCTGATCCATGAGCATGGAATGTTTTTCCAATTTTTTGTGTCATCTTCAGGTTCTTTCATCAGTGTTCTATAGTTTTCAGAGTACAGATATTTTACCTCTTTGGTTAGATTTATTCTCAGGTATGAGATGGGTTTTGGTGCAATTATAAATGGAATCAATTCTTTGATTTCTCTTTCTGCTACTTCATTATGAGCATATTGAAATGCAAGAGATTTCTGTATGTTGACTTTGTATCCTACAACTTCGCTGAATCATGTATCATTTCTAGCAATTTTTTAGTGGAGTCTTAAGAGATTTCCACATGGAGTACCATGTCACCTGCAAATAGTGAAAGTTTTACTTCTTCCTTCCCAATTTGAATGGGAAATTTTATTTCTTTTTGTTGTCTGATTGCTGAAATCTATGATTCTAGTACTATGTTGAATAAGAATGGTGAGAATGGACATTGCTCTCTTGTTCCTGCTGGTAGAGGAAAAGCTCTCAGTTTTGCCCCATTGAGAATTATATTAGCTGTGGCTTTTTCATATTCAGACTTGTGATGTTGTGATACTTTCCCTGTGTCCTTACTTTGTTGAGGGTTTTCATCAAGAATGTATACTATACTTTGTCAGATGCTTCTTCTTAGACAAAATGTCAGGACTGGAATTTCATCCCAAAAGAAAGAACACAGAGGCAGGAAATGCTGCCAGCCCTCTCTCTTGTCCCTGGAAAGGGGAGCTCAAGCCCACTGCTGTCTGGGAAGCCCTCACAAAAGAGGAAACAGTCTCCCCTTATGTGTTCCAGATGTCCCTCAGATCCTGCTTTAAACCTGACTGTATCTGGGCCATCTGCTTGCCCACCTGTGTTCTATCTCAGGCAAGCCAGCTGAGTTTTAGAACTCAAAACTTTAGAAACCTGGCATGGTGCAGACCAGTGCTGGTCCTCTGCAGGAAGGTCTCACCATGTTGGAACTGATGCAGGTTTATCCCAAAAGGGCAGTCACACCAAAGCACGAGGCTATGGTAGTTTGGAGAAAAATCTGTCAAAGAACCAGTGTTTGGGTTAGCTGCCCTCAGCAGATGTCTTAGGAAATGGTGCCTGTCAGTTCTTTTTTCTCCCAGAGAGACAATGAATGACATCTCTCCCAGATGTGCTTCAAGAGGAGGGAACAGTCTCTCCCAGGACATCCCAGGGGATCCTCAGACTGCATCTTCTGCTCCCAGGCTATCTTCCCTCCTTCTCCACAGGAACACTGCAGGGCCTTCAGGGCTCAGCACTGGCCATGCTGCAGACTTCTAAAACTCTAGTCTTTGAACCCACTGGTTGTAAAAACTCACAAAAATCAGCCCCTCTCATCTTCCCAGTCAGTGTCTTTGGGGATGTGTTTTTTTTGTGCACTCCCCTGTGTACTCCTCTCCCTCTCATTCCCTCTTTCTTTCTCCTGCCTCTCTCCATGACCAGGGCTCCCCTCCACAGTACCTGTGATCCATTTCCCCCCTAAATCCAGTCTCCGCACCTCCTACCTTCCCTGATGTGGCCCCTTCTCTCCCTAGTTGTGCAGTTTATCAATACGCAGGTCAATTTGGTGGGTGTTCAGAATGACTTGATATTTCTCCAGCTGTGTGTAAGGGATGAGGCAAGCCTAGGGTCTTCCTACCACCCTGCCATCTTAGCTCTTCCTGTCATCATTGTAGTAGCAAGGGTACTTATACCCAAATTAAACAGCAGGCAGTATTAAAAATATTAGCAGTTATACTCAGTAGGCATGAGCTTCCTATTAACATCCTGTGATCTCTTTATATGTCAATTAATTTTTGCAAAATAAGAATCATACTCTATATGCAGATTCTGTTACTTTAATACATTTATTGTGAGATATAAGATGTAAGAGTGAATAAAATATGAAGGTCCTGTGTTACAAATATAACATATCACCCATATCAACAAATAGAACATTCCCAGTATCCCAGAAAATCCCAGTGGCTTTCTATTATGTCAGTAGCCCTAACTTTCCTCTAGAAGAGAACATTTTCTTAATACTTCTGGTAATTACACTTTTGTTCTTCTTTAATAGCTTCACAGCCTATGGACACATCCCTAATATATATGTTTGTTCTAAAATTTTATGTAGATGAAATCTTCCTATAATAATAATGTACTTATGTGTCTTTTTAGTTCATGTGATTATTAATTTATATCTTCATGTCATTTTATAGCATTGGTATGCTATTCCTTTGCACAAATACATCATAATTTTTTATCCACTCAACTATTGATAGATACTGTAAAGTTGTTTCCATTTTTGACTATTGAATAATCATATTCTATAAATATCACCACACATGAAGTCTGATTGGCATGTGTGTTAGTTTCTTATTGCCATATTCCTAGGACTAAAACTGCTAAGTAATAACCAACGCATATTTTCAACTTCACTACAAGTTGCTAAACTTTTTCCTTTTGTGCTGGTTCCCATTTTCCTTTGGACCAGCAGTTCCTAATGCTCCACATTATTTCCAAATAGTGGAATTTTTAGACTTTCCAAATTTTTGCCAGTGTCTTCTTGCTTTGTTCATGGTTTATTATGATTTTCATTTTCATTTTCAGTTTGAGTACTTTTTCTTCAGTTTACAGATCACTTGCATTTTCTCTTTGGAGAAATACTTGTTTAGATCCTTCACCATTATCTTTTTTTTCCCCCTAGGTTTTTTTGTCTGTTTGTTTTTGTTTTTGTTTTTGTTTTGTATTAATAGCAAGGTTGTTTCTCCTTGCATGTTTTGTGGAAGTGGCTGGGGAAATAAACCAGTTCTACAAAATAATGCTAGAGGGTTTTGTTTTTTGGGTTTTTTTTTACGTATTTTTCTTATGGGACTGTTGAGGTTTGTTTTGTTTTGTTCTAAAGATTTTATTTTCTAAGTAATCTCTACATACAATGTAGGGCTCAAACTGACAACCCCGAGATCAAGAGTCTCATGCTTTACAAACTGAACCAGCCAGACACCCCAGGACTCGAGATTTTTGAAATCTCCTGGTAATAGCGATACCCTGCCTCCTGAATGATTACCACTTCTACCCACTCAGGGGAAGGACTAAAATCTGTCCAGAGTCAGACCCCTTCCTGCACTACCTGAGGTCACAGTACAGGGCTTTTGTGGACAGGGCTCCCAGATGTATAGTTTAGGAATTCTGCTTTAGTATTATTCTACAGATTTTGATATATATCATATTTTCATTATTGTTTATTTCAAATTATTTTCTAATATGTACTGGGATTTCTTCTTAACCCATGAGTGATTTAGAAGTGTTGTTTAGCTTCAACACTTTGAGATTTTTCCAGTTATTTTCTGTTAACAATGTCTAGTGTCAAGGTGTGCACTTAGAAAGACTTTAATATTTTGAAATTTGTGGAGCCTTGCTTATAGACTATTTTGGTGAATATTCCAAATTGCATACTTAGAATAAATAGGTATCTGAACCTGTTGAAGGTTGCATTCTATCATGATATAAAAGGTTGATTTAGTTAATAATGTTCATATATTTGGGGTTCCTGGGTGGCTCTATTGGTTGAGCATCTGACTCTTGATTTCAGCTCAGGACATGGTATCAGGGTCATAAGATCAAGTTCCACATCAGAGTCCATGCTGAGTGTGCAGCTTGCTTAAGATTCTCTCTCTCTCCCTCTCCCACTTCCCTCCCCACTCCATCCATTCTCTCTCTCTCTCTCTTTCTCTCAATAAAATAGTATTCATATATTCTATATCCTTATTTGTCTATCTGCTTGTCTATCAAATATTTGGAGAAGTGTATTTAAATCTCAAGCTATGAGGATGGATTTGTTCACTTCTCTGACTCCTTTATATCTTGAAGACATATTATTAGGTTTATGTACAGTGGTATTCTGGCAAATATATAACAATCAACTATTCAGAAAAAAGAAAGAGTCTTGATTTGTAGAATTTTCCAATACTCAATGTGTAAATACTCGTGATAAGGTCAATTTCAAGTTATCAATGTGACATCACTGAATACTGCATTGGGAAGAGGTGTTTTTCAATTATCTCCTATCAATTGGTATGAGCCAACTCCAGCAATCATTCTAAACATTCATACACATTTAGAATTATTTCATCTTTCTGTTCAAGAAGTTCTTTTATTATTGTGAACTAGCCTTCTTTTATCTAGCAATACTTTCTGCCTTAAATTATTATTTGCCTGATATTAATATATGAACCCTATCTTCTTTGGCTAATATTTTCATAGCATATTAATTTTCATCATTTACTTTCAACTTGTCATTCCTGTTTTTTAAAGATTTATTTATTTATTTATTTATTTATTTATTTGAGAAAGAGAGAGACAGAGCATGAGCAGGGGAAGAGGCAGAGGAAGCACATATCCAAGCAGACTCCTGCTGAGCAGGAGGCCCAGCAAGGTGCTCCAATCCTAGGAGCCATGAGATTAGGTCCTGAGCTGAATCCAGGAATCAGACACATAACCACCTAAGCCATGGGGTGGCTGGGTCCCGTTTTATCAAAAGTAATCAGCACATACTTCAGTTTTATTTTGTTTTTGTCCAGTCAGTGCTTATACTTTAATTGGAATGGAGAATCCATTTAATTTTATTGTAATTACTGATACAGTTAGGTTCTGGTCTAACATACTGCTATTTATTGTTTTCTGTCACCTCTTTTTTCTTCTATTCCTCCTTTCCTGCCTTTCAAAAATATTAATCAAATATTCTTTACTACCTCACTATATCATTTCTATTAGTTATATAGCTCTTAATGTTTTACAACAAACATGCTCAAATCATTAGAGTCCACTCTTAATCAATACTTTCACTACATTCTAAACTATGTAAGTATTAAAACAGTTTAAGTTTATCTGTTGTCTCTTGACATTTTTATTATTATTTCTATGTGTTATACTCCTGAACTTTTTGCAAGCACTACAGGACATTGTTATCAATTTTAAGTCCATAGAGGTTTTTAAATTCTGTTAAAATATATCTAGCACATTTTTTATTATTTTTCAGTACTCATTTTATTAATCCATATATTTATTTTCTTCAGTTCTGCTCATTTAATATTACCCTTTTTTGTTTATTTATGGGATCATATTCCTTCAGCCTAGTGAGCTTTAGTGGGTTTTTTTGTGGTGTCTGTCTGCTACTGTTGAATTCTCTCTGCTTCTGGTTTGTTTGAGAATGTGTTTCTAATCTCCTTTATTTTGAAGTATGTTTTCTCTGGGGTCAGAGTTTTCTGATCCATTTATTTATCAACACTTTAGAAATGGCAGCACATTGACTTCATGCCTCAGTTGTTATTGTCACAAACATACTGTTATTTTTATTGTTCTCCTAAAAGAAATGTGTTCTTTTCTTAGCCTGCTTTTAAGATTTTGCCTTTATCTTTGGATTTCAGCAAAGCCTCTGTGTATCTTTTCTTTGTATTTATGCTTCTGTTTTTTTTTTCTTAGCTTTTGAATCTGAGAGTTGATCTTTTTTTCAGCAATTTTTGAAATCTTTGAGGTATTCTTTCTTCAAATGTTTCTGTCTTTTCTCTAGCGTTGGAATTTTAATTAGACATACATATCACTTGACTCTGCCTCATATATTGCTTATACTCTTTCGCTATTGCTGTTTTGTACACTTTTATCTTTCTGCATTCATTTCAGTTATTTCTACATTAAGTCTCAGATTTAATACTTTTGGGTTCTGTTAAATCCAAATGGTTCTTAAGGCCATCCAATGCATGCTTACTTCAGATACTCATTTTGTATTTGTAGTATAAAACATGATTTTTTTTTTTGCAGTGAACTATCAGATTTATTTTGGTTCCTTGAAAACACTAGATGGTAGGGGGAAAAAAGAAACATTCTACAGCTTATAGCAAAGCAAGAAACAATTAACAGATTGTGAGACCCCCCTCCCAAAAGTTCCAGCACAGTGAAAAGAATAAATTTTTAAATTGTCATAATTACTATAATTTTTAGCTATAAAATGGTTGTGTCAATTAAGCAAAAGGACAATAGGAGAAAGGTAATTTAATTGGAGAAAATATTTGGAACAAGCTCATAAAAATCTTTGCTAAAACTTTTAGTATGAATCATACTCCTTTTTTTATTTAATTTTATTTTTTTATTAAATTAATTTATTTATTTTCAGAAAAACAGTATTCATTATTTTTTCACCACACCCAGTGCTCCATGCAATCCATGCCCTCTATAATACCCAGCACCTGGTACCCCAACCTCCCACCCCCCCTGCCACTTCAAACCCCTCAGATTGTTTTTCAGAGTCCATAGTCTCTCATGATTCACCTCCTCTTTGGAAAACAGTGTGGAGATTCCTCAAGAAATTAAAATAGAACTTCCCTATGACCCTGCAATTGCACTACTGGGTATTTACCCCAAAGATACAGATGTTGTGAAAAGAAGGGCCATCTGTACCCCAATGTTTAGAGCAGCAATGGCCACGGTTGCCAAACTGTGGAAAGAACCAAGATGCCCTTCCACGGACGAATGGATAAGGAAAATGTGGTCCATATACACTATGGAGTATTATGCCTCCATCAGAAAGGATGAATACCCAACTTTTGTAGCAACATAGACGGAACTGGAGGAGATTATGCTGAGTGAAATAAGTCAAGCAGAGAGAGTCAATTATCTTATGGTTTCGCTTATTTGTGGAGCATAACAAATAGCATGGAGGACATGGGGAGATAGAGAGGAGAAGGGAGTTGGGGGAAATTGGAAGGGGAGGTCTCTTAGAAACAAGAAGGATCTTGTTTCAAATATGCAACTGTATCACCATCAAGACAGTTGCTATCTTTGAAAGCAGAGGACATGAACAGACATTTCTGCAAAGAAGACATCCAGATGGCCAACAGACACATGAAAAAGTGCTCCATATCACTCGGCATCAGGGAAATACAAATCAAAACCACAATGAGATATCACCTCACACCAGTCAGAATGGCTAAAATCAACAAGTCAGGAAATGAAAGTCACTCAGAGTGAGACTTAGGGGGAGAGGTCAAAACATCAGAAAAGCTGAATGAATCTCTCAGAGTGTTCTGGAATGGAGGAAGAGAGGCCAACCAGGTTCTTGATAAAAAACCAATTAGGTCTCTATCTTGAGACTTTTGAAACCAGAAGTGGACCAACTCAAAATAGAAGTTCAACTCAGACCTATCTGAGTTCACTTCTTGGTTAGATGAAGAAAGAGAAAAAAACTTGTCAATAGGTGGTTAATAAAATAAACATTATTATGTTTATTTCATGTGAAATGTATGGTTTTGGATAAAAAAATTAAAAAGACACATAAAGAAGCAAAAAAAAATGTGATTAAAAAAGAAGCAACTCTTTTTCTAAGAGACAATAGAAACTTCCACTCCACTCTTAAGAAACTACTTAGGTTTCAGGAAAGCACCCTTATTCTGCAGGGTTTCAGAATTTTTCATGTTAGACATTCCTCCAAAATTTGTCTAGTTCTTTTCGTCATCACAGTCGCACATTCAGGCAAAGCCTGATCTTCAATCCATATCCTGCGTTGGCAAACACTATCAGGTAATTAATGGTTAAAAACAATATGTTTGCATAAAACAGGCCCTTTTCACTTAGGTTTAGTTCATTTAATCCTTTTTTTCCAACAATACCCAGTTCCTTTCAACATTCACGTACACACACAAATTTCCAATTTGCATTAGGAATGATAATCTGTTCCATCCTATTCCATCATATCTGGAATGTTCCCATTCAAGTTTGTATCATCTTGCCATGTTTTCTTTTTCTAAGTATAATTTATCTAATGTAATGCATATCATATATCTCTTTAATTACTTATTTAATAACAAACTTTCCTAGTAGAGTGGAAATACTTGAGAACAAGTACCTTGTGTCTTTTAAAATTTATTGTTTTTTCTTCAGAACTTAGAATATTTTTTGAAGAATACATGCAAATGCCCAATTGGTAATCAAAATCACTAATCATCAGACATATTCAAATGAAAACCAAAATGAACTATCACCTGTTAAAATGGCTTTTATCAAAAAGACAAGAGATAACGAGTGTTGGTGGCAATATGGAGTAAAAGGCATACTTGGATAATTGGATGGGGATGTAATTTGTTATGTGCATGTGGAAAGCAGTTTAGAAGTTCTCAGAAAGTTTATAGAACTACTGTAAGATGCAACAATCCCATTTCTGGTATATATCTGAAGGAAACGAAATCAGTATCTTGAAGAAATATGCACCCTCATGTTCATTATCGCTTTATTCACAATAGCCAATATATGGAAACGACACTTTTCTGTCCATTGATGGGTGAATGGATAGACATTATGTTAGACATGATAAGTCACAGACAAATATTTCATGATTTAACTTGTATATAAAATTTAAAAAAAAAAGAAAAGGTCAAATTCACAGAAGCAGAGTAGGATGGTAATTATCAGTGGCTTGCAAATGAAGGGAATGTAGAAATGATGGTCCATGGCTTTAAGCCTTCGATTATAAGATGAATAATTCTGAAGATCTGAAGTACAACATGATGACTATAGTTGGTAATATATTGTATAGCTGAAATTTGCTAAGAGAGTAGTTCTTAAGCATCCACCTACAATAAAAGTAATTATGAGCTGAATAATCAACTTTGAAAATCATTTCTAAATGTATATGTGTACCAAATCATCTCATTGTACATTTTATATAAAGAATTTTGTCAATTATACTTTATTAAGTAGGAAAGAAAACCATTAATAGATGTACAATTTTAGTATATGTGCTGCTGAAGCAAGCACTTAATAGATGTACAAAAGGTAAGAATCAAAGTGAATAAATATAAAATATAATCGAATACCAAAGGAAGTCATCAAAAGTGGAAGAGATTTTAAAAAAATCGCAAAATAGAAAACAATTACCCAAGTTTAATAGAGAATGTTCAACTGTAAATAATTCCTTTAAATGTAAGTGGAATAAACTTACATGTCAAAAGGAATATAGTACCTGAATGAGTAAAACAAACAAGTACTCGCTTTAGATTTAAAGACACAATAGGCTAAAAGTAAAGGAATGGAAAAAGATACTTCATGGGAATGGCAACCAAAGAGGGGTTGCCATTGGAGGGGCTATGCCAAAGAGTATTGGAAGGGCTATACTTCTATCAGATAAAAAATTGGCTTTATGTCTAAAACTATTTCTCAAGACACAGAAGGTCTTATATAATAATAAAAGGGTCAATTCAAGAGGAAGATGTAGCAATTCTCAACTTATGTGGGTCCAACATTGGAACTCCTAAGTAAATATTGACATATCTAAAAAGGAGAAATTGATAGCAACACAATAACATTAGCAGACTTTAATACCCCATTTTGAATAATGGATAGAACACCCAGACAGAAATTCGAGAAAGCTCTAGATTTGAACAATACAAACAAAATGGACATAACAGATATATATGGAATTTTCCAGGAACAGTGGAAGAGTACATTCTCCTCAACTGCACATGAAAGATTCTATACAGTATCTTTTCCAAACACAAAGGAGTAAAACTAGAAATCAGTAACAGCAAAAAGAATGGGAAAATTCACAAATACATGGAAAGAAAACAGCACACTCTCAAACAATGGGGCCATAGGAGAAAGTGCAAAAGAATTTTTTTTAAATCTCTTGAGACAAATGAAAACAAAAACACAATGTAACAAAACTCAGAGATGCTGCAAAAGCAGGGGAAAGAGGGAAATTTTTAGTGACAAATGCCCCATTAAAATAGAAGATCTTATATAAACAACCTAACTTTACACCTCAAGGAACTAGAGAAACAAACCAGTTAGAAGAGAAGCAATAATAAAGATTAAAGCAGAAATAAATCAAATAGAGAATAATAAAACACCCTATTCTACCATCTCCCTAAAAACTGTTTTTCTTCAAATTTATGCACATGTTGTGTTTCTTTTCTTTTTTTAATTTCTTAAGGGGAAAAATGAGTCAATATGAAGTCTATTCTTTTCTATTATAGATATATAATAGTAAAATTTCTCTCTCATTGCTACTTCAGTATCATCTCACAAAATATTATTTAAAATATTTGTCTTATCATTCATTTCAAGAAATATATATATATATAATTTAAAGAATTCCCTTTAGAGTTCTTATAATGCTGGTCTAGTGGTGACTAAATTCTTTAGCTTTTGCTTGTCTTATAAACATTTTTTTTTGTCTTATAAACATTTTAATCTAAGTGTCAAGTTGTTTCTTTTCTTGCTGCCTTTGAGATTCTCTCCCTCTCTTTAACTTCGGACAGTTTAACTATAATGTGCATTGGTGTGGGTTTCTTTGAGTTCATCTTATTCGCAACTCTATAGGTTTCTTGGATCTGTGTGTCTCTTTCCTTCCCAAGTTAGGAAAATGTTCAGTCCCTATTTCTTCAAATACGTTTTCTGCCCCTTTCTCTTCTCTTCTGAACTCCTATACTGTGAGTGTGGGTCTGCTAATGTTGTCCCATCAGTTCCCATCTTTATTCTTTTGCACAGTGGTGAGTTCCACTTTTCTGTCTTTAAGTGTACTAATACGTTCTTCTGTTTCCTTTAGTCTGCTTCTGAAACTTTTCACTGTATTTTTTCAATATGATTATTGTATTCATCAGCTCTATGATTTCTGTTTGGTACTTTCTTATATCTTCCCTTTGTTGAAATTCTCACTATGATTATCCATTTTTCTTCCAAGCTTAGTGAGCATCTTTATAACCATTACTTTGACTCTTTTTCATATAAATCATTTATTTTCATTTTATTAAAGGCTTTTCCTGAGGTGTTATCTTGTTGTTTCACCTTGAATATATTCCTCTGTTTCTTCATTTCCTTGACTCTCTGTGTTGGTTTCTATCCATTGGATAAAAAAGGCACCTCTCCTAGTCTTGAAGGAATAACCTCACTTAAGAGGTGATCATTACTGTTTAACCCTGCTGTGGCTTTTGGTTCTCTCTCAATCCTTGTGATTGTCTAGTCACCCTACTATATTTTCAGTGGCTCCCAGTATTTCAGAGTGTGCCATGAGCCAAGCAGTGCCCCAAAAGGGAAGAGCTCAGTCAGCACCTACATTTAGGCTGGTTAGAAGCCAGGTTCTCAGGCAGCAATTTTTAAAATATGCGAATGCACCTCTTTCAGGGAAGACTGGGAGATGGGCATTTCTGTCTCTTTCTTCTTAACTGAGCAAGGGAGTGTTAGCTATTTAAGAACTGTTTCTTTCTCTGCCACCATCTTTTTGAACTCATGAATACAAAACCTACAGACCACCATGGACAGGCAGTCAAGGGCCAATTCCTGGGCAACAGTCACAAAAACCAGAGCACCAGATGCAAAAACTGGACACTAAATGGGTGTATGAGTTCCTTGCTAAGAGATACCAGCACTCTGGAGTGCACCAAAGAGAGAGGAGTGATGTCTTGCAATCTCTGGAGAGGAGTATGGTTGGCCCTTAGTTTATTTAGAACATACCTCTCAGACCTCATTTATAAAGATTGTTCCCCATCCACTGGCCTCTATCCCCAGAGAACACCTAAGTAGGCCCCTAGTTGTGTGCCAAACCAGAAGCCTGCCCCTCAAGCTGAAACATCAGGAAAATCTAACAGACCTCTTTTGTAGGATGACTGAGATCATAGTTCAGTCTGTACCTACAGGGTATTCAAGGGATGGTAGCCAGCCATGAACTGTCTCCATTTGTTAGGATTCTGTGGAACCTATGAATGCAAGCCCCACTGGCCATCAGATCAGGTAATGTCCCTTGGGTGGTAGCCACAAAATCCAGTGCACCAGATGTAACAACTGGGGCACCAGATCCTTGTATGAACTTCCCTCTAGGAATTACCAGTGCTCTGGAGTGCAGCAGGAGGAGGAGGACCTGAAGATAGTGCCTATCCACCAAGGACTTTGCAGAGAATTATAGTTGCCCCTCAGCTGTTTAATGAGAAGTCTGCTCCTCAAGCCCTGGCAGTGGAGATTAGTCTAATAGGCCTTTTGCACAGAAAGACAGCTACTTCAGTCTGTGACTCTCTCCTGTGCCCTCGGGGTAGTGTCTTCTTAAGAACTCTCTTTATTTGTTACAATATTACAGGACCCACTGGCCACCACAACCATGTGATCAAAGATGTCTACTGTGTGGCAGCTGTAAAAAATCAGGGGAGGGTGTCTAAAGTGGATACAAGCTCCTTTATAGGAGATACCAGTGAGCTGGAATGAGGCAGAGGGGGAGCGTGAAGAAGGTGACTGCTGGCCTCTGTCTTTGAAGAGAGTTTTAGTAAGCCCCCAGATGTGTATCAAATTAAATGCTTGCCCCTAAGTCCAGTGCTTTGAAATAGTCAAAAAAGTCTCTTTGACAGAAAGTCTGGGCCCTTTTTAGAGGGCTTCCCTTATGTGGGGCCATGGGCTGGGTAATATCATGCATGTGGACCCTTTAAGAGCTATTTCTCAGTTGGCTGTAGCCTGTGGTCTTATGGACACAAGCCCCATTGGTTTCCAAAGATAGATGTTTTGGGGATTTGTCTGTTCAGGTGCCAGTCTTAAAACTGGGGTTCCAGATGTTCCCAGGCCTATTTAGTTACTCATTTCTGTTATCATTTAGCTTAATTGGTTTAGGAGAAACAGTACAAATTCACGAGTGGAGCTACTTGGCATAATGATTGTGAATCTGCTTTAGCACAGATTCATTCTTCAAAAAGAATCCTATGTGCTCGGTTGAACCTAATAATATGATATTTAGTAGTGATAACTATAAGATCCTGGGCTTAGGTTAGAGGAATCAGCTGTACAAGTACAAACAGACGAGAAATATTTTAAAATTAGTGAATATTTGGCATGTCTGGGGGACATGATAAGAATCTGACTTATCATTTCAGCTCAGGACTTGATCTCAGGGTCATGAATTCAAACCCCACACTGGGCCCCATGCTGGGTGTGGAGACTATTTAAAAAAATAACGAATGTTTTAATCAATTTTGAGATTAGTTTGAGTCAAAACTATGACAGAGCCACCAGTACTATGAGACCACAACCTGCACTGATAGAAGTCTAAAGTAGAATGAGGCTGTTCTAAGTCTTGCCAGTCTCAGTG
Source organism: Mustela erminea (assembly GCF_009829155.1). Taxonomy (NCBI): domain Eukaryota; kingdom Metazoa; phylum Chordata; class Mammalia; order Carnivora; family Mustelidae; genus Mustela; species Mustela erminea. The sequence continues at coordinate 46,946,136 of NC_045630.1, read as the reverse complement.
CTGATCAGACCGTATGTGACATATTATATTTGCTTCAGAGATGATCTTGTTAGAGTATAAAAACATATTTAAGAGTGCCCAGATGAAAGAGGAAGATAGTAAAGGGGTTCAAGCCTGTCATAATAATAATACTTACTTATAATTTTATCCCCTTTGTATACCTTTTGAGAAGAAATCTCATCAAGAGTTTTCTTTAACTGATATCCTTTGAAACACCATAATCGGTAGATAACCATAGTTGTTCTGAAATCAGACCACCAGGATTCAAATCTCTCCTTTACAATTTCACAGCTAATTTAATTGAATTCTCTAATTAAAGAATGTAAATCCAAAGACTGAAGCTTTCCCAGGGAAGAACTATTGTTAAATAACACACATCTTAATGTATCACAATGAAATTCATTCAAGGGTATAGAGAAAAATTACTAAGGAAAAAAATAAACCTTAGAAGGTTGCTTAAAAAGAACTAAGAGTAAATGAGCATATTAATCTCAACACTGGAAGCTTAAAAAGAGGGCCAGGGAAATCTATCAATGAGAGCTGTGCACTATACATCAAAAATCTATACCTAGAGAAGGTATCCCTTACAAATCTTTATTAAAGGGGCACCTGGATCGCTCAGTTGTTTAACCCTCTGCCTTTGGCTCAGGTCATGATCCCTGGTTCCTGCTCAGCGGGGAGTCTGCTCGTCTTTCTGTCCATCCACCCTCCTTTGTGCTCACATTTTCTCTCTCAAATAAATAAAATCTTTTTTTTTAATTTTTTAAATTTTTTATAAACATATAATATATTATTAGCCCCGGGGTAAGGTCTCTGAATCGCCAGGTTTACACACTTCACAGCACTCACCATATCACATACTGTCCCCAATGTCCATAACCCCACCACCCTCTCCCAACCCCCTCTCTAGGGCCACTTTCAGTTTGTTTTGTGACATTGAGAGTTTCTTATGGTTTGTATCCCTTCTGATCCCATCTTGTTTCATTTATTCTTTTCCTATCCCCCTAACCCCCCACGCTGCATCTCCTCATATCAGGGAGATCCAAATAAAAAAAATCATTTAAAAAAATCTTTATTAAAGAAAAACATTAGTATATGCAAGGATTCAAAGCATATAATCCAATTAATAAGTCTGCAGAATCTACTGGAAAATTTCTCTAATCAAGCAAAAAAGAAAATGGATGTGAACTTAAACATACAGAGATGATAATGAATACGTGTGTGTGTGTGTGTGTGTGTGTTGGAAATTTTGCTCATGTGTTGCACAAGATTCCTTGCAATCAAATCATTTTATGGATAAAAAACTAATATTACTCTGGTGTTAAAAGTACTAGATTAAGTCTAAATCATTCAACAAAAAGGGAAAATTTTTCTATAAAATATTATATATAAAATCTTATAAACAACAGAACACTTGAACATATACATCAGAAATATTCAATAAATAAGAATAACTCAATAAAATACAATTATATTATACCTCAATTATAAAGGACATTTTAGTGTTTAAAAAGAATCAAACTATAGTGGCATCAAATATTCACTTTTATCCTAAAATATACATATTATGATATATGACATATTTGAAAGTATCTCCTACATAAGGTATATATGACATATTACATAATTAGGACATTTTAAACACTTCACATACATGATATATACATTCTATGACGTATATGTCACATCATATATGGTATATATGTAATATACAGGTCAAATATACCCCATATAATATGATATGTTCTGTATGACATTTTAAAATACTTCATGTGTATGATATATGTTATATATGTTATGACATATGTATGACATATTTTAAAATATCTCATTCACCAATTAAGATTAGTAATAATCGAATGTTTGCCATAATCTTAATTAACTATTTAGATATTAAGAAATATTCTTGGGGTGCCTGGATGGCTCAGTGGGTTAATCCTCTGCCTTTGGCCCAGGTCATGATCTCAGGGTCCTGGGATGAAGCTCTGCATCAGGCTCTTTGCTCAGCGGGGAGCCTGCTTCTCTCTCTCTCTCTCTCTCTCCCTCTCTCCACCTACCTCTCTGCCTACTTGTGATATTTCTCTGTCAAAAAAATAAATAAAATCTCTAAAAAAAAGAAAGAAAGGACAATTCTTAGTTGATTTCTCTGATTAAATAAAGAGAAAAATTTGCCTCAATGACTAGTTTCAGGCATTATTTTTCTGTATAATGTGGCAAAAGGAAAATCTTTATCTTTCTCTATAGGTCTTATACAATTTACAATAAACAGAAAAATAAGTTAATGAATGTTAATCTACAAAAAAAAAAAAATCCCACTATCTCCCTACATTGAGTTGGTTGAGAAGAATGGCAGGGCTCTGATTTCTGTTGAGAATAGAAAAGAAAGGAAAAGAAGATGCAGATGATCTGAGCAATAAAATCTCTCAGCCAAGATGCTCATTTAATCAATCAGGGCTAGGATATACATACTCAAGGAGAATTCATTAAATAGGTCTGTACTGTCTTATTCCTCAAGAGTCTTCCCACAGGGGCACCTGGGTGGCTCAGTGGGTTAAAGCTTCTGCCTTCAGCTCAGGTCGAGATCCCAGGGTCCTGGGATTGAGACACACGTTGGACTCTGGGCTCAGTGGGAAGCCTGCTTCCTCCTCTCTCTGCCTGCTTGTGATCTCTGTCTGTCAAACAAATAAAATCTTAAAAAAATATTTAAAAAAAAGAGTCCTTCTACAATTATATATTGTATCACCCACAAGATATAATTTTAACTTCATTAACAATAACTTCATCACATATCCCTGTCATCTGAATTTTGCAACTTTTCTTGTCCTAGAAATCCTGTGGCCATGAGTGAAATTATACTAATAAGAGGATATAATTCACCAATGAAACAATTCTTTTTTAATTTTTTATTTATTTTTATATTTACATGAAATTCATATATATTTTTTTAGTACATCATAAGTTTTTTTATTAACATATAATGTATCATTTGCCCCAGGGGTACAGGTCTGTGAATTATCAGGCTTACACATTTCACAGCACTCACCATAGCACAAATCCTCCCCAGTGTCTATAATCCAGCTACCGTATCCCAACCCCCCACCTCCCAGCAGCCCTCAGTTTGTTTCGAGAGATTTTTTTTTAATTTAAACTTTATTTTTTCAGTGTTCCAAGATTCATTGTTTATGCACCACACCCAGTGCTCCATGCAATACATGCCCTCCATAATACCCACCACCTGGTTCACCCGACCTCCCAACCCCCACCCCTCCAAAACCCTCAGTTTGTTTCTCAGAGTCCGCAGTCTCTCATGGTTCATATCCCCCTCCGATTTCTCCCAACCCCCTTCTCCTCTCCTACTCCCAATGTCCTCCATGTTATTCCTTGTGCTCCACAAGTAAGTGAGACCATATGATAATTGACTCTCTCTGCTTGACTTATTTCATCAGCATGATCTCCTCCATTCCCAGCCTTCTTGATACAAAAGTTGGGTATTCATCTTTTCTGATGGAGGCATAACATTCCATTGCATGTATGGACCATATCTTCTTTATCCATTCATCTGTGGAAGGGCATCTTGGCTCTTTCCACAGTTTGGCAACTGTGGCCATTGCTGCTATGAACATTGGGGTACAGATAACCCTTCTTTTCACTACATCTCTATCTTTGGGGTAAGTACCCAGTAGACAACAAGTGTTAGAATGTAGAGAAACGGGAACCATTTTACACTGTTGATGGGAATGCAAATTGGTGCAGCCACTTTGGAAAACAGCATGGAGATTCCTTAAGAAATGAAACAATTAATTTCTAATTTGATTTTTTAATTAAGGTAAAACATTATTTATACTGTTCATTTTTCTTTTCTTTGTATTGCCAGCGAAGAGCTGTGATGTTCCAGAAATAAAACATGGACAGTTACATATTAGGTATATGTATAGATCACCCTTTCCAGCAGAGTTAGGGGCATATTTTTACTATACCTGTGACACCAATTTTGTGACTCCTTCAAACCATAGTCGGGGATACATTACTTGCACACAGAAAGGATGGGACCCAGCAGAACCATGCCAGAGTAAGTAAACCTTTTTCCAATTGTGTATCTGTAAATATTTCAAATAGTAGAGTACTTTCAAATAAGTGAGTACCATTAAGCCTTGTATGACAAAATAAGGCCAAAGGATGAGTTTTATGAGCAAAAAGGCTCATACACGTTTTTCTTTTTATAAGGAGCTCTTCATAAAAATCACTTTACAGATAAAGATAGAAGCTTTTCAAAAACACCAGTATCATTCATACGCATTTTAATTATAAAAAATGAAGATAAATAATATCAAATATTGATTTTATCTTTTTACACATTTGGTAGTAGCTTTAGTTTTTCTTGAGCTGCATGTTATTTTTGGATACTTAGATGTTATAGCTTAAATATTGTACAAATAGTATTCAACTTATTATTTTATATGTTTTTATGGGTTTTATGATTTTTAGGACAATGTATTTTCAATTATTTGAAAAACGGAGATTATCCAAGGTATGCAGAAAAATATTCCCAAGGTGAATCTGTGAGAGTTCAATGCAATTCTGGTTACAGTCTTCAAGATGAGCAGACTATAATGACATGTACAGAGAATGACTGGTTCCCTCCTCCTAAATGCATTCCTCTCATAAACCTCCCAGTATATTTATGGTTTTATAACCCACAATTTATTAACTGTAGCAAAATGTTTATATCAACTTTCTGATTTCTGCCAATGCATATACTCATCCTTATTTTTTCCAAGTATGTATGAATAGATATACACATTTATTGATACATATATAGCAAAATAAATGTTTACTGATAGGTATTAGTCAAGAAAACAGTAAAAGAAAGACAAAGAAGAAACCTATAATAATAGAGTGACACCAGAAGTGGAGGGAAAAAGATGGCAGCGGAGTAGGAGGAACCTAAGCTTGCCTTGTCGTGAATACACTGGGATAAGCATCAGATCATCCTAAACTCCCCAGAAATTGGCCTGAAGACTGACAGAATAAATTTGACAACTAAAGGTCATGGAGAGATCACATTGAAGAAGTAAGATGTACAGAGACACAGTTTGAAAGTGTGGCCTCAGCATGGCCACTGAGGTGGGGAGAAAGCCATGGTCAGACAGGAAGGCAAGGGACAGATAAACACACAAGGGAGCACATGGGGAAATGCATCACTGTGGCAATTGTCTTAGAAAGTGAGAGAGCCCAAATTTCATAATTCCTATAACCAGTGGGGTTTAAAGACTAGGATTTTAAAGGTCAGTGGCTCTGGGACAGTTCAAAGGGCATTGGGACTTGGAGAAAAGGCAACCAAACAGCCTGAGAACATATAGCTGGAAAGAGCAATATGAAGAGCACCCAGGGCACACAGTGAGGAGTTTATTGCGGAAAGGCAGTTTCCCCAGAGATCCCTTAGGGAACAAAGGAACTGGCAGGTGCCTTCTCTACACCCCCGACCCTTCAGCATAAACACAGAGCCACCTGTGGGTACCAGTCCAGGCCAGTGTTCACTACCTAACTTGCTCACACCAAGTCCCACCTCCCTGTGTTCCAATGGAAACACACTTCCAGTCATACTTCCCTCAGTCCCTGAGCAGCCAGCCTCCTCCCCCAGAAGACCAACCCAAACTGCTTCCCCCACCACATCTCCCAACCTGGAATTTTGGGGACCCTTGATTCCAGGAATGGTCATAAGAGGTCTCAGTTCACAGACACATAGTTAAAACTCACCATAGGCCAGAGACCAAATACTGACCACCACAGGCAAAGAGGGCCTCTACACTTGACTGACCTGAAGGATAAAGCAGTCAAGACACAACAGTGGTGTGCATACAGCACATACTGGAGAACTCCCTAATGTGCCAGGCCCTGGGACACAGGGGCCACAACATTGCAAGGCACTATAGAACCTCTTCTGCATAAGTCCATTACTCTCAAGAATAGGAGAAGAAGCTGACTTTCTGAACAAAGAAGCATGCACAGAAATTTAGACAAAATGAGAAAACAGAAGAATTTGCCCCAAGTGAAAGGACAATACAAAACCACAGCCAGAGATGTAAGTAAAATATATATTAACAATATGCCTGATAGATAATTTAAGGTAATGATTATAACGACACTCACTGGACTTGTGAAAAAAATCGAAGACCTGAATGAGACCTTTAACTCAGAGATAAAGAATAACATATCAGAGATCAAGGGCTCAATAAACAAAATGAGAAACACAATTGGAATGAACAGTATGCTGGTAGAAGTAGAGGAAAGAATTAATGACCTAGAAGACAGAGTAACAGAAAGTAAGCACAACAAAAGAGAGAAAAAATAATTAGGCAAAATGAGAAAAGACAAAGGGAACTCAATGACCCCATCAAATACAACAACATACACATTATAGGAAGCTCAGAAGAAACAGAAAGGGAAAGTGGGGCAGAAAATATATTTGAAGAAATAATAGCAGAAAACGTTCCTAATCTAGGGGAAGAAGCAGATATCCAGACCCAGGAGGCATAGATAACTCCCCAAAATCAACAAAAGCAGAACCATACCAAGATATCATAATTACATTGGCAAAACATAGTGATATATACACAATTTTTAAAGCAGCAAGACAGAAACAAACAAACAAAAAGACAGTAACATATAAGGAAAAAGCCATAAGGCTACCAGGGGAATTTCAGCACAATTTTCTAAATCAGAAGAGAGTGGCATGATAAATTCAAAGTGCTGAATGGGAAAAATCTGCAGCCAAGAATATTCTATCCAGAAGGTCTATTAATGAGAATAGAAGGAAAAACAAAGAGTTTCCCAGACAATCAAAAATTAATGGATTTCATGACCACTAAACCAGCCCTGCAAGAGATATTAAAGGGGACACTGAGTGAGAAGAGACCAAAAGTGACAGTACAAATGCACCAAACATAAAGCACTAAAAACGTATATTTATGTAAAAAAAAGCAGTCAAGGGATTCACAGAATAAAAGGGTATAAAATATGACTCCATATACCTGGGAAAAAGAAGAGTAAGAATGGGTTCAAACTTAAATGACCATCAACTTAATATGAATTGCTACATGCAGAAGATGTTATATACAAACCCAATGGTAACTGCAAATCATAAACCACTAATAAATATACAAATAATAAAGGGAAAGAAACCCAATATGTCACTAAAGAAAACCAGCAAACCATAAAGGAGAGAAAGACAAAAAAGGATCAGAGAAAATCTTCAAAAACAATCACAAAACAGGTAATAAAGTGCTAATAAATACATATCTATCAATAATGACTTGAATGAAAATGTACTAAATGTTCTAATCAAAAGAAATAAGTTGTCAGAATATATAAAACAAGACCCATCTGTATGCTGCCTACAAAATTCATTTTGGAACAAAAGTCACCTGAAGACTGAATGTGAGGAGATGGAGAATATTTATCATGCAAATGAGTGTCAAAGGAGACCGGGGTTATAAATGCTTATTTTGGACAAATATATGTTGAAACAAAGACTGTAACAAAACACAAGGAAGGGCAACATATAATAATAAAGGTTATGGTCCAACAAGAAGATGTAACAATGGTAAATATTTATGGAAGCACCATGGGAGCTCCCAAATTTAAAAACAAAAACAAAACAAAACAACAACAACAACAACAAAAAGTTTTTAATAACAAACATAAAAGAACTAACGAATAATAATACAATAATAATAGGAACTTTAACATCGCACTTACATCACTGGACAGATCATATAAATAGAAAATCAACAAGGAAAGAATGGCTTTGAATGACACACTGTTTATACAGTCAGAATATTCTATCATAAAACATCAGAATACACACTCTTTTAAAGTGCACATAGAATAAAGCACATATTAAGCCACAAAACAAGCTTCAACAGATTAAAAAATATCAAAGCCATACCATGCATCTTTTCAGAACACAATACAATAAAACTAGAAATTAACACCAAGAAAAAAATCCAAAAGACCACAAATACATGAAGGTAAAGTAACCGGCTGCTAAACAATGAATGGGTCAAGAGGAAATAAAAGAAGAAATGTGAACATTCATGGAAATAAATGAAAATAAAAACACAGTTCAAAAACTATGTGATTCAGCAAAATCAGTCCCAAGGGGGAAGTTTATAGCCATAGAGCCTAGCTCAAAAAGCAAGAAAAGTGCCAACTAAACAACCTAAGCTTATACCTAAAGGAGTTGGAAAAACAACAAGAAACAAAACCTAAAACCAGGAGAAGGAAGGAAATAATAAAGATTAGAGCAGAAATAAAGATACAGAAACTAGAAAACTATAGAACAGATAAATGAAACCAGGAAGTCTTCCTTGGAAAAAATTAATAGATTTGATAAACCCCTAGTCAGTTTTATCAAAAAGGAAAAGGATCCAAAAAAGTAAAATCACAAATAAGAGAGGAGAAATAACAGCCAACACCACAAAAACACAAAGAATTATAAGAGAATATTCTGAAAACTGCATGCCAACAAATTGGACAATCTAGAAGAAATGGATAAATTCTTACACATAAACCTACCAAAACAGAAACAGGAAGAAACATAAAAATTGAACTGACCAATTAACAGGAAAAAAAAAATGAGTCAGTAATCAAAAAACCCAATAAATAAAAGTCCAAGATCAGATGGCTTCACAGATGAACTCTACCAAATATTTTTTTAAGATTTATTTATTTTGGGTGGGGTGGGAGGGAAGCAGGAGAAGAAAGAAGGACAGAGAGAGAATCCAAGCAGACACCCTTCTGAGTACAGAGACTGACATAGGGCTTCAGCTCATGACTCTGAGATCACAACTTGAGCAGAAATTAATAGTCAGACCCTTACCTGACTGAACCACCTAGGCACCCCTCTACCAATCATTTAAGGGAGAATTAATACCTATTCTTCTCAAACTATTCAAAAAAAAAAAAGAAAAGAAAAAGGAAGGAAGGTTTCTGAATCCATTTTATGAGGCCAGCACTACCCTGGTAACAAAACCAGGTAAAGATTCCACAAAAAAAGAGTACCGCTGGTCAAAATTTCTGATGACACAACAGACAGAAAAATGACACATAGACACAAAAATCCATAACAAGATACTAACTGAATCCAACATACATTTTTAAAAAAAATACTCACCACAATCAAGTGGAATTTATTCCTGGGTTTCAAGGGTGAATCAATATTCAAAGATCAACCAACATGATACAGCATATCAGTAAAAGAAAGGCAAGGACTATATGATCACTTCAACAGATGCTGAAAAAAGATTTGACAAAGTACAACTTCGATTCATGATGAAAGCCCTCAACAAATTAAGGTTAGATGGAACATACTTCAACATAATGAGGGCCACATATGAAAAAATCTAACGTTACCCATAATGGGGAAAAATTGAGTCCTTTCCCCTTAAGGTCAGGAACAAAACAAGGATGTCACACCACTTTTCTTCAACATAGTACTGGAAGTCCCAGCCACAGCAATCAGAAAACAAAAAGAAATCAAATACATCCAAATCAGTAAAGAAAAAGTAGAATTGTCACTATTTGCCGATGAGATGGTATTCTACATAGAAATCCAAAAGACTCCATCAAAATCTGCTAGAACTGATCAATGAGTTCAGTAAGTTTTAAGTTACAAAATCAAAGTACAGAAATCTATTGCCTCTCTATACAGCAGTAATGAAGCAGCAGAAAGAAAAATTAAGAAAACTGCCCCATTTATAATTGCACCAAAGATAATAAAATACCCAAGAGTAAGACTAAACACAGAGGTAAAGGATTTGCCCTCTGACAACTATAAAATACTGATGAAAGAAATTGACGATGGCACAAAGAAATGGAAAGGCACTCCTTGCTCATGGATTGGGAGAGCAAATATTGTTAAAATGTCTACACCACTCAAACTAATCTACACATTCAACAAAATCCCTATCAAAATACCAACAGCATTATTCACAGAACTAGAACGAACAATCCTAAAATTTCTGTGGAGCCACAAAAGACCCTAAATAGCCAAAGCAAGGTTGAAAAAGAAACAGGAGGCATCACAATTCCAGACTTCAAGTTATATTACAAAGCTGTAGTGATCAAGACAATATGATACTGGCACAAAAATAGACACATAGATCAATAGAACAGAATGGAAAACCCAGAAACAAACCCACAATTATATGGTCAGATAATCTATGACAAAGATGGAAACAAAATCCAATAGGAAAAAGTCCCTTAAGCCAAAAGTGTTGCAAAAACTGGACAGCAACATGCAAAAGAATGAAACTGGACCACATTCTTTAACCCACTGAGCCACCCAGGTGCCCCTGGACCACATTCTTATGTCATATTCAAAAATAAATTCAAAATGGATGAAGTACCTAACTGTGAGACCTGAAATAGTAAAAATCCTAGAGGAGAGCACAAGCAGGAACTTCTCTGACATCAGCCACAGCAAGTTTCTAGACAGATCCCTGAGACAAAGGAAACAAAAGTAAAAAAAGAAGGGAGGGGTGGGGGAAGATCCTATTGGGACTACATCAAAATAAAAAGCTTCTGCACAGCAAAGGAAACAACTAACAATACTAAAGGGCAACTTATGGAATGGGAGAAGATATTTGCAAAAACATGCCTGGTAAGGGGTTAGTATCCAAAATATAGAAAGAACTTATAAAACTCAACATCAAAAATCAAATAATCCAATTTAAAAATGGGCAGAAAACATGAAAAGACCTTCTCCAGAGAGACACAGATGGCCAACAGACCTATGAAAAAATACTCATCATCACTTATCATCACGGAAATACAAATCAAAACTACAATGCTATATCACCTCACACCTGTCAGAATGACTAAAAGCAACAACACAGGAAACAATAGGTATTGACAAGGATGTGGAGAAAGGAGAACCCACTTGCACTGTTGGTGGGAATGCAAACTGGTGCAACTACTCTGGAAAACAGTATGGAGTGTCCTCAAAAAGTTAAAAGTAGAATTTCCATATGACCCAGCAATTACACTCCCCAGTATATACTCAAAGAAGAAAAACACTTACTCAAAGGGATTCATGCACCCCTACATTTATAGGGGTGCATGGATCATTATAGAAGCATTATATAGAATAGCCAAGATATGGAAGCAGCCTAGTGTCTATTGATTGATGAATGGAAAAAGAAGAGATGATATAAAACAGAATATTACTCAGCCATAAAAGAAGAATGGCGTCTTATCATTTGTAACAAGATGGATGAATCTAAAGAGTATAATGCCAAGTGAAATAAGTCAGAGAAAGACAAATACCATATGATCTCACTCATATGTGGAATTTAAGAAACAAAACATATGAGCAAAGGGGGGAAAGTGAGAGAGAGATACAAACCCCAAACAGAACAAAACAAAACAAAAAAAAGAAAAAAATGACTCTAAACAACAATGTGATAGTTACTAGAGGGGAGAGAGGTGGCAGGGCCAGGGGGATGGCTGAAATAGTGGATGGGATTAAGAATTGCACTTGTCATGATGAGCACTGGGTGTTGTATGGAATTGTGGAATCACTATATCATACTCCTGAAACTAATATAACACTGTATGTTAACCAAGTGGTATTAAAATAAAAACTTAAAAATTAAAAAAATAAAATAAAATCTTAAAAAAGTAAAATAATAAAATAAAAAATAAGAACTTGAACACACACATACACATATTTAATCTAGAAAAAATAGAGTGACATCAGCAACATGGGAGAATACAAGTTTCTATTCTTCCTGGCAAAGAACACCAATTTTAACAATAACCCACAGACAAGAGCTTCTTTCTGGGAATCTGGGAATCTAACAGAAGATTCAGCACACTGTTAGAGCAAGAAGATCCAACAGTGGGTGCTTTGAAGGGGATGAGAGGAACAGTTTTAATGATCTGAGTCACTCCTCCCCCAAAGTGGCATGGTTCAGTGCCAGGAGAGACCCACTCAGCCTGCAACTTCTCCACTGGAGGGAAGAGTGTGTGAGTTAGAGTCTGCTTCCTCACCTGTGTGGGTCTCTGACCAAAAGGCCCATTTCTTTCTCACCACATCCAGAATACTCAGGTGATCTTCATGACTTAAGGAATTGGGGAAAGCTTGGAGCACAACAATCAAGCCTCAGAGGTCATCAAGGGACAAAGATCCTACTAACTACTTGGCACTAACCACTGGAGATGACTGGCCTACCGATCCTGCTCAACTAATGGTACCCACAACATTCCACACACTGCTATCCATTGGTCAGTACCTTGTGTACACCCCAAAGGTAGGGAATGCAGCAGTTTTTAGATGGCTAGTGAGCATACCTAGAAAGCCTAACTGACCCACAGGAGTGCTAGAAAGCACATACTTGAGCATTCAGCATTAGAGCCAGAAAACTGGAAGCTGGCTATGCAGGTTTAAAAGAAGGCATACAATCTAAGATTTCCCTCCCAAGTTGTAGTAAAACATAGGGAGCAGATATATCCATATAAAAGTTCTTTAAAATGCCTCAGAATCCCTTACAGGTGTGATAGAATGTATTTCTCTCCCAAGGTCAGTCAGGAAAGACTAGAGAACATGCGAGCTTCTTCAAAGATGAAGGCAGCAATGCAAGACTTTAAGGAACATGAGAAATCAAAGAAACATGACACTAACGAAGAACACAATAATATTCCAAAAATGTACCCTCAAATAATGAAGGTCTATGATTTTTTCCTGATAAAGAATTCAAAACAGTAGTTTTATGGAAGCTCAGTGGGCTATAAGAAAACATAAAAAAGAGAATTCAAAGGAGTCAGGAAAACAATGAGGTAGAATCATAAAAGGAACCAAACAGAAATTCTGGAACTGATGAATACAATAAATGAAAAGAAAAATACAACAGAGAGCATCAACAGCAGACTTTATAAAGTAGAAGAAAGAATCTGTGAAGTAGAAGAGAGGTCATGTGAAATTTCCTAGTCAGAGGAGAACAAAGAAAGAAGAATTAAAGAGTAGAGAGAGCCCATATGAATTTAGGAGGCTATGAGAGGAAACATTTTAGGCATTGTGGAAGTCCCAAAAGGAGAAGAGGTGGAGAATGGGGCAGAAAGTTTACTTAAAGAAATAATGGCTGAGAATTTATCAATCCAGGAATAGATATGGACTATCATATCAAGAAGCTCATAAGTTCCCAAGCAGATTTAACCCAAAGAAATCATCTCTAAGACACCTTACAATAAAACTGCATAAACCAAGACAGAGAATTTTGAAAGCAGCAAGAGAGAAAAAAATACCTCACGTACGAAGGCAGTTTTATGAGAGATTTTATAGTGATAAATGCCTACACTTAGAGAAAGAAATGATTTCAAATATACAACCAAATTTATATATCAAAAAAACTAGAAAAGGAATAAAGTTTAAAATTAGAAGAAGCAAGGAAAAAACAGAAATCAGAGAAGAAATATGTGAAAGAAAGACCCAAAAAATCAACAAAGTTAATACCTACCTTTTTTGAAAAGATAAACAAAATTGACAAACCTAAAGCTGCTAACCTAAGAAAAAAGAACATAAAAGAAACAAAATGAGGAAAGAAAGTGGAAACATTCAATTGATGCCACAAAAATACAAACGTTCATAAGAGAAAATCATAACCAATTACACACCAATAAATGAATAAAGAAATGAATAAATTCCTAGAAATTCAAAACTTGCCAAAACAAAATCATTAAGAAATTAAGAAATCTGAACAAACTAATAACAAGGAACAAGACTGAATCATTAATTTAAAATATCTCTGCAGGGATGTCTGGGTGGCTCAGTCGGTTAAGCTGCAAGTATTCAGCTCATGTCGTGATCCCAGGGTTCTGGGATCAAGACCCACATTGGGCTCCTTGCTTAGTAGGGAGCCTGCTTCTCTCTCTCTGCATCTATCTGCCTGCCATTCTGCCTGCTTATGCTCTCTCTCTCTCTCTCTAATAAATAAATAAACAAAATCTTTAAAATATGTCTGCAAAGAGGGGCGCCTGGATGGCTCAGTGAGTTAAGTGGTGCCTTCAGCTCAGGTTACAATCTCAGGATTTTGGGATTGATCCCAATGCGGGGCTCCCTGCTTAGCAGGGAGTCTGCTTTTCCCTCTCCTTCTGCCTCTCCTCCCCTTCCACTGATGCTCCCTTTCTTTCTCCCAAATAAATAAATAAAATCTTTAAAAAAAAAACTCTGCAAAGAAAAGTCTGGGACCAGAAACTTTCATTTTCATTTAAAGAATAATTAATACCAATTCTACTCAAACCATTCCAAGAATTTGAGGGCGGGGGCTTCTAATACCACTTTACAAGATTAGCATGAATGTTAGTTTCAAAACTAGACAAGGACACTACAAGAAAAAGAAATTATAAGCCAGTATTGCTGATAAACATAGCAGAAATGCTCAAAAAGTATTTGCAAAGTGATTCAACAGCTTATTAAAAGATTCATACATCATAATGAGTTGGGTTTATCCATGGGCCTCAAGATTGGTTCAACATAAGCAAATCAATAATATGATAAACCCAATTAACAATACAAAATGTAAAAATCATATAATCATCCCAATAGATAGAGGAAAAACATTTGACACAGATCACAATCCATTTATGATATCTCAGCAATTTGGTATTGAAGAAATGTACCTTAACATAATAAAGGCCATAAATAAGAAGCCTATAACTAAGATTATATTTAATTGTGAAAAGCTGGAAGCTTTTCCTCAAGGATCAGGAAAAAGACAAGGATACTCACTTTCACCACTGTCGAACAAAGGGAAATTATAGGTACCCAAATAAAAAAAATAAGTAAAATTATCTCTGTGTGAAAAAAAAAGAAAAGAAAACAAAGCAAAACCCTGTTATAATTCATAAATGAATTTAGCAAAGTTGCAGGGTACAAAATCAATACACAAAAATCTGTTGTGTAATGAATAATGAACTATAAAAAGAGAAATTTAAAAAACAGTACCATTTACAATAGCATCAAAAGTAATAAGATAGATGCAGAATAAATCTATCCAAAGAGATGAAAGACTTGTATCCTGAAAACAATAATAAAAGAATAAAATAAATTGAAGAAGATATAAATAAATGGAAAGATAGTCCATGTTCATGGATTGGAAGAATTAATATCATTAAAGTGTGCATACTGCCCAACAGATACAATTCCTGTCAGGATCCTGCTAGCACTTTTTGCAGAAATAGAATAAACAATCCTAAAATTATGGAACCAAAGACTCCCAAGTAGCCAAATCAATCTTGAGAAAGAAGAGCAAAGCTGGTGCCATCGTGCTTCTTGGTTCCAAACTAATATAGAGTGATTAAAATGAAAACAATATCATATTGGCAGATCAACTGGCAGGAACAAAATTAGGAGCCATAATTAAGCTCACATGCATATCCTTAATTAAAATTTGATAAGGTAGCCAAAATACACATGAAGAAATTAGTGTCTTCAGGAAAGAGAAAAGTTGGATATCCACAAGCAAAATAAAGAAAAAGAAAAAGAAAAAGAAACACTATAATAAACCACTGACAAAAATTAGCTCTAGATGAATTAAAGACTCAAATTTGACTTGAAACCATGGAAGTCCTAGAAGATACACAGGGAAATATCTTCTTGGCACTGGTCCAGGCAAAGATATTTGTTGGATATGACAGCAAAAGCTGAAATAAGTAAATGTATCAAATGAAAAACTTCTACTTAGCAAAACAACAGAATAAAAAGGTAACCTATGGAATGGGAAAAAATATTTGTAAGCCATAAACCTGATGAGGGAAATATATATATACATTATATACATATACATATATATGCCTATATATACATACACACATACACATACATATTATATATATATGTATTACATATATATGTGTGTATAAGTTGTATTATATATATACAACTCTAGAGCAAAAAAAAAAACCCAAGCCAAATAAAAATGAGCAAACATTTAAGTAAACATTTTTCTGAAGAATACATGCAAATGGCCAATTGGTACTCAAAATCACTAATCGTCAGGCATATGAGATCAGAACCACCATGAACTATTTATCTCATACCTGTTAAAATGGCTTTTATCAAAAAGACAAGAGATAACAAATGTTGAGAATGTGAAGTAAAGGGAACACTTGTATACTTTCAGTGGGAATGTAATTTGTTATAGGCATATGGAAAACAGTGTGGAAATTCCTCAGAAAGTTAATTGAACTACAGTATGATACAGTAATCTCATCGCTGGGTATATATCTGAAGAAAATGAAATTAGTATCTTGAAGAAATATCTGCTCCTTCGTGTTCATTACAGCTTCATTCACAATAACCAACATACAGAAAAAAACTAAATATTTATGGATGAAAGGATAAGGAAGATGTGATAAATATATACATTTTTTTCAATGGAATACCATGAGAGAAAGTAAAATTTTGCTATTTACAACATGTAGACAAATAATGATTAAACTTCAAGTCTAACTTATATATAAAATCAAAAGAAAAAAAGAAAAAGTCAAATTCATAAAGCAGAGAGTAAAATAGTAAATACCAGTGGCTTGCAGATGGGGGAAATGAGGAGACAGTGGTCCAAGGTGTAAGCCTTCAGTTATAAGATGGAGAAGATCTAACATACAGTCTGATGACTATGGTTAGTAATAATGTGTTGTATAGCTGAAATTTGCTTAGAGAGTAGATATTAACCATTCCACCCACAAAAATAAGTAATTATGTGAGGTGACTAATGCAATTTTAATTTTTTTCCAAGTGTATATGTGTACCAAGTCATCTCATTGTATACTTAATATATAGAATTTTGTCAATTATACATCAATGAAGTAGTAAAGAAAACCATTAATACAGTACAAAAGATGAGGAAATAAGAATGAAAGTATAACTATAAAACATACTCAAATAACAAAGGAAGTCATCAAAAGTGGAAAAGATTGAAAAAAAATCAGAAAACAGAAGATAATTAGCCAAATTTGAATAGTGAGTGTTCACCTGTCAATAATTCCTTTAATGTAAATGGATTAAACTTACCTATTAAAAAGCATACAGTACCTGAACAGGTAAAAAACAAGAACTCACTTTAGATTTAAAGACACAATAGGCTAAAAGTGAAGAAATGTAAACAGATATTTCATGTGAATGGCAACCAAAGAATATTGGAGTGTCTATACTTTTATCAGTAAAATTAAAAATTAACTTTATGTCTCAAACTGTCTCTTAAGAGACAGAAGGTCATTATATAATAATAAAGGAGTCAATTCAAGAGGAAGATGTAGCAATCCTCAACATATGTGGATCCAACATTGGAACTCCTATATATAAAGCAAATATTGACAGATCTAAAGAGAAGAAGTTGATAGCAACACAATAAAAATAGGAGACTTCAATACCCCAATTTGAATAATGGATAGCACACCCAGACAGAAATTCAAGAAAGAAGCCCTAGATTTGAATAACAATACAAACAAAATGGACCTAATAGATATATATGGAATTTGCCACCCAACAGTGGAAGGGTCCATTCTCCTCAACTGCACGTGAAAGATTCTATACAGTATCTTTTCCAACCACAGAAGAGTAAAACTAGAAATCAGTAACAGAAGGGGAAAACTCACAAATACATGGAAAGAAAACAGCACACTCTCAAACAATGTGATCATAGGAGAAAGTGCAAGAGAATTTTTTTTAAATCTCTTGAGACAAATGAAAACAAAAACACAATGTAACAAAATTCAGAGATGCTGCAAAAGCAGTGGGAAGAGGGCAATTTTTAGTGACAAATGCCTCCATTAAAATAGAAGTTCATATATAAACAACCCAACTTTATGCCTCAAGAAGTATAAAAACAAACCAAGCCCAAAGTTAGAAGGGAAGCAATAATAAAGATTAGAGCAGAAATGAATCAAATGGAGAATAAAAAAAAAAAAAAACACTCTATTCCACCATCTCCCTAATAACAGGCTGTATTTTCAAATTTATATGCATGTTGGGTTCTCTTGGCTTTTTTTTTTCTAATTTCTTAAAGCAGAAACAATGAGTCAATATGCAGTCTACTCTTTTCTACCATAGCTGTATAGTGGTAAAAATTTCCCTCTCAGCACTACTTTAGTATCATCTCACAAAATTTTATTTAATTTTTTTAAATAAATTGTTTTATTTTTTCAATTTATTTATTTTCAGAAAAACAGTATTCATTATTTTTTCACCACACCCAGTCATTCCATGCAAAGGGCTTAATGTCTATTATTTTATTATTTATTTTTTAATTCATTCATTCCTTCAGTAGGCTCTATGCCCAACATGGAGCTCACAGCCCCAAGATCAAGACCTGATCTGACCATGAGAGCCACCCAGGTGCTGCTTTAATGTCTTTTTTTTTTAAGATTATATACTTTTAATTCCATATAGTGTTTAATATTGCATGTATCCCATGTCCTATCTACTAGGTGCTCCAAGTGAAGGAATTAAATTATGAGATAAAATTGTGAAATAAAATAAAACCGTGAAAATATACATACTTCATGTTTTCTCCTTTGATTTCTTCTTTATTCATGGGTGAGACAATAAATAAAGATGAATTTGTGAAGAGACTGGATAACTGACAGAAGTCTTCTTTATTGTTTCAAGTGAAGTTATATTTAATTTGAGGATCATCGTTTTGGTCTAAGAAGATAAATGAATGTGTCATATTCATCAAACTCCATGTATCCGTATGGTTTTAAGCACCCAGTTTTGGTGAAAAGCATTTCAAATTATCAGAGTTGTAGTAGTTATGGTGGCAGATTCTCTGAGATCATCACCTGATCTGAAATATTCCAATTAGTTAACCGAATGCTGGGGTTGCTAAAGAGATCCTGAGTACACAATATTTAAAACAAGTGTCTGGAAAGGATCTGTTGCCAGTGTAATTCTGGCATGCTGTAGGATTCCAGATCCATTAGACAAACAAATTTCTAATAATTTCCTAGAAGGGATTCTGAGTATTTTAAATTTTGCTTCTTTATTCCAAAAAAAAATTTTAATGAACAATCCTGATTTAATATCTATGGAAACTCATAGCTTATTTTCTCTGTCACAAGAATTTTGGTGATTCGGATTTTCTGGATTTTCATTTATAAATGACTTTTTATTTTTTTATTGTTATATTATTTGATTATTCATAAAAATGTTAAAATAAAATCATAAAATTCATAAAATCATCATTTTAGTCTTGGAAAATCAATTAATGTAATGTGCTAATCTGTGTCACATTCATCAAACTCCTTGTATCTGTATGGTTTTAAGCACCAGGTTATGATGACAAACATTTCAAATTCTCAGAGTTGTAGTAGCTTTGGTGGCAGATTCTCTGAGATCATCACCTGATCTGAGATACCCCAATTAGTTAACTGAATGCTGGGGTTGCTAAAGAGATCCTGAGGACACAGTATTTAAAACAAGTACCTGGAAGGGATCCGTTGCCAGTGTAATTCTGGCATGCTGTAGGATTCCAGATCAACAAAACAAATTTCTAATAATTTCCTAGAAGGGATTCTGGATATTTTAAATATTGCTTCTTTATTCCAAAAGAAATTTTAATGAACTATCCTGATTTAATATCTCATGGCTTATTTTCTCTATCACAAGAATTTGGGTGATTCAGGTTTTCTAGGCTTTCATTTATAAATGACTCCTTATTTTTTATATTGTTATATTACCTAAGTCTTCATAGAGATGTTTATTTATATGCTTTCTTTTCCTTATACTTTCCCCCTTTCAGAAAGATGTTTAAAATCAGAGATAGCAATTGAAAATGGATTTTTTTCTGAATATAAATTTGCATATCCCTTGAATAATGAAACACAATATCAGTGTAAATCAGGATATGTAACACCAGATGGTAAAACTTCAGGATCAATTACATGTCTGGAAAGTGGATGGTCACCTCAACCCACATGTATTAGTAAGTAATTTTATGTTCATATTCATTATCCTGATGATTGTTATGCAAAAATTTACTTTAACTTAATTCTTCTCTGTGGGCAAGGGCTGACATGGTTCCCATTTAAAAAGATAAATGAAAAAATATGTAATTTTTTTACAAAATTTTTTTTTTAATTTAATTTTATTATTTTTTAATTTCCAGCATAACAGTATTCATTATTTTTGCACCACACCCCGTGCTCCATGCAATCCGTGCCCTCTATAAAATTTTTTTGATTTTTTAATTTTTTAATTAAAAAATTTTAATTTTTAAAATTTTTTTTAATTTTTTTTAAGATTAATCACTTACAGGGTGGAATATCAGTCTATGTTTCAGTTCAAGTTTTCTTCCACTTTAAAACATCCTGTGAATTAACTAATTGATTAATAATTAAAATAAAACATCCTGTGATTTGGAAACTACATAGGGAGACTTATGTCTATTCTCTTCAAACTCATTTAGTTTTGGCTGACATCTTTGTGCCAATTGTACCTGTTTTTAGGTGATTAAACTCTTATGTCAGAGTCTTTGTTCCTAGACACAAAAGTTATGCTTTTAAGTGAAGATCTGGGTCCACAGTGCATAATTTAAGTTGACCTGCAGAACTTATATGTTTGATAATCCAGGGTATGTCCACCTCTAAAATATCCTCTCCTTTAGGAAATCTTCATAAACATCTATGCAGTGGAGATGGAAATGCTTCTATATAGTACCAAATGCAACTGTGTTGAAAGACTTCCCTAGATATTTATGAAAATTTTCTTTTTTTTTTTTAAGATTTTATTTATTTGACAGAGAAAGATCACAAGTAGGAAGAGAGGCAGGCAGAGAAAGGGGAGAAGCAGGCTCCCTACTGCGCAGAGAGCCCAACTTCGGGCCCAATCCCAGGACCCTGAGATCATGACCTGAGCCAAAGGCAGAGGCTTAACACACTGAGCCACCCAGGTGTCCCTGAATATTTTCTAAGATTAATTTTCTCAAGTTTATCTTATACTTCAAAGCTACACAATGATACTTTTTTAAATTTTATTTTTAAAATTTATTTTTAATTTATTTTCAGCATAACAGTATTCATTATTTTTGCACCACACCCAGTGCTCCATGCAATCTGTGCCCTCTATAATACCCACCACCTGGTACCCCGACCTCCCACCCCCCGCCCCTTCAAAACCCTCAGATTGTTTTTCAGAGTCCATAGTCTCTCATGGTTGACCTCCCCTTCCAACTTCCCACAATGATACTTTGAACTGATATTTAGCATATTCACTTTAAGTAAAGTGGATATTTAAATATCCATTTCGACTGCTTTCACGTCCTTATTTTTTTTCTAATTTCCATGCTTACTATGAGCACTAGCCATAGAAAAAAATGATAAAACTTCTCCCTTATCAAACTCATTTTATACGAAATTGTATGCAGCTAACCATTTAAACATTCTAATTATGGAAGAGGAAATCTCTTTCATTCTCTCTTTTTGCTAGTATAGTTTTGCTTTCTTTTTTAAGGTTTTAAAGTACCTAGCTACAGTACAACATTCATGGTGAATTACTTAAACCTTTATTAACATGATTCTAGTATTGTGCTGGCAAAATTGAGACTTTTAATACTTTCCTTCCTTTTAACAAATTATAAACAATAGTTATCTCTCCATTCAAATATATGAGAATGTGATATCTAATAGAGCACAGTGATATTTAATTCAATCAAAGTCTTTGTTGAATAAATTTTTCAACTTTAAGTGTAAATTAATGAGTAAACCTGATCACCAAGGAGATTGTTTGCCCAGAGTTTCAAAGCACATTGTTTACAAGTGGAAACTAAAAAAATTTATAAAAATATTGACATTACCGTGTTTTTAAAAAAGTTCTTAATCTTTTCACTAAAAGGAGGAAACTATTAGTTCTAGTGTTAAATATGGTAGGTAATAAAATTCCTCTTAGGTGACCGGTAATTCCAATTGCCCACGTTTGAAATAAGTACCCTTAATATGAGATTACATACATACCTGAGTATGAGATTAATTAGTGATAATCACAAGTTTTAGTATCAGACGTTCCAGAGGAAGTTGCTGTTGTTACTTTGATCTTAATATTTGTACATAAAAACTGATTTTTTGAGCATTGTTTTGTATTGTACTTTAATACCTGGTGTACAGTTCCAGAAATAAAAATCTGGAAATCTCTAAAAACACAAAAAAGGAATAGGTTTTCCAGAGTGTTTAAGTGCTAAGGAAAATGCTGTGTAGAAAAATAGTTTTTCACTTTGAGTAACTTCTTTCAGGACAATGATTTATCACTGTTATTCTTAGATTCTTTTAATATGATACTTAATACACTAGCACATACTAATTGAGAAAGCTTTTTTTACCATCTTGGGATAAGACTTAGTTACATTGTCCACTAAGTAATATTACAAACTGAGGGTTGCTGGGGGGAGGGGGTTTGGGAGAAGGGGGTGGGATTATGGACATTGGGGAGGGTATGTGCTTTGGTGAGTGCTGTGAAGTGTGTAAACCTGATGATTCACAGACCTGTACCCCTGGGGATAAAAATATATGTTTATAAAAAATAAAAAATTTAAAAAAAAATGAAATGAAATCTTCGATTCTATTATGCTTTAGAATCTTGTGACATGCCAGTATTGGAGAACGCCACAATCAAAAGTAATAGCACATGGTTTAAAGTCAATGACACGTTGGACTATGAATGCCATGATGGATTTGAAAGCAGAGATGGGCACACAGGTTCTGTAGTGTGTGGTAATGATGGTTGGTCTTATAAACCAGAATGTTATGGTAAGTGCTTTTTTCCCAGGTATTCTTTTTTTCAGGATTAACAAAATTAACAAAATGTATTTCAAATGTTCCATTTTAAACAAATTTGCATTAAAGTCATTTTTAAGATTTTTACAGCCCAAAGAAAATAATTTATCTTTAAGACAGTATATTAATATTTCCTATGGGCCATATACATGATAGATTTGTAAATAAATTTTAATTGTGTTTCTTAATCCAAATGCAGTCTTTCATATTATTTTAAATGGAGTTCTTTTAGTGTATAGTGTAAGAAGACCAAAATTATAGTTTTTAACAATTTCCTCAGTTATTTTGCTCCTGAGTTTCTGCTTTTACACCTTCTACCTTGAGTGTTAATTTCCTTCTTTTTTTTAAAGACTTTGTTTATTTATTTGACAGAGAGAGATCACAAGTAGGTATAGAGGCAGGTGGGGGAGTGGAGCATGCTCCCTGCTGAGCAGAGAAGCCAATAGGGACTCAATACTAGGACCCTGAGATCATGGCCTGAGCTGAAGGCAGAGGCTTAACCCACTGAGCTACCCAGGTGCCCCTTGAGTTTTAATTTCTTCAGGTTGGAAAAGCTCTTTATTTTCTGACTTTGACAAGCTCTGTGTACTATTATATGAATCTCTTTCATGTTTACAAATCACTATTTTCTAGGACTAAGAGTAGAATTTGAATCTGTGGAAATTTGAGTAGATTTAGATTGCTCCATGCCAAGGGAACAGTATGTGCAAAACTCTGACAACAAAACAGTTTGGGAAATATCAGGGTGAGCAAATTCTACTCAAGCTGTGAGAGAGTTTTATAAATTGAAGCTGTTTGGTAGAATTCCCCTGGGAAGCTATCTGGCCCTGGATCCTTCTTTGTTGAGAGATTTTTGATTACTGTTTCCATTTCCTTGCTGGTTATGGGTCTGTTCAATGTTTTCTATTTCTTCCTGGTTCAGTTTTGGTAGTTCATACGTCTCTAGGAATATATCCATTTCTTCCAAATTGTCTAATTTGTTGGCATATAGTTGCTCATAATATGTTCTTATAATTGCTTGTATTTTTTTGGTGTTGGGTGCGATCCTCTTTCATTCATGATTTTATTTATTTTTGATCCTTTCTTTTCTGTTTGATAATCTGTCAAGGGTTTGTCAATCTTCTTAATTCCTTCAAAAAACCAGCTACTAATTTCCTTGACCTGTTCTACTGTTCTTTTAGTTTCTGCTTCATTGATTTCTGCTCTGATCTTTATTTCTCTTCTACTGCTGGGTTTAGTCTTTCTTTGTTTTCTTTCTCCAGCTCCTTCAGGTGTAGGGTTAAATTGTATATTTGAGACCTTTTTTGTTTCTTGACAAAGGCTTATATTGCTATATGCTTTCTATATGCTTTCTTTTAGGACCATCTTTGCTGCATCCCAAAGATTTTGAACAGTTGTTTTTTTCTTTGTCATTTGTTTCCATGATTTTTTTTTATTTTTTTTTAAGTTTTCATATAAATTCCAGTTAGTCAACATACCATGTAATTTTAGTTTCAGGTATGCAGTATAGTGTTTAAATAATTCCATACAACAACCAGTGCTCATTCAAGAGCTCTCCTTAATCCCCTTCACCTATTTCACCTACCCTTTCACTCACTTCTCCTCTGGTAACTATCAGTTTGTTCTCTATAATTAAGGGTCTGTTTTCTCGTTTGCCTCTCTCCTTTTTCCCCTTTGCTCATTTTTTAAAATTCCACATGTGAGTGAAATCATATGGTATTTGCTTTTGTCTGATTGATTTTACTTAGCATTATAGTCTCTAGCTCCAACCATGTCATTGCAACTGACAAGCTTTCATTTGTTTTTAAGGCTGAGTAATTTATATACTGCCATTTCTTTATCCATTCATCTATCAGTGGACATTTGGGCTGCTTCCATATCTTGGCTATTGTAAATAATGCTGCTATAAATATCACGGTGCAAGTATCCCTTTGAATTAGTATTTTTGTATGTTTTGGGTAAATATCTAGTGGTGCAATTGCTGGTTCATAAGGTAGCTCCACTTTTAATATTTTGAGGAGTCTCCATACTGCTCTCCAGAGTGGCTGCACCAGTTTGCATTCCCACCAATGGTGCAAGAGGGTTTCCCCTCTCTCCACATACTTACCAGCACCTGTTGTTTCTCCTGTTTTTTTTTTTTTTAAATTATTTTAGTCATTTTCACAAGTGTGAGGTGGTATCTCATTGTGGTTTTGATGAGTGATATTGAGCATCTTTTCTTTTTTTTTTTTTTTTTAAAGATTTATTTATTTATTTGACAGAGAGAAATAACAAGTAGATGGAGAGGCAAGCAGAGAGACAGAGAGGGAAGCAGGCTCCCCGCTGAGCAGAGAGCCCGATGCGGGCCTCGATCCCAGGACCCTGAGATCATGACCCGAGCCGAAGGCAGCGGCCCAACCCACTGAGCCACCCAGGCGCCCATCTTTTCATGTATGTTGGCCATCTGTAGTCTTCTTGGAAGAATTTCTGTTCATGACTTCTTCCCATTTTTAATTGGGTTATTCATTTTTTGGGTCTGAGTTTTATAAGTTTTTTCCATATTTTGGATACTAACCCTTTATCAGAAATGTCATTTTCAAATATCTTTTCCTGTTCTGTAGGCTACCTTCTGGCTTTATTATTTCCTTCACTGTGCAGAAGCTTTTTATTTTGATGTAGTCCCAATAGTTTATTTGTGCCTTTGTTTCCCTTGCCTCAGGAGATGTGTCTAAAAGGAAGCTGCTACAGCTGATTTTATACTGACATTTTTAGTTTCAAGTTCTTGCTCAGGTTGCCAGCTGGACGCACATCAGAGTAGTGGTTTTAGAAAGCATTTGTGCACCTTCTCTGTGTTATGATTGTAGTTCCTGTGTTGTCATTTATTTTCAAATTATACTGCCAAATATGGCAACCAGTACATAAAATGAAATTTCAGAGTTAATGATACATGGAATCATTGTTTCACTTTTTTTTTTTTAATGGCTTCCTTGTGCACCACCAGGATATGTGGAAATAAGAGGAGCCAATATTGGAGATACAGCCACTTCTTTTTCAAATCAACTTTTGCCTGGAATATGTATTTTCCAGTCTTTTACTTTGAGCCCACCTATGTTTTCATGTTGAAGTTAGTTTCTTTTAGTTGCCATATAGTCTCCTCTTGTTTATGTGTCCACTCTGCCACTTTCAGTCTTTTAGCTGAAGAATTTAAACCATTTACACTTTAAGTAAGTATTGATAGCTTAGGGGCTGTGTCAGGCATTTTGTTATATTCCTTGCATTACTTTCCTCTGTTTCTCACTCCCATTTCTTTCTTTCTTTCTTTCTTTCTTTCTTTCTTTCTTTCTTTCTTTCTTTCTTTCCTTTTTGCCATCTCTGGGATTTGGGGAACATTCTAAAATAATTTTATTTTGATATGTCTTTTATGTTTTGGAGCATATCTCTTTTAATAACTTTATCCATGGTTGCTCAAGGTATTAAGATGCACATACATAGCTAGTCACTTCTACCCCTGGTTTTGACATTTTACTACTTCAAGTGAAATGAGGAAAGCTTACTTCCGCTTAGGTCCATTTACTCTCCCCACATTTTATCTCATTTTATTTTATTTATTGTTTATCTATTGAGAGATAAAGAGAGACAGAGAGAGGGAGTGAAGTGACAGTGGGAGAACAAGAGAGAAAATCTTAAGTAGACTCAACACCCAGCTCAAAGCCTGACACAGTGCTCAATCTCACAACCCTGAAACCATGACCTGAGCTAAAGTCAAGAGTGGACACTTAACCAATTGACTGAGCCTCCCAGGTGCCCATACGATCCCCACCATTCAAACATAAATGTCTGAAGTATTTCTTCTACATATATGGAGCACCGTATCAAATGATATAATTTGCACAAACACCAAACCTAACAAACTCCTCAGGAAAAAGAGAGTTCATTATATTTACCCCTGTTTTTTCAGTCCCTTGTTTTTTCTTCCTTCATGAAGTCTCAGTCCTTGCTCTGTTATCTTTTCCCTGATATTTGAAGAATTCTTTTACCAATTCTTCAAAAACAGATATACTGGAGTTAAATGCTGTTTTCCTTTGTCTCAGAATATCTTCTGCTCTCCCTTAAACCCCAAAGGATAGTAACACAGGATATAGCATTTGAGGTTGACTGTTCTTGTCTTCTAGCACTTAAAAAATGACTATGGACTCTGAAAAACAATCTGAGGGTTTTGAAGGGGCGGGGGGTGGGAGGTCGGGGTACCAGGTGGTGGGTATTATAGAGGGCACGGATTGCATGGAGCACTGGGTGTGGTGCAAAAATAATGAATACTGTTATACTGAAAATAAAAAATAAATTTTTAAAAAAAGAAATTAAAAAAAAGTCACTTCTTCTGGCTTGATGGTCACAGGTGAGAAGCCCACTGATGTTTGAATTCTTTTTACATTATATGTTTGCATAATTTCTATTTAGCTGCTTTTGAGAATTTTTCTTTCCCTTTACTTTTCCTCAGTTTGATTATGGTGTTATGTTGGCATGAATTTCTTTGGGTTTGTCCTGTTTCGCTTTTTCAGTATGAATGCTTATACCTTGTGCCCAACTGGGAAATTTTCAGTCCATATTTTTTAAAGTTGTTTTGGTTTTGTTTTCAATCTATTTTCAAAGTGAGTCATTTATATTCTATATTCAAATTTATTTAGCTTTTGTTATTGCTTTATGTATACTTTCATGGGGGATAAAAGTGTGATTCTCAGCTTAAGTGATTAAAATGTCTTCAGTGGGGCATGTGGGTGGCTTAGTTGTTTAAGCACCTGCCTTTAACTCAGGTCATGATCCCAACATCCTGAGATGGAACCCCATGTCAGGCTCCCTCCCCAGCAGGGACTCCGCTTCTCCCTCTGCCTCTCCCTTGGCTTATGCGCTCGTTCTCTTTCTCTCTCTCTCCCTGACTCACTCTTTCTCTCTCTCTCTCTCAATAAATACATAAAAATCTTTAAAAAATAAAATAAAATTTTTTCAATGAATCATTTCTGTCAGCAGAAATCACAAGTCTTGATATTGCATATTGTGCTATATTTTTATTTGCTTTATTTTAACCTGTTTTTCTTTGGTCTTTCAATAAATCAAATAAATATATATTTTTTTAGGTTCTGGAGAAAAATGTGGGCCTCCTCCACGTATTGACAATGGAGACATTACCTCATTCACGTTATTATCATATGCTCCAGGATCATCAGTAGAGTACATATGCCAGTCCTTCTATGTACTTCAGGGACACAGGACCATAACATGCAGAAATGGACAGTGGTCACCACCACCAAAATGCTTAGGTAAATATTTCAGTATTCTTGGGGATCCTGGGAAAATCAGTATAATGCAGTAAGATGCTTTACTGTTATTATTAGACTCTTCCCTAAAAACAACCATTTATTGAATGCTTGACTACCAAATATTAATGTGTAAAGAAGTAAAGTTGGAAATGAAAACTCTTGTTCAAGGAACAAAAGATCTTTAACAAAAGGACTCTGGATTTATTCATATTAAAATTGACATTATGAGGGCACCTGGGTGACTCAGTTGGTTAAGCAACTGCCTTTAGCTAGGTCATGATCCCAGAGTGCTGGGGTCGAGTCCTGCATCCTGCTCCCAGCTCCATGGGGAGTCTGCTTCTCCCTCTGACCCTCTCTCCTCTCATGCTCCCTCTCTCATTTTCTCTCTCTCAAATAAATAAATAAAATTTTTAAAAATTGACATTATGAATCTTCGATTGTAACATTTAATTTTCATAGCTATAACATAGTACCTCATTTTATATCATTAATTATTTTAAATGATTTAAATCGACATGATGGATTTTCGAGGGATTGTTCTGGAAAAGGTTTTGAAAACGAAGCCCTGAACTAGTGTAGAAGATGCCACATGAAAGTCTGAAAATCTGAGGAAAATATTTGTTTACTACTCAGTGTTTTATGTTCTTTCTTTTTTCAATCTTCAGAGGCCTGTACAGTATCAGAGAACATCTTGAGAACACATAATATACAATTACGATGGTCTCATAAGACAAAAATTTATACTAGAACAGGGGATGTTATTGAATTTGAATGTCTCCGTGGATATCGTAGAAAGACACCAGCGCATACATTCCGAGCCACCTGTCAGGATGGGAAAGTGACATATCCTGAATGTGGATAAAACAATGGTTAAGAAGCAGTCTTAAAATTAAAATAAGTACATTTACTCAGAATTTTTCATCATCAATCAATTCTCAGTTTATTTTGTCAAGTATTGTGTAACTCATTTATATTCATAAATCAGAATTTGTATTAAATATTATGTGGATGATGTAATGATTATCAGAGAGATGAATAAATCACTTATTAAAATTACCTCATTGAAATTTGGCCAACCAAAATGCTTTGCAAGAAATTAGATTCAATCACTCCAGTGCCTACTTCTATTCATCTTTCCCTCTAACTTTCTCAAAGCTTCTTCTAAAACTTCTGGGGCTGCCTGAGACTCTCCATTTCAGAGAAAATGGGAGAAAATGCTTTTTTCCACCTTTAAAATAGTTGAAATAATTTCACTTCAAAAACAATCTGAGGGTTTTGAAGGGGCAGGGGGTGGGAGGTAGGGGGAACCAGGTGGTGGGCATTGGAGAGGGCATGGATTGCATGGAGCACTGGGTGTAGTGCAAAAAACAATGAATACTTTTATGCTGAAAATAAATTTAAAAAATTTAACAAAGAACACCTAAAAGAATGACTGTGCCATTCCTATGTTAGTAATCTGATTAGTAGATAAATATAGATAAATATATCAAAAATGATGAAAGGTAAGATTTTCTACAAGATGCCTATCTAGCACACATAAAAATTCAAACAAATCATAAAGAGAAATTAAAATTTAATCGGGTACATAACTGTCATTCTACAACATGAAAAGTGACAAAAGGAAATCCAATATCAAGTATAAACACACATACACACACACATGCACACACACACAGTGCTTTTTAAACTATTTTAAAATTATTTCTATTAACATACAATATATTATTTGCCCCAGGATTACAGGTCTGTGAATCCTCAGGCTTACACATTTCACAGCACTCACCATAGCATATACTTTCCCCAATGTCCATAACCTAACCACCCTATCCCAGCAACCCTCAGTTTGTTTTGTGATTAAGAGTCTCTTATGATTTCTCTCCCTGCCAATCCCATCTTGTTTCATTTTTCCCTTCCCTATCCCCCAAACCCCCTGCCCTGCCTCTCAAATTCCTCATATCAGAGAGATCATATGATAATTGTCTTTCTCTGATTCACTTATTTCATGCAGCATAATACCCTCTATTTCCATCCATAACACTGCAAATGGCGAGATTTCAGGGGGGGTTGATGGCTGCATAGTATTCCATTATATAAATATATATATATATATTTTATATATATATATATAATATATATATATATATATAAAAAATACATACACACACACACACACACCCCACTTCTTCTTTATCTATTCATTTGTTGATGGACATCTAGTTTCTTTCCATAGTTTGGCTATTGTGGACATTGTTGCTATAAACATTCAGGTTTATGTGCCCCTTCAGATCACTACATTTGTATCTTTAGGGTAAATACCCAGTGGTCCAATTGTAGGGTTATAGGATAGCTCTATTTTCAACCTTTTAAGGAACCTGCATACTGTTTTCCAGAGTGGCTGCACCAGCTTGCATCCCACCAATAGTAGGAGGGTTCCCCTTTCTCCACATCCTCTCCAACATCTGCTGTTTCCCGATTATTAATTTTAGCCATTCTGACTGGTGTGAGGTGGTATCTCATTGCGGTTTTGAATTCTATCTCTCTGATGCTGAGTAATGTGGAGTACTTCCTCATGTGTCTGTTGGCCATCTGAATGTCTTCTTTGTAGAAATATCTGTTTATATCTTATGCCCATTTCTTGATTGGATTACTTGTTCTTTGAGTGTTGGATTTGACAAGTTCTTTATAAATTTTGTATACTAACCCTTTGTCTGATATGTCATTTGCAAATATCTTTTCCCATTCTGTCAGATGTCTTTTGGTTTTGTTGACTGTTTCATTTGCTGTGCAAAAGCTTTTGATCTTGATAAACTCCTGATAGTTCATTTTTGCCCTTGCTTCCCTTGCCTTTGGTGAAGTTTCTAGGAAGAAGTTGCTGCACATGAGGTCAATGAGGTTGCTGCCTATGTTCTCCTCAATGATTTTGATGAATTCCTGTCTCACATTAAGTCTTTCATCCATTTTGAGTCTATTTTTGTGTGTGGTTTAAGGAAGTGGTCTAGTTTCATTTTTTCTGCATGTGACTGTCCAATTTTCCCAACACCATTTGTTGAAGAGACTGTCTTTTTTCCATTGGACATTCTTTCCTGCTTTATCAAAGATTAGTTGACCATAGAGTTCAGGGTCTATTTCTGAGATCTCTATCTGTTCCATTGATCTATGTCTCTGTTTTTGTGCCAGTACCAGAGTGTCTTAATGATTACAGCTTTGTAATAGAGCTTGAAGTCTGGAATTGTAATGTCACCAACTTTGGCTTTCTTTTTCAACATTCCTCTAACTGCTCGGGATCTTTTCTGGTTCCATATAAATTTTAGGATTATTTGTTCCATTTCATTGAAAAAAATGGATAGTATTTTGATAGGGATTGCCTTAAATGTGTAGATTTCTTTAGGTAGCATAGACATTTTCACAATATTTGTTCTTCAAATCCATGAACATGGAATGTTTTTCCAATTCTTTGTGTCTTCCTCAATTTCTTTCATGAATATTCTCTAGTTTTCTGAGTACAGATTCTTTGCCTCTTTGGTTAGGTTTATTTCTAGGTATCTTAGGGTTTTGAGTTAAATTGTAAATGGGACTGACTCCTTAATTTCTGTTTCTTCTATCTTGCTGTTGTTGTATACATACGCACCTGATTTATGTGCATTGATTTTATATCCTGATAGTTTACTGAATTCCGGAAGGAGTTCTAGCAGTTTTGGAGTGGAGTCTTTTGGGTTTTTCACATAAAGTGTCATATCATCTGCAAAGAGTGAGAGTTTGACTTTTCTTTGTTGATTCGGATGCAACAAAATAAATTTTGTTGTTTCTGTTGTCTGATTGCCAGGGCTAGAACTTCTAGTACTATGTTGAAGGGCAGTGGTGATAATGGAGAAGAATATAATAGCAGTGATGATAACATCTCTGCCATATTCCTGACCTTAGGGAAAAAGCTCTCAGTTTTTCCCCATTGAGAATGATATTCACTGTGGGTTTTTCATAGATGGCTTTGATGGTATTGAGGTATGTACCCTCTGTCCTTACACTTTGAAGAGTTTTAATCAAGAGAGGATACTGTCCTTTGTCAGACGCTTTTTCAGCATCTATTGAGAGTATCATATGGTTCTTGTTCTTTCTTTTATTAATGTATTGTATCACATTCATTGATTTGCAGATGTTGAACCAAACTTGCAGCCCAGGAATAAATCCCACTTGGTCATGGTGAATTATCATTTTAATGTACTGTTGAATCCTATTGGCTTAGTATTTTGGTGAGAATTTTTGCATCTGTGTTCATCAAGGATATAGTAACTGTAATTCTCCTTTTTGATGGGGTCTTTGTCTGGTTTTGGATCAGGTAATGCTGGCCTCATAAAATGAGTTTGCAAGTTTTCCTTCCATTTCTATTTTTTGGAAGAGTTTCAGGAGAATAGGAATTAATTCTTTAAATGTGTGGTAGAATACCCCTGGGAAGCCATCTGGTCCTGGCTCTTGTTTGTTGGGAGATTTTTGATGACTGCTTCAATCTCCTTACTGGTTATCGGTCTGTTCAGTTTTTCTATTTTTTCCTGGTTCAGTTTTGATAATTTATATGTCTCCAGCAATGCATCAATTTCTTCCAGATTGTCAAATTTGCTGGCGTATAGTTGCTTATAATTTATTTCTGTATTTGTTTGTTATTTCTTTGGTGTTGATTGTAATTACTCTTCTTTCATTCATGATTTTATTAATTTGTGTCCTTTCTCTTTTCTTTTTAATAAGTCTGGCCAGGGGCTTATCAATTTTATAAATTCTTCCAAAAATCTAGCTCCTACTTTCATTGATTTGTTCTGCTGTTCTTTTGGTTTCTATTTCATTTATTTCTGCTCTGATTATTATTTTTCTTCTCCTGCTGGGTTTAGGCTTTATTTGCTGCTCTTTCTCTGACTCCTTTAGGTGTAGGGTTATGTTGTGTATTTGAGAACTTTCTTGTTTCTTGAGAAAGACTTGTACTGCTATCTACTTTTATTCTAAGACGACCTCTCTAACATTTTCACTTTATTCTCTTAGTTCCAGAAAGAAATGTAAACATGATGAGATATCAGTGCTATGATGAGGTTATTAGTCAATTGATTTTGAGTTCATCTGGGCATGTCTGACTAACCAGAAAAGCCCTTAGCAGGATCCAGAGCCATCCTGAAGAGAGACTGAGGTGTGAGAGGACATGTGGAGGAGGTCCCTGGGGAGGGTACTGAGAAGAGCCTGAAAGAGGTCAGAGCCATCCCCGGCCACGAGCCAGCAAGAGAATGAGACCTCAGTTCTACCACTGCAAGGAACTGAATACTGTCAGCAGCCCTGTGAGCTTGAGAGAGGACACCGACCTGCAGAAGAAACACACAGGCCAACCAACACCTCGATTTCAATCTTGTGACAAGTTGACCAGAGGACCCAGGTTCCTGACCCATAGACAGTCAGTCTCTGCTGTTTTATGCACCAACTTTGGTAACTGGTTAGGTAGCAGAAGCTACTACATTCGTAGAGATCGTAAAACATGAAACTAAAAGAAACTAGATATAGGAGAGGTAGATAGGATTTTGTGAATCTTCTGAAGCTTTTTAAGGAAACATGGGCTTCATTTTGTGGATCATGGCAATATCACTGGGTGGTTACAAGCAAGGGTGCAGGGGTCAGATTTCAGATGTGCAAGGTTGCTCTGGCTGCAGTTTAGAGGATAGATGTGCAGGAGTTACCACAACCATCTACGAGGCTGCTGCTCCCACCTAGCAGATATGGGAAGAGAGCCTGGGGACAGCCAAAGTGGTCAGAGTGAAGTGAATGCGTTAAATAAAATTAACATGTGAGGTGACAGGCATGGCCATAATACAGGTGTCGAAGACAAAGGAACAAAAAATTGTCTAGAATGATTCTGAGATTTCAACTGTGTATGTCCCGATGAATGATGAGCTACAACCTTTAATGGAAACACATTTGGTATAGATTTGACTTGGTGAATGGGACAAAATGATGAATTAAATTATAAAACATTGTATTTGGGGTGTCTACAGAAGAAAATGAAGATTTCTGAAGAATAAATGGTGTCCCAAATATGTAGTTCCTTTTTTGCTTGAAATATAATTCATAACATTGGAAAAATTTAGCGTTTCTGATAAAATATTCAAATAATTTCAAGATAAACTTTTAATGGTATTCAGGCCAATTCTGGGAAATGAAGCTGCTTCCCACTCAGTTAGTTGTCAGTCAAAGAACCTAATCATCCACGTTTTTTATTTTCCTGTTTTAATTTTGCATGGATATTCTATGACTCCACCCAGCCCCCCTTTTAGATGTCTCTCACAAGCCTAAATCTTAACTTGCTTGTTTTGGGAATCAGGAATCCTTGTGTCAAGGTTAAAATAATACTTGCATATATGGTCCTCTCCAAATATTTTGAAAATTTTATTTGAGAGAATGATCTGTCTGGTAAGAAGTTAGTTGTATCAGTCTGCATTCTGTGGAAAAGATTAGAGGATAAGATAGAGCTAGTGGAGCCCAGGAAGGAGAAAGAAATGGGACAATCAAAAAGCTGAGAACCAGAAAAACACAAGAACCTTGCTGTGTGAAAACACAGATTAAATGTAACCATTGTATTTTGTAACAGTTATAATCATTAATGATAACATATATTAAATATACTGTATTTAGGGACGCCTGTGTGGCTCAGTCATTTGACTGTCTTCCTTGGGCTCCTGTCATGATTCCAGGGTCCTGGGATTGAATCCTGCATTGGGTTCCCTCTGTCTCTCCAATAAATAAATAACATCCATATATATATAATACACACACACATATGTGAATATGTAAATATATAAATATTATATATACATATGTATATATATTTATTTAAACAAAATGGTGGAAAAACTGCTTTTGCAAATATCCTTTATAGAAAACACTAAAAGCTAGAATTGGGTTCCCAATCCAGCCAAATTTAAAAAAGAATTGAAAGAAGGGAGAAAAGAAGGAATGACTGAGTTATGAGACTATCTAGAAAATTAATTTACGAGTAAATAGAATTGCCCAGGAAGACTAGCTGGAGGTGCTATGAGCTGATAACCCTCCAATATGATCTGGAATCAGTTTGGCCACAAGTACCTCCACTCCAATTAAAATCAAAGGTGACATGGGAGAATGGGCTGTTTACTTTGCCACAACCAAAGCTGACCTCTGAGACATTAAATCACCAGGAGATCCGAATCACAAATCAGTCATTTTTGATTATCATTATCAACTTATCATTATCAACTTCAGTGAATATTAATTTATGAAGAAAGACTCAAACATGCCAGACTCCTGCCTGACTCCTGAGAACGAAGTAGCTCCACAGCAGAGTCTGAGGCTGCCCGTCCCATAAAATCAGACACGACCACTCAATGAATGACGTGTTGTAATGGTGTGAGAAAGACTTTGTGCTCATCCACCCACCTGTTCGTTTTCATGTCCACTCATGG
The DNA here is from genome assembly GCF_009829155.1 of Mustela erminea. NCBI lineage: Eukaryota > Metazoa > Chordata > Mammalia > Carnivora > Mustelidae > Mustela > Mustela erminea. The sequence continues at coordinate 46,910,555 of NC_045630.1, read as the reverse complement.
AGGCATTACTTGCTTGCCTTCTCTGCCTGGACTTTGCTTAGAGCTGAGGATACATGGTGAACTAAGCAGACAGAATCCCTGCCCTCATGAAGCTTACATTTTATCTGGGGGTATGGATATTAAACAAATTCTATGAAATTAATATTTCTAGCAAAAGTATTATATATGCCACAAAGAGGGCTATGAGAGAGAATGAAATGGGGAGAATTTCAAAACTTGAGAGATGAAGGAAAGTTTCTTTGAAGAAATTTGGGTTGACCTATGAACAGAAAGAAAATAGAAAAAAAAAAGGGATAAAATGCTGTCCAATGAAAGAAGCGTGAAGGCGCACAGCCAGTGTATCTTGCAAACTCTACACACTAATATATCTTACCAGAGAATCTGTGGGTTTAATGAGAAAAGACAAGATAAAATAATCAACACTTCCTGTTACTTGGTACTTTGTCCCAAGTCAGCTTTCTCATTTGCAGAATTATTTGTGTTATTGATAAATAAGAAATATACATTTTTAAGAGTTTATTTTTAAGTAATGTCTACAATAATAATTACTGGTTTTAAAAAAAAACACTGACCTTAATAGAAATTGATGAGGAATTCACTAACATAACTTACAAATGCTTATAACCATGATCCCTGTTATTTGCCATTTCCGTATCTGCAGTTTCACCTACTGGCTAAAATCTACTTGTAACCCTAAAATTAATATCTTGGGCTTTTTCACCATCATTCCAGGGCACGTACACACACAGAGCAGTGAAAAATTAGATTCGTCCATATGCGCACATCCCCTGCTGGAGTCCAAGGTGCTGCTCTGCCTTGTCTTTCTCAGCAATTGTAGGGAGCGGACCATGGGATGGAGACAGCAGGGGCAGCACCGTGTAGTACAAGACACAGGCTCTATGCCCGTTATGTAGGTTTTGAATGTCGACTCTGGTACTGTTATTGGGGTGGTCACTTAACACTTCTAAACCTACTTTTTTCTCTATAAAACAAAGCAAGTATAATCTACCAGGACGAAATGCTTTAGGAATTAAGATTATATGTGAGGTATGTCTCTATACACACACACACACACACACACACAAATACATGTACACATAATACCCCAAGGAGCAATGGTTTAGTGTTTGCTAATATAGATTTTTGTGGTTATTTTCTAGACATTATTAGCAGGAAAAATGTGTGTGTCTGTGTGTGTACGGGTATGTATTGTACACACATACATAAAATGCATATAGAAATATGAAATACATATGTATGCATATATGTACACCTAGATATATCTATTATGTGTATCATATATATATGAAAAGTAAGCATTGTATATATGGGCTAATACTGAAAGCTTTATTGCTAAGTCAATAAGATGGAAGTCCTATAGTCAGCTCTACTGTCTAACACAGCACTAGATGTTCTCACTCATGTAACTGGTCAAAAGAGAGAAATTAGAAGCATAAACATCAGAAAGAGAACACTAAAAATACCAATATTTGCATGCCGCTCCCAGTTGGCGACGAGAGAAGAATTAGGCACAAACAAGTCAGCTGGAAAAGACTGGGAGCAGGGAACAACCGTCGAAAAGGACGGCTGCCACGAGCAACTCTACAGTCTCACTTTTATTGGATAGAAAACAATAGCTAACAGAAGGACTGATGAAGGTCAAACGTTAATCCCGTCTTGCACACAAGCAAGAAGGAGGATAAAGTTTATAGTTAACTAAGCACATTCAAAGGACTCATCTAACTAACAACGAGCACTTCTGGGAAGAGAAAGGAGCGATCTCGAAAAAGGGAAGCAGGCGGTTTTTGTTCCACCCTGAGCTGACGGGGCGTTCCCAGGTGCTGGGCTTCCCTGAAGCAGGCTGCGTTCTGCCCTGAGCGAGCCGGGCATCCCCAGCTGCCCAGCTTCACGGTCGTACACCGTCCTTCTCCCCAAAGACCTGTTGTCAGTATATGTATTTCTTAAGGCCATATCTAAATGTGCTTGGCAACTAGTAAAATCCTCCAGGGGTTACAGTTTAAGTAACAAATTGTTCCGAGGGGCAGCAGCATCTGCAGATGATATGGTTTAAGCCCAGCGATTCCACTAGACTTCAGTGGAAAGATTCTACAGATGACAAGGTAATTCATTAGTGGTGTGGAGTGAAATTAAAATACAGACATCAATAGCCTTCATCAATACATACAATGACCAATTGAAGATAAAAGGTAAAAGAAGGCCTTATTTATATTTTCTATAAAAATAAAAGCTTAGAAAAAAACAAAAGTTGAGAAAAATCTATGTGAGAAAATATTTTCAACATTCTTAATCACAAACACAAACATAAAATGAAATACATGGAAATATATACCATAGAAATACAGCTTCATAAAGGTGTCATGGACAGGCTATATGGGAAAAACAAATAGGCATAAATACCCAAGAAAACTTTGGAAAGAAGAGTGACAATGATGACAAGAGTGATTAGATTAGGCCTATTAAAAACAAAACTCAATTTAGAATTAAGTTAATAACTTCTGGATACACAGACCAACAAAATAAATTTTCAGAAATAGACCAAATCTGTACATAAATTTACTATATCCCATGGTGATCTCTGGGTTCTGAGACTGAGCCTATCGTCAGGTTCTGTGCTTAGCATGGGATCTGCTTGAAATTCTCTCTCTCCCTCTGCCCTGCCTGTTTATTCACTCTCTCTCTCTCTCTCTAAAATAAGTACATCTTTAAAAAAGGAAGAAGAAGAAGAAGAAATGTACTATATCCTAGAGGTAGCATTTCAAATATATTAAAAAGTCTTGGAATTTTAAAATCAATGGTGTTGTGAAAAACTGGGTAGTTATTTGAAAAATAATGGGGTTCAATTGATACATTACACACTAAAATAAATTCAAATCAGTTAAAGATACATATATTCATATATATGTATATATATATATTCATATTATATATATTCATATATATATATATTATATTATATATATATATATATAATCTCCAGCAAAAGAATAGAAGAAAATGTTGTTTCAACTTTACTCAATAAAATATTTCTTTTTAGTTGATATAAATAAGAATGTGTGGTTAAGGGGCACCTGGGTGGCTCAGTGGGTTAAGCCACTGCCTTCGGCTCAGGTCATGATCTCAGGGTCCTGGGATCGAGTCCTGCATCGGGCTCTCTGCTCAGCAGGGAGCCTGCTTCTCTCTCTCTCTCTCTCTCTCTACCTGCCTCTCCATCTACTTGTGATCTCTCTCTGTCAAATAAATAAATAAAATCTTTAAAAAAAAAAAAAAAAAAAGAATGTGTGGTTAAACATCCCCCTCCCCAATCATGGTAACCAAAGGCAAAAGACAGAACAACTGAACAAAATTAGAATTCACATTACATATAAAAAGGTAAACATGCCTAATGTATAAAAAGCACTATATATCAATAAGGAAAAGTTCAGTAGAAAATTTGCAAAACATATGAATAGGCAATTATATACATTGAGCAAGAAGTCATCACTTATATAGCTGGATTTTGGAGAAAAACAGCTTTTTGCTAACCTATTTTTGTTCATATATATGAATGAAAAATTAACTTGAAACATCCTCTCAACTTTCATTTCCACAATGATCAAAGAATGATCTCAAAAAGGATCTCTGAAATATTTAACATCTGAAAATATTGCCATTTTGAGTACATAGAAGTAAATAAATAGGTTAGTGATCTTTATTCATTTTATGTAATGATGGTTCTTAATTCCCTTTCATGGTCTTCTTAGTTTTAAGTAAAATATGCTCTTCATTATAATAAAAACAAGAGTTTCTTCAAGCACAATGCCTTTATAGGTTTTTCTGATGAAAACAATACCCTTATAACCAAAATCACACCCTTCCGACTGTGGGCATCTTTAAATATTCAGGAAGTCAAACTTTCCAAGCCACAAAGTGTAACCAGACAATTTTTTTATTTTCATAACAAACCAAATATTTTTTAAAAATCCTCATTATTCTATGAAGAGATAGAGGATTATAGATCCTATCCCTGCAGTGTTTAATACGTGTAATACTAAAGTAATACTAAAGTAAAGTATATATGTTTAATACGTGTAATACTAAAGTTCATAAATGAACATGACTTCTGTTCATATACTAATAGCTCACTGAGAGTAACTGCTTACCTTTGGGTCTTTGCAGCTTTTTCATTCAGTAATTGCTTTTATTAAGTGAAATGTAGAAATAGCATCAAATACAGAATGTTCAGAATACTCAAGGAAAGCCACCTTTAATAAATTTCATATTAAATCTGTGAATATTTCTCAGAATTTAAAGCAGGCATAAGGAAATTAGAGCTGTGTAACGAAATCATGGTATCATCTATCTGCTCATCATTTATAACCTGTTTTCATAAATATCTCTCTGTGATTCAGTAAGCATTTCAGATGTGCAAGAAATTGTGTTATAAGCTTTATTTCCTTATTCTCATAACAATACATACTTAAAAGTATCATATCCCTGTAATATCTTTGAAGAAAAAGATGATAACAAATATTCCTTAATCTGTTTTGAGGTAGACTACTAATAAGAAGCGTGACTTCACAACATAATTTCTTAAACATTAGACAATATTCTCTGCCCCAAAATACTGTCATGAATATTCATGTATAACAAATGTATTCTGTTGAACTTCTGGCATAAACAAATGCATCTAACTTGCCTCAATGCTAGTTGACTTAAGTATGTGACATTAGAAAAATACTTTTCTCTTTCTAAATGCTAGTAGTTCTATTCACTTTTCTATTTTCTCTTTCTTGTTCCTGAAAAGGGGAAGAAAAGGAGACACCAATATGCAGGCGGGATTGAGGGCAGTGCTGCCCATAGAATTTTCTGTAATTATAGATTTGTTCTGTCTCCATTCTCTGAGACGATAGCCACTAGTCACATGGGGAGAAAGGATGAAAATGGTCAAAGGGCATAAACCTCCAGTTTTGAGATGAATAAGTTCTGGGGATATAATGGACAGCCTGGTGACTACTGTTAACTCTGCTGTACTATATACTTACTAAAGTTTAAATCCAAGCCTCACCACATACTACCTGCATGACTTTGTAAGTTATGAATGTCTCAGTTTCCTCACATGTAGAATGAGAATAAAATAAAATCTACCTTATGACACTGTTATGGGTATAACATAACATATGTTATGGGTACAACATTAATTAATGTATTGTAATATAAGTCCTCAGACCAATGTCTGGCTCATGGTAAATGTTACTGTATTCCACTTATTATTATCATTATTGCCCAAGAGTTATCTTCCCTTCTTCCTTGGCAGCAAGTTCCCAGTGGAAGAAGGCCTTATATCCAGTTGTAAAGGATGCATCTCAGTTGAGCTAAATCCAACATAGAAATTCCTTCCTACTTGACAGGTTTTGGTCTAGAAGTAAATATGTGATCCAGTTCTGGTCAAGGAGTCTTAATAAAAATTTCCTGGTATCTCCCCAAGAAAGACTAGCATTGCTAATAGGAAAAAAAAAAAGTACAGGAAAAAAGGCTCTTTTTACATTGCTCTGTCCTCTCTGCCTTGAACAGACCTGTGTGAAGACATGATTTTGGAGCTAAGGTAGCCCTCTTCCAACACCAGACCATTAGGAGCCGATTCTCATGGTGTTTACATTCCTACCGGGACAGCTTTCGTTTTGGATTATTTGTTCAAGAATGTTTGCATGGCAAACAGTTTTGAAACTTAGAAACAATATTTCCCTTGGACAAGAGGGCATATTTGTTTTCTAACTCAGATAACAAAGCCAATGCCCTCCTCCAGTATGAAGGTTGGGCATGTTTGCTGACAGTCGACTTTTAAGATTTGGGATTTCCTACCTTGGAGTTACTCAGCTGTGACACAACCTGAGTGTGTGCAGAGCATCCGTCCAAGCTACCCTAGAGAGATCCTGAGGGTCTGCAGGACAGAGAGAACCAGTGTGAACATAAAGTTCATGCCACCTGCTATGCTAAGACCAAAAAAGTCCTCTCTCTCTGATCCAGGAGTTCAGTGTCTTCTGCCAGCAGCTGGGAGCTGTGGCAGGGTAACTATAGTTAACCCCTGACCAATGCAGGGGGCTGGGGCACTGACACCCACGCAGTCAAAATTCCACATACAACTTTGGACTCTCCCCCAAAACTGAACTACTAATAGCCTACTGTTGACCAAAAGACTTACTGATAACATAAACAGAATTAACCCATGTTTTGTATGTGATACTGTATTCTCATAATCAAGCTAGAGAAAAGAATGTTATTAAAAAACCATATGGACGAGAAACTATATTTACAGTACTGTATTGTATTTACTGAAAAAAATCCATATTTAAGTGGACCCACACAGTTTAAATGTTCAAAGGTCCACTGTACTTATTTTGCAAGCACGGTGAAGTATCAGACCTCACAGTTCCTGACAAACCCAAGTTTGACTACCAGAGCCAGCTTACTGAGAACAGCAAAAGATTGGAACTTCTGACAGAACCACAGTACCAATCTTGGAGTATCTATCTCCAGATTTATTACATGATTAAAACTCACCAGGGCACCTGGGTGGCTCAGTGCGTTAAGCCTCTGCCTTCGGCTCAGGTCATGATCTCAGGGTTCTGGGATAGAGCCCCGCATCGGGCTCTCTGCTACTCGGGAAGCCTGCTTCCCCCTCTCTCTCTCTGCCTGCCTCTCTGCCTACTTGTGATCTCTCTCTGTCAAATAAATAAATAAAATCTTTAAAAAAAAAAAAAAAAGACTCACCCATCCAAGGGACGCCTGGGTTCCTTAGTTGGTTAAGTGTCGCACACTTGGTTTCGGCTCGGGTCATGATCTCAGGGTCGTGATTTTGAGTCCCGTGTTGGGCTCTGTGCTCAGGCAGAATCTGTTTGAGTCTCACGCTCCCTCTCTCTCTGCACCTGCCACTCCCCAACAAAACCCCAAAGAACACACACCCAATAAAATAAATTCAGCTAGTGGACACATTATTTCTAAAATTATGACAATTTTTTGTGAGATTCATTCATTTACATGATGAAAGCGAAGTCACCATGTGCTGATTTCAGTACCAAGAAAAAAGTTTAGAATATCTATTTGAAGAGATGTTCTTTTACTTACCCTTCTATTACTTACCCTTTACCTACCCTTCTTTTACTTACCCTTCTATTACTTCCTGTAATATGTGTTATAGCTCAAGTTCAACTCTTAGGCAATCAGGAAATTTAAAAAAACTAAGGAAAAATTGTTATTCAAAAAAGGTTACTATGCGGGGGGAGGAGTCAAGATGGCGGAGAAGTAGCAGGCTGAGACTACTTTAGCTAGCTGGAGATCAGGTAGATAGCTTATCTAAAGATTGCAAACACCTGAAAATCCATCGGCTGATCGAAGAGAAGAAGAACAGCAATTCTGGAAACAGAAAAACAACCGCTTTCTGAAAGGTAGGACCGGTGGAGAAGTGAATCCAAAGCGACGGGAAGACAGACCCCGGGGGGAGGGGCTGGCTCCCGGCAAGCGGCGGAGCAACGGCGCACAAAATCAGGACTTTTAAAAGTCTCTTCCACCGAGGGACATCACTCCAGAGGCTAAACCGGGGTGAAGCCCATGCGGGGTCAGTGTGGCCTCAGGTCCCGCAGGGTCACAGAAGGATCGGGGGTGTCTGAGTGTCACAGAGCTTGCGGGTATTGGAACGGGAAAGCGGCTACAGAGACAGAGCCGACAGTAAGCTCACAGCTCGGAGTTACCTTGAACCGGTCGCAGGCTCGGTGAGCTCGGAGCGCGGCCGGAGGTCAGGCAGACGGGAGTAACTGGGCGCTGTTCTCTGAGGGCGCACTGAGGAGTGCGGCCCTGGGCTCTTGGCTCCTCCGGGCCAGAGACCAGGAGGCCGCCATTTGTATTCCCATCCTCTGGAACTCTACGGAAAGCGCTCAGGGAACAAAAGCTCCTGAAAGCAAACCCTAGCGGATTACTCACCCCTGCCCCTGATAAGGGCGGTGCAATTCCGCCTGGGGCAAAGACACTTGAGAATCACTACAACAGGCCCCTCCCCCAGAAGATCAACAAGAAATCCAGCTGAGACCAAGTTCACCTACCAAGGAGTGCGGTTTCAATACCAAGGAGAGCAGCAGAATTCCAGAGGAGGAGAAAGCAAAGCACGGAACTCATGGCTTTTTCCCTGTGATTTTTTTTAGTCTTGCAGTTAATTTAATTTTTTCTTTTTCATTTTTTGTTTTTTTTTCTCACCTTCTGGTTAAATTTTTTTTAACATTTACCTTTTTCTTTTTTAACGTTTTTTTTTTTTTTTTTTTTTTTTGTTATAAGAATTTTTATTTATTTTTTTTTTATTTTTTTTTTTTATTTTTTTTTTTTAAAGATTTTATTTATTTATTTGACAGATCACAAGTAGGGAGAGAGGCAGGCAGAGAGAGAGGGAAAGCAGGCTCCCTGATGAGCAGAGAGCCCGATGTGGGGCTCGATCCCAGGACCCTGAGATCATGACCTGAGCCGAAGGCAGAGGTTTAACCCACTGAGCCACCCAGGCGCCCCAAGAATTTTTACATTTAATATATAGTGAATCATTTCTCAGAAAGTAATACCAGTAAGTTTTAGAAGAAAGAAATTTCCATTACACAACTGACTAGAAAATCTCAAATGCAACTAAGCAGCTATGCTATAGCTCAGTATGTACCATTACATTGTTCTGGGCTAGTGTACATTTCAGTTTAACACAGAACTGCATTTTGGGTTTTAGAAAGGCAGCAATAGTTATATTTTGGCTTTTATTCTAGATGCTTAACACAGTTAAGGCGATAGTTGAAGCATATTAAGTAAAGGTAGTTCTAATTAAATGATGATCAACACAATCTCTAGCAACCTACATACACTGTATAATGCTTACATGGAATGAAACCAGTGTACTTAATTGGTATTTTACACGCACACACACACACACAGAACTAAAAAAAAACATCAAAAGCAGTCATTCTACATGTACTATGGTTACACATTAAAAATGCAATTATACCATAGAACTAAAGTAATATGAACAGCACTACTTGATATGTAAGATAAAGGTGACTGGTTCTAACACAGAGCTAAGCCTGTATCAGTCATTCTAATCATAATGGCTTGTAAAAGCATCGGGTTTCCAGTAGAGAAACTACTCTATGAAAATCAGTTAAAATCTGTCCAAAGTTTCACATCAGTAAAACCAGGATAAGGCTACAATGATCTTGAAGTGTGAACAAGATATCCAATCAGAACAGTATGATTCCCAGCCATAATGTAAGATAGAAAGGTCTTCATGCAGCATATGCTCTCTGGCTCCTAGAAAGCTTCATGTGCATAATATAAAGTTAAGTTGCCCAAGAAGTAAACTGGAGTTCAGTGAAGTTTCCATTGTGCCATGACTTTTAAACCTCAGGAATGGTATGATCCATCAGGCTTTTCATAATGCTTGGTGCCATCCGTTTAATAATATGTTCAAAGATAAAAGCAGGCATGATTGTAATAGTAACTACAGTCTCAGATGTTGACAGTATGTCTGCAATTTGAGAATCCTTCAGCCCAATGACATTCTGCCCATTGACTTCACAGATGTTATGTTCTGTGAGAAGACCATTTCTGGCTGCAGAACTATCTTTCACTATGGATGTTATCTTTCCATTTTTAAAGATAAAGCCAACATGTCCAGTACTATCCTTATGCATGGTAACTGTCCGTTCAAAGGGCCTGTCACGAACAGTCATAGTAATCTTCTCTCCAAAAGCCTGTTTGAGTACCTTGTGTGCTTTATCAGAGCTCCAGCCTGCACAGTTTTCTCCATTGATCTGGAGTACTTGGTCCCCAAATCTCAGACCAACCAATGAGGCTGGAGAATTTGCCTGGACCAGCTGAACAAATATGCCATTATCTATTGATTTAAGCCTGAGCCCAATTTTTCCATCTTGATCCTTACACAAAATGACTTCACGAATCCCTTGCTTAATTTCTGCTCTACGAATTCCAACATCATTACCAGTTACAGGAGCCACCATATAGTTCATACTAGAAGGTCTTGCCACCAACTGCCCCTGAACTGGTGCTCCAGGGACCACGGCCATATTTGCACGGATTTCTTCTTCATTTAAACTCAGGCCCATGTACTGGGAGAGCTCCGGATACAATTTAGGATACAGATTTCCATCTTGAGAGATGGGAGCAGAAGCTTCAGACAAAATTGCTGGGTTGCCAGGGTTTGCAGAAAAGGCAGTTTGAGCCTGAATAACTTTGTCTACCTTCAGGTCTTCAAGAGATGGGTACAGAGACATTTTTGCAGGATTTTTCTAGGCCACAAGGACCCGCTCGCCGCCGTTGCCGCCCCGCCGCCTCCGGTAACTGGCACAGACTTCCGAGACCCGAAGAGAGAAGAGAAGCGCGCGCCCGAGGACCGCCCGCGAGGCGCGTCACGGTGCCGCCCCCGCCTTCCCTTTTTTAACGTTTTTTAACTAGTTTATCTAATATATATATTTTTTCTTTTGTATATTTTTCTTATTTATATTTTTTTAATTCTTTTCTTTTCTTTTTTTTTCTTTTTTCTTTTTTTTTTCTTTCTTCCTTTTTGAACCTCTTTTTATCCCCTTTCTCCCCCCGCACGATTTGGGATCTTTTCTAATTTAGTTAAAGCATATTTTCCTGGGGTTGTTGCCACCCTTTTAGTATTTTACTTGCTCCTTCATATACTCTTATCTGGACAAAATGACAAGACAGAAAAATTCAACACAAAAAAAAGAACAAGAGGCAGTACCGAAGGCTAGGGACCTAATCAATACAGACATTGGTAATATGTCAGATCTAGAGTTCAGAATGACAATTCTCAAGGTTCTAGCCGGGCTCGAAAAAGGAATGGAAGATATTAGAGAAACCCTCTCGAGAGATATAAAAGCCCTTTCTGGAGAAATAAAAGAACTAAAATCTAACCAAGTTGAAATCAAAAAAGCTATTAATGAGGTGCAATCAAAAATGGAGGCTCTCACTGCTAGGATAAATGAGGCAGAAGAAAGAATTAGTGATATAGAAGACCAAATGACAGAGAATAAAGAAGCTGAGCAAAAGAGGGACAAACAGCTACCGGACCACGAGGGGAGAATTCGAGAGATAAGTGACACCATAAGATGAAACAACATTAGAATAATTGGGATTCCAGAAGAAGAAGAAAGAGAGAGGGGAGCAGAAGGTATACTGGAGAGAATTATTGGGGAGAATTTCCCCAAAATGGCAAAGGGAATGAGCATCAAAATTCAGGAGGCTCAGAGAACACCCCTCAAAATCAATAAGAATAGGGCCACACCCCGTCACCTAATAGTAAAATTTACAAGTCTCAGTGACAAAGAGAAAATCCTGAGAGCAGCCCGGGAAAAGAAGTCTGTAACATACAATGGTAAAAATATTAGACTGGCAGCTGACTTATCCACAGAGACCTGGTAGGCCAGAAAGAGCTGGCATGATATATTCAGAGCACTAAACGAGAAAAACATGCAGCCAAGAATACTATATCCAGCTAGGCTATCATTGAAAATAGAAGGAGAGATTAAAAGCTTCCAGGACAAACAAAAACTGAAAGAATTTGCAAACACCAAACCAGCTCTACAGGAAATATTGAAAGGGGTCCTCTAAGCAAAGAGAGAGCCTACAAGTGGTAGATCAGAAAGGAACAGAGACCATATACAGTAACAGTCACCTTACAGGCAATACAATGGCACTAAATTCATATCTCTCAATAGTTACCCTGAATGTTAATGGGCTAAATGCCCCTGTCAAAAGACACAGGCTATCAGAATGGATAAAAAAACAAAACCCATCTATATGTTGCCTCCAAGAAACTCATTTTAAGCCCAAAGACACCTCCAGATTTAAAGTGAGGGGGTGGAAAAGAATTTACCATGCTAATGGATATCAGAAGAAAGCAGGAGTGGCAATCCTTATATCAGATCAATTAGATTTTAATCCAAAGACTATAATAAGAGATGAGGAAGGACACTATATCATACTCAAAGGGTCTGTCCAACAAGAAGATTTAACAATGTAAAATATCTATGCCCCCAACGTGGGAGCAGCCAACTATATAAACCAATTAATAACAAAATCAAAGAAACACATCAACAATAATACAATAATAGTAGGGGACTTTAACACTCCCCTCACTAAAATGGACAGATCATCCAAGCAAAAGATCAGCAAGGAAATAAAGGCCTTAACCGACACACTGGACCAGATGGACATCACAGATATATTCAGAACTTTTCATCCCAAAGCAACAGAATACACATTCTTCTCTAGTGCACATGGAACATTCTCCAGAATAGATCGCATCCTCGGTCCTAAATCAGGACTCAACCGGTATCAAATAATTGGGATCATTCCCTGCATATTTTCAGACCACAATGCTCTAAAGCTAGAACTCAACCACAAAAGGAAGTTTGGAAAGAACCCAAATACATGGAGACTAAACAGCATCCTTCTAAAGAATGAATGGGTCAACCGGGAAATTAAAGAAGAATTGAAAAAAATCATGGAAACAAATGATAATGAAAATACAACGGTTCAAAATCTGTGGGACACAACAAAGGCAGTCTTGAGGGAAAATATATAGCGGTACAAGCCTTTCTCAAGAAACAAGAAAGGTCTCAGGTACACAACCTAACCCTCCACCTAAAGGAGCTGGAGAAAGAACAAGAAAGAAACCCTAAGCCCAGCAGGAGAAGAGAAATCATAAAGATCAGAGCAGAAATCAATGAAATAGAAACCAAAAAAACAATAGAACAAATCAACGAAACTAGGAGCTGGTTCATTGAAAGAATTAATAAGATTGATAAACCCCGACTTATCAAAAAGAAAAGAGAAAGGACCCAAATAAATAAAATCATGAATGAAAGAGGAGAGATCACAACTAACACCAAAGAAATACAAACTATTATAAGAACATACTATGAGCAACTCTACGCTAATAAATTTGACAATCTGGAAGAAATGGATGCATTCCTAGAAACATATAAACTACCACAACTGAACCAGGAAGAAATAGAAAGCCTGAACAGACCCATAACCAGTAAGGAGATTGAAACAGTCATTAAAAATCTCCAAACAAACAAAAGCCCAGGGCCAGACGGCTTCCTGGGGGAATTCTACCAAACATTTAAAGAAGAACTAATTCCTATTCTCCTGAAACTGTTCCAAAAAATAGAAATGGAAGGAAAACTTCCAAACTCATTTTTCAAGGCCAGCATCACCTTGATCCCAAAACCAGACAAGGATCCCATCAAAAAAGAGAGCTATAGACCAATATCCTTGATGAACACAGATGCGAAAATACTCAACAAAATACTAGCCAATAGGATTCAACAGTACATTAAAAGGATTATTCACCACGACCAAGTGGGATTTATTCCAGGGCTGCAAGGTTGGTTCAACATCCACAAATCAGTCAATGTGATACAACACATCAATAAAAGAAAGAACAAGAACCATATGATACTCTCAATAGATGCTGAAAAAGCATTTGACAAAGTACAGCATCCCTTCCTGATCAAAACTCTTCAAAGTGTAGGGATAGAGGGCACATACCTCAATATCATCAAAGCCATCTATGAAAAACCCACCGCAAATATCATTCTCAATGGAGAAAAACTGAAAGCTTTTCCGCTAAGGTCAGGAACACGGCACGGATGTCCATTATCACCACTGCTATTCAACATAGTACTAGAGGTCCTAGCCTCAGCAATCAGACAACAAAAGGAAATTAAAGGCATCCAAATCGGCAAAGAAGAAGTCAAATTATCACTCTTCGCAGATGATATGATACTCTATGTGGAAAACCCAAAAGACTCCACTCCAAAACTGCTAGAACTTATACAGGAATTCAGTAAAGTGTCAGGATATAAAATCAACGCACAGAAATCAGTTGCATTTCTCTACACCAACAACAAGACAGAAGAAAGAGAAATTAAGGAGTCAATCCCATTTACAATTGCACCCAAAACCATAAGATACCTAGGAATAAACGTAACCAAAGAGGCACAGAATCTATACTCAGAAAACTATAAAGTACTCATGAAAGAAATTGAGGAAGACACAAAGAAATGGAAAAATGTTCCATGCTCCTGGATTGGAAGAATAAATATTGTAAAAATGTCTATGCTGCCTAAAGCAATCTACACATTTAATGCAATTCCTATCAAAGTACCATCCATCTTTTTCAAAGAAATGGAACAAATAATTCTAAAATTTATATGGAACCAGAAAAGACCTCGAATAGCCACAGGGATATTGAAAAAGAAAGCCAAAGTTGGTGGCATCACAATTCCGGACTTCAAGCTCTATTACAAAGCTGTCATAATCAAGACAGCATGGTACTGGCACAAAAACAGACACATAGATCAATGGAACAGAATAGAGAGGCCAGAAATAGACCCTCAACTCTATGGTCAACTAATCTTCGACAAAGCAGGAAAGAATGTCCAATGGAAAAAAGACAGCCTCTTCAATAAATGGTGCTGGGAAAATTGGACAGCCACATGCAGAAAAATGAAATTGGACCATTTCCTTACACCACACACAAAAATAGACTCAAAATGGATGAAGGACCTCAATGTGCGAAAGGAATCCATCAAAATCCTTGAGGAGAACACAGGCAGCAACCTCTTTGACCTCAACCGCAGCAACATCTTCCTAGGAACAACGCCAAAGGCAAGGGAAGCAAGGGCAAAAATGAACTATTGGGATTTCATCAAGATCAAAAGCTTTTGCACAGCAAAGGAAACAGTTAACTGACAGAATGGGAGAAGATATTTGCAAACGACATATCAGATAAAGGACTAGTGTCCAGAATCTATAAAGAACTTAGCAAACTCAACACCCAAAGAACAAATAATCCAATCAAGAAATGGGCAGAGGACATGAACAGACATTTCTGCAAAGAAGACATCCAGATGGCCAACAGACACATGAAAAAGTGCTCCATATCACTCGGCATCAGGGAAATACAAATCAAAACCACAATGAGATATCACCTCACACCAGTCAGAATGGCTAAAATCAACAAGTCAGGAAATGACAGATGCTGGCGAGGATGCGGAGAAAGGGGAACCCTCCTACACTGTTGGTGGGAATGCAAGCTGGTGCAGCCACTCTGGAAAACAGCATGGAGGTTCCTCAAAATGTTGAAAATAGAACTGCCCTATGACCCAGCAATTGCACTATTGGGTATTTACCCTAAAGATACAAACGTAGTGATCCAAAGGGGCACGTGCACCCGAATGTTTATAGCAGCAATGTCCACAATAGCCAAACTATGGAAAGAACCTAGATGTCCATCAACAGATGAATGGATCAAGAAGATGTGGTATATATACACAATGGAATACTATGCAGCCATCAAAAGAAATGAAATCTTGCTATTTGTGACAACATGGATGGAACTAGAGCGTATCATGCTTAACGAAATAAGTCAAGCAGAGAAAGACAACTATCATATGATCTCCCTGATATGAGGAAGTGGTGATGCAACATGGGGGCTTAAGTGGGTAGGAGAAGAATAAATGAAACAAGATGGGATTGGGAGGGAGACAAACCATAAGTGACTCTTAATCTCACAAAACAAACTGAGGGTTGCTGGGGGAAGGGGGTTTGGGAGAAGGGGGTGGGATTATGGACATTGGGGAGGGTATGTGCTTTGGTGAGTGCTGTGAAGTGTGTAAACCTGGTGATTCACAGACCTGTACCCCTGGGGATAAAAATATATGTTTATAAAATTAAAAAATTTTTAAAAAAAGATGTCAGAGAATGCAACGATGGGAGTTTGTATTTCCTAGGCTAAATTTGTTTAAAAAATAAAACTTACTAGATGTTTACTTGTAAAAAAAAAAAAAAAAAAGTCAATTTCCGAAATGCAAAATGAAAGAATTTAAAACAAGAAGCAGCCAAACATTTCTGGCCAAGAAATTGCCTCGGCAGCATCTTGGTTTCTCAAGTCACTTTTTAGATGTTACCCTGAGCTGTGTTCTGGCACATCTGATTGAATAAATGTCTTTTACAGCCAAAAAAAAAGTTACTATGCTTGAGAATATTTTTAGTTCTTTTTTTTTTAAAGATTTTATTTATTTATTTGACAGAGAGAGAGATCACAAGTAGGCAGAGAGGCAGGCAGGCAGAGAGAGAGGAGGAAGCAGGCTCCCTGCTGAGCAGAGAGCCCAATGCGGGACTCGATCTCAGGACCCTGAGATCATGACCTGAGCCAAAGACAGCGGCTTAACCCACTGAGCCACCCAGGCGCCCGAGAATATTTTTAGTTCTTGAGAAGCAACTTCATCTTGTCACCTTGTCAAGAAGGAATCTTATCAAGTAACATACACTTAAATCTAGATGTAAGGTGCATGTCTGAGGTGGTGGATTCACTGCTTCCAAGATGCTGACAATTCTTAAGGATAGTTGTTATAGTTCACCTACTTTACATATAGCAAAACTGATCACATAGAGAAAAAACAACCTGTGCACGGTTGCATAATTAATAAAATAGGGAAGCCGGGCATTAACGACTAAGCTCATTTCTATCACACCACTCTGTCACAAAAAGTATATTTAATCTTCCTCATTATGATATTATAAACCAATGAAGTCAGGTTGATAAGTCTATCCCCATTTTCTTCTCAATGAAAAATAGGAGGCTGAAAAATATTTTATAATTTATTCACACTCATACCTATAATTAGTAGAGTCATGGCTTGTGTTCAATTCTCAACTCTTACACAAATACTCTCTTCCCCAAAGTCCATGAGGTCATGTTTCCTATCTAGTCTTGGTCCCATTATAAAATAAATTTTAGTTTCTTCATTTACCTGGGTTTTTTTCAAATATTTATTTATTTATTTATTTATTTATTTATTTAAGAGAGCAAGCGAGCATGAGTAGGGGTGAGGGGCAGAGAGAGAGGGAGAGACTCTCAAGCAGACTTCTCACTGAGCACAGAGCCCTCCATGGCCCTTGACCTCACGACTCTGAGAGCATGTCCTGAGATGAAATCAGGAGTCAGATACTTAACCGGCTGACCCATCGTGGCCCCCCTACATTTATTATTTACAAAACTCTTAAGTATGTTAGTCCAGTTTCCTCATTTTCACTATCCTTTGTTTCCTTGACATTTTCCTCCATCAATAAGACATTCGCGTACTCAGTATCTGTGGCAGCACAGGCTTTCAGGAAGCCCAGACCACTGGCATCGCTACTTACCATTATGTGCTGAGCCAGACTTGAGCTTCAGGAACAATACTCATATTATTTTTATTATAAGATATGGCAACTTTACTTTTTTAAAGGGTAATGAATTTGAAGGAAATATAAGCATGTATTTGCGTTTCTAATCTCTATCCTTAGACTTTCCTATTTCTAACTTTACAAAATTTTTAAAAAATTTTCATTGGGAACACACAGATATCCCAGTGACCTCAAGGTGTCCATTTAGCCTAAATCATTTTAAAATATCCATTAATTATCAAAGAATAATAATAATGTAAATGAATCATAGAGAATTGTACCTTTTTCATTAAATCTATCACTCATTCATGTTACAACCCAATTTCATTCACCACACACTGATATCTTATTGGTCTTAGGCATATGGATCAGTACTTATTTCCAGGATTATTTCAATATTCTTTCCATTTTCTTAAAGATAATTTCTGAAATTAACTTCTTCAGATTTTATATGGTAATTTCCTTGTTAAACAGTTTTAAAGTAAGCTTAACTCCTCTGGGTAAAGCTTATGATGTGCAAATTTTAAAATAAATAGGCAAAATAATGAGTATAGACAGAAAATTGTATGCACACATACAACACTTAGATACACATATTGCATAAGGTCAGTCATACCTTACAAAGAACATGTGATAATTCTTTTTCTCTTTTAATATTAGCTCTTGTTTTAAAATGTAATATTTTTGTCTAATTCAAGAAATCTAAAAATCTTCATTACCATGAATCCTTAAGTTCCATTTCACCTTTTTACTTACATGAAATATAAAGTTGAAAAACAACAACAACAAAAATCCCAAAATGCATGTGCATACCTCTAAAGAATCTTGAGGTTTTTTGTTATTTTTCAAAATCTTCTCAACTTTTCCTAATTACTTCCTACTTAGAAATCCTGTCACAGCTTTCCTTCTCTTCACACCGGGGATTTACATTCTCCCTCCTAAGACACCATCACATACAAAAACATTGTTTTTGTTTCCAAATGCATATTCAACAGCTGTTGAGGAAATGAGAAATGTGTGTGTTCATTTACTAACACACTCAGACTTCAGCTTAGTGGCATAACAAATTGAAAAAAGTCCCGAACTACAAAGTTCTACAAAAGATCACACTGAGCCAAGAATGAATTTATTTAGAGAAGAGGGGAATTGCTTAATCTTCCTGAGAAAAGGACAGTTTACCTTTGGCAAATACTGAAGAAAAGTATACATTTATTAAACTTTTTTTTATTGAAATTTTTGTCCCTTCAGATCATGCCATTCAAAGTTAACCTTTGTCTGACAATTGAAATGTCCTAATGAATTACACCTGCTCTCAAATATCAAAAATTCCCTTTCATGATAAATTTCCTTTCATGAACTTACCAGCCACTGAATTGGCCAAAGCACAATTCTAATTGGTCTGTTTACAGTGTGAGATCCAAATAAAAGTGCCCGAGTTATGGACCTTGAGGTTCCAGCCCTTGAGTGAGTTTCCCGATCCAATCTGGGAAGAGCAGACGCTGCAGTCATTTCAATCACTGCCGTCATGTAGACCCAGCCTCGTTCTAAACTTCCTCAAGTGCTTTCATCACATGGGCTTGGCAAATTGACAACTCAGAGTAGATACATATTGAATTGTGTCTTCTCAGTGGTGCAGGTGGAATAGGGCTACGAAAGGAGGCTCTTGAAATTTGTATATTGGCGCTCATCCATTCCTGGATGTATTCTTTTCGCCTCTATTAACCTCAGGACAATATCCACTGGGTGCTTTGTATGAGGTCATTCCCAAAGATAGTCTCTGTTTTTGTTTTTGTTTTGTAACATTTTTAGGAGAACCTAAATTTCTTGTTGTCATATTAAAATAAAAATAAGGGACACCTGGGCGGCTCAGTGGGTTAAGCTTATACTTTCGGCTCAGGTCATGGCCCCAGGGTCCTGGGATTGAGCCCCATATCTAGCTCCTTGCTCACCAGAGAGCCTGTTTCTCCTTCTGCTGCTGCCCCTGCTTATGCTCTCTCTTTGTCAAATAAATAAATAAAATCCTAAAATAAATAAGAATAGTCAAGACTTACTGTGAGCCCCTATAAGACTCTCAACTGCCTTCCACCTGCCTGCCTCATCTTTTGCTTCTTCAGCTTGCAGGCCTCAAACCTAATACGAGGTTCAGCCTCCTGTGACTCTCCATATGATATGGCTTCAAAGCCTGGCTATGATTGGGACACCTGGTTGGCTCGGTCAGTTAAGACTCTGACTCTTATTTTCACCTCAGGTAATGATCTTAGGGTCCTGAGTTTAAGCCCTTTGTGGGACTCCATGGAGCTGGGCATAGAGCCTGCTTGGGATTCTCTCTCTCCCTCAGCCCCTCCCCCCACACTCCCACCAGTTCTCTCTCTCTCTCTCTAAATACATACATAAATAAAACTGGTTATGATTAAAAAAACAAATGGTGCTCTCAACATACTCGTTATAATGCTGTCAAACCTAAAGCAATGCATGATGGATCCCTACAGAAAATGTGCCTCTAAGAATTTACTTTTTCTAAAAAAGATTAAATCTTATGGCCCCTTCCCCCACTTCTCTCTCCCTCTCTCTCTCTATCTCTCTCTCTCTCAAATAAATAAATCAATCTTTGGGGCACATGGGTGGCTCAGTGGGTTAATCATGGAACTCTTGGTTTGGCTCAGGTCGTGATCTCAGAGTCATGAGACTGAACCCTACGTTGGGCTCCACACTTGCATGGAGTCTCTTCAAGGGTCTCTCTCCTTCCTCCTCTCCCTCCTCCTCTGCCCCATCCCCGACTCCCACCAGCTAGCTCACACTCTTTCTCAAATAAATAAAATCTTCTAAAAAATTAAATACTATGAATTATTTTGCTATATAAATCATCCTTTCTGAAATATTTGTGCCCTTGATATTAAAAAACGTTCACGGAAAATTCAAATAATTCTATATTTTCCAGGTTAGTACCCATTTGCAAGCTAGAGGCTATTTAGCTTGTCCAAAAGAGAAAGCAAATCTTAACATCAATATTCATTCCTTAGTTAAACTTCAAATATTAGAAAACTCTAGTTACAAGAGTTCCTCTGTGATCAAAAGGGAAAATGAAAAGCTGAGTGTTTTGACATCATTACATTTAGAAAACTTAAAATGAATCTCAGAACTCTGAAATCCATTTTTAAAAACAAAAATCAAGTTGTTGCATGCTCACCAATTTCTTATTAAAGTAATAGAGTATAGAAAAATAAATCTGGTATATTTCTTTTCATTATCTTTGTTTCACAAGGACAAAACATAAAAATCTATATGAATTTTAAGTGCAAATAATAGGTCACCCTTATAAAAACATTTTGTTCAGTGAAGACAAATAGTACGGTTATTTATCCCATTATTATTCTATCTAAACTTAGTTCTAAAAATATTTTATTGTAATAACTGTATACTTAAAACTACATATAGAAGGAGTTTTTGTCAAGTTTTGGTATCTGATGCCAAGCGAACGAAGATGGCAAACCC
Source organism: Mustela erminea (assembly GCF_009829155.1). Lineage (NCBI taxonomy): Eukaryota > Metazoa > Chordata > Mammalia > Carnivora > Mustelidae > Mustela > Mustela erminea. Next base: position 46,889,777 of record NC_045630.1, on the reverse strand, counting down.
GACTCGCTCTCCTAGTGTTTTTTATATATTTTCTTTGGATGGTTCCTAGTCTTAAAGATTATGTGCCTACATCCCTTCACACACACAGACACACACACACACTCCATATTTTAGGTTCCTATGAATCTGTAAAGAAATCAATGTTTATTAAGAAACAGAAACATAATGTGAGTTACTAGAATATAAGCCTTTGAAACTATTAGAATAAAACAGTCCCTATGAAAAAAATATTTCTAGGTCAATATGGAAATGTCATTTGAAAGCATTTTCTTTTTTAAAACAAATTGTTTCTCTTGAGTGGTTTTAAAATATCAGCTGTATTGGTACAATATGTTTACAAGCAAAGCAAATTTATGGGCCAAAGTAGATTTTTAAAATAAATCTATATATGAATCTTAAATAAGATTCAATAAGCACACAGATGGTTCTGCAGGCAGCTATGTCTCAGCAACAGGAGCTCTTCAAGAAGGAGCACGTGTTAGGGTCTCAAAGTAACAATGGACATGCACAACTGCTCTAATTCTCCAGTCCATTGAGTTGACATCATCTGCCAATCATTTGGCCACCACTATATCTCCAGTTGTTTCAGCATGTCACACTCTCTCAACAGTCTTCTTGTTACTGTCCCTGAATGTACATCCTGAGCAGGTATATATGACATGTGTGAAAAAGGCTGGAGATTGTCGGACCAAGAAATGATCCCAAAGCAGAAAACTCTATTAATAAGTGCAGTTAGATCAGACTTCCTACTTTCATCATAAGAACAGAATAAAATCAAATATTCAGCAATCATTCTATTTGTAATGCTGAATTAGCCAAATTGACTGATTCTTCCATCTCTAAAAAAAAAACTCATTTTATAGAAACAAGTTACACTGTCAGCACTAGACTATGTGTAATTAATCTATGAATTGGTCACATAACTTTACTAAAGTGTTAGGTCTTGATAAATTTTAACTTAGAAAAATGAGTTTAGTCCTTTGATCTTTGAAAATGTCTTCAAACCATCATCCTTGGCAAAAATCTTATTATTCTTTGAAAGGAAAACATCCCGAATCCTGTCACTTATTCAGGTAGCATCAGCTATCTTGTTCAAAGATCCAGCAAAGACAGCTGAGGTTGTACAGATTGCCGAGTCTGAACGAGGATGTGAGCAAAAGACGGTGCTTCCAGTGAGAGTTCAGCCCTTCCAGGCATCTAAAGGTTTCTATTTTAGTTACCAGAGAGAGGTCAGAACAAGCTTGTTCACTGAAACCTCTCGAGTGCAGAGGTGTTAGTTTCCTGCCCTTATGACTCTAGCAAATATAATAGTTGCATGATTCTCACTTAGTATGAAAAGAATGCCGCAGATATCATCTTGGTACTAACTGATCTACTGACAAGTGCACAAACCTTTAACCTTGCTCTAATTGTCATTAGAAATAAAATTACTCATACCCTAATCCAATAAATTGCTAATCACTAGATTTTTTTTATGTATTCCCAATAATTGTCCTTTGTTTAAAGTCACAAATGTCTTATTTTGCATGCTAGATGGAACTGACATGACTAGCTAATTCATGAAGAAAAGTAGAAATTATTTGGACAAGATGTTTTGTTTACTGCTATTTGAAGTGCTATAAAATGCAACTAGGCTTCTTGGAAAACCCTGACTTTCAACAGGTTCCTTAGTCTATCTGTGACCCATGAACTATTGAAGATGCAATCTTTAAAAAAATGATCCTGAAGATGAACATCTACATTAATTTATTCATTCTTATGTAGAAATATATCACTATATGTCAGTCGGACAAAAGGGGATTCTCCAGCTGTGATAAAGCATGGTCGCAAGATATATTTTATGAAAAGTAAATGTCATTCCCTATGACATAAATCTTCACTCCATTTCTTGAAATTAGTTGTATATGTGATTATGTACATAAATATCATTTCTGTCTATCTAGACCTCACACAACATAAAGAGCATATGTTAATGATTAGGATTTTAAGAGACCAGAAATCACTCTGTCAATAATCTCTGGTCTTCATGAAATTTTTATCTCCAAACTTTCTAATATTCTCAATTGATCCTCACATAAAACTTTCTTCATACCTTTTATGATTCTCATAGCCTTTCTGCACCATTTCATGTTTCCATACATTATGCCTACCGCAACTCCATACAGTGCTTTCATGATTTTTTAAAATATGACTGAGTAATTTTTAAATTTTATTTTAAAAATTCTTATATGAAATGACTAGGATTGTAATGTTTTCCTGATGTCATTCCTATAAAAATAATGGGTCACAATCATTGGAAAACAATCTACAATAAGGCAGTTAGATAAAGAAATTTCTGAGCAGAATTTACATTTAGAATGAACATAAGACACAAGAGTCAGCCTGGCTGGACCCAGAGGACAGGCTATGTGAGAAACTTGAATAAATAACATAGACAAAATTTGTAAGCATTGGAGGTAAGGCTATAATTTTACCTTTGATGGGTTGCCGGATTAATAAAAGTAATTTTCACAAAGTTTACTATGGGATTTCTATGAAGAACAGATTGGAGGTATGATATAAAATTTCTTTGATTCCTATATGACCATTTGATGAGTTTTTTCTTTTCCACTTAGTTTTCAAACCGTGATTCCAACACACAAAGACATATACACCCTATCCATCTTCCCTGCTGTGTTTTCTCTTCACAACACCTAACACATCCAACACATGTACATGCCTATTCATTTGTTTAATAATATGCCCACAACTAGACCATAGTTTCCATAAGGTAAGACATTTTTGTCTTTGTTTTTTCCCATTGTGGTAATGTTCTCTAGCTAACAGTAAAATACAATTAATAGTAGTCAAATAACAATAAGCATGAATTAATGACTGATTTAAGATAAAAATATTCCAATGTTTTATTGTAACAGAAACTTTAATAACTATATACCAGACATGACCTAAGGAAATAGACAATTATATCTAAGAATATGAAAGGGATGAAGGTTTGGAATATTGGTAAGGTTTAGTGGGGTGAGGTCTGGAGCCGACAACCAAGAAAGAATTCTTGAGACATCTTTTGTGCAAAATCATGGTTTTCTTAAGGCACAGGGACAGGACCCGTGGGCAGAAAGAGCTGCTGCTGTGAGGTGTGGCTAATTATATACTTGGGAATTGGGGAGGTGAGGACAAAGGAGTTGTCCAGAAGGGCTGTCCTATGTCTTATGACTTTTGGGATGCTGGAGGCCTAGTGATTGTCAAGCCAAGGCTTTTTTTTCCCTCTAATGAGGCACTAACATGAAAAGAGTTGGGAGTTTTCCAGAGGATGTTACATTCCTCCTATCACACATCCTTGTCCATGGGCTTTAGGTTCAAAATAAATTGAACATGTAATGTAAAATGTAAACCTTATTTACATTTCCTTCATAATGTAAAATGTAAATAAGATTTACATCTTATTGTAAATCTTCTGCCTCAGCCTCCCTCAATTTCTTGGAGGGGAGGGTGATGTTTGGGCTCTGGGAAACCTATGGGTCTCTGGAAGTTTGGCTTTTGATAAGAAAACTTTTTCCTTGTAAGTCACGAAGACATTTGCAAACTGAGGGAGACTCCAGTCCTGTGAGACAGTGATCTTTATCACAGTGATTTCTGGAAACCATTTGTTTTTCCCTTAGGGCAGCCTGGAATGCCTGAGGAATGTCACACACATCACATGGAAAGGGAGGGGGGGAGTGTAGCATGCCAACTTCTGCTTTGCCCTCAGCTATCCTTCTGCTTCCTCATCAAAAGTTTTTAGTAAAGGGGATTTTTAACCTTCTGCTGGGTATGCGGATTTATGTGTAGGGGCTGTAAAATACATATTTATTGTTGGGGTTAATGTAGAGTATGAAATCATCCATAGTACCTGGCTTACTAAAATGTAACACGGAGGCTGCTGCAGGAGATGGACAGTTCCAGAGAAGGGCATAGGCCTTTTGAATGTCAGGCCTGGCAACCCCTCTACCTGAGGATGCCTGCAGGAAGTTGCCTTCCCTGCAGCTTTCTTAGCCCAGACAGCTGCCATGTGATCCAAGAGATGTATGCATTGTCCCCTAAAGCTATGGTTAGCAGCATAGAACAAGTGAACCCCACCTTGTGTCTTTCCGTAATCAGACTCTTCTGTTTTCTTTAAGACCCCTTGCTACACATCACTTGCTTGAGAAACAGAGTAATAAAGATTTGTGATTATCCAGAAGCATGAGTAAGGTGGGAGCAAAGAAGAGGAAAGGGTCTTTGTCTCTGACTGTTGACCCCCCTCCTCCTGTCTTTCACAGCAAAGTCAGGAATAATCTTCCATCAGTGGGTGCAGGGATTGCTGGCCATTCCATGCATTTATACAGAGTTAAAGCTGAATTCTGAGCAAGAAGTTATTCAATTTTATGAACAACCGTAAATGACAAAATAAAATTTAGTGTTTATATTCTATTTTTTTCCTTCTTTTGAGTACCAATATCTGCTGACTCTACTGGAATTTACACAAGTATTAATGCATAAGAAAATAATCCCCATTACTCCACAGATTAAAATAAACGACTCCTACCATTTTGGCACATGCATTCAGGCCTTTAAAAATAATTTTGGGGGCTCCTGGGTGGCTCAGTCATTAAACATCTGCCTTCAGCTCAGGTCACGATACCAGGGTCCTGGGATCAAGCCCCACGTTAGGCTCCCTGCTCGGGGGTAGCCTGCTTCTCCCTCTGCCTCTCCCTTTGCTTCTGTTCCCTCTTTCGCTGTGTGTCTCTCTCTCTGTCAAATAAATAAATAAAATCTTGTAAAAAATACTAATAATTGTGAAAATATGGTTGTAATTCAACAGCATTAAAACTGTTAGTATATTTGTTTTCTTTTCTATAGAATGTATGTAGCATTATCTATCATTAGCCTTTCAAAGATCATTAAAACCTCAGCATTTCCATATAATTATATTCTTGATACTGTCCAAAAAATATTGTGGTTTCTTCTGAATGTTGGTAACTTCAAAGCTTTTAAAATTTCTTCAAGTTATTCATTCAGTCAAAGTTGTGGAAAATATTTTGGAACTCTTACTATGTGTCAGACACTCATTTGTGGTGATAAATGAATAAAACCAGCCTGGGTCTTGCACACAGAGAGCATGTTTTCTTATAAAAAGGGAGCAGACATTAAACAGTAAACAATGGAAGAATATATTATAATCATGTATATGCAGGGCAGAGATAGATCCATGAGATTGTAACGGGGGAACCATAATACGTGTCCTTGTCAATATACATATATAGATTTCATAATATAAGTAAAGAGGCTTCCAATATACATGTGCCCTTTTGTATACATTTATTAAGCATATATATATATATATATATATACTTTTCATCCTCCTTTTGTCCCTAGTCTGTTACTTCTGTATTTATAAGCACTCTCCTGCAGCCAAATTGACCTCTTTGCAGAAATTTCCAGTTATGCGCCTTCTAAGGCCATCATATTGAGAGGAATTCCCATTTTATACTTACCTGATCCTACTCCCGGGGCTCACTGGGTGTAAAAACAGCTGTTGAGAACAATCTCCCTCTTGAAAACTTGGATAATTCTCCATCACACACATGAGAAAAAAGGTGGTACTGTTTGGGGTTTCTTTTCTTTCTAAAATGCCACAGTGTGATCTTTACTGTAAAGCACCCATTGAGGGCGCCTGGGTAGCTCAGTGGGTTAAGCCACTGCCTTCAGCTCAGGTCGTGATCTCGGGGTCCTGGGATCGAGCCCCGCATCGGGCTCTCTGCTCAGCAGGGAGCCTGCTTCCCTCTCTCTCTCTCTGCCTGCCTCTCCGTCTACTTGTGATTTCTCTCTGTCAAATAAATAAATAAAATCTTTAAAAAAAAAAAAAAAAGCACCCATTGAAAGGTGTTTTCTTCCAAAGTTTTAGGAGAAAAGTGGAGCAGAAATATCTCTGAGATTTCCAATTATCTCCTTATACTCATCTTCTACCTTGCTCTTCCTTTCCTCTCCTCTCCCCTGGCTGAGAGGACTTCCATTAACTATCTGTAAGTAAAAGAACTGCCCTGTATCTAGTGCTCTAAACATTAGACTAAAAATTCTCTGGATTAAAATGTGTTCTAATGGAGTAAAAAAAAACCCTGTGATGAGGTCTCTAAAATCAGGTTCTCAAAGGTAAATTTATAAAATTGATTTTATTTAATGGTTATCTCTTGCAAACAGAAAGCACCTTGGTATTATACCATGTGGTCAGCTGAGACTAAAAACAATACAAAACAGAACACTCAGCACTTTAACTGATACTGTTTTTTCTTTAGGTGAGGAAATAGAAAAGGACTCCTGTATTAAAATATCCAGCTATTACCCACATTGCTTTAGAACAAGAATGTAAAAGTTTTATAAGTAGGAGAAACATGGAGTGATGAATTTGAAACCATCTATATCTAGGAATGTGCTTTTCTTTTAGTGTAGATATTTGTTCTTGGTCTTCACTAGGACACTTTCCAGTATGCTGTCTAATGTGTCAGAACAGGGCTAGATATTTGACTCAGGACCACTGCTGCCCTCGAAAACCAAATGCCTCCACTCCTATTCCTTTCAGAATATTGAATCAACCACATAACTGTTTCTTTAATTTGTAACATTAAAAATTGAATCTCAGATTGGGTCTGAACTGTGAACCTAGTTCACCTGTTCACGCCACACTATAAAAAAAGGCAAAGGAAGTTTGAAGCTGAAATTCACTAGAGGTTAAAAGGTGATGATTTTCATAATATAATAAGGGGAGAATAAAGCAAAATAATAACTATTGAAAATTAAAATTTAATTGAGAAATTACTATAAATTTTGTATACTCAGAATATTAATGATCAATTAAAATCATCATGCAAATATATTTAAAAGAGGTTTGAAATATAATCATATTCCCTTTCTCATGCAAATTGTATCTTTTCAGCCTCTTTCCTTTAACACTCAGACCAAATATTCAGGTCAGAAAAATCCACAAACATTGTCCAGTCTACTTCTTTCTGATGAATTCTTTTTCTTTTTAATTTTTTATTTTTTATAAACATATAATATATTTTTACCCCCCAGGGATATAGGTCTGTGAATCGCCAGGTTTACACACTTCACAGCACTCACCATAGCACATACCCTCCCCAATGTCCATAACCCCACCCCCCTTCTCCCAAACCCCCTCCCCCCAGCAACCCTCAATTTGTTTTATGAGATTAAGAGTCACTTATGGTTTGTCTCCCTCCCAATCCCATCTTGTTTCATTTATTCTTCTCCTACCCCCTTAACCTTCCATGTTGCATCACCACTTCCTCGTATCAGGGAGATCATATAATAGTTGTCTTTCTCCGATTGACTTATTTCGCTAAGCATGATACCCTCTAGTTCCATCCACGTCATCGCAAATGGCAAGATTTCATTTCTTTTGATGGCTGTGTAGTATTCCATTGTGTTTATATACCACATCTTCTTTATCCATTCATCTGCTGATGGACATCTAGGTTCTTTCCATAGTTTCGCTATTGTAGACATTGCTGCTATAAACATTCGGGTGCACGTGCCCCTTCGGATCACTACGTTTGTATCTTTAGGATAAATACACAGTAGTGCTATTGCTGGGTCATAGGGTAGTTCTATTTTCAACATTTTAAGGAACTTCCGTGTTGTTTTCCAGAGTGGTTGCACCAGCTTGCATTCCCACCAACAGTGTAGGAGGGTTCCCCTTTCTCCGTATCCTCGCCAGCATCTGTCATTTCCTGACTTGTTAATTTTAGCCATTCTGACTGGTGTGAGGTGATATCTCATTGTGGTTTTGATTTGTGTTTCCCTGATGCCGAGTGATATGGAGCACTTTTTCATGTGTCTGTTGGCCATCTGGATGTCTTCTTTGCAGAAATGTCTGTTCCAATCTTCTGCCCATTTCTTGATTGGATTATTTGTTTTTTGGGTTTTGAGTTTGCTAAATTATTTATAGATTATGGACACTAGCCCTTTATCTGATATGTCATTTGCAAATATCTTCTCCCATTCTGTCAGTTGTCTTTTGATTTTGTTAACTGTTTCCTTTGCTGTGCAAAAGCTTTTGATCTTGATAAAGTCCCAATAGTTCATTTTTGCCCTTGCTTCCCTTGCCTTTGCTGATGTTCCTAGGAAGATGCTGCGGCTAAGGTCGAAGAGGTTGCTGCCTGTGTTCTCCTCAAGGATTTTGATGGATTCCTTTCGCACATTGAGGTCCTTCATCCATTTTGAGTCTATTTTTGTGTGTGGTGTAAGGAAATGGTCCAATTTCATTTTTCTGCATGTGGCTGTCCAATTTTCCCAGCACCATTTATTGAAGAGGCTGGGTTTTTTCCATTGGACATTCTTTCCTGCTTTGTCGAGGATTAGTTAACCATAGAGTTGAGGGTCTATTTCTGGCCTCTCTATTCTGTTCCATTGATCTATGTGTCTGTTTTTGTGCCAGTACCATGCTGTCTTGATTATGACAGCTTTGTAATAGAGCTTGAAGTCCGGAATTGTGATGCCACCAACTTTGGCTTTCTTTTTCAATATTCCTTTGGCTAGTCGAGGTCTTTTCTGGTTCCATATAAATTTTAGGATTATTTGTTCCATTTCTTTGAAAAAGATGGATGGTACTTTGATATGAATTGCATTAAATGTGTAGATTGCTTTAGGTAGCATAGACATTTTCACAATATTTATTCTTCCCATCCAGGAGCATGGAACATTTTTCCATTTCTTTGTGTCTTCCTCAATTTCTTTCATGAGTCCTTTATACTTTTCTGAGTATAGATTCTGTGCCTCTTTGGTTAGGTTTATTCCTAGGTATCTTATGGTTTGGGGTGCAATTGGAAATAGGATTGACTCCTTAATTTCTCTTTCTTCTGTCTTGCTGTTGGTGTAGAGAAATGCAACTGATTTCTGTGCATTGATTTTATATCCTGACACTTTACTGAATTCCTGTACAAGTTCTAGCAGTTTTGGAGTGGAGTCTTTTGGGTTTTCCACATATAGTATCATATCATCTGCGAAGAGTGATAATTTGACTTCTTCTTTGCCGATTTGGATGCCTTTAATTTCCTTTTGTTGTCTGATTGCTGAGGCTAGGACTTCTAGTACTATGTTGAATAGCAGTGGTGACAATGGACATCCGTGCTGTGTTCCTGACCTTACCGGAAAAGCTTTCAGTTTTTCTGCATTGAGAATGATATTTGCGGTGGGTTTTTCATAGATGGCTTTGATAATATTGAGGTATGTGCCCTCTATCCTGACAGTTTGAAGAGTTTTGATGAGGTTGGGATGCTGTATTTTGTCAAATGCTTTTTCAGCATCTATTGAGAGTATCATATGGTTCTTGTTCTTTCTTTTATTGATGTGTTGTATCACATTGCTTGATTTGCGGATGTTGAGCCAACCTTGCAGCCCTGGAATAAATCCCACTTGTTTGTGGTGATTGATCCTTTTTTTTTTTTAAACTTATTTTTTATTTTCAGCATAACAGTATTCATTATTTTTGCACCACACCCAGTGCTCCATGCAGTCTGTGCCCTCTCCAATACCCACCACCTGGTACCCCAACCTCCAACCCCCGCCCCTTCAAAACCCTCAGATTGTTTTTCAGAGTCCATAGTCTCTCATGATTCACCTCCCCTTCCAATTTCCCCCAACTCCCTTCTCTTCTCTATCTCCCCATGTCCTCCATGCTATTTGTTATTCTCCACAAATAAGTGAAACCATATGATAATTGACTCTCTCTGCTTGACTTATTTCACTCAGCATAATCTCTTCCAGTCCCATCCATGTTGCTACAAAAGTTGAGTATTCGCCTTTTCTGATGGAAGCATAATACTCCATAGTGTATATGGATCACATCTTCCTTATCCATTCGTCCGTTGAAGGGCATCTTGGTTCTTTCCACAGTTTGGCAACCGTGGTCATTGCTGCTATAAACAATGGGGTACAGATGGCCCTTCTTTTCACAACATCTGTATCTTTGGGGTAAATACCTTTAGTGCAATGGCAGGGTCATAGGGAAGTTCTATATTTAATTTCTTGAGGAATCTCCACGCTGTTCTCCAAAGAGGCTGCACCAACTTGCATTCCCACCAACAGTGGAAGAGGGTTCCCCTTTCTCCACATCCCCTCCAACACATGTTGTTTCCTGGCTTCCTAATTTTGGCCATTCTAACTGGTATAAGGTGATATCTCAATGTAGTTTTAATTTGAATCTCCCTGATGGCTAGTGATGATGAACATTTTTTCATGTGTCTGATAGTCATTTGTATGTCTTCATTGGAGAAGTGTCTGTTCATATCTTCTTTTGATATTATTGTCTGTTTTGTGTGTGTTGAGTTTGAGGAGTTCATTATAGATCCTGGATATCAACCTTTTGTCTGTACTGTCATTTGCAAATATCTTCTCCCATTCTGTGAGTTGCCTCTTTGTTTTCTTGACTGTTTCCTTGCTGTGCAGAAGCTTTTGATTTTGATGAAGTCCCAAAAGTTCATCTTCGCCTTTGTTTCCTTTGCCTTTGGAGACATATCTTGAAAGAAGTTGCTGTGGCTGATATCGAAGAGATTACTGCCTATGTTCTCCTCTAGGATCTGATGGACTGTTGAATCCTATTGGCTAGTATTTTGGTGAGAATTTTCGCATCTGTGTTCATCAAGGATATTGGTCTATAGCTCTCTTTTTTGATGGGATCCTTGTCTGGTTTTGGGATCAAGGTGATGCTGGCCTCATAAAATGATTTTGGAAGTTTTCCTTCCATTTCTATTTTTTGGAACAGTTTCAGGAGAATAGGAATTAGTTCTTCTTTAAATGTTTGGTAGAATTCCCCCGCGAAGCCATCTGGCCCTGGACTTTTGTTTGTTTGGAGATTTTTGATGACTTTCATTCTCCTTACTTACTATGGGTCTGTTCAGGCTTTCTATTTCTTCCTGGTTCAGTTGTGGTAGTTTATATGTCTCTAGGAATGCATCCATTTCTTCCAGATTGTCAAATTTGTTGGCGTAGAGTTGCTCATAGTATGTTCTTATAATTGTTTGTATTTTTTTTTTTGTTTTAGTTGTGATCTCTCCACTTTCATTCATGATTTTATTTATTTGGGTCCTTTCTCTTTTCTTTTTGATAAGCCTGGCCAGGGGGTTATCAATCTTATTAATTCTTTCAAAGAACCAGCTCCTAGTTTCATTGATTTGTTCTATTGTTTTTTTGGTTTCTATTTCATTGATTTCTGCTCTGATCTTTATGATTTCTCTTCTCCTGCTGGGCTTAGGGTTTCTTTCTTGTTCTTTCTCCAGCTCCTTTAGGTGTAGGGTTAGGTTGTGTACCTGAGACCTTTCTTGTTTCTTGAGAAAGGCTTGTACCGCTATATATTTTCCTCTCAGGACTGCCTTTGTTGTGTTCCACAGATTTTGAACCATTGTGTTTTCATTATCATTGTTTCCATGAATTTTTTCAATTCTTCTTTAATTTCCTGGTTGACCCATTCATCCTTTAGAAGGATGCTGTTTAGTTTCCATGTATTTATATTCTTTCCAAATTTCCTCTTGTGATTGAGTTCTAGCTTCAGAGCATTGTGGTCTGAAAATATGTAGGGAATGATCCCAATCTTTTGATACCAGTTGAGACCTGATTTAGGACCAAGGATGTGATCTATTCTGGAGAATGTTCCATGTGCACTAGAGAAGAATGTGTATTCTGTTGCTTTGGGATGAAATGTTCTGAATATATCTGTGATGTCCATGTGGTGTGTCATTTAAGGCCTTTATTTCCTTGTTGATCTTTTGCTTGGATGATCTGTCCATTTTAGTGAGGGGAGTGTTAAAGTCCCCTACTATTATTGTTGATGTGTTTCTTGGATTTTGTTATTAATTGGTTTATATAGTTGGCTGCTCCCACATTGGGGGCATAGATATTTAAAATTGTTAGATCTTCTTGTTGGACAGATCCTTTGAGTATGATATGGTGTCCTTCCTCTTCTCTTATTATAGTCTTTGGCTTAAAATCTAATTGATCTGATATAAGGATTGCCACTCCTGCTTCCTTCTGATGTCCATTAGCATGGTAAATTCTTTTCTACCCCCTCACTTTAAATCTGGAGGTGTCTTTGGGTTTAAAATAAGTTCGTTGTAGGCAACATATAGATGGGCTTTGTTTTTTTGTCCATTCTGATACCCTGTGTCTTTTGATTTGGGCATTTAGCCCATTATCATTCAGGGTAACTATTGAGAGATATGAATTTAGTGCCATTGTATTGCCTGTAAGGTGACTGTTACTGTATATTGTCTCATTCCTTTCTGACCCACTACTTTTAGGCTCTCTCTTTAGTTAGAGGACCCCTTTCAATATTTCCTGTAGAGCTGGTTTGGTGTTTGCAAATTCTTTCAGTTTTGTTTTTTTTTTTTTGTCCTGGAAGCTTTTAATCTCTCCTTCTATTTTCAATGATAGCCTAGCTGGATATAGTATTCTTAGCTGCATGTTTTTCTCGTTTAGTGCTCTGAATATATCATGTCAGCTCTTTCTGGCCTGCCAGGTCTCTGTGGATAAGTCAGCTGCCAATCTAATATTTTTACCATTGTATGTTACAGACTTTTTTCCCTGGGCTGCTTTCAGGATTTTCTCTTTATCACGAAGACTTGTAAATTTTACTATTAGGTGACGGGATGTGGGCCTATTCTTATTGATTTTGAGGGACGTTCTCTGAGCCTCCTGAATTTTGATGCTCGTTCCCTTTGCCATATTGGGGAAATTCTCTCCAATAATTCTCTCCAGTATACCGTCTGCTCCCCTCTCTTTCTTCTTCTTCTGGAATCCCAATTATTCTAATGTTGTTTCGTCTTATGGTGTCACTTATCTCTCGAATTCTCCCCTCATGGTCCAGTAGTTGTTTGTCCCTCTTTTGCTCAGCTTCCTTATTCTCTGTCATTTTGTCTTCTATATTGCTAATTCTTTCTTCTGCCTCATTCATCCTAGCAGTGAGAGCCTCCATTTTTGACTGCACCTCATTAATAGCTTTTTTTTTTTATTTCAACTTGGTTAGAATTTATTTCTTTTATTTTTCCAGAAAGGGCTTTTATATCTCCCAAGAAGGCTTCTCTAATATCTTCATGCCTTTTTCGAGCCCAGCTAGAACCTTGACATATTACCAATGTCTGTATTGATTAGGTCCCTAGGCTACGGTACTGCCTCTTATTCTTTTTTTTTTTTTGTGGTGAGTTTTTCCATCTTGTCATTTTGTCCAGATAAGAGTATATGAAGGAGCAAGTAAAACACTAAGAGGGTGGCAAAGACCCCAGGAAAATATGCTTTAACCAAATCAGAAGAGATCCCAAATGGTGAGGGGGGAGAAAGGGAATAAAAAGAGGTTCAGAAGGAAAAAAAAAGAAATAAAGAAAAGAAGCAATTAAAAGAAAATGAATAAAGAAAAAGTATAAAAAAGGAATATATATATATATATATATATATATATATATATATATATATTAGATAAACTAGTTAAAAAACCTTAAAAAATAAAAGGGTAAAAGTTAAAAAAAATTAGCAGAAGAAGAGAAAAAAAATTGAAAAAGAAAAAAAATTAAATTAACTGCAAGACTAAAGAATCACGGGGAGAAAGCCATGAGTTCCATGCTTTGCTTTCTCCTCCTCTGGAATTCCGCTGCTCTCCTTGGTATTGAAACTGCACTTCTTGGTAGGTGAACTTGGTCCTGGCTGGATTTCTTGTTGATCTTCTGGGGGAGGGGCCTGGTGTAGTGATTCTCAAGTGTCTTTGCCCCAGGCGGAATTGCACCACCCTTACCAGGGGCCGGGCTGAGTAATCTGCTCGGGTTTGCTTTCAGAAGCTTTTGTTCCCTGAGCACTTTCCATAGAGTTCCAGAGGGCGGGAATGAAAATGGCGGCCTCCTGGTCTCTGGGCCAGAGGAGCCAAAAGCCCGGGGCCCCACTCCTCAGTGCACACTCAGAGAATAGCGCCCAATTACTCTGGTCTCCATGGCCTCTGGCCGCATTCCGAGCTCACCAAGCCTGTGACCGGTTCAAGGTAACCCCGAGCTCTGAGCTCACTGTCGGCTCTGTCTCTGTAGCCAGTTTCCCCGTTCCAATACCCGCAAGCTCTGCGACACTCAGACACCCCCGATCCTTCTGTGACCCTGCGGGACCTGAGGCCATGCTGACCCTGCGTGGGCTTCACCCCGGTTTAGCCTCTGGAGCAATGTCCTTCAGCGGAACAGACTTTTAAAAGTCCTGATTTTGTGCTCCGTTGCTCCGCCGCTTGCCAGGAGCCAGCCCCTCCCTGCCCCAGCCCCTCTTCCTATCGCCTTGGATTCACTTCTCCACCAGTCCTACCTTTCAGAAAGCGGTTGATTTTCTGTTTCTAGAATTGCTGTTCTTATTCTCTTCAATCTGCCTTTGGACTTGTAGGTGTTTGCAATCTTTAGATAAGCTATCTAGTGGATCTCCTGCTAGCTGAAGTAGTCTCAGCCTGCTACTTCTCCGCCATCTTGACTCCTCCCCCTTTCTGATAATTCTAATTGAGTTCTAGGAAGAAATGAAATTGAACTAATGTAGCAGTTCATGCTTTTACCTATACTATTTCCTAACACATTAATACATATAATTAAGTAATTGAGATTATTAATTATAGGAAAAAATATTTTAATCCATATTATAAAAGGAAATAATTATTTAAAATTATAAAGTAAGAGAATTAATTTTCCTAAATATTATGAATATAAATGAAGAACTATGTTTAAAATCAATTTACACGTATGTACTATAGACGCCTCAGTTAATTTTCTACCTATTCCTCAGGGACAAAACAAAATATATTTTAGTAAATATTGTTTATATACACAACATTAAAGGCCGTAAAGTAAGAGATCCAAGGTGGCAGAGGAGTAGGAGACCTAAATTTTGTCTGGTCCCAGAAATTCAGCTAGATTGTTATAAAACCATTCTGAACACCTGCAAACTTAATACGAGATGGAAGAAAAGAATAGCAGCAACTCTAGGAACATAAAAATGAGCACTTCCTGGAAGGTACACCAGTGGAGAAATTAATCTGAGGTGATTTACAGGAAGGTAGTGGGGAGAGGGAGCCTCCATCAGCCAGCTGCCAGCAAGAGAGAGCAGGGTGCAAAAAATCAGAGCTTGTAGAAATCTGCTTCCATGAGGGATAATGTTTCAGTGGCTTAGCAGAGGGATGAAACCCTCACTGGGACAGTGTGGCCTCAAGACCCTCAGGGTCACAGAAAGACCACAAGTACCTGAGTGCTGCAGATATCTAGGTATTGGAGCAAGAAAACCTGTCACAAAGAATGAGCTGAGGAGTGGAGTCTCAGCTCAGGGATGCCATAAACTGGGGTTGCCCTCAACCATGATCTACAGCACACAGCAGATCCGGGGAGACTCACATTCAGGCTGGGTGAGCTCAGAGCACAGCTGGACATAGAAGCTGGACACCTTCTGTCTCTTCTGGGAGACAGAAGGGATTGACTGCTTTTCTCAGAGGGTACAGTGAGGAGTGGGGTCCTCAGCTCTCAGCTCCTCCAGGTCAGAGATTGGGAGGCTGTCAAACATTTTTTTTTTTAATGTTAAATGTTAAGAGCTTCAATGGGAAAAAAATAGGCAACATGCAAAAACATATGGGAATGAAGGGATAAAGATTCTGAGAAAGAATCTAAAGGAAACATTAGAAATCAGAAACATAGTAACTGAAATGAAAAAAAAAAATGCCTTTGGTGTTCTCTTCACTAGACTGAACATGGCCAAGGAAAGAACCAGTGAGTGGGAAATAGGTCAACAGAAACTTTCCAAACTAATATTCAAAGAGAAAATCATATTAACAGTTAAGTAGAAAAGAACCTCTGGGAAATACAGGAAAATTTTGAAAGGTGTCAAATATGTGTAATTAGAATATCAGAAGGAGAAGAAACATAGAAAGAAACGGAAGAAATACTTGAAATAATAATGGCCAAGGATTTTCAAAAATTAAAATTGGGGACCAAACCAGAGACTTTAGATAACACCAAGCAGAACAACTTCCAAAAAGTACTCCTAAGCTTATTGTATTCAAACATCAGACAACCAAAGACACAACAAACACAAAATGTTAAAGACTATATAGAGAAAATCACCTTATCTATCAGAGGAACAAGGGTAAGAATTATGGCCGAATTTTCATCTGAAACTGCAAAAGCAAGAATATAATAGAGTCAAATAAAGTACCCAAGGAGGATTCTACTGATTTAGAGGTCTATATCCAGCAAAATTGACTTTCAAGAGTGAAAAGGAAATAATTTTCTCAATGAAACAACAATTGAGGGATTTCATCACTGACAGACATGCCTTATAAGACATGTTGAAAGATTTTCCTTAGGCAAAAGAAAAATAATATATATCAGAAGCTAGGATCTACAGATATAAAAAAAATCAGAGTAAGAAGTGAAGGTAAAAATAAAATGTGTTTTTCTTATTTACTTAATCAACTATACAGGCTGACAAAACAGGAAGTAAAGTCGAGACACAAAATCCAATAAAATAACCATGTCAAATCTGGCTTCTATAAATTCAAGAATGTTTGGAATCTTCCCCTGGGAGAAAAGTAGGGGATCAAGTCCTATAACTGGTTCTTATCCCACTTATTCCCTCTTTAATTCTTTGAGGGGCAGTCCAGGCTTTGGCACCAACCTACTGCTAGGCTGCTATGGATCCATTTGTCTCTTATTTCATCATTTTCTTAGCCTTCAGCCATAGAGCATTTACCTTTCTACAGTTTTTCTCCAGATCCCAAAGGACCTGGACTCATCTCTGCTGCCAGCCATCTAAAAGTTGGGGTTTTTCTTTTTGTACAAATCCAGTTCTTTTTCAAATGACTTGTTTGCTTTGGGGATTTTAGAGGCTAACAAACTCTTCTGCTCTTTTCCATTCTCCCTGCATCAGGCAGTTCCAAAGTCTTGCTAGGTGCCGAGTTAGCCAACTCCATGTCTGTCCTGCCTCCTCTTAAGCCTGAATAGAATTCTCAGCAATTTCTCTGAAAGTCCAGGATTGGTGGACACCCTGCCCAGTCTTGATTACTGGCTACCTGATAACTGGTCTTCCAGTGACCTGTCATTGTCTCAAGGTTGGAAAACTTCAATTTACTCCAATTAAACTCCTGATTCCAAAAACACACAGCACCAGGAGAAGGAGAGCATGTCCCATGTCTTAACATCAAACAAGGAATTCACAGACAAATACCATTAGTGCCTTACAGTATGTATATAGCATGGGATTTATTGAGAGCTGGGAGTAGATTTGCAAGCAGAGAAGTAGGGATCGCAAGAATTCTCCTGAATTTTCATTGCCTCACAACATAAGTCGAGTATAGACTCCAAAAGAGAGAGGACTGCTCAGCTGAGATTCCTCGAAGAAGAACAAGCCCGACTCCCACTGCATGCTCCATATTTGTAGGTTAGCCTAAGAGGGACTAAAGAACATCTTTCTCTAAATAAATGTGTCAAGGAATCTCAGAACCCAGGAGAAACACTAACAGTGTGTATCTGGAGGACCATAGTCTGCATCTCAAAAACCCTAGAACAGCATGAAAATATCAAGAAGTCAAAAGCTTTGATAGTTCACAGAATGTCTTGCTCCAGCTGAGTCAGCTCTCTGCTTTGTGATCTCAGTGGGGAAGCAGATGAACCTTTAGGACCAGCCAGACTAGTTTCTCATCAAAAATGAACCTTGACAAGCTAAATCTGTAAGGCCTATGAAAGAGTACATTCCCGGGATTTCACTGGGGGGACTCACCCTACCAGGATATAATGACTGAGGCAGTGTGGTTTTATTATTTTATTTATTTTATTTTTACTCTTTTATTATTTAGTCACATGGGAATGAATGAATAAATTGGCCACTGGAACAGAATTAACTGCTTAAAGAGAGAACTATCCATGATTGTAGACCCCACTTATGTTACAAGAAGCTGCCTTTCTATAAATAGTGCTGGCCCCCTTATCCTTAAGGAAGATAATCAACTGGGATTTCACCCCCATGAAGCTGAAACACACACACACACACACAGAGTCAGTCAATGCTGGTGACTGGTCTGACTTTGAATTCACAGCCACAACTTTAACTGAGTCCTTAATGCTGCCCTAAAATCATACATTGCCAGGTACATGTGTATTTCCATATTTTTAGACAACTATTTCAAAGTTCCACTTTCTCTTTCAAATGTCCAATTCCTTCTGCCTTATCTTTAATCTGAGCTAGGGCCCATACTTCTATTTCTTAAAAAGAACTGAAGCAACAAACAAAAATATCCACATTTCCACCATTGCATCTATCTTATGCAGCCATTAGCACCCTTATTTCCTGCTCTCTTCCTTCTCACCTTTGACTATAAACTGCCTCTGCACCTACCTAGAGCCAGTCCTTCTCTTTGTGGAGTCAATTCCATCTGGTCTTTCCATTAAGAGCATCACTTTTACTTGACTATGTTCTATGATATAATGGGTCCTCCCTACGAGCTTGTATTTTATCTCTCAATCTTATGAAAAGAAGAAACAAAAGTAAATGTTATCTTCATGTCTCCCTACCTCAAGTTTTACTTAGTTATTTATGTCCTATTTATAGCAAATATCATGGACTGTGTTCAATGTTATCGCTGCACTGTTTTAACCCCATTCGAAGATTTTACTCTTTCTATACCAGCAAAAATTGTTTTGGTCAAGGTCATCAGTGATTCTAATGTTACTAAATACAAGGTTATTTTATTTTTTTTTTTTTTAAGGATCAATCCAACTTTTCAGTTGCTTGGGCCAAAAACCTATAGAGCATTTTTTACTCCTATTTTCCAATTACTCATTATATCTCCTTTACTAGGAATATGAGTTATGCTTACCTTAAAATTCTATCAAGAATCCAACCATATCTCAACTAGCTGGGTGGATCAATGGTTAAGCATCTGCCTTGGGCTCAGGTTATGATCTAGAGTCCTGGGTTTGAGTCCCACTTCAGGCTCCCTACTCAACAGGGAGTCTGCTTCTCCCTCTGCACCTCCCCTTCCTCATGCACACTCTCTCTCTCTCTTTCTTCCAAAAATGAATAAATATATAAATATTAAATAAATAATCATATTGCTGTCTTCTTCCACACTCCTGCTTCAGGGTACATCCTGGGTTTTTTTGCACAGAAATATGCATGGATTTTTATCCCTCCTTCAAGCCTTGCTCAAATGTGACTTTTTCGGTGAGGTTTAATTTAAATTGACAAACCTGTTTAAAACTTGAACTTATACCTGACTGATAATATCAAAACTGATATGGAGGTAGAGCAACTGGTACTTTCATAACTGGATAGCAATTTTGGAAAACAATTTAACAGATTCTTATAAACATAATTAAACTCTTATGATAGGAACCAGCAATTCCACCCTGAGGTATTTACCCAAGAAAAAGAGATTTTTATGTACATATGAAGACCTGTATACAAGTGATTATAAGAGCTTTATGAATAATCTCCAGAAGCAGAAAATAACCTAATGTTTGTCAACTGGTAAGTGAAAAACACACTGTGATGTATCTATACACCTGAATGCTACTCAGCAATAAAAACAAATGGACCACTGGTCTGTGCAACATTGTTTCTAAAACTGGAGCTCTGCTGCTCACCTCTGAAAAGTCGATACTCAAGAGACAAGTGTTGGTTGGAAAGGAAAGGTTGGTTTACTCAGGAGGCCAGCAACCTGGGAAACAGCTAAAGGACGTCCACAGATCACCTCTGAAGTTCCGGGTTAAGGAGCTGGTTTTAAAAGGGGGAAATTCAGGGCAGGAGATTACATACATATTGATGAAAAGGGGTAGGGAAACTCAGGACTAATCATGAGCGAAGATAGAGCATGTGCATTGAGCAAATATGGATGTAACATCCGTCTTATGTTCATTTTCAGATGGAGACTTAACACCAGAAGGAGGCAAAATTTGACCTCTGACATCAGGAGGTTATCATAAGACAAAGAGAGGTTGTTATAGGCCTGCTCTGAGAGCAGGTGTAAACTGGTTGGAGTCTTGGACTCACTATCTTGGATAAGGAATGCAAGACCTTGCTTGTTAATAGGCTGGAATCATATCAGTGACTCTGAATCCAGGCTTCTGCAGAGATAGCTAGTGAATGTATTAGTGGGGCCTGGAAAAACACAATAGCTGATTAGGGGAAAACAGTTTTCTGAAAAATAAGCTTTAAACGTTCTGCTAGTTTTAACCACCTTAATCCTGTAGGGCATGGTTTCAATACCACGGATGAATCACAAAATCACTTTTCTTAATGAAAAAAACTTGAAACATATGACTATATATGTTATAATTTTATTTATAGGAAATTTAGGTAAAAAGAAAGCTATAAGGACAGTAATAAAATTAATATTTGAGAAATAATGGAACGAAAGGATACGGAACATAAAAGGACACTAAGGAACACGTTTGGTGATGGAAATATTCTATCTTGATTGTAGTGGTAGTTATATGACACCATTTCCCAAAATTCATTGAACCATACACTAAAATAGCATTAATTTTACTGACTACAAATTATACTGAAATAAACATTTGCCTTAAAAGACAAAGTTGTTTTTTTGGCAAAGATAAATATAATTAACATTCTGGCAATATTGATCAAATAAAAAAGAACACACATGCAATGTTGAGAGCAAAAAAAAGGAACATGACTATAGTTATAGCTACAACTCATGATGACAGTAATAGATAAACATTTCCGGCAGGATATTTGCAAAAATAAATAAAACTGATAAAACTGAATCATGAATCAAAAGGAAGCCACAATAGCCCAAAAACTAATAGGATACTTGAATCTGCTGTCAAAACTCAACCAATATGGAAAAATGTATTCTAGATCTAGAAGTTTTTTTTAATGTTTTAAAGATTTTACTTATTTATTTATTTATTTGTCAGAGAGAGAGAGACACAAGCTATGGAAGTGTCAGGCAGAGAGGTAAGTAGGCTCCCCACTGAGCAAGGAGTCCAGAGTGAGACATATTCCCAGGACACTGGGATCATGATCTGAGCTGAAGACATAGGCTTAACCGACTGAGCCACCCAGACATCCCAAGGTCCAGATGATTTTAGTCTAAATTATACCCTGCTATCAAGGAATAGATATTTCCAATTTTATACAAAGTTTCCCAGAAAATACAAAAACAGGACAACTCTAAGAGTCACTCTAAAAAGATAGTATAACATTATCTACTTCAGGGCTGGGTATTATAAGAAGGAGGTATTATAGACTGATGTCAATTGTGAAAACAGATGGAAAAAAAGAACCCAGCTCAGCAATATAAATCAGAATTAGTACAGGATGAGTAATTTGAATATATTCCAGTAATATAAGGTTCTGTTGATATTATAGATTTTTTAGAATTTATAAATATATAGCAGATTAAGAGGAGGAAACTGTGTAATTAACTGAATAAGTGAAGAAAACAGTGTTAAAATTTAACACCCATTAATGGTAGAAATGGTTAATGGTAGAAAAATCATAAAAAAACAAGAAATAATATGAAACATTCTTTAATGTGAAAGAGGAGCAAACATTCTTGAGAGCTTGTTTGGAGGTTCTAGCAGGGGAGCGCAGCTACTCGTATACCCTTGACCGAAGAACGGTCCTCTCCTCTATCGGGGAAGGTCGTCCTCTTCGACCGAGCGCGCAGCTTCGGGAGGGATGCACATGGAGCGGTGAGGGAGGAAGGGGACACCCGCCTAGCCAGCCAGATCAGCCGAATCAACCCTGGCGATCAATGGGGTGACAGATGTCGCAGCCAGATCGCCCTCACATCCGCAAACATTCTTAATGAAAACATACTCATATCAGTTTCTTTATCATCAGAGAAAAAAACAAAGAATATGTCTACTCAGCTTTTATCAGTGTTGTTCTATCAACCTGTGCCAATGCAGCAATTTTTTCTAAAAAATTAGAAAATGTAATTTTTTTAATTACATGAATTAACAATGCATGAATATAAGAGAAGTAACTGAAGATCCATATAGATAAGGACCCTCAACCCTATGGTCAGCTAATCTTCCACAAAGCAGGAAAGAATATCCAGTGGAAGAAAAAGACAGTTTCTCCAGCAAATGGTGTCGGGAAAATTGGGCAGCCACATGCAGAAGAATGAAACTGGACCATTTCCTTACACCACACACAAAAGTAGACAAAAATGGATGAAAGACTTAATGTGAGACAGGAATCCATCAAAATTCTCAGGAACACGGGCAGCAACCTCTTCAACCTCTTCAACCTTGGCCACAGCAACTTCTTAGACATGTCTCTACAGGGAAGGGAAACAAAGGCAAAAATGAACTATTGGAACTGCATCAAGATAAAAAGCTTTTGCACAGCAAAGGAAAGAGCCGACAAAACCAAAGATAACTGACAGAATGGGAGAGTATATTTGCAAATTACATATCAGATAAAGGGCTTGTATCCAAAATCTATAAAGAACTTTTCAAACACAACACCCAAAGAACAAATGATCCAGTCAAGAAATAGGCAGAAGACATGAACAGACATTTCTCCAAGGGAGATATCCAAATGGCCAACAGACACATGAAAAAGTGCTCAACATCAGTCAGCATCAGGGAAATACAATTCAAAATCACAATGAGATACCACCTCACACCAGTCAGAATGGGAAACAAATCAGGAAATGACTGACATTGTTAAGGATGTGGAGAAAAAGGAACCCTCCTAAATAGTTGGTGGGAATGCCAGCTGGTGCAGCAACTCTGGACAACAATATGGAATTTCCTCAAAATTTAAAAATAAAACTACTGTATGGCCCAACAATTGCACTACTAGGTACTTATCCAAAGGATATAAACATAGTGGTCTGAAGGGGCACATGCACCCCAATGTTTATATCAGCAATGTCCACAGTAGCCAAACTATGGAAAGACCTCAGATGTCCATCAACAGATGAATGGATAAAGAAGTGGTATGTATGTACAATGGAATATTATACAGCCATTAAAAATGAAGACTTGCAATTTGCAATGATGTGGACTGTGATACGTGAAACAAGTCAGTCAGAGAAAGATTTATCACAGGATCTTGCTGCTATGTGGAATTTATGGAAGAAGGCAGAGGATCATAGTTGAAGAGAGGAAAAAATGAAACAAGATGAAAAAACCTAAGAGACTCTTAATCATGTAAAACAAACTGAGAGTTGCTGGAGGGGTTAGGGTGGAGGTTTATAGTAACTGGGTGATGGACATTGGGTAGGGTATGTGTAGTAATGATCACCTTCTGATGGTGCACGGGAGAAGAATGAGGCACAAAGTCAGCTGCAAGAGAATGGGAGCAGGGGACAACAGTAAAAAAGACTGTCCCCCCAAACAACTTCTCAGTCTCATATTTATTAGAAAGTGAGTAACAATCAATAAAGCCAGAGTAGATTACACATTGACCATGAGCCTTGCAAATACATACAAAGAAAGACCAAATATGTCTGGTTATGTAGTACATGACCTACAGTGAGCAAGCTCAAATGAATGGATTGTTTGACTAACTTCTGATGCTTTCCAGGGAAGGGGCCATAATGGAAAAATGAAGCAGGCAGCATTCCACTCTGAGCAAGCCAGGCATCCCCAGCTGCTTGGCTTCAAGGATGGTATATCGTCCTCTCCCCAAGAGGCCTCTTGCCAGTACATGTTTTTCTTAAGGCTATCTGTAAGCATGCTTGTAACTAGTATAATTTCTCATAGGTTGTATTTTAAGCAGTACATTGTTCTGAGAAAGTTATAGGGTATTCTATAAGACTGATAAGTCACCAGACCTGTAACCCTGAAACAAGTACATTTTATGTTAATTAATTAAACTTAAGTTAAAACTAAATATTTTTTGAAAATCTGTGGCAATGTAGCAGAGATATTTAGAAAATGTTATTTTTAAAATTACATAAGTTAGCAATGCATAAATGTAAGAAAAGTGGCTGAAGACCTGTGTAAATAAAATTATTAAATTTTTTAGAAGAATTTAAAGAAAGCCAAAAGGAATTATACCATATTTGTGGAAATGGAAAAAAAAGTAAATTGAGATACACATTAAGTGTGGTTTCACTAAATGTCCTTACTGACTCAAGCAGATTCAAAATTATTGAAGGATCAAAGATTCTAGAATATTCTAGAATAAAGTAGAAAAATTCTTTTTCTTTAATTTCTTAATTTTTTTATAAACATATAATGTATTATTAACCCCAGGGGTACAGGTCTGTGAATCGCCAGGTTTACACACTTCTCAGCACTCACTATATCACATACCATCCCCAATGTCCATAACCCCACCACCCTCTCCCTACCCCCCTCCCCCAGGTCACCCTCAGTTTATTTTGTGACAGTAAGAGTCTCTTATGGTTTGTCTCCCCCCATCCCATCTTGTTTCATTTATTCTTTTCCTACCCCCCAAACCTCCCCATGTTGCATCTCACTTCCTCATATCAGGGAGATCATATGATAGTTCTCTTTCTCTGATTGACTTATTTCACTAAGCATAATACTCTCTAGTTCCATCCACATCATTGCAAATGGCAAGATTTCATTTCTTTTGATGGCTGCATAGTAATATATATATATATATATATACATATATATATATATATGTATATATATATATATATATATATCTCACTTCTTCTTTATCCATTCATCTGTTGACAGACATCTAGGTTCTTTCCATAGTTTGGCTATTGTGGACATTGCTGCTATAAACATTCGGGTGTACATGCCCCTTCAGATCACTACATTTGTATCTTTAGGGTAAATACCCAGTAGTGCAATTGCTGGGTCATAAGGTAGCTCTATTTTCAACTTTTTGAGGAACCTCCATGCTGTTTTCCAGAGTGGTTGCACCAGCTTGTATTCCCACGAACAGTGTAGGAGGGTTCCCCTTTGGAGAAAGTCTTTAATCTAATATCAAGATCTATCAGAAAGTTGTGATAGTTAAATAACTATGGTATTGCCAGTAGGAAGACAAAAACTACTCACTGGACTAAAATTCAGTGTCCTGCATATGACCATTTATGTATGCAAATATGACATAATGAAAGTGACATTGGCCATCAATGTGAAAACGAACTTCTAGTACATAAATTATGCTAGGAAAATTGGTTATCTATATTGAAAAAAATCACATTGTATTTGATTCCACATTATCTATAGAAACATAGTTTTAGATAGACGTAAACATGAAATGAATATTTTGAAACTTTTACAAGAAAATAGAGAATCACTGTGCTTTCAGTCTAAGGAATCACTTCATGTACAAACAAAATGTCCTAATCTATATTTGTAGGTGGAAATCACCTACAAACATAGACTGTATTTAATAAATATTGATTGTATTTAATAAAATTAAAATTTCTATTTTAATTTTATTAAATAAGGACTCCAAAACATGTAATATTAAAAAGGACTCCAAAACATGTAATATTAAAAAGGACTCCAAAACATGTAATATTAAAAAGGACTCCAAAACATGTAATATTAAAAAGGACTCCAAAACATGTAATATTAAAAAGGACTCCAAAAACATGTAATATTAAAAAGCACAGAGGTAAAAGAAATTAGTAAC
The DNA here is from genome assembly GCF_009829155.1 of Mustela erminea. Taxonomy (NCBI): domain Eukaryota; kingdom Metazoa; phylum Chordata; class Mammalia; order Carnivora; family Mustelidae; genus Mustela; species Mustela erminea. The sequence continues at coordinate 46,864,142 of NC_045630.1, read as the reverse complement.
ATGTTATCATCATATAAAGAATTCCTACAAATCAATAATAGAAGAGACATGCAACTTATTTTTTTAACTGGGCAAACTAATGAATAGGCATTACGAGAAAAAGCACCCAAATTGGCCAATGAATATATCAATAAATATAGTGGAGATTTATGTATGTAAACATATATGCGCTATGGAGGAAAATGAAGAAGCATAAGGGGTGAAAGGGTCTGAATTGGGAATATAATTGGGGATAGGATAAATATGTCTTATGATGCATCAGCTGTGGTATAGAAAGAAAATGAGAAATTGAAGATCGCCCTTTGAATTTGGCCTTGAGCAACTGATTAACATTCATTAAGATGGGAAGACTAAGGCTAAAGTGGGCTTTTTTGGTGGATGATGAATTAAGAGTTTTGTTTTACATATGTAAGGTTCTAGATGCCTATTAGTTTAACACTAATATAATACCAGTTATTGATGTCTCAGTCTGGGGAGTCTCTTTACTATAGTAATAAACCAAAAGAGAAAGCTCGCCTGATATTGTCATACAATATAAAAAGGTATTTGGCATAATTTACAGTCATTTCTCTTATTTAAGAAACTGATTAAGTAGCAATAGATGAAAATTTGCTCTTTAATGATGAAACATTGAAAGAATTTTTGTGATGTGAGATATGACACTTTAGCCACTATTATATTAATGTTGTGGCAAACAAAATTATTTAAGATAAATAAATGATGTGTATAAAATGCAGATATAATAGCAAGTTTATTATATATGTGTTAAGATCTAGACAGATTTCTTTCATTGAAAAAGCCCTTTGAGGCATTAAGAAATAGAACTTGGTGGGAATGCAAGTTGGTGCAGCCTCTTTGGAGAACAGTGTGGAGATTCTTCAAGAAATTAAAAATAGAACTTCCCTATGACCCTGCCATTGCACTACTGGGTATTTACCCCAAAGATACAGATGTAGTGAAAAGAAGGGTCATCTGTACCCCAATGTTTAAAGCAGCAAAGGCCACGGTCGCCAAACTGTGGAAAGAACCAAGATGCCCTTCAACGGATGAATGGATAAGGAAGATGTGGTCCATATACACTATGGAGTATTATGCCTCCATCAGAAAAGACGAATACCCAACTTTTGTAGCAATATGAACGGGACTGGAAGAGATTATGCTGAGTGAAATCAGTCAAGCAGAGAAAGTCAATTATCATATGGTTTCACTTATTTGTGGAGAATAACAAATAGCATGGAGGACATGGGGAGTTAGAGAGGAGAAGGGAGTTGGGGGAAATTGGAAGGGGAGGTGAATCATGAGAGACTATGGACTCTGAAAAACAATCTGAGGGTTTTGAAGGGGCGGGTGGGTGGGAGGTTGGGGTACCAGGTGGTAGGTATTACAGAGGGCACAGATTGCATTGAGCACTGGGTGTGGTGCAAAAATAATGAATACTGTTATGCTGAAAATAAAAAATAAATTTTAAAAAAAGAAAGAAATAGAACTTTAAAAAAGTAATTTTGCAGACCTAGGATTCCTTAACGAAGTGAATTTTTCCCTTTTCTTCGAGCCTCTATCATAACTCTATATTCCTCTATATTCCCCCTCCTCTTCCAGCCTCTATCATAACTGGAAGACTGGTAATTCAGGGCATTATCCAAGACAGTAAGAAATTTCCTGGAGAATAAGGAAGTCATGTAATAAAAGTTAATGAACTGAAAATTCACAATTTGATTAGGTGAAGTACAGGAGATTTTTTTCTGGGGCAGTAAAATTTTGTATGGTACTAGGGTGGTGGATACATGACATTACACATTTGTCAAAACTCATAAAACTTTACAGCACAAAAAGTAAAAATTCATATACTTAAAGTTTTAGAAAACAATTCAGAGGTTGAAGGATCTCATAATGGAATGCAAAATGTAACAAAATAAACTGTATTATAAATGCATGATATAATGTCACTGAAGAGTGAGGGAAAAAGGGTCCTGAACTAAATAACTTCAGAAATTATTGGGACTATAAGACTAAAGACAAAGGAGCTGTACATAAGGAGTACTATAGTTGGTGAAATTATTTCTCATGTGGGTGTGGATAGATGAATCTGAAAATACTATACATGTATACTGGAATTAAACAAAAGGAAATCAGTGTCAAATGGTAGGAGCCAGTCTTCTTCGTGTTAGAAAGGGAGCTTACAGATAAGCAAGGAGGAAGACTAGAATGAACTATCTAATATCGGGTTAGAGTCAGAGCCATTGGTCTGAACATGTACATACAGAGAGATATGGAAGTATGTGTATATACACAGACTAGTGTTTAATTTCTTAGCTCTGCATCCTGAGAGAGCCTAGAAGCAAGAACCCCAGTAACAACAAGCACGTCAGCCTCTGAATCTTGGTTTCTAATATTGTCCTCAATAAAAGGACCCAGGACTCCCAGAGAAATGGCTGGTTCTGGGGCAAGAAATGTGCAAGATGATCCTGAGACATCTTGCAGGGTTAGAAAATAAGGAAGTGCTAAAAAAAAAAATCAAAATTACAGGGACATATCAAAAGTACACAGAAGTCACCTAAAAGAGCTCAAAATGGACAAAGTTGGATTTGAGACAATAAATAATGTAGCAGTCATGTACATAAGACATAAGTAGAGCCATTTTGAAATGCAGCCAGAGAAGCCATTTCAGTGGAGATGCCTTGCATGTAAAATTTCTGAATCTTTGAATTGGACTGAAATACCAGCATTCCAGGAAGTCAGCAGGAAAGCAAATACCCTGTTTGAGAAGACTGATAAAATTGAACTTTTGCCTAATGATCACTTTGCCTGACCAATCAAGAAAGTACAAATATAGCCCTGCTTCTCAGCACCAATGAACTCTTTTCAAAACAACTTGCCTAATCTTCTTTTTTCCCATAAAATTCCCAAGTCCACCTTCTGTAATCAGTACACTGAGTTTCTACCTAAATCAATGTACACCAAATTGTAATTCTTTGGTCCCAGGTAAAAGCTTTTCTTCTTGAACTGGTTTCTTGTTTTAGATTGGCATATAAGGTTATCACTTGAAGTATAAACCAAACATCTAGAAATCCATACAGATGCTCATAAATGACTGAGTATATAAATGGGAAGTAAAGAAATGAATTTCCATACTGACGAATTGTAAGTAATTTATGTAAATATTCCCCATAAAGTGGTGGAGCTTAATTCTGAATTCCTAACCAACACCACTTCATCTAGGTAACTCAGGTTAACATCATCAATAATGTCATGTTGATAATATGAAACTTTGATATGAAGTAATGAGAACAACACTTCCATTCTGTGATCCTCCTCCAAAAACACATAACCTCAATAAAATGAAGAAAAACTTCAGACAACTCCAACTGAGGGACACTTCAAAATAGCTGAACAAATTGTCAGGGAAACAAAGAAGACATAATGACTAAATGTAACGTGATGTGATACTATTGGTGGGATTTTGGTAAAGAAAAGGGATGTTAGATAAAAAACTAAGAAAATTGGAGTAAAGCATGGAGCTTAGTTAATTACAGTGTATCGCTCTTGTTTCATTAGTCATGACAAATGTACCATAGTAATGCAAAACGTTAACCACAGGGGAAGCTGAATACAGTTATCCAGGGATTCTGTGCACTATATTTGCAACATTTCTTTAAGTTGGAAATTATTCTAAAGAAAGTCTATTAAATGTTAGCACAAAGAGAACTGACAACATGGATATTCTTATATCGATTTTTAAAATGTACTTCATAATTAAAATCTTTCCACCAAGAAAAGAAAATGGAGTAGAAGTTCATGAAAATTAGCCTGTTGAGCACTCATTTTTTTTTTCAAAATTCAGTTGGAGTATCTCCTCTATTTTGAAGCCTTCTAATTATATGATTTATGTTCCTTTTCTAATCAGTGTTACACTTATTGTTATGTTTACTTGTGTCCCTCTGTCTTACCGTAAGTTCCCAAGACTATGATTATTTTTGTGTTCATGGTCATCATCCAGCTAACATAAGTACATGTAGTTATCAGTATGCCCTTATTAAATGCATGGAGATTGAGACTATGGGAAAGAAAGAACTAAAGACAATGATATAGGAATGCCACATGGAAACACCAACCAGAAAATGAGACAATCAAGAAGACAAAACTGAACAAAATTAAAGATTAAGAACAAAAAAAATTCAGTATCATGAAAGATAAGAAGAGGGAGTTTCAAAGAAAAAAATAGTGACAAAAACATCAAAGAGGTTATGGGGAATTTTAATAAGATTGAGTATTGTTGGTTAAATTATGTCCCCCAAAATAGTATGTTCAAGTCCTACCTCCCATAACTTTGAATGTGACTTTATTTGGAAATAGGATCTTTGCACATATAATCGAGGTAACATTAGGTCATAGTAGATTAGGATCCATAATCAGTGATTGATGTTCTTTTAAAAGAAAGGAGGAGATTTAGACACAAAAACATGGAGACCACATATGCGGAGGATGGCCACATGACAATGGAGGCAGAGACTGGAGTGATGCCACTGCAAAACAAGGAACTACAAGGATGACAACAACCATCAGAAGCTAGGAAGGGTATAGAAAGCTACTCTCTAGTATCTCTGGAAATGGTGATGCCCTGCCAACACCTTCACTTCAGACTTCTGACCTCTAGAATTGTGAGGAAACAAATTTCTGTTCTAAACCCCCAGTTTGTGGTAATCTGTTGTAGTAGCCCTACAGAAACAATACACTGAAAAGGACTAAATAAGATTAGGAAGCTCACTGGGAGCACTGAAGCTCACTGGGAGCAAGAGAACTGTTTCAGATGAGAGACAGAAACCAAAATTATGAGTAGCTGGGATGTACGTGAGTGGTGAAGAAATTAATTTCATACTCAAAAACCATCATTTCAAAATTTTTGAAGTCATCAAAACAAAATTAAATTATACTTTTCACTTATAATAATTATTTATAATTTGTATATTAAACAATTTTGCAAGGTTAGCAAAATCCTTAACAACATGGTTTAATGTGCTATTGGGGGGCTGGGAATTAGGATGACATTCTTGAACAACAATTTGAAATGATTTTAACATAAAAATTTATAGCATCTGTAATTTCACAAGTTTACTCTCACGTTAGAAATTTCCATCCTAAATTTATTTTAGCCAATAATACATAATCGATTTTCACAGTTAAGTTCATAATGAAGTAAGACGTATCTTTTTTTTTCTTTCTTTTCTTTCCCTGCTGCGTAATCTGATTCTGCTTTTCTTTACAGCAAGTTCTATGAGCAAAGATCAGGATACCATTTCATTTCTTGTTACTCAGGTCAATATATAGTTCAATCCTAAAATAACATAAGGAATAAAAGAATACTTCAATTTGGGTCCACTAACCCTGAATCCTACACTGTGTTTGCCATCAGATGGTTACTGCTGGTAGGGAGATTATATCCAAACAAGCAGCAGCCATTTTTTTCCATTAAGGATAGACCTCAACTAACTTTGACCATTGTTTCTAGGAGCAAAAGAAAGTTATTGTTTTCATAACCTTTTATTTAATGTTTTTATTTATTTATTTACTTATTTTTAAAAGGCTTTATTTATTTATTTATTTATTTATTTGACACAGAGAGAGAGAGAGAGAGAAGCACAAGTAGGCAGAGAGGCAGGCAGAGAAGGGGGGGTGGGAAGCAGGCTCTCCGCTGAGCAGAGAGACCAATGTGGGTCTCGATCCCAGGATGCTGAGATCGTGACCTGAATGAAGGCAGAGGCTTAACCTACTGAGCCACCCAGGAGCCCCTCAATGTTTTTATTTAAATTCAAGTTAGCTAGCTAATACTGTAGTATTGGTTTTAGGAATAAAACTCAGTGATTCATCACTTACTTAAAACACCAAGGGCTCATCACAGCAAGCGTCTTCCTTAATGCCCATCACCCAATTAACCCAATCCCCTGTCCACCTCCCCTCCAGAAAATCATATCATAAGGCTGTCTGGGTATAGCCAGTTTCCCCCACTTTTAATGCTTTTTTAAAAGTAAATGCTGTAACCATTTCAAGATGTCAGTATCAGAACATTCTTCCTCAGGGCACATGAAACAGAACATTGCAGTAAGCCTCAGTTTACACAACAACTGAAGATAACAGGACTAAAGATAACAAATGAGACAAGGATGGTTGGCTATTTTATTCAACAGTTCAACTGTTTTTTGTATATAAGTCCCCAGAGTTACACCCTTCAGGAAATGACAATTTTAATCTGTGAATAATTTAAAAAAATTGATTTTTATATACAATCTAAAGGGATTTTTGTAGTCTTGGCCTTCAGATTTATTTCTGATCATTTCAATTTATTTCTAATCATTTCTTTACAGAGAAAAATAAAAGCTGGAATGCCATTAAGGAGGAGCCCAAGGAATTGAAAGTATGCTCCATCTTTTTGTTTATTGAAACTGTGCTATGGGTTGGTTTTTAAATTACGGTATTTCTACAGATTAAATTGGGGAGATGATTACTACAAATTATCTTTGGAGAAATACTTTGTGAATGGAACTTTATTCTCCCAGAATACTTTTTAAAAATCTGTTTTATAATCAATTGTATTTTTGTTGACTTGCTAGTGACATTAGAAATACTATAGCATGATGTTTAATTACTAATTAACAGGATTTCTTAGCCGAATATAAACTTAAGCAGTGGAACTGGCAGCATTCACAATTTTAGGATATAAATAGAATCTTATATCTAATCTACTAAAACTTGGTCATGTATGCATCCTGATTTTTACATACGTTTCATTTCCTTTGATTTTTAAATTCATGTCAAAACTGAACCAAACAAAAGTTCTCAGGTATCATTTTATGTTTGAATTTCATTTAAATGATGACATATAAGCTGACTTAACTGTCTATATTACCTGGGCTATTAACCATTTATTTTCAACTAACTACACATCATAGGCAAGACTTATTTTATTTTCCCAAGAAATACTCACTTGCAGTACATAATTTAATGGATATTTCTGGAAAGACAACTGACAAAAAGAAACTATATTCTATCAAATACATCTTAGTATCAATACACAAAATCTTACATTGTGTTCCTGTAAGTCTTCATTAGAGAAAAGAAAAAAAAAAGGAAAAGATTAATTGTAAGAGTTTCCCCAGTCCAGGGGTGCCTGGGTGGCTCAGTGGGTTAAGGCCTCTGCCTTTAGCTCAGGTCATGATCTTGGGGTCCTGGGATCGAACCCCGCATCGGGCTCTCTGTTCAGAAGGGAGCCTGCTTCCCTCTCCCTCTCTGCCTGCCTCTCTGCCTACTTTTGATCTCTCTCTGTCAAATAAACAGATGAAATCTTAAAAAAAAAAAGAGAGAGTTTTCTTAGTCCAGAGCAAAAACTAGTAACAGAGTTTGGGAATAGGGTAGCCCCCATTTATCTGTAGGGATACATTCAAAATTCCCAGTGGATGCCTGAAATTACAGATAGTATTGTGTCGCGGACCAGTGCAAGAAGTCCCAGGGAAGACTGAGAGAGAACGGTGTGGAATTAAGAAAAACAAGAGACAGAAAGCTGGGATCAGGAGGTCTCCATGGGCAGATGACCCAGTGAAGCCCCAACCTGCATAAGAGACTTTATTTTATAATTTAATAAAAAGAATGGTCATTAAAGAGCTTGAGGTCGGAGGACCACAAGTCCCACGTGACTGCCTTGCTTCAAAACAAGAGAGTTTTCTCAAGCATATTTACAGAGGCGCTCAAGGACTGTGTCAGCGTGACCCAGACTGATCCTGTGAGTGAGCCAAATCAAGTAATGAGGGAACTGCAGGGATTGTGGGAGCTAGCCCTTGGCAAGACTCTCTTGACTGAAGGACTGTGTCAGCTTGCAGTTAGTTCCCCAACAATATTGCACCCTATATATATTTGATGTTTTTTCCTATACATACATACATATATCAGTATGATAAAGTTTAGTTTACAATTTAGGTATAATAAGAGATTAACAACAATAACAAACCATGAAATAGAATAATTATTACACTATACTGTGACAAAAATTATGTGAATGTGGTCTCCCTCTCTCTCTCAAAACATCTTCTAGCACTGTACTCACCATTCTTCTTGTGATGATGTGAGATGGTAAGATGAAGTGCGGTGAATGATGCAGGCATTATGATCTAACATTAGGCTACTACTGACCTTCTGATGACACGTCAGAAGGAGAATCACCTGCTTCCAGACCAGGGGTGACCCTGGGTAATTGAAACTATGGGCAAGAGAGCATACTGTGTATATGCTTGGAGTAGAATGTGGTTATCCTAGAGTTAAATCTTCAAATATGATTCCAGACAGCATGGCTTCAAGTCTACTTGAGGAATCTACTTAATTCCCTCTGAAATTCAACTTCCCCTATGTGGAAAAAGGGAATGATAGAACTATCCTACAAGGTTTATAAGGGAATGAAAACAGATAATACATTTAATAGAGATAAAAATTAATCATTAATCAGCAGTTATCATTAGATCAGTAGAGCTTAGAAAGTTGAAATAGTGTCAACGCGGGGCCAAACAAGAGGCTTCCTCACAGATCTTTTTCTTAATTATGTTCAATTAGCCACCATATAGTACATCGATAGTTTTTGATGTAGTGTTCAATGACTCATTAGTTGCATATTAACCCAGTGCTCATTAGATCACATGATTTCCTTAATGCCTATCACCCAGGTGTCTCATCCCTCCCTCCTGCAACCATCAATTTGTTTTCCAGGTCAAGAATCTCTCTAGGTTTGTCTCCCTCTCTGATTTCTTCTCATTCAGTTTTCCCTCCTTTCTCCTATAGTCTGCACTATTCCTTATGTTCCATATATGAGTAAAACCATATGACAAGTGTCTTTCTCTGATTGACTTATTTCACTTAGTATAATACTCTCCAGTTCAATCCATGTTGACGGGAATGGTAGGTAGTCACCTTTTCTTTTTTCTTTTCTTTTTTTTTAAAGATTTTATTTATTTATTTGACAGACAGAGATCACAAGTAGGCAGAGAAGCAGGCAGAGAGAGAGGAGGAAGCAGGCTCCCTGCTGAGCAGAGAGCCCGATGTGAGGCTCGATCCCAGGACCCTGAGATCATGACCTGAGCTGAAGACAGAGGCTTAACCCACTGAGCCACCCAGGTGCCCCGGTAGTCACCTTTTCTGATGGCAGAGTAATATTCCATTTTATGTCTGAACCGTATCTTCCGTTTCCATTCATCTGTTGAAGAACATCTCAGCTCCTTTCACAGTTTGGCCATTGAGGACGTTGCTGCTATGAATATTGGGGTGCAGGTACCCCTTTTTTCACTTCATCTATATCTTTGGGCCAGTAGTGCAATTGCTGGGTGGTAGGGTAGCTCTATTTTTAACATCTTGAGGAATCTCCATACTGTTTTTCCAGAGTGGCTGTACCACTTGCCATTCCCACCAACAGGGCAAGAGAGTTCCCCTTTCTCTGAATCCTTGTCAGCACCAGTTGTTTCTTGTGTTGTTGACTTTAGCCATTCTGACAGATGTGAGATGACATCTCATTGTGGTTTTGATGTGTATTTCTCTGATGATAAGTGATGCTGACCATCTTTTCATTTGTCTCTTGGCCATCAACATGTCTTCCTTGGAAAAATATCTATTCATGCCTTCTGCATGTTTTTTAATTGAATTATTCATTTGGGGGATGTTGAGTTTGATAAGTTTGTATTTATTTTGGTTATTAATCTAGTCAAATTTTGAAAGAATAGAATTATTGAGAGTACATCTTTAGATCACAACAAAATTAAACAAGAACACTTACATAATAAACCCAGTGCTAATCACAGGTGCCCTCCTTCATACTCATCACCCTTAAACCATCCACCTGCCCACCACCCCTCTAACCACCCTCAGTTTATTCTCTACAGTTACAAGTCTGTTTTATGGTTTTCCTCACTCTTCTCCCCCTTTGTTCATCTGTTACATTTCTTAAATTCCTCATATAAGTGAAATCATATGGTATTTGTCTTTATAAGAAATCAACTTAAAACATAACTAGAAAATCTCCAAGTTCCCAGAAACTGACACTTCCTCAGAAATTTCATTTTCTTATTATTTTTTTATTTTTTATTTTAAAAATTAGAGTGGGACTTGTAGATATTGCTGCGTGCATTCACTAAGCCTAGAGAAGTGATAAGGAAATGGACTCACACATATCCAGTTGTCTGGTTTATGATGAAAGTCAGAGTAAAGCATTGTCATAGGAAAGAGATGATATTTTCAGTAAACAGAGCCAATAGAGTTGGATCACCATATTTTAAAAATGTATCTGTCGCCCTTCATTATACCATACACAGAAGTCAAATGCAGTCTTAAATGTGAGAGAGAAAACAATGCTTTTAGAGGAAAGCATCGTTGTACCCTAGGAGTAGGCAAAGAATCCTTAAATAGAACACAAAATGTGCTAAACCAGTAGCAATAAAAAAAATCAAAATTTGTTCTATTTTAAAATTTTAAAAAATGTCTTTTCTTCTTACGCTCCAAGCATTTTCTTTTTTTTTCCCATTGCAATTATTATATACTGTGACATTTGCAAGGAAATGTTCTCCTGTAGCTAGAACAATGAACACGCAAGGGGCCTTAATGACCCAGAATTCTTTTTTGCTTAAACATGGCAGTGAATTCAGCATGACTTTGTGATTTGAACCCTCTGAAAAACTTTCAGCTTCAAAAGTAGGCTACCTTTGTCAGTTGGACTCTTCAAGAATATGTTTCAAAAAATAAGAGTCAAGCATAATCATGTAAACAAAACATTTAATTGTTCAATTTAAAATGCAGAAATTCTACCCATTAAAAAACACTGAGCAAAATGACAACCCACTGACTGAAGAAGATAGTCATAATAAATGTGCCCAAGAATGTCTAGGAATATAAAAAAAATTCCTACAATGAGATAAGTAGAAGACTGATAACTGAATAGAAAATATATGTATATATACGCAGAAGACTTGAATGCATAGTTCACCAAAGAGGATCTCTAAATGACCAATCATGACATGAAAGTCACTCAACTTCATTTGTCCTCAGGAAAATGCATACTAAAGCCCCAGAGAATTACAGATCTGTGTTCACCAGAATGGCTAAAATTACACAGATTGAAAACATGAAGTGTGTTGAGGATTTGGAGCAGTTCGCTCACGACTGATGGGAACACCAATCAGCACAATCCTTTCAGAAGCCTCTCTGATGCGACCTGTTACACCTAGACATGTTCATCGTTCTGTCCTACCGTTCCCCCCTTAGGTGTGCACTCATCAGAAATGAGGACATGTCTTTGTCAAAACCCTCACAACAACAGCCCTATTTCTTTTTTTCTTTTTTCTTTTTTAATTTTATTTATTTATTTGACACAGAGAGAGATCACAAGTAGGCAGAGAGAGAGAGAGGAAGAAGCAGGCTTCCCGCTGAGCAGAGAGCCTGATGGGGGACTCGATCCCAGGACCCTGAGATCATGACCCGAGCCAAAGGCAGAGGCTCAACACACTGAGCCACCCAGGTGCCCCCAGCCCTATTTCTATCAGCTCCAAACTAGAATCTACTCAGATGCCCACAAACAGAAACACAAATGAAATGTGGTACATTCACAGAATTGAATATTACACAGGAATAAGAATTAGTAATCTGTAATTAAACCCAGCAGTGTGGTTGAATAACAAACATATTTTTCATGAAAGGCTCTACACACTAAAAAAATAAATATCTTTCAATGTATGTAAAATACAAAATAGACGAATGGATTCCATGATTTTAGAGATCAGGACCGTGGTCTCCCTGTGTGTGGTGAGGGAGAGGTTGAGAGGGGCTCACCAAAAGGGACAGCTGGGGCTTCCCAGATAGCTCCTGCTCATCAGTGTCCTGAGCTTGGTGCTGGGTTCATACAGAGCCGTCTCTGTCTTCACTGTCTCAATATTCATCAACCCACTTGTTTATATGCTCTTTATGCCTATTATGTTTCAATAAAAGGCTTAAAAACTCAGTGTTCAAATTTCTTGATTTTTGAATTATTAAATGCAGTTATGACCAAGGAGAGTGGTCCTGTTGCTTCACACACATATTTTAGAAGCCCTAAAAGGAATAATTTCCTAGATTGTGGGAAAAGTAGGCCAGCACTACGTTCTTGCAAAGTTTGCTCACATTGGTCTGGGTCTTGTTTGTGAAAACACTGACTCACTCCAAGTTCTGTAAACGATTTTTTTTCAATATTATTTTACTTTTTCAGTGTCCAAGATTCATTGTTTATGCACCACACCCGTGCTCCATGCAATAGGGGCCCTCCTTACTACCCACCACCAGGCTCACCCATCCCCCCACCAAGAGTTTCTATTCTCTTATCTTTTGAGGGTTTATGAAATCCAGAGGATATCAGCAGTTACTGCTTTGCACATTCCAAGAACTTGAACGTATTCTAGCAGAGACCATGCCTGGGTTAATGAAACAAATGAAAAGCAGGCCACAGCATTAATATTCAGTGGGAATGCAGGGAGAATCAGATTCAAACTCTGACACTGCTGGGGTTTGGGGTTAATATTTTTCTTCTACCTTGCAAAATTTCTGAGGGGCGGAGCATCTGGTACTCCCTTTAATTCCCGAGTTGTGTTTCAATTTCCTTTTGAGCAAGTGCTTTCCTGTGCTAATCACATTTCGTAGAGGAAGAGAACTTGACATAGGGTGAACACTGTCAGCTATTAAATGTACCCATAAAAGATCCTCAGAATGAGATTTCCAGGGGAGATCATTTGGCTTATATTGTGGGCTGTTTGTGTTTCAGAAGGTAAGAGTAAGAAAAGGGAGACTTTTCCTATATTATAAAACACTTGCTAATATGCTTTGCATGGTGGCAGTAGGGATTTGGTTTAGAAAATGTGATTTAATTACTGTTCTCTAGCTTCATGTGTGTGTGAGTGCCTTTTGACATTGCTAAGTTTAAAAACTTGTAAGTAGCCTATTTAAATGATATGATTATTTATCATGATTTTATCTAATATAAAAACTCAAAAATGGGTTTTTTTAAGATTTTATTTATTCATTTTCAAGAAAGAGAAACAGAGAGGCAGAGAGAGGACAAGCAAGGGAAGAGGCAGAGGGAAAGGGAGAATCAGACGCCCCGCTGAGCTGGAACTCCCCCCTACCCCACACACACACCCTGAGGCTCCATCCCGGGACCTGGAGATCATGAGCTAAGCCAAAGGCAGACGCTTAACCATCTCAACCACCCAGGTACCCTCAAAAAATGTTTTAATAAACATTTTGAAAACGGTAATTATCATAATAATTTCCCTTGAAATTATCATAATTTTTTCTGCTTCGAATTTTCACCAAAATGTTTTGGGTGAAGGTATTAAGAAGTGTAGAACATATATAGAACCAGAAAAGAAATTAGACAATAGAAACCATCAAATCATCAAATAATTAAAATTATTTCAGAGATAGATGATAACTCTCTCTAAAGAAAAATCCATGCATCATTTATAATTGATATGCCACAGCCTTAGAAGTCTTGCAGTGAAGCAAGCATCACTTGTATCATTAGAATGAAAATATCACATAAATTTGAACATGCAATGTTTGTAACGCTGAGTTATTCAAAAGGGTTTCTTCCTGTGGTGTATTTGAGATATATTCTAGAACAGTCTTTAGGAGTAGTGAATATGAATGTAGAAGGTTTTTTTCTGGTAACAGTAAGACAGTTACCAGATTTATAATTAAATTTAATTCTAACCTTCCTTCTCAATAGATTAAAAGGTTTCTTTGGAAGAAATTTGGTTTCTAATTAGTGATAGGTAACTAAGTTATGTGATAATATTTGACTGACATTTTTAAACCAAATTAGTTACTTAGCATTCATCAATATTCAAAACTTTTCACTAAGTCAACAAGTTTTGATTGAACCCTTACTTCATGTCAGCCTGTAAGCATTGAGAAATATTAGCAAATAACAGAAAATCTCTCTCCCTGAGCATCTTTCAATCTAGAAAATAAACGTAGCTCTCTCTTTAATTATATCCTTTAGTCGTTTTTGTAAGGTTTATTCAAATGTATTTAATTTTTTTCTAGGATAGAGCCTTTTTTCAGTTTTGCATTCTAATATACCACTGCTTGCTTTTTACCTTGGAAACCTCAAATCTAGTCACCTTTTCAACTAGGTATTCCATCGTTCCTCTGCACACATAAATATTACAGTTAGTACTCAAAAGTAACATATTGTATTGGCAAAGACTTCCAGGACCCTGTTATAGTTACCAACCATACCAAATATCTTTTTCTTTTTTTTTGAAGATTTTATTTATTCATTTGACAGAGAAAAAGAGCACAAGCAGGGGCACCACCAGACAGAGGAAAAGGGAGAAGCTCCTAAGTAGGAGCCCAATGTGGGACTTGATCCCAGGATCTTGGGATCGTGACCTGAGCTAAGGGGAGATGCTTACTTAACCAACTGAACCACCCGGGGACCCCATAAACCTTTATTTCTTTACCTAAGTGGTTTTTGTGTTTTCTTTAGCAGGAATACTTTCAGTGTCTTAAAATTCACATATTGTTTGCTGAGGTTTTATGTAGATATCATATGTCACATACAGAAGATTTGTTTTATTTGTAGTTCATGTTTAAAACTCAACAATTGAGACCTAGTTTAATTAAATGGTTTAAGAGGTTACAAAGTGGAATTGGAATTAAATTTAGTGCTACAAAATATGTAATAAAAATTAAATCATAGCGATTTAAACTCCTTACATAATTGATTCTAGTTGACTCATTTTATCTGTATTTTATATTTCATCAAAATGTGTTTAACTGTCATATAGGTTTCTTCTAGTTGAATACTGGCCTGAATTCTACAACAATCTGCTTTATTCAAAGGAGCTTGGCATTTTAGCTTTCATAAATGGCCTCTGGTCTTTTTTAAAACTGAACATTCCTCAAAAAATGCTACTCACCAGTAAAGAGGAATAACAGACAATATGACGAATTTATTGGCCCAAGTTTCTCAGAGACCAACTAGTACCTTTTTAATGTGACGTGCTCTCTGAATTCCCATTGCCATTTGTATAGAAACATGAGTTGCTTCCTTATAAAACATCATGTTTGCAGGAGTCCCCACAGGCTGCTAAGAATCTGGTCAGATTTATAGGACAAAGTTGAGAATAACAGCCTCTTAAACATACCACATACTCTTTGAAATTAGCCACAGCCCAGAAATTCCTAGCTGATAAATGTGAAGAAATTAAAACATATTGAAACATGTCCACATATACAGACTATTTTGTATGGAGAGATACATGAGTATCTAGTTCTGGATGTTTAAGGGGCAAAAAAGTTCTTTAATTAAGGACTTAAAATATAGATTGAAGCTAGATGATTCTTTTCAATCAGAAGAGGAGGAAAAGAAATTTTATATATGGTTTCAAATTTGAGTTAACCCTAAAAAGGAAAAAATAATTGACGTTATAAATCATAAGAATTAATTCTAAACTATCTTCTGTTATGAAGTTATATTGTGAATGTGATACATGGTTATCAAAACCAGACAACTTGAGGTAAAGGTTTTTAATCCAAAATTCTGTGTTTCCATTCCAATATTATAATAAGTTTTCTCCTTCTCCCTTCACCAAAACCCCCCATTTTCAGAGATAGTTGTGTGGTGCCTACCTTTATGATGTGACTTAAAGTTGTGCATTGACCCAACTGCCTTCAATATTCTCTCTTCAAAAATATGAGATCACCAGATTGAACAAACCTGAAGTTTATGTGGAACGACAAATACTCTGAACAAATACTTTAGAAGAGTGAAAGCTAGTATTACTCACTGCAGTTCACTGTGAATTATCAAAGTTGATAACTTCTCTGGAGCATTTGAGAGAGGAAACATAGAAAGGGATGATAAGGGTGAAGAACTGGACTAAGCAAGTCCTAAGGAAGGGAGATCTGAGAAGAGCCCCATGAGAAGGGTCAGAGCAGATGCCCCAGAATGTCATGAGACGGAGAGGTCAGCCGAAGCAAACCTTGATTATTTTAAGGGTAGGAATGTCCAGAGAATGCGCATGCTACTCTTCTGCCTGCACATTATGTTCAGCTACAACTGAATTATTGAATATCACTGAAATTATTCTTAGCCAGAAGTAAGTTCCCAAATAACACACAAATTAATAAAAGTCTTCATTTTTGGCTTTTGATTACTAGGGCTTGAGCCAAAGTCTAAATCGATCCACTTTTCTTTGCTCAGTCCCTGATTGTAGGACAGTCCTTGCACTTTCCCTTCTTCCCAGAAAAGCCTCCCCCTCCTCACCCCACACACCATCCCCCACCTGCCCAGGCCTGTGAGATTCTTGCCAACTGATCTCTGCTGTGCCCACTTTACCTATTTAACAACTTTAACTGATTTCCAAATATGGCGCATAAAAAGGACATGAAGTAATTGGGGGTGAGAGAAGTGTTACAATTCAGCTGAAAATTATAAAGAAACATTATAAAATTGGCTCAGAGAAATTATTGTAATAGAACAGAAAGAAATCACAAAAATAATAGAAGGGAAGGGGTAAAAAGATTTGTTAGAACACTTCTATTTGCTTGGGCATTTTAACTCAGCACACCAAGTTTCTCAAACCTTGTTGACCAAAAGTGTAATAGAGAGAAAAGTGATTACTGAAATGTTCACTTCATAGCTCCCAAAAGTTTTTATTTTTTGAACTAACCTAAAATCATCCCTGACTTCAGAATTATAAATTAAAATTTAAGACATGTGGACAAGACATACAATGGAATTACAGATATCAGAGTTTCTTGAATTCATGCAGTAGAGCTTTAAGATCACTAAACATTTGTTCCCAAATCTTATCTATTACATTTGCTACCATCCACTATGCTCTTTCCTGAGGTTGTCTACAATCTGCAGATGTAATGGAAAGGCTCCATGAGAATTCTCTAGTATTCCACTGATTTTTTTTTAATTTCATTTCTTTGTTCATCCAATAATCATTTTTTGAGTGACTGTTAAGTGCCAGGCCCTATGACCAGCATTTCCCAAAAGACCATTTTTAGTAGGAAAACAAAAAGAATGGTTGTAGTATTTTATTAATATACTGTATTTTATCACATAAGGTATTGTGATAGAGATAAGCAAAAGAGAGACTACAGGATCATTTAGAGGAGGCAAGAAACCCAAATAGGAATGAGAGGGTGAAGTGCAATAGGGTTGAGAAGTTGATCTGTAAGAGCCAGAATGGAGGGAGGGAAATAGGGTCACGTGGGTAGACTTCGCAGGTTGAATAGAAGTTAACCAGATAAGGGTGATAGGAAGGAGGACATTTAAGACTGAAGAAACATCAATTGGTGTACAAAAGTCTAACAGTAGATCTGCAAAAATGGAGGCTTGAGATCAGTCCCCACATTTCTAAATCCTCCATCAATGGCATTTCCTCAAGTGCTGCAGGTGTAACTGGGTATAGTGTGTGTTGTTTTTCTTCTTTTTCTTTTTCAATACTTATCCTTCAAGATTGTCATGAGAATTATTCAGATGCCAAATCATTCCTGCTAGAGTTTTCAAAGGTCCTCAATTAATGTCACCCTCTGACCCAGCTCCACTTTACAGCAACCAGTCGGTATAGACTGTTTTAAGAAGCTACCATTTTGACTTGAACAATAATCAGCATTAGGTTTTAGTGAACCAAACACCACATATCCCAAGAAACTTGATTACAGTGATGTATTCAAGCTATATCCTGAGCGTAGCTTGTTTCAGCCCTCCTTACTGCATACTTGTTTTCTGCCTGACTTCTTTTTGCTAGTATCTGTTCTGCCATTTGTTTTCATAACCCTGGAATTATCTTCATGGTATTCACACTGTTAAAATTTCAAGAAGAAATTGTATAATCATACTTCTAAATTTTAAATATATTTTATTTCTTCAAATGCTTTAATAATGCAATATAATCTCTCTTTTTCTAGAGTTTTTTTTTTTTTAACTTCATTTTGGGTACCTGAGGGTCTCAGTCAGTTGAGAAACTACCTCTTGATTTCAGTTCAGGTCATGATCTCAGGGTCAGAGGACCAAGGCCTGAATAATGCTCTGCAGTTGGTACAGATGCTTTCCTCCCTCTGCCCCTCCCCCCAACCCCTCACACCTGCTCACATGTGCACATAAGTGTGCTTCCACTCTCTCTCTCTCTCAAAATGAATAAATAAATAAACTCTTATAGAAAATTAAAACAAAAAATAAAAACTCCATTACAACTGAAATTTTCTTCATATGGATATACATATTATTTACCAAATACCTTTAATTATTCTCATGTTACTTACAAAATACTTTGAATATGTTTTATTTTAAAAAGTTAATTTGAAGGGCACCTGGGTGGCTCAGGGGATTAAAGCCTCTGCCTTCAGCTAAGGTCATGATCCCAGGGTCCTGGGATCTAGCCCCATATCAGACGCTCTGCTCAGCGGGGAGCCTGCTTCCCCCTCTCTCTCTCTCTGCCTGCCTCTCTGCCTATTTGTGATCCCTGTCAAATAAATAAATAAAATTTTTTAAAAAAATTAAAAAAGGATCATTGGATCATATATATGTGCACATATAACTAATATGCATATATACCAATAAGAAGTTGGGAAAGAAGTTTAATATAAAATACCTACTTTTGCTATTTCCATTTTGTCCATTTGATTTATTTTTTCTAATTTGATTTTTATTTTTCTTAATAATATATTTTAATATCTACTAAATTTAAAATTAGACTAGCTGAAAGATAGTATCTCCTTTTTTTTCCCCCGAATTATTTTAGAAAAACATAATTGTATGAAGAGAACAACTTTAGTCTACCAAAACAATCTGCTACACATTTCATTAAGGTTTTCTTAAATATATAATTTATCATGATTTATTTCATTTGATTAAGAATACTTATCAAATAACAGTTTATAGATACACTGATGTAAAAACAAGTAATCAGCTCTCTGTTTTATGTTAATAATATCCCTTTAAAATTTGAAATTGGGAATATTAAATAAATGATGATTATTAAATTATCAATGATATTTGTTTTTAACTTTAAGCAATTTTTTATAATTATGTCCCTCAATTAAAAGCAAAGTGAATCCTATTCCTATCCAATAGCCAAAACCATTCATACTCTTATTTCTGGACAGAATAATTTTATTTTTTTTTTTTAAGATTATATTTATTTATTTGTCAGAGAGAGAGAGGGAGAGTGAGCGAGCACAGGCAGACAGAGGCAGAGGGAGAAGCAGTCTCCCTGCCGAGCAAGGAGCCCGATGCAGGACTCGATCCCAGGACGCTGGGATCATGACCTGAGCCAAAGGCAGCCGCTTAACCAACTGAGCCACCCAGGCGTCCCTGGAATAATTTTAAATTACAAAATCAGACCAAGAGAATATCTGGGTGACCAAAATCACCCAGATATTTTTATAATTTTTTTTAAATCTATGGGACACCTGGGTAGCTCAGTGTGTTAAAGCCTCTGCCTTCAGCTCAGGTCATGATCCCAGGGTCCTGGGATTGAGCCCCACATTGGGCTCTCCGCACAGTGAGGAGCCTGCTTCCTCCTCTTTCCTCTCTCTCTGCCTATCTTTCTGCTTACTTATGATCTCTGTCTGTCACATAAATAAATTTTTTAAAAATCTAAAAAAAAAATCAAAAAGAGAAAAAAAGAAAACATAAAATTCATTGAAGCAGAGAGTAGGATGGTAATTATCAGTGGCTTGCAAATGGAGAGGGGTGTGGGGGTAGGGATGAGATGATGGTCCATGGGTTTAAGCCTTCAGTTACAAGATGAATAATTCTGAAGATCTAATGTACAACATGATGACTACAGTAGGTAGTAATGTATTGTATATCTGCAGTTTGCTGAGAGTCAATCTTAAGCATTCCACCTACAAAAAAGTAATTATGAGGTGAATAATCAATTTTGAAAATCATTTCCAAATGCATATGTGTACCAAGTCATCTCATTGTACACTTTATATATACAATTTTGTCAATTATACTTCATTAAGTAGGAAGAAAACCATTAATAGATGTACAAAGATAATAATAAAGTGAATAACTATAAAACATAATCAAATAATAAAGGAAATCATCAAAAGTGAAAGAGATTGAAAAACAATCACAAAACAGAAGACAATTAGCCAAATGTGACGAATGAGTGTTCACCGATCAATAATTGCTTTAAATATAAATGGATTAAACTTACCAATTAAAAGGAATACAGTACTTGAATGAGTAAAACAAATAAGAACTCACTTTAGATTTAAAGACACAATAGGCTAAAAGTGAAGGAATGGAAATAGATACTTCATATGAATGGCAACCAAAGAGTATTGGAGGGGCTATCCTTCTGTTGGAAAAAATTTGGCTTTATATCTAAAACTGTCTCTTGAAACAAAGAAGGTCAATGTATTATAATAAGGAGTCAATTCAAGAGGAAAATGTAGCAATTCTCAACATATGTGGATCCAACATTGGAATTCCTAAATATATACAGCAAATATTGACAGATCTAAAGAAGAGAAATTGACAGCAACACAATAATATTAGGAGACTTCAATACCCCACTTTGAATAATGGATAGCATACCCAGACGGAAATTCAAGAAAGAAGTTCTAGATTTGAAAAACAATATAAAAAATGGACCTAATAGATATATATGGAATTTTCCACCCAACGGTGGAAAAGGATATTCTCCTCAACTGCACGTGAAAGATTCTATGCAGTATCTTTTCCAACCACAAGGTAGTAAAATTAGAAATCAGTAACAGCAAAAAAAATGGGAAAATTCACAAATAAATAGAAAGAAAATAGCACACTCTTGAACAACAATGGATCAAAGAAGAGAGTGCAAGAGAATTTTTTTTAAAGTACCTTGAGACAAATGAAAACAAAAACACAATATAACAAAATTTAGAGATGCTGCAAAAGCAGTGGGAAGAGGGCAATTTTTAGTGACAAATGCCTACTTTGAAATAGAAAATCTTATATAAACAACCTAACTTTAAATGGAAAACAGCATGAAGGTTCCTCAAAATGTTGAAAATAGAACTGCCCTATGTCCCAGCAATTGCACTACTGGGTATTTACCCTAAAGATACAAACGTGGTGATCCGCAGGGGCACGTGCACCCAAATGTTTATAGCAGCAATGTCCACAATAGCCAAACTATGGAAAGAACCTAGATGTCCATCAACAGATGAATGGATAAAGAAGATGTGGTATATATACACAATGAAATACTATGCAGCCATCAAAAGAAATGAAATCTTGCCATTTGCGACAACGTGGATGGAACTAGAGCGTATCATGCTTAGCGAAATAAGTCAAGCGGAGAAAGACAACTACCATATGATCTTCCTGATATGAGGAAGTGGTGATGCAACATGGGTGTTAAGAGGGTAGGAGAAGAATAAATGAAATAAGATGGGATTGGGAGGGAGAAAAACCCTAAGTGACTCTTAATCTCACAAAACAAAGGGTTGCTTTAAGGGTTGCTGGGGGGAGGGGGTTTGGGAGAAGGGGGTTGGGGTTATGGACATTGGGGAGGGTATGTGATTTGATGAGTGCTGTGAAGTGTGTAAACCTGGCAATTCACAGACCTGTACCCCTGGGGATAAAAATATATTATATGTTTATAAAAAATAAAAAATTTTAAAAAAAAAGAAATTTTATATAACAAAAAAAAAAACTCAATGAATTAGAAAACAAACGAAACCCAAAGTTAGAAGGGAAGCAATAATAAAGACTAGAGCACAAATAAATCAAATAGAGAATAATAAATCACCCTATTCCACTGTCTCCCTAATAACAGTCTTTATTTTCAAATTTGTATGGAAGTTAGATCTTTTTGCTTTTTTTTCTAATATCTTAAAACAGAAACAATGAGTCAATATGGAGTTTATTGTTTTGTACTACAGCTATACAATGGTTAAATCTCCCTCTCAGCACTATTTTAGTATCATCTCACAAAATTTTATTTAAAATGTTTTTCTTTTCATTCAATTCAAAGGACTTAATGTCTATTTATTTATTATTTATGTATTTATTTTTTACTTATTTTCAGCATAACAGTATTCATTATTTTTGCACCACACCCAGTGCTCCATGCAATCCGTGCCCTCTATAATACCCACCACCTGGTACCCCAACCTCCCACACCCCTGCCCCTTCAAAACCCTAAGATTGTTTTTCAGAGTCCATAGTCTCTCATGATTCACCTCCCCTTACAATTTTCCCCAACTCCCTTCTCCTCATAACTCCCCAGGCCTCCAAACTATTTGTTATGCTCCACAAATAAGTGAAATCTTATGATAATTGACTCTCTCTGCTTGACTGATTTCACTCAGCATAATCTCTTCCAGTCCCGTCCATGTTGCTACAAAAGTTGGGTATTCGTCCTTTCTGATGGAGGCATAATACTCCATAGTGTATATGCACCACATCTTCCTTATCCATTCATCCGTTGAAGGGCATCTTGGTTCTTTCCACAGTTTGGCGACCGTGGCCATTGCTGCTATAAACATTGGGGTACAGATAGCCCTTCTTTTCACAACATCTGTATCTTTGGGGTAAATACCCAGTAGTGCAATGGCAGGGTCATAGGGAAGTTCTATTTTTAATTTCTTGAGGAATCTCCACACTGTTCTCCAAAGAGGCTGCACCAACTTGCATTCCCACCAACAGTGGAAGAGGGTTCCCCTTTCACCACATCCCCTTCAACACATGTTGTTTCCTCTCTTGTTAATTCTGGCCATTCTAACTGGTGTAAGGTGATATCTCAATGTGGTTTTAATTTTAATCTCCCTGAGGGCTGGTGATGATGAACAATTTTCATGTGTCTGATATCCATTTGTATGTCTTCATCGGAGAAGTGTCTGTTCATATCTTCTGCCCATTTTTTGATACGACTGTCTGTTTTGTGTGTGTTGAGTTTGAAGAGTTCATTATAGATCCTGGATATCAACCTTTTGTCTGTACTGTCATTTGAAATATCTTCTCCCATTCCATGGGTTGCCTCTTTGTTTTTTTGACTGTTTCCTTTGCTGTGCAGAAGCTTTTGATTTTGATGAAGTCACAAAAGTTTATTTTCGCTTTTGCTTCCTTTGCCTTTGGAGACATATCTTGAAAGAAGTTGCTGTGGCTGATATCAAAGAGATTACTGCCTATGTTCTCCTCTAGGATTCTGATGGATTCCTGTCTCACGTTGAGGTCTTTTATCCATTTTGAGTTTATCTTTGTGTACGGTGTAAGAGAATGGTCGAGTTTCATTCTTCTACATATAGCTGCCCAGTTTTCCCAGCACCATTTATTGAAGAGACTGTCTTTTTTCCACTGTATATTTTTTCCTGTTTTGTCGAAGATTAATTGACCATAGAGTTGAGGGTCCATATCTGGGCTCTCTACTCTGTTCCACTGTTCTATGTGTCTCTTTTTATGCCAGTACCATGCTGTCTTGGTGATCACAGCTTTGTAGTAAAGCTTGAAATCAGGTAACGTGATGCCCCCAGTTTTATTTTGTTTTTCAAAATTTCCTTAGCAATTCGGGGTCTCTTCTGATTCCATACAAATTTTTAGATTATTTTCTCCAGCTCTTTGAAGAATACCGATGGAATTTTGATCAGAATGGCATTAAAAGTATAGATTGTTCTAGGCAGTATAGACATTTTAACAATGTTTATTCTTCCAATCCAAGAGCATGGAATGGTCTTCCATCTTTTTGTGTCTTCTTCAATTTCTTTCATGAGTGTTCTGTAATTCCTCGAGTACAGATCCTTTACCTCTTTGGTTAGGTTTATTCCCAGGTATCTTATGGTTCTTGGTGCTATAGTAAATGGAATCGATTCTCTAATTTCCCTTTCTGTATTTTCATTGTTAGTGTATAAGAAAGCCACTCATTTCTGCACATCGACTTTGTATCCTGCCACGTTGCTGAATTGCTGTATGAGTTCTAGTAGTTTGGGGGTGGAGTCTTTTGGGTTTTCCATATAAAGAATCATGTCATCTATGAAGAGAGAGAGTCTGACTTCTTCATTGCCCATTTGGATACCTTTTATTTCTCTTTGTTGTCTGATTGCTGTTCCTAGGACTTCTAATCCCATGTTGAACATAAGTGGTGAGAGTGGGCATCCTTGTCGTGTTCCTGATCTCAACGGGAAGGCTGCAAGCTTTCTCCCATTGAGGATGATATTTGCTGTGGGTCTTTCATAGATAGATTTGATGAAGTTCAGGAATGTTCCCTCTATCCCTATACTTTGAAGCATTTTCATCAGGAACAATGCTGGATTTTGTCATATGCTTTTTCTGCATCGATTGAGAGGACCATGTGGTTCTTCTCTCTTCTTAATTTGTTCTATCACATTGATTGATTTGTGAATGTTGAACCATCCTTGTAGCCCAGGGATGAAACCCACCTGGTCATGGTGGATAATCTTTTTAATGTGCTGTTGGATCCTGTTTGCTAGGATCTTGTTGAGAATCTTAGCATCCATATTCATCAGTGATATTGGTCTGAAATTCTCCTTTTTGGTAGGGTCTTTGCCTGGTTTGGGGATCAAGGTAATGCTGGCTTCATAGAAAGAGTCTGGAAGTTCTCCTTCTGCTTCAATTTTTTAAAACAGCTTCAGGAGAATAGGTGTTATTTCTTCTTTGAAAGTTTGGTAGAATTCCCCAGGGAATCCTTCAGGTCCTGGGCTCTTGTTTTTTGGGAGGTTTGGGGTTTTTTGTTTGTTTGTTTGTTTGTTTAAATTTTAAAGATTATTTATTTATTTATTTATTTAAATTTATTTTCAGCGTAAAAGTATTCATTATTTTTGCACCACACCCAGTGCTCCATGCAGTCCGTGCCCTCTATAATACCCACCACCTGGTACCCCAACCTCCCACCCCCCCTGCCCCTTCAAAACCCTCAGATTGTTTTTCAGAGTCCATAGTCTCTCATGGTTCACCTCCCCTTACAATTTCCCCCAACTCCCTTCTCCCCTCTAACTCCCCATGTCCTCCATGCTATTTGTTATGCTCCACAAATAAGTGAAATCTTATGATAATTGACTCTCTCTGCTTGACTGATTTCACTCAGCATAATCTCTTCCAGTCCCGTCCATGTTGCTACAGAAGTTGGGTATTCGTCCTTTCTGATGGAGGCATAATACTCCATAGTGTATATGCACCACATCTTCCTTATCCATTCATCCGTTGAAGGGCATCTTGGTTCTTTCCACAGTTTGGCGACCGTGGCCATTGCTGCTATAAACATTGGGGTACAGATAGCCCTTCTTTTCACAACATCTGTATCTTTGGGGTAAATACCCAGTAGTGCAATGGCAGGGTCATAGGGAAGTTCTATTTTTAATTTCTTGAGGAATCTCCACACTGTTCTCCAAAGAGGCTGCACCAACTTGCATTCCCACCAACAGTGGAAGAGGGTTCCCCTTTCTCCACATCCTCTCCAACACATTTTGATCACTCCTTCAATCTCGTTACTAGATATTGGTCTATTCAGGTTGTCAATTTCTTCCTGGCTCAATTTTGGGAGTTTATAGTTTTCCAGGAATGCATCCATTTCATCTAGGTTGCTTAGCTTATTGGCATATAACTGTTGATAATAACTTCTGGTGATTATTTCTACTTCCTTGGTGTTAGTTGTGATCTCTCCTTTTTCATTCATAATTTTATGAATTTGGGCTTTCTCTCTTTTCTTTTGGATTAGTGTGGCCAATGGTTTTTTGATCTTATTGATTCTTTCAAAAAACCAGCTTCTAGTTTCATTGATACATTCTACTGTATCTCTGGTTTCTACCTCATTGATCTCAGCTCTAATCTTGATTATTTCCCTTCTTATGTGTGGAGCTGATTTGATTTGTGGTTGATTCTCCAGTTCCTTAAGGTGTAGAGACAGCTGCTGTGTTCTGGATCTTTCAATTTTTTTGAGGGAGGCTTGGATGGCTATGTATTTCCCCCTTAGGACCGCATGTCCTGTATCCCATAGGTTTTGGACCGAGGTGTCTTCATTCTCATTGGTTTCCATGAATTGTTTCAGTTTTTCTTTGATCTCCTGGTTGATCCAAGCATTCTTAAGCAAGGTGGTCTTTAGCTTCCAGGTGTTTGAGTTCCTTTGGAACTTTTCCTTGAGATTGAGCTCCAGTTTCAAAGCACTGTGATCTGAGAATATGCAGGAAATCATCTCAGTCTTTTGGTATCAGTTGAGTCCTGATTTGTGACCCAGTATGTGGTCTATTCTTGAGAAGGTTCCGTGTACACTTGAGAAGAATGAGTATTCTGTTGTTTTAGGGTGGAATGTTCCATATATATCTATGAGGTCCATCTAGTCCAATGTGTCATTCAATGCTCTTGTTTCTTTATTGATTTTCTGCTTCGATGATCTGTCTATTTCTGAGAGAGGTGTGTTAAGATCTCCTATGATTAGTGTATTCATATCAATATGACTCTTTATCTTGATTAACAGTTTTCTTATGTAATTGGCTGCTCCCATATTGGAGGCATAGATATTTACAATTGTTAGATCATCTTGGTGGATAGTCCCTTTAAGGATTATGTAGTGTCATTCTGTATCTCTGACTACAGTCTTTAGTTTAAAATCTAATTTATCTGATATGAGAATCGCTACCCCAGCCTTCTTTTGAGACCCATTGGCATGAAAAATTCTTCTCCATCCCTTCACTTTCAGTCTGGGTGTATCTTTAGGTCCAAAATGGGTCTCTTGTAGACAACATATGGGTGGGTCCTGTCGTTTTATCCAATCTGCAACCCTGTGTCGTTTTATGGGCGCATTTAGGCCTTTCACATTGGGAGTGATTATTGATAGATATGTTTTTATTGACATCGAGTTACCTGTGAAGTCTTTCTTTCTGTAGATTGTCTCTATATTTCTGTTCAATACTATTCTTGGGATTTTTCCTCTTTTATGGAACCCCCCTTAATATTTCCTGCAGTGTCAGCTTGGTGGTTGCATAGTCTTTTATTTTTATTTATTTATTAAGTAGGCTCTATGCCCAGCATGGAGCCCAGCACAGTGCTTGAACTCACTGCCCTGAGGTCAAGACCTGAGCTGAGCATTAAGAGTCAGATGCTCAACTGACTGAGCCACCCTGGTGCTGCTTTAATGTCTTTCTTTTTTAAGATTATATACTTTTAATTCCATATCCTCAGTGTTTAATATTCCAGGTATCTCATATCCAGTCTACTAGGTACCCCAAGTGAAGGAATAAAATTATGAAATGAAATTGTGAAATAAAATAAAATTATGAAAATAGACATACTTCATGTTTTCTCCTTTGATTTCTTCTTCATCCATGGGCTAGGCAAAAGCTGAATTTTGTGAACAGATCTGGTGACTGACAGAAGTCTTCTTTATTGTTTCAAGTGAAGTTATACATAATTTGAGGATCATCAGTTTAGTCTTGGAAAAACAATGAATGTAAGGTGTTAACCTGTGTCATATTCATCAAACTCCTTGTATCCATATGGTTTTAAGCACCAGGTTATGATAAAAAACATTTCAAATTTTCAGAGTTGTAGTGGCTATCATGGCAGATTCTCTGAGATCACCACCTGTTCTGAGATATCTCAATTAGTTAACTGAATGCTGGGGTTGCTAAAGAGATCCTGAGTACACAGTATTTAAAACAAGTGCCTGGAAAGGATCCATTGCCAGTGTAATTCGGATATGCTATAGGATTCCAGATCCATTAGACAAACAAACTTCTAATAATTTCCTAGAAGGGATTCTGGGTATTTTAAATATTGCTTCTTTATTCCAAAAGAAATTTTAATGAACTATCCTGATTTAATATCTCATGGCTTATTTTCTCTGTCACAAGAATTTGGGTGATTCAGGTTTTCTAGGTTTTCATTTATAAATGACTCCTTATTTTTTAAATTGTTATATTACTTGTCTTAATAAAAATGTTTATTTATATGCTTATCTTTTCCTTATACTTTCCTCCTTTCAGAAAGATGTTTAAAATCAGAGATAACAATTGAAAATGGATTTTTTTCTGAATCTGAACTTGCATATCCCTTGAATAATGAAACACAATATCAGTGTAAATCAGGATATGTAACACCAGATGGTAAAACTTCAGGATCAGTCACATGTCTGGAAAATGGATGGTCTCCTCAACCCACATGTATTAGTGAGTAACTTTATGTTCATTTCATTATCCTGATGATTGTTATGCAAAAGTTTACTTTAACTTAATTCTTCTCTGTTGGCAAGGGCTGACATGGTTCTCATTTGAAAAGATAAATGAAAAAAATATGTAATATTTTTTACTATTAAGATTAATCACTTGTAGGGTGGAATATCAGTCCATCTTTCAGTTCAAGTTTTCTTCCACTTTAAGACATCCTGTGATTTAATTAATTAATCAATTAATTAAAATAAAACATCCTGTGATTTGGAAACTAGATAGAGAGCCTTATGTGTATTCTCCTAGAAACTCATTTATTTTTAGCTGACATCCTTGTGCCTACTGTACCTGTTTTAAAGTGACTGAACTTTTATGTCAGTCTTTGTTCCTAGACATAAAATTTATATTTTTTAAGTGAAGATCTGGGTCCATAGTGCATAATTTTAATTTAACCTATAGAATTTACATGCTTGATAATCCAGGGTAGGTCCACTTCTAAAAAATCCTCTCCCTTGGAAAATCTCATAAACATCTATTTATTGGAGGCAGAAATGTTTCCAGATAGTACCAAATGCAGCTGTGTTGAAAGATTTCCCTGTCTCTAGATATTTACAAAGATTTTCTAAGAACAATATGTTCAGTTTATCTTATTCTCCAAAGCTACACAGTAATAGTTTGAACTGATATTTAGCATATTCACTTTAAGTAAAGTGGATGTTTGAATATCTGTTTCTACTGTTATCATTTCTTTATTTTTTTCAATTCCCATGCTTACTATCGGCACTAGCCACAGGAAAAAAATGATAAAAGTTGTTCCCATATCGAACTCATTTTATACTAAATCCATTAAAACACTCTTATTATGAAAGAGAAAATCTCTCTCATTTTTCACTAGTATAGTTTTGCTTTCTTTTTTAAAGCTTTAAGGTAGATGCCTACATAACACAATATAACATTTGAGATGAATTATTAAACCTTTATTAACATCATTCTAGTATTCTGTTAGCAAAAATTGAGACTTTTAACACTTTACTTCCTTATAACAAATTTTTAAAAGTTGAGTTATCTCTCTATTCAGTCTAGGTAAGTTTAAAAGAACATATAGCCATTAGGAATATATTAGGGAAAGAAAATCAGCATATGAGCTTTAGAAATTATTGTGTTGTCAAGTACAGTTTAAAAATTTACTTGCACAGTTGAAAATTAATCTTGAATCAACCAATCTGGCCTATTTGTCACACTGCTAATGAGTCTGGCAATTTAATTCACCAAATGTCATTCTGCTTTGCTAGTAAGGTATGATACATCTGTAATGGCTTATCTTATTATACGCATGGGATAAACATGTAAGTATATCTAGAAAAGTGTTCTTAGAATAAATTTTTCACAGTATTTAAGTATTTAAGTGATAAGAAAAACTCTGTGTAGACACATTTTTTTTTCATTTTGAGTAACCTTTTCAGGACAATGATTTATCACTGGTATTCTTAGATTCTTTTAATATAATAAATAATTTATTAGCACATACTAATTGATAAAGTTTTTTTTTACCTCTTTGGGATGAGATTTAACTGCATTGTACATTAAATAATATTAAAAATGAAACCTTGGACTCTATTATGCATTAGAATCTTGTGACATGCCAGTATTGGAGAACGCCAAAATCAGAAGCAATAGCCAGTTGTTTAAAGTCAATGATAAGTTGGACTATGAATGCCTTGATGGATTTGAAAGCAGAGATGGGCGCATAGGTTCCATAGTGTGTGGTAACAACGGTTGGTCTCATACACCAGATTGTTATGGTAAGTGCTGTTTTTTTCAGGTATTCTGTTTTTCAGGATTAACAAAATCAACAAAATATGTTTCAAATGTTCCATTTTGAAAAAAATTTGCATTATTTAAAGTCATTATTAAGAGATAATGACTAAAAACAAGCGTCTCCTGATTCAATGCAACCTGGGAGAACAGGGTGTTTTAAAGCCCAAAGACAATAATTTATCTTTAACACAGTACATTAGTGTTTCCTATGGGCCATATGCATGATAGTTTTGTAAATAAAGTATAATCATGTTTCTTAATCCAAATGCAGTCTTCATATTATTTTAAATGGAGGTCTTTTAGTGTATGGCATAAGAAAACCAAAATTATAGTTTCTAAAAATTTCCTCAGCTATTTTGCTCTTGAGTTTCAGCTTTTACACCTTCTACCTCAAGTGTTAATTTCTTCAGGGCCCAAAGATCTTTCTTTTCTGACTTTGACAAGTTCTGTGGACAATTATTACATGACTCTCTTTGTGTTTGCGAATCCACTATTTTCTAGGAGTACGAGTAGGACTTGAATCTGCGGGAAACCTGAGTGAATTTAGACTGTTCCAAGCCAAAGGAACAGTTTGTGCAAAGCCTTGACAATGAAACAATATTTAGGAAATATCAGGGTGAGCAGATTCTACCTCAAGATTTGGGAGAGTTTTATGGACTGAGGCTGGATAGGAAGCAAAAAAGGATTATTCAGGTTATTTTCAAGGCATGTCAGCCTTTAGATTAATTTTTTTAATTGATAAAAAACCCTAAAGAAGTCTTAAGGAAAGAAAGAATATAAATGTATTTAGATTTTTTTAAAGATTTTATTTATTTATTTGACTGAAAATAAATATTTTTTTGAGAGCACAAGTAGGCAGAGAGTCAGGCAGAGAGGAAGAAGCAGGCTCCCTACTGAGCAGAGAGCCCGATGCAGGGCTCGACCCCAAGACTCTGGGATCATGACCTGAGCCAAAGGCCGAGGCTTTAACTCACTGAGCCACCCAGGCACCCCTGGCAATGCCTTTCTATGAGATGGTGCTGACAGAAGACAGAGCGCTTTGGGAGGAACATCACAACTTTTGACTTGAGCACATGATGGTTGAGCTGCCCATGGACAGTCAAAATTGGATATGTAAAGTACAGAGCTGAATATATAGGTCCAAGAGAGATATATTTGGAATTGTCATCCAATGAATGATGATAGCAAACTGGAAAAGAATACAGAACAAAAAGGGAAGAGAGTTTAAGACTGAGCTCTGAAGCATTCCAACGTTTAGGTGTCAGGCAGAAGAAAAATAGGTGGCAAAGTAGCTAGAGAACAGGGAGAAGAAAACATCTTGGAACGACTGTTCTCATAGACGTGAAGAGAAGGAAGTGATTAAAGGATAAGGAGGTATACGTGAATCCTGTGGAGTCAGCCTGGTCAATTCCAATTCCCTCATTCACTAAATTCCAATTCCCTCATTCACTAAATTCCAATTCCATCATTGACTAAACATGTATCCTAAGGCAATAACCAAGCTTATTTGGAGCTTTGTTCACTCTTTCTCATCTGCAAAATGTTTTAATAATTACAAATGCTTTAATATGTCAAAGGATTGTTTTTCATTTTAGTATGACTCTAATATTTAAATTCTAGTTTTTAATTTTGCAAATTATTTAGCAAGATAGGAGGGTTCCAAATTTGAAAAATGCATTTTTTATAATATTTAGGAATGTTATAAATGTCACAAATGTCACAAACCTGATAAATTTAAAGGGATGATTTTCTTAATTGAATAAGAATAATCTTAAATTGAATTATCATAATCAACAGTTTATTAATAGATGATATAAATTCTAGGTCCAATAAGAATAGATAGTTGTGTGTTATATAAATATTCAGGACACCTAGAATATGCCCAATTATGTGGCCTTGAACATGTTTCTTTATTTTGTTTCCTGTTTCAGTTTATGGTTCAGTTTTATTTCTTTACTAATATAATCAACATGATATAATACAAATTAAGGAATTTTAATAGTGTCTTTAAACCATATTAGAAATACCTTATATGTGTTCTGGTTCTCCAATTACATTTACATTAAATAAAAGCACCAACTATTATTTGAGTGCAATTTTAAAATTATAGCATCACTTTTTTAATACAAAAGAATACTTTTATGTTTTGACAGTACAAAACAATATCACATATTTTATAAATAAATGGCAGTTATAAAATCAGATCCAATACAAGTAAGTTGATGTTACAAACAAATTTTCAGAATACATATATCGCTATTCAATGCCTTAATATTTCTGAGTCCTCTATGAATTTAGAAGGTGTGTAACATCTAATATGGAGTATTTTTCAAAGAGGAGGATTTATCTGATGCCCCTCTGTATATGTAGTACTCAGATCCTCATTTTTTTAAATGATTTTATTTATTTATTTGACATACAGAGATCATAAGTAGGCAGAGAGGCAAGCAGAGAGAGAGGGGGAAGCGGGCTCCCTGCTGAACAGAGAGCCCAATGCAGGACTTGATCCCAGGACCCTGAGATCATGACCTGAGCCGAAGGCAGAGGCTTAACCCACTGAGCCACCCAGGAGCCCCCTCATTTTTATAAGACACATAAAATTAACTGTAGTGATGATTGATTAAATATTCTCACCAAATTATTTGACCTATTTTTTATAGAAATAGAATGCAAGGTTCCAGAAGTAGAAGAAAACTTAATTGCTGACCCCAGAAAGGAAAAATATAGAGTTGGAGACGTGTTGAAATTCTCCTGCAGATCAAGACTTAAAAGAGTTGGACCAGATTCAGTTCAATGTTACCACTTTGGATGGTCCCCTAATCTTCCAACATGTAAAGGTGAATATCTATCTTACAACCGCTAAAACAGAATTAGGATTTGGATATCATCCCTTTTTTACCTCTTAATTTTCTGTTGGCTTTGAGTGTGTCTATAATCTAGTGCATTAAGCCAGGACATGAGCTGGGGAGTAGATACGTCAGACTTCCTTATTTAAGCAATTAATCTCCGATTGTTTCCTGAAATATGTAGTGGAAGTATGCATAGATACACATATGATGTCTCACATTCCTTTTGTTATTTTTCCTTTTGCCTACAGTTCCACCATAATATTGGACACTTTGTATAGCCTGGGCCTTTCCTTAAGTTTCATTGTGTCTAAACAATATTCAAGCAGCTTATTGTCAATTCAATCACATGTATGCTTTAATCAAAGTTAAAACATCTGATCAAATGCTTCAAATCATGGCATTTTCTCAAACACTTCTAATAAAATGTTTCTATGGAATATGAATATTGCTGTAATTTATACAACCACATTTATTAATTGCTTTGCATACATCTTTAGAATACCTAGATTATTAAAAATATTTTCTGGGCTTAAATATGCTTCTAATACACTTGTTCAGTGTAAGTAATAGAACTGGGAAACATCTTTCTGGTGTAACAATGTTGTTTAAGAATGCTATAATAAATTATATTGTAAATTACATAAATTACTTTTAAAAACTCTCTATTTTATGGATTTTTAAGTTGTAGAATAGATAATTCAACCATTATTTACACAGTATTTCTCTTCTAGAGCAAACAAAACAGTGTGCTCCACCTCCTCAACTCCTCAATGGGAAAGTTAAAGAAACACAAAAAGAAATCTATGAACACAATGATTTGGTGGAATATGTTTGCAATACTAGATTTCTGATGAAGGGCTTTAAAAAAATTCAGTGTGTTGACGGACAATGGACAGACTTGCCTATGTGTATTGGTAATGTATAAAAAATATTCATATTTAAACAGAAATCAACACTTTATGTATTCATATAAACACATAAACTGCATTTTGTAAGGAAACATACTTTTGTGAAATTTTCACAGAGGTGGAGAGTACATGTAGAGATATACCTGAACTTCATTACGGCTCTGTGGTTGAGTCTTCTGCCATTCCCTATCGCCATGGAGATTCAGTAGAATTCAATTGCATGGAAGACTTTACAATGATTGGACACAAGTCAGTTACATGTATTAATGGAAGGTGGACCCCACTTCCTCAGTGCATTGGTGAGAAGACACTTCTCAAATTGACAGTCAATAAATTTAATATGTTATTGCAAAAGCTATATTTGTGAATATGTTTTTGAAATTTAGGTACATTCTTGAAAATGACCAGTCAGTAGAGGTGCCTGGGTGGCTCAGTCAGTTAAGCATCTGCCTTCCACTCACCTCATGATCTCAGGATCCTGGGATTGGACCCTCACATCAGGCTCCCTGCTCAGCCAGGAATCTGCTTCTCCTTCTCCCTCTGACCCTCCTTCTCATGCTCTCTCTGTCTCTCAAATATGTAAATAAGTTCAGGTATATCTCTCATTTTTAAAAAGTCAGTTCTTCAATTATAATGAAAGCAGACATTACTTATAGCTCATTATATGTCTACAAATTAGCAATAGAATTTTATCAGTATTTCTGTCTCTGATAATAACACTGTTTTTAAGTATGAACCTGAATTTTACTTATGGTTATTCATATGATTTAAATATGAGTACTAATGCCAGGAAAATGGAACTATATTTGCATAAATACCACTTTTGTTTTCAGGTGGAACTCAATTTCAGGCCCTGGAAAAGGAAGTTAATACACACTTGCTACATTACTACATTGCTATAGGAATCTTGCCTCTCTCCAAGCCTCTAACAATTTCCCAATCTGTTTCAAATGCAACAAGTTAATGTGCTGAGGGTGGGTGGGCTGTAGGCCCTCTCAGTCAGTAGAACTCCATCGAAAGAGGCAGTCAGGGTTAGGCCAGGAAACCAATCTGATGGATGACTTCACTCAGGTTGATGTATGTAAATCATCCTGACCTTTGGATGACCAAGTCTTTTATGACTAACATGGAAAATATTGGGGACCCTTTTCATTTTTCTCTTGGAATGAGTTCTTTCCTAGAGTTTTCCTAAGTCCTACATTCAAAGAGAGCTCTGAGTGTCCCATCTTACTTATTCATCAGATTTCTAGGCATTAATTGTTCCAAGGAGAAGGCAGGGCTTAGGCACACGGTCCATGAGAGCAGAGATTTACTCCTCTTTTGTTCATGATGTATTCCCAATACCCAAAAGACTGGCAGACATAGAGCACACGTTAAACAGGAGTTTGTTGAAGGAATCATAAGTTTGGTTGTTTATTAATCCTTACATTTTTGCTAAACACATTCCCATTGGACGTACTGTCAGTCCTTCAAGACCAAACCTCATCTTTGTCCTCTTCTATCTCCACAAATGATCACCCCCTGCTTCACATCAGGGAAAACCCAAAGTTATAACAGGCATGAAAATGCTCAACTTTTCACTCTTATTCTAAATTATCTGCTTCAATTATTCTTCTTTTCTGATCTCAGAGTT